>NC_053394.1:51402917-52073751 GCF_905171765.1 Bufo bufo
TGTAATAGTAACGCCCCCGTTGCTCTTAGAGGCTCATTTGCATATATTAAAACATCGTTTTTCTCAGCAATACGGACACATATGAACATGGGACCAACACAGATGCCTTCAGCTGCCAAGTGCACATATAACAGGTCAGCCGGTGTCATAGGTACAAAACTGCTGACAGATGCCCTTTAAGAATACCTCCATAATACCACAGCCGGTAGGGTACACTTCTGTATACCTCAGACAGACAGAGCAGCAGTATGTCCCAGAGATTTCTATCAGTGCTGTATTATTACTTCATAAAACGTAAAACTTACGGAGCCGTAAGACAGTTGTGTGAATGAGGTGAAGTCCATGGCTGCGACAATACCTTGTGGACCATGCGCAGCCGTACAGTGCTGTGATATGGCCCCATAGAAATCTCAGTCTCAACTGTATCAGTATATGCGATTGATAAACATTTCACACGGTGTGAAAATATCAACAAAGCCTCCTGCTACAATGTATATTGTATTATATTATGTATCCTGTGTGACTTGAGTTATCCAACTTGAAGCTTTATAATCTGCCTTGGATCCATTGTTTTATGCCCATGTCATGAATGTTCCCCTCCTAGGAGTGACTGGGTCACATCTTATCGAGTCATGGTCAGTAATGACAGTCACAGCTGGGTCTTTGCAAGAAATGAAACTGGAGATCTGGTAAGAAAAGCTTCTTATTCCTTAAATTTATAGTGGTATTATATCTATCTATCTATCTATCTATCTTCTATCTATCATCTACCCCATATCTATCTCCTATCTATCTATCTATCTATCTATCTATCTATCTATCTATCTATCTATTATCTATCTATCTATCTATCTATCTTCTATCTATCTTCTATCTATCTATCTATCTATCTATCTATCTATCTATCTATCTATCTATCTATCTTCTATCTATCTTCTATCTATCTATCTATCTATCTATCTATCTGCAGTGTACTCAAGTTGTGCGTAGTAGGTGTTTCTGAGTGTAGTAGTGCAATATACACTAACCTGGTACAGCTGACTCTCTGCAAGGGCAGGTATAGGTAGGAATAGTTCGTGACGCCAGTGCCAAGTAAACGGTGGCACGCCGTTTGCGGATGCAGGAATAATTTGAGGAAACGTGGTGTTAAAACAGAACTTCAACTTTAGTAGTTTGCAGGCAGAGACAATATTGGAAACGCAGTTCCTCAGCATACAGTCGATTTTGCAATTCGGTCGATGCAGGCAATTCAGTACAGCAGGGTAATTACAGAGTGTTGAACACAGGATTTGCAGCAAAGGAGCTTGCACTCTAACTCTGTCTGATCCTGGAATGTAGCAATTCTTCACCAAGGCCCATTAACCTAAGTCTGGCTTTATATCCTTGATTATGGCTTAAATAAGTACCTCCTCTGTTTCTCTCAGTACCTCTGGCTCCTCTGATATTTGCCTCAGTCTCTCCTAGCTTCCTCAGGCTCTAGAAACTTCTGAGCTCTGGTCTAGACTGCCTTTTACTTCCTTGTCTGTGCCTTATATAAACTAGGGCTCTCTAGCTCCCTCTATTGACTAGAAGCTGGAATGACACCCCTAGCAGGCCTCTGCATGCAAGTTTCAGTAACAGGAAAATACATACATTACATGACATCTTATAAAACTGACATATAGCAACTTCCCATAATTAGGAGGGACGACAGCACACCAAGTGACACTTTGGTAGTGACGGGTATTACAACTCCCGTACACTACATATCTATTATCTATCTATCTATCTATCTATCTATCTATCTATCTATCTATCTATCTATTATCTATCTATCTATCTATCTATCTATCTATTATCTATCTATCTATCTATCTATCTATCTATCTATCTATCTATCTATCTAAACAGTGTCCGTCTGGGGTGCCTAGGGCCCACCAGTAAAATGTATTTTGGGGGCCCACCATACGGATACATTCAAATATTACCTGCAAGATGCTACCAGATGATTGAATATGGGGATCCCTGCAGCAACTGTGAGAAGGTAGGTCCTGGGGAGAAGAGGACCCTGGCAGCTTTCCTCTAGACCTAGAAGTCATCTCAGCTCTGATTGTGTCCATAATAATAAACTGGGGAGTTTCTAGAATAATCTATCAGGTTTCTTTATGTGAACATCGGCTGGTTGAGGTTCTGTACACTGAATATATGTATTTAGTGCAGTAAGTCTACTGTGTTATGTGCCACTTGTGCAGGGGGTGGGAGACTAGGGGCCAATCTTGCTCAGGGGCCCACCGGGGGATTCATCTATACTCCCGTGGGCCAGGCCGAGCCTATATCTAAAATAGAAGAATGAGGCAGCACTCCAAGGTAAGGTGAATAGGTGGCGGAGCTGCTATATTTACCCCTAAGCGCAATGTTTCAGCCCAACACAATGAGGCCTTTCTCTAGGCTGGAGAACTCCTTGGAGTGCTGCTTCATTCTTCTACTTTATATCCATTGGCTTATAACCCGCGGCCTGGAGGGATTGCGCCCATTATACACACATTTTGACAAGTTCTGCTGCTTTGTTATAGTATCTATACACTGTGTGCACAATTATTAGGCAGGTTGTATTTTTGAGGATTCATTTTAATATTGAACAACTGCAGTGCTGTCGGTCAATCCAAAATGTTAATAAAACTCAAACCTGAATATTTAAAGTAAAAGTGACATTTCGGCTTTCTTAGGAGAATATCTATGTGTGCAGAATTATTATGTAACTTAAAGGGAACCTGTCATCACTGAGGGCAGTATAAAACAGTGCCAGAAATGCTGATCTCAGCGGTGTGTCACTCATCAGCTAAAAGTAAGCGGTTGCCGAGAACCAGCATCATAACCATTGCAGCCCAGGCCTCGAAAAGAGTCACATCTACCGGAGAAGAGTCCTGGTTATTCATAATCTCCTGCTCTCTCACCCATCTGCTGATGATTGGCAGTTCTCTCCTAGAGAGAAAGGGAGAAAACCCGGTAGAAGCCTGTCAGTCATCAGCAGGAGAGCAGGAATTCATGAATATCCAGGACTCTTCTCAGGCGGCCGGGACTCTTTTCCAGGCCCAGTCTGCAATGACTGATGTTGGTTCTCGGCAACCACTTACTTTTAACTTATCAATGACAGATCGCTGAAATCAACTCACCTGTCTCTACTTTATTCTGCCGTTAGTATGGGCAACATAAAGTTGTTGACAGGTTCCTTTTAAGGTCCCTTTACATGGGACAACAGAGCAGCAGATTGTCGGGACGGAAACGTCCCGCCAGATAATCACTAATGATTGTTAACTATGAACGCTTGTTAGGGATTATCTTTAGGATTTTTAGCCCGTGTAAAGGGGTCTTAAAGGGGTTGTGTCACTTCAGAAAATAGCATTTATTATTTAGAAGACGTTAATACAAGGCACTTACTAATGTATTGTGATTCTCCATATTGCCTCCTTTGCTGGCTGGATTTATTTTTTCATCACATTATACGCTGTTCATTTCCATGGTTATGACCAGCCATGAAAGCCATATATATTTTTTGCCGATAGTCTTATTTAGGCTGCGTTCACACGGGCGAGATTTCCGCGCGGGTGCAATGCGGTAGGTGAACGTATTGCACCCGCACTGAATCCCGACCCATTCATTTCTATGAGCCTGTGCACATGAGCGGTGATTTTCACGCATCACTAATGCGTTGCGTGAAAATCGCAGCATGTTCTATATTCTGCGTTTTTCACGCAACGCAGGCCCCATAGAAGTGAATGGGGTTGCATGAAAATCGCAAGCATCCGCAAGCAAGTGCGGATGCGGTGCGATTTTCACGCACGGTTGCTAGGAGACGATCGGGATGGAGACCCGATCATTATTATTTTCCCTTATAACATAAGGGAAAATAATAGCATTCTGAATACAGAATGCATAGTAAACTAGCGCTGGAGGGGTTAAAAAAAAATAAAAAATTTAACTCACCTTAGTCTACTTGATCGCGGCCCGGCATCTCCTTCTGTCTCCTTTGCTGAACAGGACCTGTGGTGAGCATTAATTACAGGTAAAGGACCTTTGGTGACGTCACTCCGGTCATCACATGATCCATCACATGATCTTTTACCATGGTGATCGATCATGTGATACCTGTAATTAATGCTCACCACAGGTCCTGAAGGAGATGTCGGGCTACGCGATCAAGTGGACTAAGGTGAGTTAAATTATTATTATTATTTTTTAACCCCTCCAGCGCCATTTTAGTATGCATTCTGTATTCAGAATGCTATTATTTTCCCTTATAACCATGTTATAAGGGGAAATAATACAATCTACAGAACACCTAACCCAAGCCCGAACTTCTGTGAAGAAGTTCGGGTTTGGGTACCAAACATGCGCGATTTTTCTCACGCGAGTGCAAAACGCATTACAATGTTTTGCACTCGCGGAGAAAAATCGCGGGTGTTCCTGCAACGCACCCGCACATTTTCCCGCAACGCCCTGTGTGAACCCAGCCTCAGGGACTCGTTTTTTGCGGGAAGAGTTGAAGTTTTTATTGGTACCATCTTTGGGTACATAAGATTTTTTGATCGTTCAATATTACACTTTTTGGGGCAAGTGAGCAAAAAATGGCTGTTTTAGCACAATTTTTTTTTTTTTATGGCATTCACCTGAGGTTTAGATCATGTGATACCGTGTGCTGTCCACATCAGTATGTCCGTTCCGTTGCCCCGCAAAAAAAATAGTGCATGTCCTATTTTTTTCTAGTTTGCAGACAAGGATAGACATTATTACAATGGATCCGCAAAAAAACGGATCTGCAAGAAAAACGGATGCCATACGGAATGTCATCCTTTTTTTTGCGGATCCGATATTTGCGGACCGCAAAACACATATGTTCGTGTGCATGTAGCCTAAAAAGAATTTTTTTTAAATGTTTTTGTGTCTCCATTTTCTGAAAGCCATATTTATTTTTTCTGCTGCTCGTCTAATGTATGGGCTCGTTTTTTGCGGGAAGAGTTGACGTTTTTATTAGTACCATTTTTGGGTACATAAGATTTTTTGATCGTTCAATATTACACTTTTTTAGGGCAAGGTGACCAAAAAATGGCTGTTTTGGCACAGTTTTTATTATTTTTTTACAGTGTTCAGTGAGGTGGTAGGTCATGTGATATTTTTATAGAGCCGCTCATTATGGACGTGGCAATATCTAATATGTCTATTTTTATAACATTTTTAATTTTTTTTTTTTTATTAAAAATTGCTTGATGAAGTTAAAGGGGCACTTTTTTACTACAAACTTTTATTTTTCTTATTTTTTTAAAACACTTTTTATTTATTTATTTATTTTTATCTTTTTTCCCTTTTTTTATTTTCGTACAGGGATTTCAACATTTCAGGGTCTGATCCTTGTTTCAATGGAGTACAATACATGCTGTATTGTACTACATTTAAACTGTCAGTTTCACACTGACAGTGTGCCTGTGAGACCCAACCTGAGGGACAGTATTGATTGTGGCATATAAGGGGTTAATCCGCCGGCGTCTGAGTTTACAGCAATACAGGCGGATACAGCAGGTGCCCGGCTGTCAGTCACATACGAGCCCCTGCATTGATAAGGCATACACCGCTCCCATCATCATGATATACTAGTACTTCAGTTTGCGTGGTCACTTCCCGCTGTGATGCACCAATACATGATGTGTCACCAAGGGGTTAAATGAAAAAGGAAAATGTTCCCATCTCTCTTGTTTATTTTAATCTGTTAATGTGAGAATAATAAACAAACAACTCAACATTTACAAATAAACATTTTTCAAAAAATATAATCAGTGACCAATATAGCCGTCCTTTTCAATACCAGTCTATGGAGTCTGTTAGTTTCTTAATCTGTTGACAATCAACTTTTTGTGCAGCAGCAACCACAAACTCCCAGACACTGTTCAGAAAGGTGGACTGTTTTCCTTCACAGTAAATTTCCCTTAAAGAAGCCCACAAGCTCTCAGTAGGGTTTTGCTCAGGTGTGGAAGGGGCCATGTCATTATTCTTTCATCTTTAGGGCCGTAACTGGCTAGCCATGCGGTGGAGTACTTCGATGCATACAATAGGCAGGGGTCTGCAACCTTTGGCACTCCAGCTGTTGTGAAACTACAATTCCCAGCATGCTCCATTAATTTCTATAGGATTTCTGAGAAGAGCAGAGCAATTATGCATGCTGGGAGCTGTAGTTTCACAACAGCTGGAGTGCCGGAAGTTGCCAATCCCCGGGATAGAGTATTGTCATGCATAAAAATCATGGTTTTCTTGAAAGATGCAGTGTCTTCTAAAAACAGGCTGTAAATTTGGGAGTTGATTTTGAGCCCATCTTCAACATGAAAAGGTTCAACATGCTCATCTTTAACCCCTTAAGGACCCCCCCTGCCATTTTTCACCTTAAGGACCCTGCCATTTTTCACCTTAAAGGGACACTGACAGGCCAAATCAGCATATATAGTTAGATATATGACATTACAGGTCTTATACAGTCTTTTAAAAGCATATAAGTATCCCCCCTGTCCACCTTATAAAGAGCGAAATATAAAGTTTTATAACCTGCCTGTCTCGTCACCAATCTGCCCAAGG
Organism: Bufo bufo; assembly: GCF_905171765.1. Lineage (NCBI taxonomy): Eukaryota > Metazoa > Chordata > Amphibia > Anura > Bufonidae > Bufo > Bufo bufo. Next base: position 51,409,515 of record NC_053394.1, read on the forward strand.
GGCGGCGTTTCATGTGAAAATGCGCCCAGCCAGCCGCTCCCAACTGCAGTCTGAAGCCCCGCCCAGCTCATCAATATTCACTTCGCTGGGCGGCGGCTAGAACTCTCCCCAGTCCCGATCCTGCGCATGGGCAATTCAATCCTCCGGGCATCGGACGCACTATAATTAACCCGTTTGACTATGTGAGTGAGCAGCGCTCTGAAGCGCTGCTCTGAACAGTGCATGGCTGAGGCTGCAGCTGCCTCGAAGACGCAGGCTGGTGTGTGTACGCAGGCACGATCTAACCACGGCGGGGCGCAGGCGCAGAAGATTGGGCATGAACGATGCCCACAGGATTGAATTGCCCATGCGCAGGAACGGGACTGGGGAGAGTTCTAGCCGCCGCCCAGCGAAGTGAATATTGATGAGCTGGGCGGGGCTTCAGACGGCAGTTGGGAGCGGCTGGCTGGGCGCATTTTCACATGAAACGCCGCCCCTTGGGCAGATTGGTGACGAGACAGGCAGGTTATAAAACTTTATATTTCGCTCTTTATAAGGTGGACAGGGGGGATACTTATATGCTTTTAAAAGACTGTATAAGACCTGTAATGTCATATATCTAACTATATATGCTGATTTGGCCTGTCAGTGTCCCTTTAAGGACCAGGCCATTTTTGGCAAATCTGACATGTGTCACTTTATTTGGTAATAACTTTAAAACGCTTTTACTTATCTAGACCATTCTTAGATTGTTTACTCGTCACATATTGTACTTCATGACAGTGGTAAATTTGAGTCCGAATATTTCATTTTTATTTATAAAAATGGCAGTTTTGTTGGTACTATTTTAGGGTACATATGATTTTTGGTTGCTCTATATTACACTTTGTGAGGCAAGGTAACAAAAAATAGCTGTTTTGGCACCGTTTTCATTTTTTGTTATTTACAATGTTCATCTGAGAGGTTAGATCATGTGGTATTTTTATAGAGCAGGTTGTTACGGATGCGACAATACCAAATATGACTACTTTTTTAGTTGTTTGTTTGAGTTTTACATAATAAAGTATTTTTGAAAAAAAATATTTTTTAGTGTCTCCATATTCTGAAAGCCATAGTGTTATTTATTTTTTGGGCGACTGTCTTATGTAGGGGCTCATTTCTTTTGGTATGAGATGACGGTTTGATTGGTACTATTTTAGGGTGCGTATGACTTTTTGATCGCTTGGTATTACACTTTTAGTGATGTAATGTGACACTTTTAATTTTTAAATGTTTTTACGGTGCTCATCTGAGGGGTTAGGTCATGTGATATTTTTATACAGCAGGTTCTTATGGACGTGGTGATACCTAATATGTATACTGTTTTTTATTTATTTAAGTTTTACACAATAACAGCATTTTTGAAACAAAAAAAAAATCATGTTTTAGTGGCTCCATATTCTGAGAGCCTCATTTTTTGCGGGATGAGATGATTGATTAGTATGATTTTGGGGTGCGTATTACTTTTTAAATGCTTGGTATTGCTTTTTGTGTGATGTAAGGTGACAAAAAATGGCTTTTTGACACAGTTTTTTTTTTTTTTTTACGGTGTTCACCTGAGGGGTTCGGTCATGTGATATTTTTGTAGAGCAGGTCCTTACGGACGTGGAAATATCTAATATATATACGTTTTATTTTTTAGGTAATTGTCTTAGGTAGGGTATCATTTTTGCAGGATGAGATGACAGTTTTATTGGCACTATTTTGGGGTGCATATGACTTTTTGATTGCTTGGTATTGCTTTTTTGTAATGTACGGTGACAAAAAATGGCTTTTTGACACCGTTTTTATTTTATCATTTTAACAGTGTTCACCTGAGGGGTTAGGCCATGTGGTATTTTTATAGAGCAGTATGTTACAGACGCGGTGAAACCTAATGTCTACTTTTAATTTTTTTTTTACATTTAACACAATAAAAGCATTTTTAAAACAAAAAAAAATTATGTTTTAGTGTCTCTATAGTTTGAGAGCCATATTTTTTTTATTTTTTGGGAAATTGTCTTAGGTAGGGGCTCATTTTTTGCGGGAAAAGGACGCTTTCTTTTTTTTACTGGAAACTTTTAATTTTTTTGTAACACTTTCTTTTTTTTACTTCTTTTTTCACTTTATTTTTTGTCCCACTCTGGGACTTCAACTTTTGTGGGTCTGATCCCCTTTACAATGCATTACAATACTTCTGTCTCTGAGCACTGAACACCTTTTACTTCTGGGCACTCCAGGGAGGTTGCAGTTCTGGAATATGACAGCACTGGAGGATAATGGCTTCCTGGTCACGTCATGTTTGATTCTTCTCAAATCTTTGCTAGTTAATTTGTATCTTTTTTTCTCACCGCGTTTCTTGTGACCCTGGTGACTATTTGCAACAAAATGTTTAATGGTTCTGTGATCACGCCCCAATATCTTAGCAGCTTCAAGAATGCTGCGTCCGTCTTAAGGACTTTTAACAATTTTTGACTTCTCAGAGTCAGCTAAATCTCTTTTTTGTCCAGTTTTTTCCTCCAGAAAAATCTACAGTATCTATCCTATCTATCTATCTATCTACAGATGCAGCTAAGCTAAACATGATGGTTAACGTGTTAAGTAAAGAACGGCATGAAAAATATTTTTCAGAGTCAAGTTTGTTATCAGAGTCAAGTTTAGCTCGGCTACATCTGTATCTATCCTTCTACTAGTAATCTATAACACATCGTATTCTTTTATTCTATATATTACCTACAGAATAATTTTACTACTCGCCTTTACACTGAAGTGGTTAATGTTATTTCATCTTAAATGCTGAATGGAATTTAGAAAAAGCCCTCAGAAAAACCACAATCCCCGCCAAGTTTCATTTGGAAGCAAGACTATTTCCATAAACCTTCAATTTCTGTGGTTTTACTAGAAATGGTTGAGTTCAGAAAATCTTATATCCTGAAAGATTTACAGATGGGATAAACAGGGTTGTCATGTCAGCCATTAAAAAAATCCCTCAACACATATGAAATACATAAACCGGACTGAAATTAGCCGAGATGCATGATCCATGCTTCACTGCAGCTAATTACTGGGGAACTTCTGAAGAACATTGCTGAAAGAAGTAGTAATTGCTTTTTCTCCCAGCAGTATTTGATCATAAGATGAAGGAAGAGATTAATCAGAATTTTACTGCCATACTACTGGATGGCCAATGGATGTTTTTTCACTTCACTGTTGGGTGCACACACCATAATTTTGCCTTACATTCCTAAGGCATCTAAGGGCTCATTCACACTTGTACGGAGCCTATTGAGCAGTGCAAGGAGCCTGTATGTCTTCTTAGTATGGAAACACCTGCAACGTGCCACCTAACCAGGGCCAATTGTGTCCCAAGTTTTTAGTAATGCGAAGTGGTGGTGCGGTTGTCTTAGTTTTGTGTGTCACGGTGCTCCTACCTGGATACCGTCACTCCCCATGGTTAGGCTTCATAGCAATAAAGGGGGCATAGGCGTGCGCACGGGGTGTGCCGGGTGTGCCTGGGCACACCCTAATCACACCCCTGTGCTCCGCCTCCTGCACTGCCGCCCTGCACTAGTGTCCGTCCGACCGCACAGCTTCATGTCATGTATGAGAGTGACATACATACATACTGCGTGCTGGTCTGTAGTTTAATCCAGACTCCACCCCCACTGCTCCGCTGTGCTGCTTGTCTCAGTCTCCTGGCAGGTGTAACGTCACTCACTCCGACGTCACGTGCCGGCTCCGCCTGCTTCATTAATAAAGTGGGAGGAGCATGCGCGTGCGGCGTGACGGAGTGAGTGACGTCACGTTACGCTGCCGCCGGCTGCCAGTGCCTATTTTGAATGTTTGAAGAGCGGGAGCCTGCCTGCCCGCGCCCAGTGTGCCTAACTGCCCCAGTGAATGGATTCTGATCTTGTCCCAGTAAGTTAGTGAAGTGATAGATAAGGATTATTAGATAGTAGTAATACTAGTACATACTTTGCACAAGTTTATTATTTACAACTTAAGCTCACTTATATAATGTCAGGGACACTGTTATGGGAAGGGGGGGGTAGATATCTGTGGATGATCATGACACATATAGCACAAGATGCTGGCGCTGCTATATATGTGTGTCATCCACAGATCCCCCCGGCCCCCCATAACAGTGTCATCCACAGCCCCCCCCCCCCCCGCATCTGTGTCAGATTCCACACAAATGATCATGCCCTCATAACAGTGCCATCCACAGATATCCCCTTAACAGTCTATTAAGGGGATATCTGTGGATCACTGTTATGGGGGGATCTGTGGATGACGCACTGTTAATAACAATGCATCATCCACAGATGCCCCCATAACCGTGTGTCATCCACTGATGCCCATAACCGTGTGTCATCCACTGATGCCCATAACCGTGTGTCATCCACTGATGCCCATAACAGTGCGTCATCCACAGATGCCCCCATAACAGTGCGTCATCCACAGATGCCCCCATAACAGTTCGTCATCCACAGATGCCCCCTAACAGTTCGTCATCCACAGATGCCCATAACAGTTCGTCATCCACAGATGCCCCATAATAGTGTCATCCACAGATGCCCCCATGACAGTGCGTCATCCATAGATGCCCCCATATTAGTGTCATCCACAGATGCCCATAACAGTGCATCATCCACAGATGCCCCCATAATAGTGTCATCCACAGATGCCCATAACAGTGCATCATCCACAGATGCCCCCATAATAGTGTCATCCACAGATGCCCATAACAGTGCATCATCCACAGATGCCCCCATAATAGTGTCATCCACAGATGCCCCCATAATAGTGTCATCCACAGATGCCCATAACAGTGCATCATCCGCAGATGCCCCCATAATAGTGTCATCCACTGATGCCCATAACAGTGCGTCATCCACAGATGCCCCCATAATAGTGTCATCCACTGATGCCCATAACAGTGCGTCATCCACAGATGCCCATATGTCACGCCCTGCCCTGTGGGTGTTCTGAGACGATCTGTCAGAGTTGCTGACTCGATCTGACTGTTTTGGGTTTGAACAGAATCCCACCTCCCATCAGGTGTGGTTCGTTTGGTAATTGGTGAGGCAATTTATTCCTCCCGCTCCCTGTAGCCTTTGCGGGTTATAGTGCTGGCGGTTTTGGTGGAGTGTCTGCGCCAGCTCATCTAAAGATAAGTCCTTTTTCCTTTTGTGTCTGTTTTTACTAGGCCCCCAGAGTGATGCTAGCTCCTTTGGTTGAAGGAGCTGGTAGTCTTTTTCCCTTTTCCCTACTGAGGGTTTGGTCCAGTGTGTTTCAGCTTAGGTATGTGGGCATGTACAGTATATGTGTATATATATATATATATTTACACACGCGCGGCGTGTGTTAGTGCTTTAGGGTGCACACCCTAATGCAATAGGCTGCGCACGCCTATGAAAGGGGGGAGTGATAGTTGGTGGGTAAGAGTCCAGACTTGGTGAAAGTTCAACAGCTTTACTTGAGTAAACTTGCATCCAGACAATATTTGATCTTTCTCTGGCTCCAGCAGGTTTTGGGTTAAACTGGCAGGCAAACTTGGATACCTTGCTTTATCTTTCTCTGCTGGGCTAATCTCTGGTTTCAGTCTGGTTACTGGACAGTATGACAATTCTGGTACCCTCTGAGCGGGCTGCCTTTGGCTGTTGACCCCTGTAAACTGTCAGGAGTCATGGTGCTCTATGAGCTGCTTCCCTTGGGAGACTCCTGCTGCTGGAGTGGGGGGGCATTCCCCTCACTGCCATATCTTGACTCATCTGATTCCCAATCTAGACTTGACTAGACTAGAACCTAGAATGACTATAGCTTCCTGCAACCCCTCCCTTGGTAGGAAGCAGGACAAGCCCACTTCAATGGAATGGTAAGTTCCATTCTATTTAAAGATCTGTCTCTGCCAGATACACTGCCGCCTGCTGGATAACCAGACACAGTGCATGTAATACAATACATAAGTTACATAGCAATGTTATTAAGGCACAATATCAAAGGACATGGAATTAAATACAACAATGACATTATTGTTAGCCATTAGAGACAGTAGCAGGGTGAAGGATAAAGCTCTGGGGTACTACACACCCATTTATGGGAAGACTGACATAAGTCCTGTCTATTATCGGCCCAGGACAGCCACTGTCTGTTGGCTACTGTGCTTTATGGTAGCCCTATTCCGGCTCTGTGCAGAACATTCTTATAATATGGCCATGTGCATTTATAATCATTACTGGATATGAATGGCCCTAAAGTAATACGTTTAGAACATTTATAGAAGTTTTTTTCAGCCACATTTGATTGTGGTCAGATGTTTGCCGGTACTCAATACCTAGTAATTATGACTCAATTACTCAATTTGCACCCCAAAAATTGGTGTACATGCTTGCACTACATGTATGTGCAGTTTGATACCATTTTTTTTGCCAAATCCAGGAGTGAATCCAGCAGAAAGGATAAGTACTGTATAAGTCCTTCCATTATAAGTTCTTCCATTATATTTCTTATTCTTTCTGACTTTTGCTCTAAAAACTGCATCAAAAATTGGCGCAAAACTAGCCTTTTTCCAAAAAATGCAGTAAGTGAAAACACCTGTAGACCAAAGACGTAGCATAAGGAAAATACATATCTAACATATATAGCAAAATGCAGCAAATCTATGTGAGCCACTATGATAAATCGGAAGCCCCTTCCATCTACCTAGTCTAATTTAAAGCTACAGCTGCACATCAACATGATGAAAGAGAATGTGGTCACATTGTGACTTGCAAGTTGTCACGTCTGACAGCAGGTTTGGGTTTCTGGTGATGCATGGTGCTGAAAAGAGTTCTTAAGCTGGTCAGACCTACAGTATATCGGTCCTGGATGCCTGAGAATCAGTGGCACATTATAATTGGGGCGTTTGGGTCTGTAGCCCCGGGCCCGGCATCGCTGGGGGCCCAACGCTGACCCAAATGCCCACAAACTACGGCGGGGCACAGGAGCGCAGAGTTCCATGCCTCCTGATCACCGCTATAGGCTTCAGGCCTAGTAGGCCTGAAGTCTATGCGGTAGTAGAATCCCGGCGCAGGCGGGCATGATGACGTCATTGCGCGCTTTTGCCCGGACGCAGCACACTGACGTGTGTGTGCGCAGCGCGCCTGCCTACCATCTACGAGTGAGCGCCGACTGGGACACAGGTAAGTATTAGCTTTTATTTTTATTTTTGTGTGCCAACTTTGGGGGACATTACTGGGGGGCACAGGAGAATATTTCCGAAGGGACAGTGGGGGGCACACTACTATATGGGGAGCAAACTACTACATGGGGGCAAATTACTAGTGTGGGGGAAATTAATACTGTGGGGGCAGTGTGGGGGACAATTAATACTGTGGGGGCAGTGTGGAGATATTAATACTGTGGGGGCAAACTACTATATGGGGTAGTGTGGGGGATGTTGATATTGGGTAGGAACTATAGGGGCATTTCTTTTACAAGGACATATTAGGGAAGATTATTTTTCAGGGACACTATACAGGCATTATTACCTGGAGCACAATATAGGATGTTATTATTACTGGGGGCACTCTAGGGGACATTATAATTGCTGTAGACACTATAGGAACATTTGGGGGTCATTTATCAAACTGGTGTAACATAGAACTGGCTTAGTTGCCCATAGCAACCAGATTCCACTTTTAATTTTAGACAGCTCCTTTTGAAAATGAAAGGTGGAATCTGATTAGTTGCTATGGGCACCTAAACCAGTTGTACTTTACACCAGTTTGATAAATGACCCCAATTATGAGAAATCTAACGTGTCTGTGTAACAAACTCTATAGAGACAAGATGAGGCTGAAAGAATTAGTCATGGCGTTCTGGAGCAAACGGAGGAGAAGAGGAAAGAGAAGATCTACATGACAGGAGATGTCACTGGAAGTAAGAGGTATGTGGTGCTGTATTCTATTATATGTAGAGCGGGCTCACTACTGTGAGCTGCGTCTCCTCCAAGTCTTTTTTTTATTTGCGGGTCCGCAACACACCACGGACGTGTGAATGGAGCCTTAGGATGAGGGGGGTTATAGTCACATTTAATATAAACACTGTCCAGCAGCTGTACTATTATTGGCCTAAGTGTTTGCATTAAATGTGACTATAACCCCCCTCATTCATAGGAATACACCCATGTGCAGCAGTGCATGGGTAAATTTCTATGGATGAGGGGGTTATAGTCACATTTAATATTAACACTGTCCAGAGATTGTACCATAATTGACCTGTGTATATTAAATGTGACCATAAGCCCCCTCATCTATAGGAACACACCTATATACTGCAGTACATGGGTGCATTCCTATGGATGAGGGGGGTTATAACACAGGTGAATTATATGACTATAACTCCCTTCATCCATAGGTATTCACCCATGTACTGTACATGTTTTAGCCTACCTTTTGGTTGAATTTTTTTTCTTCCTCCTCTAAACCTCTTACATTCAGGTGCGTCTTATAAAGCGAAAAATACAGTATGTATTTTAAATTTGGCAACTAAAAATTTTATTTGGCTCCTACATTTTTCAGTTTAGGAGCCAATGGCTCCTGGGTATTTTTGCAATCCTATATAACACTACATATAGCATAAGGTAAAAGGGCTCTCTGGGATTTATATATTGATGGCCTATCCTCAGGATAGGTCATCAATATGAGATTGGGGGGGTCCGACTCCTGGCACCCTAGCCAATAAGCTGTTTGAGGAGACCGCGATGTTCCAGTAAGCGTCGCAGCCTCTTTGCTCAGCGCTGTCATTTGATAGCACTGTGCTTGGTATTTCAGCTCAGCCCCAATCACTCGGATGGAACTGAGCTGCACCGAGGCCACGTGAACGATGAATGTGATGTCATATGGCCTAGGAAGAGACTGTGGCGCTCACGAAGCATATAGAAAAAAAGACTAAACAAAAATGGAGGGAGGGGCCCGAGTTGGGTAGACAGCCCCAGGCCCATCATGCACATAATCCGCCCCTGCTGAGAATAACTGGTTCAGGTGGACCACACATTGATGACAAGTGGGTTTCCTTCTGATACGATATGTGTGTGATGATCAACCATGTGTCAAGCATATGAAACAAACTACGGCAATTATGTTCAGCCTTTCCTGCCTTCGTATTCTGCATTATAATTCCATATTTTCTATGTTTATAGATTTTTTCAGGGAATAGCGAGAAGGAAATTCCAGTCCTGAATGAGTTCCTAGAGCCCTTAGTGGGCCGCTATATTCGGATCAATCCACGCTCGTGGTACGAAGAAGGCGGCATATGTATGAGGATGGAAATACTTGGATGTCCTTTGCCAGGTTAGTCAACACTAGAGAATACAATCCTTTACATTGTCTATGTACTGTAATTTGCAAAAATATATTTTCAGACTTTTGAGAATTATTACTATTCTTCTGTAATAAGATAGATTGAATTTAAAAACTGTGATTCACACCATATAAAATGTGATAGTCCATGTCTACTTTAAATATCTGATTTATCTGATTGGTGGGAGTCCGACACCCGGGACACCCACGATCAGCTGATTGAGAAGCCATTGGCGCTTGGAGCTTTGCCTAAGCCATGTGACGTCACGTTCATCATTCACATGGCCTAGGTCCAGCTCAGCCCCACTGAAGTGAATAGGGCTGAGTTGCAATACCAAGCACATCCACTATACAATGTACGGCGCTGTGCTTGGTGGGCTGAGAGAAGGCCAAATCGCTACTGCCTTCTCAAACAGCTGTCGGACCCCCACCGATCAGATGCTGATGACCTATCCAGAGGATAGGTCATCATTTAAAAAATCTCAGAAAAACCCCTTTAATATTGACAGCTCTGTTTTCCCTCTCAGCCATGACCCCCTGCATTGTGGTCCAAGTGAAAGAGGAAGCTGCTAAAATGGAGAAGAGCTCTCAGTAATATCAGTATTATGTGAAAACTGGGCAGGGTGGGCAGAACAGGAAGTCAGTGCATTGGGGATTCAGCCAATAGCTGCAGAGCAGGAAGTGATGTCAGAGGAGGCGTCATCATATTGACAACTTCTGCTGTACAGAGCAGTAAAATCAGCAGCAGCAGTTATTGTTGCCTGAAATTCATATATGAGGAAGCACCATGATATGTCATATTTTTTTGCAGTTAATAACAATATCTCTGTTTTTTACCTAGACCCCAATAATTATTATTACAGAAGGAATGAGCTGACAACATCCGACAACCTGGATTTCCAACATCACAATTACAAGGAAATGAGACAGGTATGGGCAGGAAGAATTGCTATTTTTATTTATTTATATTTAGTTACTGTATGCTTTATGCACATTGGAGCAGAGTTATTAAGACTGGGATTTAAGACTGGGATTGCTGGAGTGACTTGCGCCATATTTTTTAAAAGGGGCACATCTCTTAATAAATTGGTGCATGTTGGACTGTCAGAAAATGAAATCCATGCTTGCTTCGAGCAGACATAGATTTGTTCCATCATCTTTACTATTTGTTGGCTTTAGAATAAAGAATTCTAAAAAATTTTAGTCCATGCCCCTCCTGGTAACCCATGCCCACTTGTTTCTACTTTTTGTGAGCAAGGTATAAAAAGTAAGATTTTTGGTGGAATATGTTACTTTTATTACACCAAATGATATAAAAAAAACAAAAAATTGGTGAAATATCGCAACTTTGAAACAGGTAAATCTTTGTTCTAAAGGATTGAGTGTTTTAGGGACGATCTATGTGTTTTGCTGATTTTTTTCATTCTCATTTTTTGTTTCAGCTGATGAAAGTGGTGAACGAGATGTGCCCTGATATCACGCGTGTGTATAACATTGGTCGCAGCCATGAGGGACTGAAGCTGTACGCCATGGAGATGTCTGATAAACCCGGGGAGCACGAAGTTGGTTAGGAGAATAAACACCCTCTATGTATGTCCTGCAGCTTCCTGCCTGTCTCTTCTAAGACTGCTTTCAGTCTGGTCATCTGGTTTGGCTTTGAAGTTTCGATTTCGATAGGGGAGACTTGGCAATAGGGGTCATGATTGAGTTCAATTTTTAAAAACAATCTCCTACAATATACATAAACTTTTATCACAATACACATTAGATAAATCTGATGATTTGGTGGAATCGGCAAACCATCAAATGTGTAGGGTGGTCTTCTGACTCTCGCTTGACGACAGATGTCAAGGGAAAGAATGGTCAGGCACGCTGAATTATAACATGACCGATTCTTTGTTCTCAATGGAGATAAACCACTGCCAGAGGAGTCTGGTAGAAGCTTCTCCTGTTGACAGCATATGCATGCTTGGGGTGGGGATAGACAAGCTGAATGGGTATCATAATACCTATTATATGGTCTGCAGATTCCAAGAGCGGTTTCAATCTGTCAGCAAAGTTTTATGTGGATGATGGTTTTATAGGGGTTTTCCAGTTTGCATCAACATCCTTTAAAGTAATCATTTATGAAGGTAGCTGTAATTTTGTAATGTATTTCTTCTAACTTTATTGCTCCTATCTTCCGTTCTGGGCTGTGGTCACATGACCATGTCCATGCAGCTCTTTCTTATTTCCTGTGATGTTATGTCCATGGGCGGGACAGTCATAGGGGAGTGTCTATGTGACTAGATGGGTGGGAGGATCTATAAACTAGCTGGGTGTTGTTAGGGGCAGAGCTGGAGCTGGGGTAGAGGAAGGAGAAGTGCATCATGGGTTTGGTTGACTACAGAAACAGGAAGTTCTACCCACAGGATGTAACCAACCAGAGGGATTGGTTTGCATGCTGAAAATTGATCAGGAGAGTCCAAACTGAAAAAAAAAGCACAGGGAAGATGTAAATTAGCATATCTGTTAAAAGCCATACCAATCCCGGAAAACACCTTTAAGCCGGCCATACAATCTTTCAGGTGAGCATGTATGTGTTCTGAATGGACAGAGCCATCACTAGAAACCTCTGGTGGTGGCTTACCTGATGAGAAATAAAGGCTTGGACATGTTGAAAGATAACTGCCCAATCCTTATGACCCTGAAGTAAGACTATAATCTAATGTGTGTGGCCAACTTTACACAGAGCATAAACATTAGATTGTCGGCAGATTCTGGTGATGTCATCAGCATTGGATGACACTCAGTGTGAAAGAGTCCGACTGTCGCCCGGTGTCTGACAGAGAAAATACTTTTGCATTTAATATACCTGATCCTCCATTTAAGGGTCCATCCAGACGACCGTAGGGCTCGGTGCCCGTATTGCAGCTCGCAAAAGGACAGCAGCCGCGTGCACTCCGTCATGTGGATGACGACCCATTGACTTGAATGGATCCACAATCTCCAAGATACGAGAACAGATAGGACATCTCTTATCTTTTGCAGAATGGAGGCACAGTTCGGAACCCACAGAAACACTTGGAAGCGCTTCTGTGAACTTTCAGGTCCGTGCCTCCGCCGTATTTTTCAGATCGCAGACCCATTCAAGTCAATGGGTCCGCATCAGCAACCAGAGTGCAATGGATTACAAATTGCGGTCCGCAGCACGGGCACAAGCACTTACGTTCGTCTGAATGGACCCATAACCAGTTACATATACCAATCACCCAATGGCAATAGCCATGCCAATCCCTAGATTTCTTCTAGCTAGAATAGAGGCAGTTGCACTGTGCCTGGACACATAAGGTTAGAAAAAGCAATAAACCCTCTTCTGCTGCATATTGCATTTTAGATTTTAGAGGTACAATTTTAATATATTATCCCAGCTACTGTGAGTGCCTTTTTTAGGACTTAAGGGAACTGGGTGATGGAGTTCAATAGGCAAATGCCCCTATGACCCACCCCTGAGGTCCGTCGCTGTGGTTTACCCATGTGACACGGCCCCTAAAGATCTCTACAGACAAGATAATGACAATAATCCTTTCGTTGACGGTTGGTCAGAATTATCATCAATCACTACTTTCAAAAAAAATCGCCAATTCTCCCCTGGATCTGATTTATTTTTCACGTGGTTCCTTCATACTTTATCTGTGCTGTTACATCCTCTTCTCTTTGCTTATGTCTGTGTTATCATTTTCTGACCTGACATGTGCCAGTCTAAGGCCTGTTTCACACTGGCATTTACTCATTCTGGCAGGCTGCTCCGCAGCAATTTTTGTCCGGCCTCCTCTCAGCATATTTGCCGTGCTGCGGCCGGATCTACGCCGCTCCCCATTATAGTGAATGGGGCTGGGCGGACTTCTGGCAGCTCGCGGATGTACACTGTAGTTACGGATCCGGCAGGGGAACGAGTAACGCCAGTGTGAAAGTAGCCTAAGAAAATGATGTGTAGCTTCTTTAGGATGGGACACCAGTGTAATGAACTCAGCATTTTCTTCATTATGTCATGTTTTTGATGCCAGTTAAAAAGTTTGTATGAGATTAGAACGAGTCTCTGCTTTAGGCCTCATGCACACGGCCATTGTTTTGGTCCGCATCCGAGCCGAGTTTTGCTGTCCGCATCCGTTGCTCTGTTCCGTGGCCCCGCAAAAAAAAATAACATGTTCTATTCTTGTCCGTTTTGCGGACAAGAATAGGCATTTCTACAATGGGCCGCCCGTTCCGTTCCGCAGATTGCTGAAGGCACACGGGCATCTTCCGTTTTTTGCGGACCGCAAAAAATGGCACGGCCTTATCCTCAAGAACAGCACCACTTTTGCCCATGGGATGTGCCTGGTATTGCAAAATATGACAGTGGACAAAAACACCCTTCTTTGTCTTCTAGTCTCATAAACCCCTTATGAAGAGGCATCAGTATAGCTTTTCTATGAACTATTTTTGGTGGAAGAAAATAGAAATTAATGGAATAATTGTGCTTCTCCTTCTTGTAATTACTTATCAGTCGGTGAAGGCAGCACGACCTCCGAATTGATAAAAGCAGCATGTTTTTATCAGAGTCGTGCCTGCGCTTGCACAGCTTCACCGCTTCAGCTGATTACCGCGGTGGGTGCTATTGCATGTAGCATTTTTGTAAATGCCTTTGAAAAAAACTACCGTACATGTACAGATGTAGCAAACACCAGTGCATACTAACTCAATACCATAGAAACATAGAAACATAGAATGTGTCGGCAGATAAGAACCATTTGGCCCATCTAGTCTGCCCAATATACTGAATACTATGGATAGCCCCCGGCCCTTATCTTATATGAAGGATGGCCTTATGCCTATCCCATGCATGCTTAAACCCCTTCACTGTATTTGCAGCTACCACTTCTGCAGGAAGGCTATTCCATGCATCCACTACTCTCTCAGTAAAGTAATACTTCCTGATATTACTTTTAAACCTTTGCCCCTCTAATTTAAAACTGTGTCCTCTTGTGGTAGTTTTTATTCTTTTAAATATGCTCTCCTCCTTTACCGAGTTGATTCCCTTTATGTATTTAAAAGTTTCTATCATATCCCCTCTGTCTCTTCTTTCTTCCAAGCTATACATGTTAAGGTCCTTTAACCTTTCCTGGTAAGTTTTATCCTGCAATCCATGTACTAGTTTAGTAGCTCTTCTCTGAACTCTCTCCAAAGTATCGATATCCTCTCACAATACTCCAAGTGAGGTCTCACCAGTGTTCTGTACAGCGGCATAAGCACTTCACTCTTTCTACTGCTTATACCTCTCCCTATACATCCAAGCATTCTGCTGGCATTTCGTGTTGCTCTATTACATTGTCTTCCCACCTTTAAGTCTTCTGAAATAATTACTCCTAAATCCCTTTCCTCAGATACTGAGGTCAGGACTGTGTCAAATATTCCGACATTAAGCTTTAGAAACTTTGCACATAGTTAAACTCCGCCAGTGCAATAAGCTTGTGTGATAACGCGCCAGGTATGACTTTAATGCTGGATGTAAAAATGCCGGAATTTTCAACCATTCTCACACTTTTACATGCAGTTTCCTTAAAAAAAAAGTTTTCAAATGCATTAAAAAATGCTAGGTGTCTTAGCACCCTAAAGCCCCCTTTAGGCTCAGGATCCTTCCGGTGTGGTGCACAAAAACCTGGGGGGAGGGAACTGAAGTTAGAACTGATCCCATAGTTCTCTATGGGATTGTTCATATTGATCCGGTGCATCACTTGTGATGCCAATGTCAAATAGCACAGGACAGAAAAACGCTGCATTATCCTGTTTGGTGCTATCAGCTGGGAGATGCCGGATCTGTGCACCAAGTGCCCATACATCTCCTAAAAAAAATAAAAAAAATACTGTCCAGACACAACTGATGTATGACAGAGCCGATGAAGAGATGACTATGCAGGAACGTGACCCTGTCAATCAAGGATTGGGAGGGGCTGGCAGAGGAGCAGGGGTGCACAGAGTGGCTTGGGCCCACCCTCAGTGCACTTAACTGGTCATTTACATATGGATTACAAGTAATTTTTCTCCAGAGTGAAGCAACAGATCACTCAGTGAAACGCGTTCAGCTGAGCTAGCCCCACGAGATATTGACGGGCATTTACTAGAGTGTTTACACCACTATTGTGGAGTGAAAAAGTTGCAGATTACAAACTCCCTTTAAGGGCCTTTACCGAAGGGAGATGATTGCCCCGTCTAAACACCCCTTCAATAGACGCTTGTTTATTAACTGATAGGATTATTTTTATGGAAGCTTAAAAATGTTGTGATGTCAGCGGTACGTCTTCCGTGTAAACACAGGATGTGCTGCTGACATAATGTAAAGTGTATGGGGGATG
Source organism: Bufo bufo (assembly GCF_905171765.1). Lineage (NCBI taxonomy): Eukaryota > Metazoa > Chordata > Amphibia > Anura > Bufonidae > Bufo > Bufo bufo. The sequence continues at coordinate 51,425,227 of NC_053394.1, forward strand.
CCTCATCATAGTAATGCAACAAGAGAAAGGAAAGCAAGGGGGCGGTTTGGATTTTAATTTTTTTTAAACCAGTTTGTCCTTTTTCTAAAAGGTACGACCACAGGGCGCAGTCCTGATCCTTTCGGGCTGCAGCCAGTTGCGGTCAAGAACTTAGGCCGCAGCTGCTTAAAATTTGTCCAATGAAGACCACACTGTATAGCTGTTCTAAATTCTTAATGGTCGTGTGGTATTAAAGGTGTGAGTCTTCATTAATTAAACATCAGGTTCTTGACCGCAGCTGGCCAGGACCTGAACGGATCGCAACCATGCCATGTGGTCATACTCTTATCCTTCTAGACAACACCTCTAACCAGCAAACACATAGTAGAGTAAGAAGAATCACTAATTATTACTGAAACATAATGCTTGCTCCAGTCTGTACGAGGTGGTCCGGTACACCTCCATATATCTTCTTGTGTTGTGTGTAATCATGGACCGCTGTTGCGGTGTCTCTCTTTCCATCGACCCAGGAGAACCTGAATTCCGATACATGGCTGGAGCCCATGGAAATGAAGTCTTAGGACGTGAACTTATTCTCTTGCTGATGCAGTTCCTGTGTCAGGAGTACCTGGCAGGCAACAAACGTATCAGACATCTGATCACCAATACACGTCTCCATTTCCTTCCATCTGTCAACCCAGATGGGTACGAGAAGGCTGCTGAACTGGTGAGCGGTAATATCTGGGTACACAATGAATTAAAGGGAAACTTCAATCTTTGGGTGGACTTCACCATGATCTTCCTACCATGAAAGTTGGAGTTATTGGCATTCACAGTCACTAAGGTTTTGTTTTTTTGGGGTGCACTTTTTTGGGGTCAGTTTCTCCTATTGCAAGAATGTTGCAAGACATTACTCCACCATTCTGATGGGAGTCAAGAAAATGAGAGTTGTAGCTTTGCAACAGCTGGAGCGCCACAGTTTAGGAAACACTGTTGTAATGGGACATTTATCAAATGTTTTATGCTAGTTTTTTGGCCTAAAAATGTTGCAATTGATGGCAAAATTTTGCAACATTTGGCTGCCTGTGCCACTTTCCGAAGTGGAGTAAGAAATCTGTTGAGTTTTCCTTATAGATCACTTTTTTGTCTCCTTTATTATTTTCAACTTTTTAAAAAGTCATAACTCCAAGCCAGGCATCACCTAGGTGCACTTTTACTGAAATAGGCACAACCACTAATTCCCCCTGTGTTCTTGCTATAGGCATAGGGAATAGACTAGTGGAGCTACCACGAGGTACACAGTCGTTTCCGGGAAAGGACTTTCCTCGAGCCTGTTCTTTACATTGTGGTGTTGATATCATATTTTAATTTAAGTTTTTTATTAATTTTAGGGCTCTGAACTGGGAGGCTGGTCTTTGGGCCGCTGGACAGCTGATGGGATTGACATAAATAACAATTTTCCAGACTTGAATTCATTGTTGTGGGAGTCAGAGGATCATCCTAGGAATATGCGCAGAGTCCCGAACAACCACATCCCAATCCCTGACTGGTATCAGTACGAGAATGCCACAGTGAGTCAAGCTGCCCGCAATCGTAGAATACCTGCTGGGCAACCGCTTCTCTTCCCGACTCCCCTGTATACATGCACACTTGGCATGACTGAGAGTGCATGTGTTATCAGTGGGAAGGGGGGAATTAGCTAATGGCTCTGGCTAATGGCTTAGGTTGCATGGGAAAAAAGTATCAGGCATGTGGAACGCTAATACTGAATTGATTTACGTTAAAATCCCACCGGAGGGCTGACATTTTAGGGTGCATTCAGACGACTGTATTTTCGGTCTGCATCTGATCTGCATTTTTTGCAGATTGGATGAGGACCCATTAATTTCAATGGGGTCGCAAAAGATGCGAACAGCAAACTGTGTGCTGTCCACATCCGTATGTCTGTTCCGTGGCCCAGCAAAAAAAAAAGAACATTTCCTATTCTTCTCCTTTTTCAGGCAAGAATAGGCATTTCTAACAAAGGGTGGGACATGCTGATTCAAAAAAATTGGAACGCACGTGGACGGTATCCGTGTTTTGCAGATCGGTAATTTGCAGACCGCAAAACGGATACAGTCCTGTGAATGCCACCTTAAAAAACGTCCTTTATCATACCTTGGGAGACATGTCTGCTCTGCCTATGGTTCCAAGGACATAGTATTACCAATGGCATAGACCATCTATGGTGGTACATGAAGTCCTTATGGCTATGTATTATGGACCTGTAGGCCTTCATTTGCCTCTATGTGGTGTCTCCTTCAGGCATGGGCTTGTAGCTGTGTGCATGAGGCCTATATAAAAATGTAACTACTATCAAATATTTAGAAAAGGCTCAACCAGCAAGCTACTGGAGCTCAGCCTTTCAGTTACCAGCTGAAAAAGGGAATAAATCAATAATAATATAGGCTGGCTCACAGTATTTTTGCATAAAATTTTTATTAATACACTAAGTCAAAGAAACAAACTAACTTTGTGCCATCATATCAGCATACATACATGAATAAATGTATAAAGATAGGTAAATATGTGCGGAGCTCACGCACAAACCTAAATAGCTGGAGTACTCCTAAGCATAGGACCAAATGGCTAGAGTGAGGCTGCAAGAGATATTCAATTAAACCGCTTGAATGTCCAGGACATAAATATCAATTTGCCGGATAGTTGAAACGAAGTTGCAACAAAGATTCCAGTACGTCCTTGCTATAATTCTCACAAGAAAGGTTCTCTATTCAAGTGTCCTGTAACAGATCGTGACCGCACTTATTTGGCAATATTCCACTTACCTTTTACTTTTTACTTGCAAAGCAAGACCTCAGACCCGCTTGCTTAGCGTCTCGCTCACTCAGCGTCCCACGTGTCCAGCCAGGTAGTTGATCGCTGGTTAATGACGTAGGCGCCTGAAGCCGTCAAGCACACGGAAGCTGGTTAAGCTGAGCTGAGCTGGTGGTTGCCTGAGCCTGTCAGGCCAGCGGTAGTGGATGCAACAAGATTTAAATTTGCGGTAATGTTGAATGTAGCAACACAGGTTTAGTCCACTTTATGAGTAGTTGGTGAATGCAAAAACCTTTCAAGCGGTATGGGACGTCTTCAGATGCTTATGGAAGTTGAAAAGGTTGAAAATTGAAGAAAGTCCTCTTCTTGCGTATTTTGTAAAAAAACGCACCGGTAGCCTTGGTCTCTATACACACTAGACGCGTTTCGGAAACAAGTTCCTTCCTCAGTAGACAATCATAAAACGCATTCTATGATTGTCTACTGAGGAAGGAACTTGTTTCCGAAACGCGTCTAGTGTGTATAGAGACCAAGGCTACCGGTGCGGTTTTTTACAAAATACGCAAGAAGAGGACTTTCTTCAATTTTCAACCTTTTCAACTTCCATAAGCATCTGAAGACGTCCCATACCGCTTGAAAGGTTTTTGCATTCACCAACTACTCATAAAGTGGACTAAACCTGTGTTGCTACATTCAACATTACCGCAAATTTAAATCTTGTTGCATCCACTACCGCTGGCCTGACAGGCTCAGGCAACCACCAGCTCAGCTCAGCTTAACCAGCTTCCGTGTGCTTGACGGCTTCAGGCGCCTACGTCATTAACCAGCGATCAACTACCTGGCTGGACACGTGGGACGCTGAGTGAGCGAGACGCTGAGCAAGCGGGTCTGAGGTCTTGCTTTGCAAGTAAAAAGTAAAAAGTAAGTGGAATATTGCCAAATAAGTGCGGTCACGATCTGTTACAGGACACTTGAATAGAGAACCTTTCTTGTGAGAATTATAGCAAGGACGTACTGGAATCTTTGTTGCAACTTCGTTTCAACTATCCGGCAAATTGATATTTATGTCCTGGACATTCAAGCGGTTTAATTGAATATCTCTTGCAGCCTCACTCTAGCCATTTGGTCCTATGCTTAGGAGTACTCCAGCTATTTAGGTTTGTGCGTGAGCTCCGCACATATTTACCTATCTTTATACATTTATTCATGTATGTATGCTGATATGATGGCACAAAGTTAGTTTGTTTCTTTGACTTAGTGTATTAATAAAAATTTTATGCAAAAATACTGTGAGCCAGCCTATATTATTATTGATCTATATAAAAATGTGTTCTTGCTTTCAAGATATGCAACTTGTTCTTAATTCCTGAATACCATAAAAAATTGTTTCTCCTCGCATTGCCAAGATTATTAATAAAATGGCTAAAAATGGTGCCTACAGGTTGCTATTGAAACCCGTGCCCTAATTACATGGATGGAAAAGATTCCTTTTGTTCTCGGTGGAAACCTCCAAGGAGGAGAGCTGGTGGTGTCTTATCCTTTCGACATGGTGCGGTCACTGTGGAAGACCCAGGAGTATACAGCAACACCGGATGACCATGTGTTTCGCTGGTTGGCATACTCCTATGCATCCACCCATCGGCATATGACAGACTCAAGTCGGAGGCCATGCCACACTGATGATTTTAACAAGGAGGAGGGAAGTGTGAATGGAGCCTCTTGGCATACAGTGGCTGGAAGTAAGTTGTTCTATTGCTGTAAAATAATAACCAGTGCCATGAGTAGTCTTGAGCGAATTGAGCTTCGGATCATAGATCCAAAGTCAATTTGTTCAATAACTTCTTTTTAAATGCTGTTTCTAGACATCATTAAGATGTATGGTCTCCATGTAGGTCAACTTGCGCGTGACTTCGGAGAATTAGTCTGGTATTCCTATCTGCGTATTTAAAAATATTTTAAATTAGGAATTTTCGAAGTGGGCTTTGTACCAAAGCCCACTTTGAATTCCTTACTTAAAATGTTTTTAAATACGCAGATAGGAACAACAGACTAATTCACCGAAGTCACGTGCAACTTTGGGCGATATGAAATTGGCCTACACGGAGCCAATACATTTTAATGCTGCACGGAAACAGCATTAAAAACTTTTTAAAAGTTTTTGAACGAATCGACTTCGGATCTATGATCTGAAGCTCGATTCACTCAAGCCTAGTCACAGGAATCACACATTAAGGTATTTATGTGTAGATCTGTAAAAACACACTTGTCATAAGGATATATATAAGGTAGTCTATAGGTATTTTTGCCCCCGAAGGTGTTTTTGTACCTGCCCCTCCCTAATCTACTACTAACTGTTATGGGAGGTATCTTCAGTCCTGTCATACTTATCTGATCAGTTTCTATGAGGAGGTAAGTTCTAGACTTGACAGCGGCGAATCAATGGATGTCGTATATCTGGACTTCTCCAAAGCATTTGACACTGTACCGCATGAAAGGTTAGTATATAAAATTAGAATGCTCGGACTGGGAGAAAACGTCTGTATGTGGGTAAGTAACTGGCTGAGTGATAGAAAACAGAGGGTGGTTATTAACGGTACACACTCAGATTGGGTCACTGTCACTAGTGGGAAACCACAGTGGTCAGTATTGGGCCCTATTCTCTTCAATATATGTATTAATGATCTCATAGAAGGCTTGCACAGTAAAACATAAATTTTGCAGATGACACTAAACTGTGTATACTACAGAGGAGAGTATACTGTATATATTGTGACACAGTAAAAGGTTTGGTCTAGGAAAACAGGTATTTTCCTCCCAGCATGTGCTGCTGGGATGATTTACAGCCAGGTGAGGTCAAATACCGGACTGGATTTTAAGTGCCGGTCCAGGTTTTGGCAGCACCTGGCTGTCCTTAAATAGGCAGCTGGGCTCAGAAGCCATGCCTCTGTGTTGGGATCTGGGAGCCTTGTGTCTGGATGAAGGCTTGCTACCTGTTTGACTAATAACACGACCAAATTGTGCATTGGTCACTGCCTGATAAAAGGTTGGTATCGTATTCCACAATTATATATATATATATATAGTCTGATATACCATAAAACATAACATTTATTTTGATCAGTAAAATCCCTAAATATATGCGATATACACCATAACGCTGCGCGATTGGTGACCCTGAGCTGGGGATGGGGGAGACTAATACTGGGTCTCTGAAATCTAGTCTCATCATGCTGTGGTGGAGGGCCCTGTTTGGCCTGAAAACAGGTTTGTGCTGCAATCAGCAAGGACTATTTGAGGCAGAATTACCGCATGGTGTGAATTACCACCAACACCACAAGGTGACTTTTTGTTTGATTATGACCGCTTGTTTTGTCACTTGCCTAAAGTGTGAATAAAACACTGAACTGTTTGATCCAAAGAACTTGTTGTTGCCTCTATACGGCGTCCGCTAATCCTGTCTACCAGAGCGAGTCCCCACAATATTTACTACAGAGGACAGTATACTGTATATATACTATAGAGGACAATATACTGTATATATACTATAGAGGACAGTATACTGTATATATACTACAAAGAAAAGTATACCGTATATATATTACTGAGGACAGTATACTGTATATACTGTGTGTATATATATATACTACAGGGGACAGTATACTGCATATACTACAGAGGACAGTATACTACTACAGAGGGATCTGGATAGATTGGAGGCTTGGGCAGAGAAGTGGCAGATGAGGTTTAACACTGACAAATGTGAGGTTATGCACATGGGAAGGAATAATACAAGTCACCCGTACATACTAAATGGTAAAATAATGGGTAAGGGTCCGTTCACACGTCCGCAAAATGGGTCTGCATCCGTTCTGCAATTTAGCGAAACATGTGCGGACCCATTCATTTTCAATGTGGCCGGAATGTGCCATCCGCATCCGCATTTGCGGATCCGCACTTCCGTTCCGCAAAAAAATAGAACAGAGCGATTGCGGACAAGAAAAGGCATTTTCTATGAGAGTGCCGGCGAAGTGTGGTCCGCAAAATGCGTAACGCACATTGCTGGTGTCCGTGTTTTGCGGATCCGCAAAACACATACGGACGTGTGAATAGACCTAGGAATTTTAGTGGAAAGTAAACTAAACTATAGAAACCAGTGTCAGGCAGCTGCTGCCAAGGCCAATAAGATAATTGGTTGCATCAAAAAGGGCATAGATGCCGGTGATGAGAACATAGTCCTACCACTTTACTAATTAATGGTTAGATCCTGGGGCGAAGCTAAAAGCTCATGGGTCCTGGTGCAGGAGTTCATCTTGGGGGCCCCCTTCCCTCAGTGCTTTGTAGCAAAGGGCAGTGGTGCACCTAGCCTTTCTGCTGCCTGAGTTAAAAATTGAAATGGCAAACCCCCATACCAAATTCTCAACCTAACCCCTTCCCTCCAGCATTACTGTTTAAGACACACTTGGAAAATATTACATACAGCGCTACAAAACATACAGGGTAATACAGCGCCACATACCTCTTACATCCAGGGACGTCCATGATGACTTCTTTCACCCATCTCTTGTGTCTGCAGAGTTTCACAAACAGACATCTTAGTTTCCTACTTTTCCATCATCCTCACATCTTCTCAACTCCCCATCCTGCCACCCCCAATACTGTGCCCGCTGTGTTCCCCAAACTATACTGCAGAAACAGTCCACCTGAAAATACTAGTACCATGCAGATAGTGCCCCTTCAATAATTACTGGCACGCGGAGCCCTAAAAGTTAACTGCGCCCAGCAAATAGTGTCCCTGACACTAATAGTGTAAACATAATTGTGATAAACTGATACTGTGCCAGGGTGCCCCCCACAGTAGAAATAATTATCTACCAGAGTCCACTTAGGCTACTTTCACACTAGCGTTTTGGTTTCCGTTTGTTTGATCCGTTCCGGGCTCCAAAACGGATCATTCTGAATGGAAAAGGATCCGCTCAGAATGCATCAGTTTGCCTCCGATCCGTCTCCATTCCGCTCTGGAGGCGGACACCAAAACACTGCCTGCAGCTTGACGAAACTGACACAAACTGGCACAATAGAAAACGGATCCGTCTCCCATTGACTTTCAGTGGAGTTCATGACGGATCCGTCTTGGCTATGTTACAGATAATACAAACGGATGCATGCGGTTGTATTATTGTAACGGATCCGTTTTTGCAGATCCATGACGGATCCTCCCAAAACGCGAGTGTGAAAGTAGCCTTAGTGTTAACAGTGCCTCCAATAGTAATAAAGTCCCCCATTGTGCCCCAGAAGTAATAATACTCTCATAGTGTCCATTCTAGCAATCATGTCCGCAATTGTGGACAAGAATAGGCGTTTTCTAGGATGGCGGTGTCCATGTGTGTCCATGGGAACATGAATGTAGCCTTAGTATGATTGAATACCTGTTTAACTAGACCTGCACCCTGTGATGACCTGAGTGGCTTGAAATATAATTGATATTTAATATCAAATGTAATATCATTGATATCATTATTAACAGCCCGCCGTAGACAATATCCCGGCAGAATCCTCTTGATTCTGTTGAAATATTACTTCCACTTAATTCCTTTTTACAGATGATTATTATTTATGTTCTTAGTTTTCATTTTCCATCTTTTTTGGGATGTCTCCCAGTTAATTAGTGGTTTTATAGACAGCAGGGCTCACAGTCAATGAATTCCACGCACTACAATGAGGCAAATAGAAAAGAAACAGAGTAAGACAAAGAAATGCTGTACTTTACAGGACCACCTGGTGAGTCAATGAATTGAGTTGCTTTCTAGAATCCGGGCAGAGAACTGACAAAACGGAATTTACATCTAACGATAAACATATGCCCCGCAGAGGCAACAAAGAGCCAATAAAATGGCAACAATTGGACTGGGTTGAATTAAGCATCATCTGCATTACATATGTTTGTAAAATGTTTGTGAAAGTAACTAATAAATTGCTTCACTGCTGCAAAAATTCTGCTTAAAGGGGTCAAACCAGCACCTGGATCTGAATACTTTTGAAACTCCTACTTACTCATTGAAATCTATCTGTATAGCGCCACCTGCTGTTTGCTCTTTTTCTAATTTTCTCTGTCCTGCTCACTGAGACGGAAGCACGTGCTCCGTTCCATCCTTCAACTGCCGCCAGCTGTAGTAGAAAGCACATGTCCCTTGAGAAAGTGCACGTCCCCTGAGCTGACCGCTTGAAATAAATCTAGCAGAGCAATTGGAGCAATAAATGGGGAGATCTCTGGATCCATGTTGGTGGCATGTGCTGGTTTTAAGGTACTGCATGATATCGGATTTTCATTTTTTACATTAATCATAGGATAACGCTTTTAAGGCCTCACGCACACGGCCGTATGTATTTTGCGGTCCGCAAATTGAGGATCCTCAAAAAACGGATACCGCCTGCGCTGCATCTGCCTTTTTCGCGGACCAATCGGCTTCAAAAGGTCCGTCGTCCACATAGAAAGTGTTCTAGCTACTATCTGAAGTCAGTGGGTCCGCAAAAAAATGCGGACGGCACATGGACCACATCCGTATTTTGCGGATTCGCTATTTGCAGACCACAAATCGGATACGGTCGCATATATGAGCCCTAATTGTGAGCCTCAATATGTGTTTCTAGCTTGTTGTCACTTTATCATATTGCTAAGCCTACACTAGTGATGGCAATATCCTCTCATTATCAGTATCACATCTACACGCGGGAGAGATCCGACAATAGAAAGGGCGGCGGACTCAGCCATCTTCTGATGAGAATATATTAGGAATGTCTATTTATAAGATCCCTGCTACATGATTATACATTAACAACGTTTTTTCTGGACTTTCAATGACACATCGAGTTGAAACGACTTTCCTAATTGTCTTTATTCTTCACAAATTGTCCAATTTTTCCCCTCTAATTGTATTTCATCACACTGTTTCCTATATTTTTTTATTCCTATTATTAGGTATTAATGATTTTAGCTATTTGCACACCAACTGCTTTGAGATCTCCATATACTTGGATTGCGACAAGTATCCGCACGGAAGTGAACTGGCAGAACAGTGGGAAAACAACAGAGAGTCCTTGATTGTCTTCATGGAGCAGGTCAGTGTCTGGTCTTATAGAACAGTAAATTCTTAAAGGGAATCTGTCAGCTCTGAACCCCCCCCAAACTAGAGTCAGGGGTGTATGTGTAAGTGCTGCTGAGTACGGTAATGCATTTTTATCTTCACAATCACTAGCTTTCTGATACTGTACTCCAACAGGCCAGCATTAAAATGTATTGAGAGGACTCCTTCTTGAGTCCTTTCTATTATGTGCCGGAGCTTGGGAGTCCTCACTTCGGCTGGTTTGTTGGATCACAGCATCAGAATACAAGTATGACGATAAAAATTACAATACCGTACTCAGCTCCACTTCCACTATACACCACTCACTATAGTTTGGGGTTTGTTTTGGAGCTGACAGATTCCCTTTAAAGGGCATCTGTCAGCAGTTTTGACCATGGTAAACTGCTGACAGCACTAGATAGAGCCTGGGGAGAGCACTACAAAAAATACCTTTTGTGGAGCTTTATTATCAGGGGTAGCGTAAATGATGTATTAGTGGGGGCTGATGGCCCTGCCCTCTCAACGTCCTCCCTCATCTCGCCGACTTTTTGTAGACTTGGCGAGGGCGACGTATAATGCAGATTTTTGATCCAATGGATTTGCAACTTTTCTACGCCAAAAAGAGGTGTAAGGGGAATGAGAAATTCCCCCCCAATGTCTTAAAAATAGAAAAAGAAAGGACTTCTAGGAAATAATAAGGATTAGGTAGTAAGTAGGGTTGAAAAAAGATGAAAGTCCATCCAGTTCAGCCAATTATTCTGTTGATCCAGAGGAAGACAAAGAAAGCCCATGAGGCTGAAACTAATGTTCCTCATCTTAGGCTACTTTCACAGCAGCATTTCAGCAAAAATGCTGCCGTCATGATAATATAACCGGCTGTATCTGTTATGAACGGATCCGGTTGTATTATCTCTTAAATGGCCATGACGGCACTAAAACCATTGTAAGTCAATGGGCGCCGGATCCGTTTTCTTTTGTGTCCGAGAGAACGGATTCAGCATCATTAAAGGGTTTCTGTCACCCCACAAAACTCTTTTTTTTTTTTTTGGATAGTTAGATTCCTCATAGTGCGATATAGGAGAATATAATGCTCTTACTTACTTTCATGCGGCCGATTCTTTATAAAACGAAGTTTTATAATATGTAAATGAGGGCTCTACCAGCAAGTAGGGCGTCTACTTGCTGGTAGCCGCAGCAGCAATCCGCCCCCTCGCCGTGTTGATTGACAGGGCCGGCCGTGATCTCCTCCTCCGGCCGGCCCTGTCAGTAATTCAAAAATCGCGCGCCTCTGGTCATTCGGCGCAGGCGCTCTGAGATGAGGAGGCTCGTCTCCTCAGTGCGCCTGCGCCGATGACATCACCGAAAAAGGAGACGTCATCGGCGCAGGCGCACTGAGGGAGTTCTGAGGAGACGAGCCTTCTCATCTCAGAGCGCCTGCGCAGATTCAACACGGGCGCGCGATTTTTGAAACGCCGACAGGGCTGGCCGGAGGAGGAGATCCCGGCTGGCCCTGTCAATCAACACGGCGAGGGGGCGGATTGCTGCTGCGGCTACCATCAAGTAGACGCCCTACTTGCTGGTAGAGCCCTCATTTACATATTATAAAACTTCGTTTTATAAAGAATCGGCCGCATGAAAGTAAGTAAGAGCATTATATTCTGCTATATCGCCCTATAAGGAATGTAACTATCCAAAAAAAAAAAAATGAGTTTTGTGGGGTGACAGAAACCCTTTAACTTACATTGTGTTTCATGCCGGATCTGTCTTGCTCTGCATCCCATGCCGGACAGAAAAACTGTCTGGCATGGTAACGCAACCAAACGGAACAAAGTGCTTTCTGGTGCACTCCGTTCCGTTCAGTTTTGTCCCCATTGACATTGATTGGGGACAAAACTGAAGCGTTTTTCTCCAGTATTGAGATCCTTTGACGGATCTCAATACCGGAAAGTAAAACCGCAGATATGAAAGTAGCCTTAGGAGAAAAATTCCCCCCAAACTCCACGTGTATGCGGAAGATGGGAGGGAGTCGGCCGAATGTTTATGGGCAGTTTTGGTCCTGCAAGAATGATGTTCTGCAGGAGCCTGAGATAAAAAATAAAAAAGAGATAAGATTGTGATGACGCTTCCCCGGTAAATAAATTCAGGATAATAGTCGTATAATTTAAACACTTGTTGCATAGAATAATAAAAGCAATCATTCCTTCTTTTTTATTAGGTTCACCGCGGAATTAAAGGAGTTGTGAGAGACATATACGGACGCGGGATAGGAAATGCAGTTATATCTGTGGAAGGAATCAATCATGATATTCGTACAGGTTGGTTGTTTTCTCCTGAGGGATTACCGAGTTTGCACTTTGTGGCCAGGACACATTTAGTGGATCAAATAGTGTGCTGCCATGAGAGGTTCCATGGGACAGATTCATGGTGGATTTAGGCTCAGTATTACAAATTCTATATTTATTATGCACATAGGTGGCGTAGATTAGATTTTCTGGTGCATGGATTTCCAGGAAATGTTCCAAATTCCACTTAGTAAATTCAGCGCATTTTACTCCAACGGACTGAAACGTCAGTCGTAGTAAATGTGCCCCATGTAAGAGATCTCCATAATATAGCTCACTAATGATGTCTCCTTAGTGCTATTCACTAATAGGATACGTGTTGTATTGTTCATGGCCACAGAAGAAGGACACATTCTGACCATTAGACTGATATCTAAAACCAGTATTTATCCCTCACTTTCCACTCTGGGAACCCCATCAGATGATTCCTTTACTTTTACCACCTGAATTTATTCATATCTACATGACCATCTCATGATTCTGGTAGTAGACTTGGGACTGGCAGTTTTAGGGTCACCATGACTATTATTTAGTATGACCAAAAAATATAAAAAGGACAAAAACAATATTTTACCGAAACTCTGAGTTCTTGCAGTCAGCTGGTAAAATCTTTCCCTACTGAGCACTTACTCATTGTGGACGTTCTCCAGTGTTGGCCCATATTGTGGAGGTCAGCTGGAGAGATTCCCAGGAAAATCATATGCTAGGAGGCACGCCTCGATCTCAAGTGCCCATTAATTAATTTCTAGGGAAACCTCCAGTATTTGCAGGATAATGCTCCTACCTGGATATTCTGCTATCCGTCTTGACATTTATCTGGATAAGTCTGCATTATTAGGGAATTATCCGCGAAACATTGCTGCATCGTCATAATCCTGCACCCACCCCTGTAACTTACACTTTAGATTGGTTTGCAGTGCCAGTAACTATAGGGGAAGCAGTGGAAGCGGCTGCTTTGGGGCCCTGACCTAGAAGGGGGCCCATCCAGGAGGAGGAGGACTAAAAGATTTGGTCAGGGCCCCCTCAACAGTATTACACAATGGAATGATATACAGTGACAGTATAGACAGTGTAGGAAACGGATGGAACAGCTGCCGGGCCTGGTCTGAGAGAGCGATCTTTACTAGCCACAGGAATGGGGGCGGCATGAAAAGAAGGGGTTGCAAAACAATTACTGGGGGAGGGGGGGCCCCATTCAAAAATTTGCTGTGGGGCCCAGTCATTTCTAGCTACGCCACTGAGGGTAGGCTAATAGTAGGTAACCTATCCTCCAAATCAGTGATGTAACTAGAACTGACTGGGCCCCACGGCAAATTTTTGAATGGGTCACCCCCTTACAAACTTCTTCGCAACCCCCTGTTTCCCTGCAACCCCCACTCCTGCGGCTAGTCAAGATCGCTCTCTCAGACCAGGCACGACAGCCAATCCGTCCATTTTCTATTGTCACTGTATATAATGACATTGTGCAATACTGTTGAGGGGGCCCTGACAATAAATTATTTTAGTCCTCCTCCCGGATGGGCCCCTTCTGAGTTTGGGTCCCATAACAGGCAAGCGCTGGCTCCCCTATTTCTGTAAGCCCCATAGAAGTGAATGGAGCGGTGCCTGCACTTGCACGGTGCACTTCCTATTCATTTCAATGGGACGTCCAAAAATAGCCAACCACTCTACTTGACTATTTTTGGCACTCCCATAGGAATGAATGGGTGGCAGCCGCGCATGCGTGAGGCCCTCCATTACTTTGCATTCTCCTTTCTAAAGATATGTGCAGGTTCTAGAGGTGGGACCCGCACCTATCAGACATTGGGGGCCATATCCTAGCAATATGCCCCCATGTCCAAGATGAGACAACCCCTTTGAGGTATGCACATTCATTCAATAACTGTCTTGGCGGACAGCCTCCCTATATATATGTCGCTCGGCCGAACATGCATGTGTTCTGAATGGGGAGAGGGGAGTACGCCGCTGTCAGATGCTTATTATCTTTCTTGAGAACAAAGGACCGGACATGTTTAAAGTCAACATGTCCAATCCTTTTTTTTCCTGACAGGTGGTTGATTAGATGGTTGGCCGGACCTGCTGAAATAAGTGGGTTTGGCCAACCATAGTCTAATGGGTACAGTGACCTTTAGAGTATTTTTTAGAAGCAACACTTCCCTTTTTTGTGTTGGTTTTGATATCTTTCTCCACAGTTTGTAGTCACTTAGCCTCCTACCAGTGTCTAAGGTATAAGTCCTATCTCTTTTTCGTCCACACGGTGTGTCCCAGGTATCCACACAGCCGCACACCTGTTAGAACAGCCTTCTCTGTGAACTCTTCTCCAGGTCTTCCTTCCATTCCTGTTTCCTTATCTGTGCCTCATGCAATAGCTGAACATCCCAGTTTCCAAGCGACACCTATTAATATTTGCTAGGATACATAACTGGAGCCCTGTTAGGCCTGTGCTGGCACGCGAAAGCATTTCTTACAGCTTATTACCCCTCCGACCTTCAGAGCTCCTGGGACCTGGAGTTACAACTTCTCTCACATTTTAATGACTTTGCCTTATGGAAAGCTATCCTCTCCCAGTCTGTACCCCACCTCTGGCACAGACGGCTTCCTTTACAGCACACTCCTCTTGAAGACCCTTTTGATGCATAATAACACCACCAGGCATAGTACGTTCCCTTCTTTGCTTTCTGTCCGTAAAAACCTTTTTAATGTCAGAGAATGAAGACGATAAAAGAATAAAAAGCCACGTGAGAAAATGCTTACACACCAAGAAAACCTTCTGCATTTTTCCAGATCTTTCCTCTATGGGGCCTTCAAATTATCCTTCTGTTATGTACATGTTTTCTTATTTGCTGACTTATCCTGAGGATAGCTCATCAATATCAGGTTGGTGGAGCATGAATGCCAGCACCCTGCTGATCACTTATACGAAGCTCTTTAAATTAGAAATGAAGTAAAAAAAATAAAAAAAAAGGCATATATTGATAAAACAGTATATAATATATATAACTCATGAAAGCATTGTGTTAGGCTAATGATGGAAAAGGAATAATGAGCAGCGCTGCCCAGGATTGGACCTGTCCCACCCCTGACATGTCTATTTTAGTAACTACTTGCTTTCCCCGTGTAATAACAATTCTGGAGGATCAATTCTTTTTACTCTATGATGTGCCATTCCTTAATTATTCCTTCTAGAAGTTATGAATGAACTACTAGCAGTTTGCAATGAAGGTCCAGATGGGTGCTACTAGCTGGGAGTGTGTCCCTGCACAGTTGTACAGTATTCAATCAGTGCTGCCATGGTCAGACTGTGCAGGGACCCCCCCCCCCCCCCCAATCTGGTAACACCCATCCAGACCTTCATTGCAGACTGCTATCAATTCATTCATACATTCTAGAAGGAATAATAAAGGAATGGCACATCACAGAGTCATAAAGAATGATGCTCCACAATTGTTATTACATGAGGAGTGCGAGTAGTTACTAAAACAGAGATGTCGGGAGAGGGGACACATTTTCTTTAAAGGGAAACTGTCATGTTAAAAGGGTTGTCCACTTTTCTTATTTGCTGACTTATCCTGAGGATAGCTCATCAATATCAGGTTGGTGGAGCATGAATGCCAGCACCCTGCTGATCACAGCGCTCGTACCATCCCTCCTAAGGACACGACCAAGGCGGCATTTGAATTCCGTAAACCCTTTAACCAGAGGGCTATCTCATTGACCTGTTTTGGCCACTAGGCTGTTTAATGGCCCTCAAAGAGGCTTTCTCCCTTTTAGATATTGAAGATCTATCCTCCGAGGAGGTCATCCATATTAGGTCTGTAGGGGTCTGACACCCAGCACCCCCCACCCATCAGCTGTTTGTGTCAGCCGCAGATGCCGGAAACATGACAGTAGACCGAACTGGGAGCAGTCAGGTGTCGGAGTACTGCAGTTCAGCTCCCATTCACTTGAAAGGGACCCCGCTCCACCAATCTGACATCGATGACCTGTCCGGAGGATAGTAGTAGTAATGAAGGACCGCCACTTACTTGTAGTCTTCTTGCATATATCGTTTACTAACACATATTAGTTAAATGTGACACGTTTCGGCACAAACTTGTGCCTTCCTCAGAAGGCACAGATTTGCACCGAAACGCGTCACATTTAACTAATATGTGATTTATGCAAGAAGACTACGAGTGAGTGCTGGTCCTTCATTACTATTGTCTATACGGGACGCCTTCCCTAGGACACGTGCAACAAACCGCCATGACCAGAGTGCCGACTGATACACATTGCAACTGTCCGGAGGATAGGTCGTCAGTTTCTAAAAGGTGGAAACCCCCTTTAAAATAAAGATACTTTAGGGTCCTTACACTTCAATAGCTTTTAAGTCTAACTTTGAAACAACTGAATGTGATATAAAGCCACTGGATACCAATTTTAGTGATGTCCTAAGCCAGCATATTTTCCTGGTGTACCTGCGTATCTCCACAACTGGAACGGGGACGTGTGTCATTAAATTGCTGCTTTCTTCCTATACGTTAAAGCACCGGACTCCTATGGAGCTCAGGATTAAGTATATATATTTCCCTATGTAATTAACAGCTCGGTAATTAGAAACTTACAGTAATACTGGGACTAGTTCCAGACACCACATGCTGAGTGTATCCGCTCCCGGGATTAATTTAACCCTCCCACGCTCTCTTCTGCTTTTTTCTTTTTGAAATATAAAAGTGGAGAACGATATCTTATTCATGGCTCCTCTGAAATCTCGGATGATGAAAAGATCTGTTGTTTTCCCCCAGCTTTTCCTTCCCATCCCCAGATGTCATATTCTCCGTCCCCAGATCTGTTTGTTTTAGTGTTTTATGTAGTTGTGCTTTTTCGTGTTTATGATTATTTGGACAGATTGAGCCTAGACTATGCTGACGCGTTAGGCTCGGCTGGGTATATTCTTCCAAGAGACATGGAGGCTGGGAGCTTTCTTGGCTCCTTTTAAAATCCCCATGGACTTCACTGGAGAGAGCCGTCACATGTGCTCCATGTAGTCTGCAGTTGGATGAAGCCACCTGAGATTTCTACCTAAGAGACCTATATACCTATATCAGTTAAGTCATATCCAGGAAATCTCCTCTAATAAAACTAGGATAAAATATTTCCACTACCACATAGGGAGGACCAATCAAAACGTCTTGCTCCTGGTCTGTTCCATCCTTGTTGCAAGGTGTGTATAGAAAAAAGAAGGGGATCGTGGCAAAGATGAAACTGGGACCCCTATGAATGTGCCGGGTTTTGCCACCCACAAAATAAGGACCTGGCGTTCGATTTTGCCTCCTTTTTATGATCCATGAGTCCTTTTCCTTCCTCTTGTCTTCTTGTCTTCTGGGGAGGGGGTCCTACACACCCAGTAGTAAAGTGAATGATATCAACCAAGGATCAGAATCTTCCCTCCAAGTACATAAAACAACAAGTTTTATTAATACGTTGAAAAAACTAAATAAAACTAATTGTTTTATGTGTATTTCACACCATTTCAAGTCCTAATTTGGCAGTGCCGCTGAAATCCACAGGCCTGGCCTCATTTCTCACAATGAATTTTTGATTGCACTTTCTTTGAATGATGTCAGAAAGGCCAAGTGGCAGCAGACAAGCTACATATTGGTCCTTGATGTGTGCCCAACACAAAACTATAGAAGTGAGCAGACCTTAAAGGGATTCTGTCACCTCTCATAACCCAAATTCGGATTTTAAACCAGTCATGCTCCACAGCTTACCTTGAATCGGCTGTGCTGTTCTATATTGTAATCCGTCCAGTAGTTTTTCAGAAAAACGACTTTTATAATTATGCAAATTAACCCTGAAGGTGCCCAGAGGGGCGTTATGTTCCCCTTTGTGTGCCCAGTAACGCCCCTCTTACAGTGCCCAAAACGCCTTCCTCCAGAATCCCTAACCGCCCACAGCGTCTCATCCCTCTCCTCCCCCTCCCTGACGGCTGAGCGAAGTCTCGCGCAGACGCAGTACCCACTGAGGGCTGCGCCAGTGCGATTTGCTGGAGACTGAGGGCAGCAGCTTCATCGTCGTCACTGGGCTCGGCGCATGCCCAGTGACGTCCGATGCTCGCTCTTCCCTCAGTCTCCAGCAAATCGCACTGGCGCAGCCCTCAGTGGGTACTGCGTCTGCGCGAGACTTCGCTCAGCCGTCAGGGAGGGGGAGGAGAGGGATGAGACGCTGTGGGCGGTTAGGGATTCTGGAGGAAGGCGTTTTGGGCACTGTAAGAGGGGCGTTACTGGGCACACAAAGGGGAACATAACGCCCCTCTGGGCACCTTCAGGGTTAATTTGCATAATTATAAAAGTCGTTTTTCTGCAAAACTACTGGACGGATTACAATATAGAACAGCACAGCTGATTCAAGGAGCATGACTGGTTTAAAATCTGAATTTGTGTTATGAGAGGTGACAGAATCCCTTTAAAGAGGACCTTTTATCGGTCCAAACATTGTGAACTACGTATCATGACATATACAGCGGCGCCCAGGGATCTCACTGCACTTACTATTATCCCTGGGCACCGCTCCGTTCTCCCGTTATGTCCTCTGGTATGTTCGGGGACTTGGTTATAGTAGGCGGAGACTTAGGACTCTTGGTTATAGTAGGCGGAGACTTAGGACTCTTGGTTATAGTAGGCGGAGACTTAGGACTCTTGGTTATAGTAGGCGGAGACTTAGGACTCTTGGTTATAGTAGGCGGAGACTTAGGACTCTTGGTTATAGTAGGCGGAGACTGCCCTTGTTCTGCTGGGCGTCTCCTTCTCTTAGGCTGTAGCGCTGGCCAATCGCAGCGCAGAGCTCACAGCCTGGGAGAAAAAAACTCCCAGGCTGTGATCTCTGTGCTGCGATTGGCCAGCGCTACAGCCTAGGAGAGGGAGATGCCCAGCAGAACAAGGGCAGACTCTGCCTACTATAACCAAGAGTCCTAAGTCTCCGCCTACTATAACCAAGAGTCCTAAGTCTCCGCCTACTATAACCAAGAGTCCTAAGTCTCCGCCTACTATAACCAAGTCCCCGAACATACCAGAGGACATAACGGGAGAACGGAGCGGCGCCCAGGGATAATAGTAAGTGCAGTGAGATCCCTGGGCGCCGCTGTATATGTCATGATACTTAGTTCACAATGTTTGGACCAATGAAAGGTCCTCTTTAAACTTTGTTTAATCCCTTTGCATCTTAATGTAATTCCCCATTTCCCTTCCTTTTCTTTGTTCTTCTTCCTTCCAAGGGCCCCAGAGCATCCACAACCTCTTAGATACTTACAATTTTGATGTTTTATGTATCTATTCTTAAAGGGCATCTTTCAGCAGATTTGTACCTATGACACTGGCTGACCTGTTACATGTGCACTTGGCAGCTGAAGGCATCTATGTCGGTCTCATGTTCATATGTGTCCGTATTGCTGAGAAAATCGATGTGATAATATATGCAAATGAGCCTCTAGGAGCAACCGGTGCATTATATTTACATGTTGTCACGGCCACGGCTATGGCCGTGACTCCTTGGGAGCCGCATACAGTTGCCCGCGGTTTTGGGTTGTAGTGTCAACCGCAGCTTGCGACATAAGGTCGTCAGCCTCAAGTGCGGTTGCCGCGGACAACAGCTATGTGTGCGGTTCCCTCGGAGTTGTGTGCGCGTTTGTAAGCACTTTTGTATGTCTGTGTGCACTTTGTTTATGTTTGGTGTGCACTGACATTTTCCCTGCACTGTGGCTGTCCGTGGCAACGTTTGTTGGTATGATGTACATGTGGTGGCAGTGTCCCGGCCTTTGGGCTGACTCCCAGGACACGCTGGCCACCCATGCCGTTGCCTGCGGCAACAGCCACTGTGTGTTTGTTGTTTGGACACTTCCCCTTTAAGTTATGTTTTCCCTTCTGTGGTTTTGGAAGGGTTAACTCCCTTTCAGTGTGTGTGAATCACGGGGTGTGTCTGATTGTTGGGTGTGGCCTCTTGGCCCTATATAGCCTCAGTTGCAGGCAGTAGCCAGAGAGGGTGTTTCAGCTATGCTGGCTGTAGACATCCTCCTGGTTACTTACCAACTGCCAGTGGGTGCCAACCTTCTGGTCATAAGCTAAATATATATGTCCTTTGGTGTCTGGAAGATGTGTTTGCTTTTATGTTTCTTTATTGCACCTGTGGTCCTGGGTTCCCGTGTGTTGTGTGTTTGTATGCTGAGTCCTGCAGTCTGTGGGCAGTACATCCACATGGGTTCCAGGCTTGGTTGTCTGTGGTAGGTCTCTGCTATGTTTGTGGCAAGTACCTGCCATTGCCATAGGTTGCATTTGTTTCCCCTTGCTTGCAGCTTGGCCAGTGAGACTCCTGTTCCTCCGGATCCAGAAGGAACAGGATGTCTTACTCTGACTCCTAGCCTAGGGACCGGCGGAGGGCGAGTAGGGATCCGAGGTTCCTGCGCATGGGTCCTCCTACCTTCAAGGTCGGCCCATGCAGGTAGGAGTTAGGGTCAGGTTAGGGACGCTGTAGGAGGTGACCTGCTCCCTAATCCTGTTTGTCCTGGTCAAGCAGCGACCATCTTCCTGTGGCACACGGCTGAGGGTTTCCCCCATCCTCAGCCGTGACACATGTAGAGGCTCTGCTCTCTCTGCAAATGCTGCACCCTCTGCACTTTGATTGACAGTGCAGGGCAGTCCAGGCCTTGTCAATCGAAATACAAAGGGCGCTGCAGTTGCAGAGAGAGCAGAGCCTCTAGGTGTAATGGCAACACCCCCGTTGCTCCTAGAGGCTCATTTGCATATATCAAAACATCACTTTTCTCAGCAATGCGGGCACATATGAACATGAGACCGACACAGATGTCTTCAGCTGCCAAGTGCACATGTAACAGGTCAGCCAGTGGCATAGGTACAAATCTGCTGACAGATGCCCTTTAAAGGGGTTGTGTCACTTCAGCAAATAGCATTTATTATATAGAGGAAGAAAATACAAGACACTTACTAATGTATTGTGATTGTCCATATTGCTTCCTTTGCTGGCTGGATTCATTTTTCCACCACGCTATGCACTGCTCATTTCCATGGTTACAGACCACCCTGCAATCCAGCAGCGGTGGTCGTGCTTGCAAACTATAGAAAAAAGCACCAGCCCATGTGCGCTCCCACGGTCCCAGCCACCAGAGACCAGCACTTTTTTCCTACAGTGTGCAAGCACGGCCATCGCTGCTGGATTGCAGGGTGGTCATAACCAAGGAAGCAAGCAGTGTATAATGTGATGGAAAAATGAATCAAGACAGCAAAGGAGGCGATATGGACAATCACAATACATTAATTTTATCTACATGATAAATGGCACTTGCTGAAGTGACACAATCCCTTTAAGGTGGCGATCACATTGTACATTTATGTAGGAATTCTGAAAATTTATCTTTATCATGATATTTTGTGACTGTGAAGTTAATAAAAAAAATTCAACTCTTTTTGATCATAGCAAGTGATGGCGATTATTGGCGACTTCTGAATCCAGGAGAATATGCGGTAACAGCTCGAGCTGAAGGCTTTACACCCTCCACCAAAAACTGTGCTGTTGGATATGAAATGGGAGCCACACGATGTGACTTCACCTTAGCCAAGTCCAACCTGGCACGGATCAGGGAGATCATGGAGAGGTTTGGGAAGCAGCCAGTCAGCATGTCTCTGCGACGCAGGAGAGTCCGAGTCAGAGCAGGTCGTCATACCTAGAGTTTGTCTTGACACAAAATTCAAGCTAACGAAAAGTCAAGTTGGAAACGACATAAATTGACCACTTAATTGAAGGAACGGCGGTTGAGGATTCGGTCTCCAGTCATCTTGCTAATAAGATAGGATCCTCCGAGAAGCTCTTCTAATTATGGCACCTTATGACAATCGCTAGCCTAAAGTCTACAGATATGGAACGCTCCTTTCTCTTAGAGCTGTAGGAATCTCTCAAGGACCCTTAGATCTTGAGTTTGTCATATTATAGACTCATCCTAACTCTATGACAAGAGTAACGTACAGGTTATAGGAAGTCTGGGAATAGATATTCAGATGTTACATCTTTGAATTATGGTTGTGTTATAAAAGACAAGAACTTTAGATCGCTACTTTGTGCTGTTGAAGACCATAGTTTTTTCTACTATTTGCCTCAATATATTGCTTCTTGCATGCTTCAGTTCACTCCTAGCACCAAGAAACGCTGGCATCAAACAGTGACGACGGGGGACAAGATATTTCCTCCAATAACATTAGCATTCTCCTGTCCTACAATATTCTGAGATGCTTCGAAGATTGGACTGGATACACATTCTATGTTGGGATGTTGGAATATGCCAAAATGTATGGAACTATGGCCACTAAACCTAATCAAAAGCACCTTAAACCATTGCCAACATTACTTCTACGTTAAAAAAATTGCCGTTCTGGATTTTAGGTTGTGCAAATAGCAAATGTCAAATTTAATGAGAAAATTGAAAATTAAAAAAAAATACAAGTTCCGGCAATTCCTTTAACATCCGCGCAATAAAAGAGTCATTGTATCTGGACTCAACCGCTATGCTTCAAATCATATAATTGGCTTTCTGTTGTTTCTGTCAAGTGACTGTTCCTAATTTACATGATATTTAATCAGTTTTGCTCTCATGCTAGATAATAGTGCACATGGCAATAATCTGCTAACTGGTGGCAATACCTTACAGCATTTCTTGATTGAAAACCTTAAATTCTTGTTTTTAATATAAAATTTGTGTCTAACATCTGATATCTTAGAAATAAAGGCAATGCAACTTTCTAAAACAGAGAACATGGACTTCAAGTGTATTTTGTAAAGAAAATGTATGTGCTGTAGTTTTTCTATACCGTTACATACAGGGAGTGCAGAATTATTAGGCAAGTTGTATTTTTGAGGATTAATTTTATTATTGAACAACAACCATGTTCTCAATGAACCCAAAAAACTCATTAATATCAAAGCTGAATATTTTTGGAAGTAGTTTTTAGTTTGTTTTTAGTTTTAGCTATTTTAGGGGGATATCTGTGTGTGCAGGTGACTATTACTGTGCATAATTATTAGGCAACTTAACAAAAAACAAATATATACCCATTTCAATTATTTATTTTTACCAGTGAAACCAATATAACATCTCAACATTCACAAATATACATTTCTGACATTCAAAAACAAAACAAAAACAAATCAGTGACCAATATAGCCACCTTTCTTTGCAAGGACACTCAAAAGCCTGCCATCCATGGATTCTGTCAGTGTTTTGATCTGTTCACCATCAACATTGCGTGCAGCAGCAACCACAGCCTCCCAGACACTGTTCAGAGAGGTGTACTGTTTTCCCTCCTTGTAAATCTCACATTTGATGATGGACCACAGGTTCTCAATGGGGTTCAGATCAGGTGAACAAGGAGGCCATGTCATTAGATTTTCTTCTTTTATACCCTTTCTTGCCAGCCACGCTGTGGAGTACTTGGACACGTGTGATGGAGCATTGTCCTGCATGAAAATCATGTTTTTCTTGAAGGATGCAGACTTCTTCCTGTACCACTGCTTGAAGAAGGTGTCTTCCAGAAACTGGCAGTAGGACTGGGAGTTGAGCTTGACTCCATCCTCAACCCGAAAAGGCCCCACAAGCTCATCTTTGATGATACCAGCCCAAACCAGTACTCCACCTCCACCTTGCTGGCGTCTGAGTCGGACTGGAGCTCTCTGCCCTTTACCAATCCAGCCACGGGCCCATCCATCTGGCCCATCAAGACTCACTCTCATTTCATCAGTCCATAAAACCTTAGAAAAATCAGTCTTGAGATATTTCTTGGCCCAGTCTTGACGTTTCAGCTTGTGTGTCTTGTTCAGTGGTGGTCGTCTTTCAGCCTTTCTTACCTTGGCCATGTCTCTGAGTATTGCACACCTTGTGCTTTTGGGCACTCCAGTGATGTTGCAGCTCTGAAATATGGCCAAACTGGTGGCAAGTGGCATCTTGGCAGCTGCACGCTTGACTTTTCTCAGTTCATGGGCAGTTATTTAGCGCCTTGGTTTTTCCACACGCTTCTTGCGACCCTGTTGACTATTTTGAATGAAACGCTTGATTGTTCGATGATCACGCTTCAGAAGCTTTGCAATTTTAAGAGTGCTGCATCCCTCTGCAAGATATCTCACTATTTTTGACTTTTCTGAGCCTGTCAAGTCCTTCTTTTGACCCATTTTGCCAAAGGAAAGGAAGTTGCCTAATAATTATGCACACCTAATATAGGGTGTTGATGTCATTAGACCACACCCCTTTTCATTACAGAGATGCACATCACCTAATATGCTTAATTGGTAGTAGGCTTTCGAGCCTATACAGCTTGGAGTAAGACAACATGCATAAAGAGGATGATGTGGTCAAAATACTCATTTGCCTAATAATTCTGCACGCAGTGTACACAAGAATCTCCATATAATATTATACCTTGGTCCAACATTCTATGCTGAGTAATTTTTAAGTATATCCTTATAGACGTTTGGACATAGAGTATTCCCAAAGTCATCCTTTTTTTTTTTAAAGAAAAGCTCTGTAGCCTATCAGTCCACAAAGAGCAATGCAATCATGCTATCATATACTCCCCATCTGGCTTACTTCCAATTTTTCTGCCACCTGGCCATCCAGGTCTTGGTAGCGCAATGTGGGTGGTCCTTCATCGTTGGTCATGTCACCTCTGCTTGTGGAAAATTACATTTCCCACAAGCTTGCCTCTCCTACTCTGCCAGTGCTAGCCATACACAGGCCCACATATACAAATGTGTTGATGCCTAAAAGTTGGGGTAAAATGTGCCAAAATTTGGCACAATTATGGAGCATAATCTTGCATTATGTTTTACTCCTATTCATAATGCAAATGCACCAGAAATGATCCACTGTGCATCAATCAATGAAGGGCATGGCTAAGGGGTAAAAGGGAACATGGCTTAACTGAAAGGGGCATGGCTTATTATAATAAAAAATGTGCCAAATCGTTCAACATTTTGGCACCAAATGTTGGCACAAATTAGGCCAATAGTTGGTGAAAAGTTACCAAATTTATAATGAGACACTTTGGGACAACTTTTTAGCTCACGTTGTCTACATGCTTGACCATGGCGAATAAAACTACAGAAAAAATGGATCCATGGGTAACAAGATACAAACAAACTTGGATGATGAACATTCGTGGGGGGTTGAATTCTCAGACACCATTGACTGTAGATACAGTGCATTCGGAAAGTTTTTATAACCTTTTTTCACATTTTATGTTGCAAATTTCCCCATCATTCTACACTCAATACCTTATAACGAGAAAATGAAAACAGAATTTTAAAACTGTTAGCAAATTTATTAAAAAGGAAAAAATAAAATTACTAGGACAATTGAAAATCTTTGAGATGTTTCTCCACTTTGATTAGAGTCACCTGTGGTAAATTTAGTTGATTGGACATGATTTGGAAAGATACACCACTGTCTATATAATTTCTCGCAGCTGATAATGCATAGCAGAGTAAAAAAAACATGGCATGAGGAGGAATTAACTGCCTGTAGAGCCCAGAGACAGGATTGTGTGGAGGCACAGATCTGCAGAAGGGTACAAAAAATGCTGCACAGAAAGTTCCTAAGAGCACAGTGGCCTCCATAATTCTTAAATGAAAGAAATCTGGAACAACCAGGACTTTTCCTAAAGGTGGTCTCCACCCAACTAGTAATCGGGTGCAAAGGGCCTTGGTAAGAGAGATAGAGATGGCCTTGCGGTTCGCCCGGCGGTCGTTTCGCGGCAAACTTTGCGTGTTCGCGTTTCGTCAAACATGCGAACATATGGAGAAATTCGCGCCCGCCATATTCTTTTACATTATGAAAAACTTTGACCCATGACACAGCCATCAGGTGGTACAGGACAGCCAATTGAGACATTTCAGCACATGGACATACCCCCTACCTTATAAATAAACCTGATCTGGTCGCCATTTTACAGTCAGTGTTTTGCCATAGTAGGGAGAGGTTGCTGTGTGGAGCAGGGACAGACTGTTAGGGACACCAAACGCTAGCTAATAAGGCCACAAAAGTCATTTTAAGCACTAGTATAAGTGTGCTATCTACACTCACCTAAAGAATTATTAGGAACACCTGTTCTATTTCTCATTAATGCAATTATCTAGTCAACCAATCACATGGCAGTTGCTTCAATGCATTTAGGGGGGTGGTCCTGGTCAAGACAATCTCCTGAACTCCAAACTGAATGTCAGAATGGGAAAAAAAAGGGGATTTAAGCAATTTTGAGCGTGGCATGGTTGTTGGTGCCAGACGGGCCGGTCTGAGTATTTCACAATCTGCTCAGTTACTGGGATTTTCACGCACAACCATTTCTAGGGTTTACAAAGAATGGTGTGAAAAGGGAAAAACGTCCAGTATGCGGCAGTCCTGTGGGCAAAAATGCCTTGTGGATGCTAGAGGTCAGAGGAGAATGGGCCGACTGATTCAAGCTGATAGAAGAGCAACGTTGACTGAAATAACCACTCGTTACAACCGAGGTATGCAGCAAAGCATTTGTGAAGCCACAACACGCACAACCTTGAGGCGGATGGGCTACAACAGCAGAAGACCCCACCGGGTACCACTCATCTCCACTACAAATAGGAAAAAGAGGCTACAATTTGCACGAGCTCACCAAAATTGGACTGTTGAAGACTGGAAAAATGTTGCCTGGTCTGATGAGTCTCGATTTCTGTTGAGACATTCAAATGGTAGAGTCCGAATTTGGCGTAAACAGAATGAGAACATGTATACATCATGCCTTGTTACCACTGTGCAGGCTGGTGGTGGTGGTGTAATGGTGTGGGGGATGTTTTCTGGGCACACTTTAGGCCCCTTAGTGCCAATTGGGCATCGTTTAAATGCCACGGGCTACCTGAGCATTGTTTATGACCATGTCCATCTCTTCATGACCACCATGTACCCATCCTCTGATGGCTACTTCCAGCAGGATAATGCACCATGTCACAAAGCTCCAATCATTTCAAATTGGTTTCTTGAACATGACAATGAGTTCACTGTACTAAAATGGCCCCCACAGTCACCAGATCTCAACCCAATAGAGCATCTTTGGGATGTGGTGGAACGGGAGCTTCGTGCCCTGGATGTGCATCCCTCAAATCTCCATCAACTGCAAGATGCTATCCTATCAATATGGGCCAACATTTCTAAAGAATGCTATCAGCACCTTGTTGAATCAATGCCACGTAGAATTAAGGCAGTTCTGAAGGCAAAAGGGGGTCCAACACCGTATTAGTATGGTGTTCCTAATAATTCTTTAGGTGAGTGTATATGTGTGATACACAGAGCGGTGCGATATACTTATACTTTTATAATGAGTCAAAAACACATAGATCTATATAGTGATCACCTAGAAGTCAGGGGCCTAGGGGCTTACTAGGGCCATTTTTATATAGGGTAAGGTTCCGGATGGGGTCGCTCTTATCAGGGCAAGTGGTCTGTGGTTAGGCTATCAGGGCCAAGAATAACACCCCCCTGTAGGGCAATATCAGGGACAGTTCTTTGCCCACCCTGTCCTTCAATACCACATCATCATCTAGCCCAGGGATAGATGTTTTTTGCTTTCCCTCCGGGATTCATGGATGTGTAGTGTCCCCACTAGATAAGCGTGGGCACTACACAAGGGTCAATTGGTGTGTGCGTTACTCCTCCTCACTTGGGACAGGAATGTTATCTCTAATTGTGCATTTTATGTAATTTATAAGGTATTGTTTGCATGCAATGTTCCCCTGTAATATATAACATCAGGCCTAGTTAGCTGCAGTTAGTCATCCCAGACGTTAGAGGGAGTTAGAGAACCCCTGATATATATATTCAGGCCCAGACAGGGAAGGGTGGTTGAAGGTCAGGAGGCTGCAGAAACAAGTCAGAAGGCACAAGGCAGAGCCTTCTCCTGACATGCAACTAGACAGCCCAGGCTTCTAGCTGCTACCAGGAGACTAGTAGAGGGATCCTAGTCTACCTGCTGTTCAAGAGAGCCATGGTTAGCTCAGAAGATCTACCCCAAGGGAAGAGTTTACCTCCTGGGAGAGCAACCCTGTAGTTCCCATCAAGCCAAGCAGAGTCAACATGTCCAGCTAAAACAAGTAAGCTGAAGGGCAGAAAGAGTAGAAATGTAAGGCAAGAAGGAGTACCTGAGGAGGATTATTTACCAAGGATAAAAGCCTACAATAAGGTATCTGGGCCTTGGGATCAAAGCCAGACAGGAGTTCTAATGAACGTTGTGCACTATCTCCGAGGAGTCTGTACAGCCTGATTCTGCGCATGTGGATGTTTACCCTCTGTGTATCTTGTCAAGAAACAGTATACCTGCCATAATTGTGAAACCCTGCTTGCGAAGTGTACTTGATATGTGGAACTGAGTTTGACATCTAACTCTATAAAGTTGAATTGATCGCAGTAAAGCAAAGTTTGGTTCACCATACCATGTGTGTACCTCACTTATTAATACTACCAATCGGTGTGCCACCGTTACAGGCACTGGCGTCACGAACCTTAACCACTTACCGTCAAGCTAACGCCGAAAGGCATCATTTCTGCGGTGCTCCCAGGTCACATCTATCAGTGGATCCGTAAAAATCATGCGGACGTCTGAATGAAGCCTTACAGGGGCGTGATCAATGACTGTGGTGATCACCCCATATAGACTCCCTGATCACCCCCCTGTCATTGATTACCCCCCTGTCATTGATTACCCCCCTGTAAAGCTCCATTCAGACGTCCGCATGATTTTTACGGATCCACTGATAGATGGATCGGATCCGCAAAACGCATCCGGACGTCTGAATGAAGCCTTACAGGGGCATGATCAATGACTTTGGTGATCACCCCATAGAGACTCCCTGATCACCCCCCTGTCATTGATTACCCCCCTGTAAAGCTCCATTCAGATGTCCGCATGATTTTTACGGATGCACTGATAGATGGATCGGATCCGCAAAACGCATCCGGACGTCTGAATGAAGCCTTACAGGGGGGTGATCAATGACTGTGGTGATCACCCCATATAGACTCCCTGATCACCCCCCTGTCATTGATTACCCCCCTGTCATTGATCACCCCTCTGTAAAGCTCCATTCAGATGTCCGCATGATTTTTACGGATGCACTGAAAGATGGATCGGATCCGCAAAACGCATCCGGACGTCTGAATGAAGCCTTACAGGGGCATGATCAATGACTGTGGTGATCACCCCATATAGACTCCCTGATCACACCCCTGTCATTGATCACCCCCCCTGTCATTGATCACCCCCCCTGTCATTGATTACCCCCCTGTAAAGCTGCATTCAGATGTCCGCATGATTTTTACGGATCCACTGATAGATGGATCGGATCCGCAAAACGCATACGGACGTCTGAATGAAGCCTTACAGGGGCATGATCAATGACTGTGGTGATCACCCCATATAGACTCCCTGATCACCCCCCTGTCATTGATTACCCCCCTGTCATTGATCACCCCCCTGTAAAGCTCCATTAAGACGTCCGCATGATTTTTACGGATCCACTGATAGATGGATCGGATCCGCAAAACACATACAGGCGTCTCCCTGGAGCCTTCCAGGGGGGGTGATCACCCCATATAGACTCCCTGATCACCCCCTGTCATTGATCACCCCCCCTGTCAGGCTGCATTCAGATGTCTGTATGATTTTTACGGATCCACGGATACATGGATCGGATCCGCAAAACACATACGGACATCTGAATGGAGCCTTATAGGGGGGTGATCAATGACAGTGGGGTGATCACCCCATATAGACTCCCTGATCACCCCCCTGTCATTGATCACCCCCCTGTCATTGATCACCCCCCTGTAAGGCTCCATTCAGACATTTTTTTGGCCCAAGTTAGCGGAATTTTTTTATTTTTTTCTTACAAAGTCTCATATTCCACTAACTTGTGTCAAAAAATAAAATCGCACATGAACTCACCATACCCCTCACGGAATCCAAATGCGTAAAATTTTTTAGACATTTATATTCCAGACTTCTTCTCACGCTTTAGGGCCCCTAGAATGCCAGGGCAGTATAAATACCCCACATGTGACCCCATTTCGGAAAGAAGACACCCCAAGGTATTCGCGGAGGGGCATATTGAGTCCATGAAAGATTGAAATTTTTGTCCCAAGTTAGCGGAAAGGGAGACTTTGTGAGAAAAAAAAAAAATATATAAATTTCCGCTAACTTGTGCCAAAAAAAAAAAATTTCTATGAACTCGCCATGCCCCTCATTGAATACCTTGGGGTGTCTTCTTTCCAAAATGGGGTCACATGTGGGGTATTTATACTGCCCTGGCATTCTAGGGGCCCCAAAGCGTGAGAAGAAGTCTGGTATCCAAATGTCTAAAAATGCCCTCCTAAAAGGAATTTGGGCACCTTTGCGCATCTAGGCTGCAAAAAAGTGTCACACATCTGGTATCGCCGTACTCAGGAGAAGTTGGGGAATGTGTTTTGGTGTGTCATTTTACATATACCCATGCTGGGTGAGAGAAATATCTTGGTCAAATGCCAACTTTGTATAAAAAAATGGGAAAAGTTGTCTTTTGCCAAGATATTTCTCTCACCCAGCATGGGTATATGTAAAATGACACCCCAAAACACATTGCCCAACTTCTCCTGAGTACGGAGATACCAGATGTGTGACACTTTTTTGCAGCCTAGGTGGGCAAAGGGGCCCATATTCCAAAGAGCACCTTTCGGATTTCACTGGTCATTTACCTACTTACCACACATTAGGGCCCCTGGAAAATGCCAGAGCAGTATAACTACCCCACAAGTGACCCCATTTTGGAAAGAAGACACCCCAAGGTATTCCGTGAGGGGCATGGCGAGTTCCTAGAATTTTTTATTTTTTGTCACAAGTTAGTGGAAAATGATGATTTTTTTTTTCCTTACAAAGTCTCATATTCCACTAACTTGTGACAAAAAATAAAAACTTCCATGAACTCACTATGCCCATCAGCGAATACCTTGGGGTCTCTTCTTTCCAAAATGGGGTCACTTGTGGGGTAGTTATACTGCCCTGGCATTCTAGGGGCCCAAATGTGTGGTAAGGAGTTTGAAATCAAATTCTGTAAAAAATGACCAGTGAAATCCGAAAGGTGCTCTTTGGAATATGGGCCCCTTTGCCCACCTAGGCTGCAAAAAAGTGTCACACATCTGGTATCTCTGTATTCAGGGGAAGTTGAGGAATGTGTTTTGGGGTGTCTTTTTACATATACCCATGCTGGGTGAGATAAATATCTTGGTCAAATGCCAACTTTGTATAAAAAAATGGGAAAAGTTGTCTTTTGCCAAGATATTTCTCTCACCCAGCATGGGTATATGTAAAATGACACCCCAAAACACATTCCCCAACTTCTCCTGAGTACGGAGATACCAGATGTGTGACACTTTTTTGCAGCCTAGGTGGGCAAAGGGGCCCATATTCCAAAGAGCACCTTTCGGATTTCACAGGTCATTTACCTACTTACCACACATTAGGGCCCCTGGAAAATGCCAGGGCAGTATAACTACCCCACAAATGACCCCATTTTGGAAAGAAGACACCCCAAGGTATTCCGTGAGGGGCATGGCGAGTTCCTAGAATTTTTTATTTTTTGTCACAAGTTAGTGGAAAATGATGATTTATTTATTTATTTATTTTTTTCATACAAAGTCTCATATTCCACTAACTTGTGACAAAAAATAAAAACTTCCATGAACTCACTATGCCCATCAGCGAATACCTTGGGGTCTCTTCTTTCCAAAATGGGGTCACTTGTGGGGTAGTTATACTGC
Source organism: Bufo bufo (assembly GCF_905171765.1). Lineage (NCBI taxonomy): Eukaryota > Metazoa > Chordata > Amphibia > Anura > Bufonidae > Bufo > Bufo bufo. The sequence goes on from NC_053394.1 coordinate 51,457,329, forward strand.
CCTGGCATTCTAGGGGCCCAAATGTGTGGTAAGGAGTTTGAAATCAAATTCTGTAAAAAATGACCAGGGAAATCCGAAAGGTGCTCTTTGGAATATGGGCCCCTTTGCCCACCTAGGCTGCAAAAAAGTGTCACACATCTGGTATCTCCGTACTCAGGAGAAGTTGGGGAATGTGTTTTGGGGTGTCATTTTACATATACCCATGCTGGGTGAGAGAAATATCTTGGCAAATGACAACTTTTCCCATTTTTTTTATACAAAGTTGGCATTTGACCAAGATATTTATCTCACCCAGCATGGGTATATGTAAAAAGACACCCCAAAACACATTCCTCAACTTCTCCTGAATACAGAGATACCAGATGTGTGACACTTTTTTGCAGCCTAGGTGGGCAAAGGGGCCCATATTCCAAAGAGCACCTTTCGGATTTCACAGGTCATTTTTTACAGAATTTGATTTCAAACTCCTTACCACACATTTGGGCCCCTAGAATGCCAGGGAAGTAGAACTACCCCACAAGTGACCCCATTTTGGAAAGAAGAGACCCCAAGGTATTTCGTGATGGGCATAGTGAGTTCATAGAACTTTTTATTTTTTGTCACAAGTTAGTGGAATATGAGACTTTGTAAGAAAAAAAATCAAAAAAAAAAAATCATCATTTTCCGCTAACTTGTGACAAAAAATAAAAAGTTCTATGAACTCACTATGCCCATCAGCGAATACCTTAGGGTGTGTACTTTCCGAAATGGGGTCATTTGTGGGGTGTTTGTACTGTCTGGGCATTGTAGAACCTCAGGAAACATGACAGGTGCTCAGAAAGTCAGAGCTGCTTCAAAAAGCGGAAATTCACATTTTTGTACCATAGTTTGTAAACGCTATAACTTTTACCCAAACCATTTTTTTTTTACCCAAACATTTTTTTTTTATCAAAGACATGTAGAACAATAAATTTAGAGCAAAATTTATATATGGATCTCGTTTTTTTTTGCAAAATTTTACAACTGAAAGTGAAAAATGTCATTTTTTTGCAAAAAAATCGTTAAATTTCGATTAATAACAAAAAAAGTAAAAATGTCAGCAGCAATGAAATACCACCAAATGAAAGCTCTATTAGTGAGAAGAAAAGGAGGTAAAATTCATTTGGGTGGTAAGTTGCATGACCGAGCAATAAACCGCTAAAGTTGTGGAGTGCCGATTTGTAAAAAAGGGCCTGGTCTTTAGGGGGGTATAAACCTGTGGTCCTTAAGTGGTTAAAGGGACCTTGCCCCAGGCACATAAAACACCTGCAACATCCAGGGCACCTCATCCACCACCAGGCCTGGTCCCTAGATACAGAGTGTGCCCCAGAGGACTCCTGTGCCAGCCTCTCCTTCACTGCTGCATGCCTGCCCAGGGTTTCCTTATAGAACTGTGAGTGACCCTCGCTTGCCACTAACCGTGACCTCACAATCGCATTACCCTGCAGGTCTGGCGTACTGCAGATGTGCACTGGAACCCCCCGGATTGTGGTAGGACATATGGTTTCTGATTTGGTGCCGCCGAGCACCTGATTTAGTGCCGCCGAGCACTTGTTATTGCCTACCACATCTATGCTTTTTGCTTAAAGGGGTTCTGCACTTTGTTTTAACTCATGATCGACGGGGGTCCCGGGTGATTCATTCAGTCAATTTTGTTGTCATTTCATCATCGACTTATTTGCAGCTAATCCCATTCATTGTTTAATTATGTCTGTATATAATATTGCATATATTCATGCCTTTATAATCTGTCTTATCCTTTCAATGAATAATATACGTATAGGATTTTATCATCACACTGGCTGGTCCAGTCAGGGCTCTGGCCGGGCCACTTAAGTACATTCACAGAGTTGTCCCTAAGTCACTGTGTTGTGTCCTTAGGGTCATTCTCTTGTATGAAGGTGAACCTTCAGCCTAGTCTGAGGTCCAGAGCACTCTGGATCAGGTTTTCTGTACTTTTCCCCATTCAGATTTCCTTTAATCCTGACCAGTCTGCCTATCCCAGCCTCTGAAAAACACCCCCACAGCACGATGCTGATACCACCATCCTTCACTGTAGGGATGGTATTGGGCAGTGCCTGGTTTTCTCCAAATTTGATGCCTAGAATTGGGGCCACAAAGTTCAATCTTGGTTTCATCAGGCCATAGAATCTTGTTTCTCACAGTCTAAGAGTCCTTTAGGTGCTTTTCTGCAAACTCCAGGTGGACTTTCATGTGTCTTTTATTGAGAAGAGGCTTCTTTCTGGCCACTCTGCCAGAAAGCCCAGATTGGTGGAGTGCTGCAGTGATGGTTGACCTTCTGAAAGTTTCTCCCATCTGCACACAGGATCTTCGGAGCTCAGTGATTGGCTTCTTGGTCGCCCCTCTTTAGTGATGGACGAACATCTGCCGGGACTGTTCGCAAACGCGATCAAATGTTCGCGAACCGCAAGTTCGCGGCGGGTCCCATTCATTTTAATGGCAGGCGAACCTGAAAAACCTTCAGCTCATATTTGCAGCCAAGAAATAATTACTAAAAGTGCACAAATAGATCATCAGCATCTGATCGGCGGGGGTCCGACACCCAGGACCCCCGCCGATCAGCTGTTTGAGAAGGCAGCGGCGCGGCCTTCTTGCTGTTTACCGCCGGCCCAGTGACGTCACGACTAGTATCAACTAGCGTGGGCGGGGCTAAGCTTCATTCAAGTGAACAGAGCTTAGCCCCGCCCACGCTAGTTGATACTAGTCGTGACGTCACTGGGCCGGTGGTAAACAGCGAGAAGGCCACGGCGCTGCTGGAGCGCCGCTGCCTTCTCAAACAGCTGATCGGCGGGGGTCCTGGGTGTCGGACCCCCGCCGATCAGATGCTGATGATCTATTTGTGCACTTCTAGTAATTATTTCTTGGCTGCAAATATGAGCTGAAGGTTTTTCAGGTTCACCTGCCATTAAAATGAATGGGACCCGCCGCGAACTTGCGGTTCACGAACATTTGATCGCGTTCGCGAACAGTCCCGGCAGATGTTCGTCCATCACTAAAGAGGGGCGACCAAGAAGCCAATCACTGAGCTCCGAAGATCCTGTGTGCAGATGGGAGAAACTTTCAGAAGGTCAACCATCACTGCAGCACTCCACCAATCTGGGCTTTCTGGCAGAGTGGCCAGAAAGAAGCCTCTTCTCAATAAAAGACACATGAAAGTCCACCTGGAGTTTGCAGAAAAGCACCTAAAGGGCTCTTAGACTGTGAGAAACAAGATTCTATGGCCTGAAGAAACCAAGATTGAACTTTGTGGCCCCAATTCTAGGCATCAAATTTGGAGAAAACCAGGCACTGCCCAATACCATCCCTACAGTGAAGGATGGTGGTATCAGCATCGTGCTGTGGGGGTGTTTTTCAGAGGCTGGGATAGGCAGACTGGTCAGGATTAAAGGAAATCTGAATGGGGAAAAGTACAGAAAACCTGATCCAGAGTGCTCTGGACCTCAGACTAGGCTGAAGGTTCACCTTCATACAAGAGAATGACCCTAAGGACACAACACAGTGACTTAGGGACAACTCTGTGAATGTACTTAAGTGGCCCGGCCAGAGCCCTGACTGGACCCAATCAAACATCTCTGGAGAGAACTGCAAATGTCTGTCCACCGACAGTCCCCATCCAACCTGACAGAGCTTGAGAGGATCTGCAGTGAAGAATGGCAGAAAATCCCCAAATCCAGATGTACAAACCTTGTGTCATCACACCCAAGAAGACTGGAGGCTGTAATCACTGCCAAAGGGACTTCAACTAAGTCCTGAGTAAAAGAATCTGAGTCTGAAGACTAAGGCTACTTTCACACTCGCGTTTTGGGCGGATCCGTCATGGATCTGCATAAATGGATCCGTTACAATAACACAACCGCATGCATCCGCCATGAACAAATCAGTTTGTATTATCTGTAACATAGCTAAGACGGATCCGTCATGAACTGCATTAAAAGTCAATGGGAGACTGATACGTTTTCTATTGTGCCAGATTGTGTCAGAGAAAATGGATCCATCCCCATTGACTTACATTGTGTGCCAGGACGGTTTGGCTCAGTTTTGTCAAGCGGACAGCAAAACGCTGCAGACAGCCTCCAGAGCGTAATGGAGACTGAACGGAGGCAAACTGATGCCTTCTGAGCAGATCCTTTTCCATTCAGAATGCATTAGGGCAAAACTGATCCGTTTGGACCGCTTGTGAGAGTCCTGAACGGATCTCGCAAACGGAAACCAAAACGCCAGTGTGAAAGTAGCCTTATGTCAATGCAATATTGTAGTTGTTTCTTATCAATAAATTAGAAAACATTTCTAACATTCTGTTTTCACTTTCTCATTATGGGGTACTGAGAGCAGAAACCCATTTGTTTAAATTTTAGCACAAGGCCTCAAAATAACAAAATGTAAAAAAAAGTGAAAGGGTTGGACGACTTTTCGATTGCACCTTAATTGTTCGTATTTTATACTGTTAGTTGTTTCTTTTCTGCAGCGAAGGACACGAAACCTACAGTAAGATTCTGACCATCCCCCTTTATATGATGAAATTCTTGCTGTCTGTATACGGCTTTATTATTGAGTTCGCTGTATAATAGCCGTATACAGTAAGCTAACAAGCACCAACTGCTATAAGCGTAACTGATTAACACTCTAGTAATTAATCTATTGTTACAAAAAAGGCATTCAATGGTATAATAGTAGACATTCACTTTACAGGGAAGGAGCTTAATTAAAGATTCTAGTACAGAAATACACGGGAAAGTAAGAAGTGGTACATACACATTCCCTGCAATTATAGTGTAGAACATAACAAGGCCATCTGATGAACGTCTACAAGATTTGTTGCTTTCATTCGAGGATGTACCACTGAGGCAGAAACAAGTTTGTTTCGAAACGCGTCTGGGGAAAGAATGCTAACAGAAAGATAGTGTGGACGGAGATCTACCTTTTCATATAAATCGCAATATCATCAGACTGATATACAGCGTTCTGGGCAGAATCTGTAGGAGTGCGCTAGTGTGCTGAGACGGCGGGGACTGCAGCCGTATGGCTTAGGGTTTTCTTTTCCGGCATAGAGTACCGTCACAGGGGCTCTATACCGGAAAATAACTGATCAGGCATATCCCCGTGCATTCTGAGTGGAGAGCAATCCGTTCAGGATGCATCAGGATGTTTTCAGTTCAGTCATTTTGACTGATCAGGCAAAAGAGAAAACCGTAGCATGCTAGGGTTTTATCTCCGGCGAAAAAAACTTGCCTGAATGCCGGATCCGGCATTTTTTTCCATAGGAATGTATTAGTGCCGGATCCGGCATTCAAAATACCGGAATGACAAGCGGAGAGACGGATCCGTCCTTGCAATGCATTTGTGAGACGGATCCGGATCCGTCTCACAAATGCTTTCAGTCAGCGGCAGATCGGCGGATCCGGCGGCCAGTTCCGACGACGGAACTGCCCGCCGGATCACACTGCCGCAAGTGTGAAAGTAGCCTAACCACAAGCCGATTGGAAACCACGGAGACCCGATAAGGAGAGAGACACAACGGGCAGAGACACGTGTGGTGCGAAATCCTGTATAGCACACCGTGGTCGTGAGTAACCCAACAATTCATCTGGCTTAATGTGAATATATCCTAACAACACAGGCACAAAGCGCACGTATAACCTCGCCATCTACACTGGAATTCACGCTGTAAAATTACCAGCCAGTGTGATGATAAAATCCTATACGTATATTATTCATTGAAAGGATAAGACAGATTATAAAGGCAATATATTATATACGGACATAATTAAACAATGAATGGGATTAGCTGCAAATAAGTCGATGATGAAAAGACAACAAAATTGACTGAATGAATCACCGTCCAGTAACATAACTTCAGCAAATCTTCTGGGCCATTATATATATATATATTTTAGTTTTTATGCGTGAGCTCCGCAAAATTTATATCTGGGTCAATAATTGATGCATATTTTTGTGATGTATTTTTAATAATATTTCAATGAATGTTTATATGTATGGTGAGTAACTAAAGTGCGGGTGATTTGTCGAGAGCCAGTCCTATTAGTACATTACTTGCACGTGGTTTGATGCCGTTGGGTGAGCGCCCTCCAATTAGTAATAATCTACATTATTTATTAGCTTGTATAAAGGATATTGACAAATGTTACATGTAACATGTAGAACATAATGTGGCTTCGCCTCTTGGGTCCTTGGGATTCACTGGTAAATTGAACGGTTCTACCCTAGCTGTAGAAAGCAGCAGCTGGAATATTCCCCAGAACGTGCTCCGCTTCCTGGGAAATAACGCTCAGCAGATGTGTTGGCATTGGCTTGCCCCAGTGTGGAACTAATCTGGTTTCCCATTCTGAAGAAAGAACAGACTTTTTTAGCGTCTCGAGTTAACCTCTTTTTGCTAGAAAAGCCTGACGGATGAAGGAGAATGGAGGGATATTTGACAAAGCAATACCATATTTCTCAGGACCGAAGCAAACATCATTATATGAGCTGAAATATTGTAAAATAGATTCAAGCAACACCTCCTCCTCTTGGAGATGGGAACTGCAAAGTTCATGGAAAATAGTGGTTTTAATGAAATGACTGAACTGATTATTTTTCGTTCGGGTTATTTTAAGGAAATCTTAAAGGCATCAGGATGGGTCCATGTCGGACCATCTTAAAGGGGTTATCTGGTAATAAATATTGATGACCTATCCACAGCGGCTCCCCGAAACAGCTGATCTGCGGGGGTGCCCGGACTTGGACCCCCACTGATGTGATAATGATGCGCGGCACAGCAGTCTGAACTGTGCATTTTGGTGCAAGTCTTGGTGCTGACAGTGTGAAAAACTTGAAGCTAAAACCATCTGATCTGAACTCCTTATGTGCAGTACTACTTCAGATAATCATGTAGAATCATGGAGACCCCCTATAGTGTAAGCAGGGGAAGCGGTTGTACGAGACCTGAGCACAGAAGGGGCCCACCCAGGAGGAGGACTGAAGGATTTTATTGTCAGGGCCCCCTCGACAGTATTATACAATGACATTATATACAGTGACATGACATACAGCAGTGGTCCCCAACCTTTTTTGCACCAAGGACCAGTTTCATGCAAGACAATTTTCCCAGGGACCGGGTGGGGGGGGGGGGGGGGGGGAAGGGGGCAGCTGTTCTGGGGGGGGGACTTAGGGGTGGGGGGGGTTTAGGGGGCGCTGGTCGGACGCTGGTGACTGATTCACGCGCATAACAAAACACAAGGTGCATATTAAAATATATATAACGATTACATTTATTATTTAAATGTGACTCAACTCACCATAATGCAGAATCAGTGTGAAATAAGCCTTACTATTACATTGATATCTCCCTGTCTTTATTTCAGGCAGACATGGTAACTATACCGGAATTGGCTGCACAAAACTGACCAGGGTCTAGTGGTCACTGGTCTCTTCTGCACTGGTCTCTGCTGCACTGGGCTCTGTTGCACTGGGCTCTGTTGCACTGGGCTCTGTTGCACTGGTCTCTGCTGCACTGGTCTCTGTTGCACTGGTCTCTGCTGCACTGGTCTCTGTTGCACTGGTCTCTGCTGCACTGGGCTCTGTTGCACTGGTCTCTGTTGCACTGGTCTCTGCTGCACTGGTCTCTGTTGCACTGGTCTCTGCTGCACTGGTCTCTGTTGCACTGGTCTCTGCTGCACTGGTCTCTGTTGCACTGGTCTCTGCTGCACTGGTCTCTGTTGCACTGGTCTCTGCTGCACTGGTCTCTGTTGCACTGGTCTCTGCTGCACTGGTCTCTGCTGCACAGGACTCTGCTGCACTGGTCTCTGCTGCACTGGTCTCTGCTGCACTGGGCTCTGTTGCACTGGTCTCTGTTGCACTGGTCTCTGTTGCACTGGTCTCTGCTGCACTGGTCTCTGTTGCACTGGTCTCTGCTGCACTGGGCTCTGTTGCACTGGGCTCTGTTGCACTGGGCTCTGCTGCACTGGTCTCTGTTGCACTGGTCTCTGCTGCACTGGTCTCTGTTGCACTGGTCTCTGCTGCACTGGTCTCTGTTGCACTGGTCTCTGCTGCACTGGTCTCTGCTGCACAGGACTCTGCTGCACTGGTCTCTGCTGCACTGGTCTCTGCTGCACTGGTCTCTGCTGCACAGGACTCTGCTGCACTGGTCTCTGCTGCACAGGACTCTGCTGCACTGGTCTCTGATGCACTGGTCTCTGCTGCACTGGTCTCTGTTGCACTGGTCTCTGCTGCACTGGGCTCTGTTGCACTGGTCTCTGTTGCACTGGTCTCTGCTGCACTGGTCTCTGCTGCACTGGGCTCTGTTGCACTGGTCTATGTTGCACTGGTCTCTGTTGCACTGGTCTCTGCTGCACTTGTCTCTGCTGCACTGGGCTCTGCTGCACAGGACTCTGCTGCACTGGTCTCTGCTGCACAGGACTCTGCTGCACAGGACTCTGCTGCACAGGACTCTGTTGCACTGGTCTCTGCTGCACTGGGCTCTGTTGCACTGGGCTCTGTTGCACTGGTCTCTGCTGCACTTGTCTCTGCTGCACTGGGCTCTGTTGCACTGGTCTCTGTTGCACTGGTCTCTGCTGCACTGGTCTCTGCTGCACTGGTCTCTGCTGCACAGGACTCTGCTGCACAGGACTCTGCTGCACAGGGCTCTGCTGCACAGGACTCTGCTGCACAGGACTCTGCTGCACAGGACTCTGCTGCACAGGACTCTGCTGCACAGGGCTCTGCTGCACTGCTGATATTTTCAAGGTGACATGGAAGAAGAACTGCAGGTCATTCTCCCGCTCACTCCCTCAGATACTAGCTGAAACTGGATGCCGACAACCCCCCTCCCCCCTTGGGCGGTCATGTTTATTTCCATTGGCAGTGAGACCTAACCAATCCCTCCCTCACTAGCCCTTTTCAAGCATTTTCATTGGTGGCAGTGGCTGGCCGGCATCACAGTGGGAAGGAAGGAACACTCTCCTTCCTTCCCACTGTTCGGCCGCGCGCTGTGTGTGATGGGCGCATCGGGAGCGCAAGCGCCTGGTGTCTCCACTCCTCTGTATTGCCGCGGCCCGGCAAACAATCTTCCAGGGCCCGGTCCTGGGCTGGTGACATACAGTGTATACATGTAGGAAACGGAGGGAGCGGCTGCTGGGCCTGACCTGAGAGAGCGATCTTGACTAGCAGCAGGAGTGGGGGTTGCATGAGAGGAGGATGGTTCATAAATTTGCCGTGAGACCCAGTCAATTCTAGTCACGCCACTGCCAAGGGGCAGCATACTGTATGCCTTGCACTGTGCCAGCAAGATCAGATAAAGATCTGCACATGAAGAGGAAGCTACATGTACCCAGGGGCGGACACCGGTACCATAGGACCCCTGTTACAGAAGCCACATACAAGACGCATACCACACATAGGACTAATGCCCCATGTCTCCAACTCATAGAGCACATGTCGCCTACACACTACTCACATGTAGGACACTTTCTGCACATACTCCACTTATAAATAGGACACATGCCATACATGCCACTCACATATATGTGTGCAAACACAATGGCACTGACATCTGCAGCATAACCCCTAAGTACTGGAAGACACACATACACTGATGAGCAAAGGGGTAACAATGTTTTGAACGTTTGACTTTCAGGCTCCATATCTCACCATCCACTACAGCTCTGAACATGAGACTACCATCATTTTATAGACCATCATCTTGGCTATCTGCAGCGTACTCAAGTTAGGTTTAAAAGTGTTCCTGGGTGTTGTAGTGCAATCATGACACTAACCTGAGACAGCTGACGCTCTACAAGGGCAGGTGATGATAAGTAATGTTCGTGACGCCAGTGCCAATTAAACGGTGGCACGCCGTTTGCTGATAGCAGGAATAACTGAGGAACCACGTGATGTTAAAACAGAACTCAAACTTTAGTAGTCATCATACATGAACATCCATGGAAGCACAGTTCCCTTGAAGACAGTTGATCTCAATACGGTTGATACAGGCAATATATATATAGCAAGGTGACTTCAGAGTGTTAAACACAGGACTTGCAGTACAGGCGGCTTGCACTCTATTCCTGACTGATCCTGGAACATAAAAACTCTTCTCCAAGGCCCAATGCCCTAGCTCTGGCGGATATCCTTGGCTTTTTAATCCTCAAGTACCTCCTCTGTTGTCCTTAGTACCTCTTGCTTTTCTGGTCTTGCCTCTGTCTCTCTTTCAGTCTCCTTAGGCTGATTAACGGTGGTGTTCCTGCTTCTGCATATTTACGCTCAGGAGGGGAACCTTCTCCTTGGATCTGGAACCCGGTTACAGGGACTACAATACCCTCTCCTGGTCTGCAGGCTCCAGGCCTGGACTTAACTCAGGCATAGTCTGATCTTCAACACCGTCTAAACCTCTCTCCCTATTACTTCCCCTGACTGGGCCTTATATAAACTAGGGCTCCCTAGCTCCCTCTAATGACTAAGAGCTGGAATGACACTCCTATCAGGCCTGCACATGCAAGTTTGACAGTAACAGGAAGTACATAGCATTACATTACATGAAGATGACTTATACCAACCTCCCCATAAATAAGGGGGAACGACAGCACAACAAGTGACCCTTCTGTAGTGACGGGCATTACTGCTCCCGTACACTACATATCTCATACATAAAGTGGACTTGCAACTATTTAGCATATGATTAGTTTTGCAGATTTTTGTCATGTAACTGCATTGTTACTGTTTTGCTCCAGATGATGAAACAATCTTTTTCTTCTTGTCTACTACAAATTACCACCTGATCTCACATTCCCTAATAGTTCAGTGTGTTATTAGGTTGATTCCCAAGCAAAAGGTTACTGGTTTGAATTCAGGAGCAGCCATGAAGACGATTTCCCAAGAAAAGAGAAACAGCATTAACCAGCTCATCGATAGCGGTATCTCGGCCAAGAAAATTGCCAGACTGCATCATGTGAGCGCCATGGGAGCTGGAAGAGTACGAAACGAAGTCCCCCCCATCCATTCCAAAGCCAAGAGGTGGACGTCCAGGCAAAATATCAGAATCAACAAGTTGACCCATGACAAGGTCTATCAGTTCTGGCTCATATGCTTTATAATAGTGAGATCACAGACGTCCATGTAAGCACCGTACGATACGCATTACACAAGTCTGGAATGGTGGCCCGAAAAAAGGTGAAGAAACCTTGACTTCACAATCGTCATAAAAAGGGTTGGCCCGAGTTTGCGAAAACGTATGAACAGTAGAAGATTGGAAATGGGTGATTTGGAGCGATGAGACTAAAGCCAATAGACTGGGCTCTGCTGGGTTTGGAAGAAACAAGGGAAAAGGGGGCTAACGGATCAAGAAATTGAAGAAACTGTCAAGTTCGGTGGAGGAAGCCTGATGATATGGGGTTGTTTCACAGCCAAAGGCATTGGATACTTGACCAGGATCGATGTTGGTGGTCTCAATGCTGAGCTTTGTGTGAGTATCCTACAAGAGTACTATGGGTATGAAAAGGACGACATAGTGTTCCAGCAGGACAAGGACCCGGAGCATACGTCGAGATTGGTAAAGAAATGGTTCAATGACAATGAAGCAGAGGTGCTGGATTGACCCCACAGTCCCCAGACCTCAACCCAATCGAACACTTGTGGGTAGAGATAAAGAAAAAGCTGTATTCGTACCCAAGTCAGTCGACCAGTATGCACCAACATTGGGGACGTGTAGAAGAGACCTGGGAACAGATTTCAGTCGAGACATGCTTGAATCTGATTTAGAGCATATCCAGAAGGATTTTACAAAATAATGAAAACTTTGAATTTTAGGAGCAAAACAGTAGCAACGAAGTTACATGACAAGAATCTGCATAACTAATCATGCGCTAAATAGTTGCAAGTCCAATTTATGTATGAGATAGCCAAGATGATTGTCTATAAAATGATGGTAGTCTCACGTTCGAAGCTGTAGTGGGTGGTGAGATATGGAGCCTGAAAGTCAAACGTTCAAAACATTGTTACCCCTTTGCTTGTCAGTGTACTTCTGGTGTCAATCAGTAAAGAAAAAAACAAACCTGACTGAAGAATACAGGTAACCACCAAAGCGGACATTGTTTGTCCGTTAAATCCCCTGCTGCTTCAGTATCGGTGCGCCTGTGGTCCCTGCTGGTTTTTATTACAAGTGACTTCTGCAGCCAATCACTGACTGCAACAGACGCGTTCTATGGAGCAATTGTATGTAGTGGTCCTGTGCCACCATATGACTGTCAGGAAGCAATGAGAGCATCATTGCTAGAGAGATGGTGGGTCTAACAGTATTGTTCATTTTATTATTCTGTATTATTATTATTTTTTTATAAACCTGGGCAATCCCTTTAATCAAAAGTACCTAGAACAACCTAAAGCACCTTGCCCCATAACCTCACAGTGCACAGCGGTCTTATGTTCCACTATGTCCCCTGACCTGCAGCGCAGACCCTCCAGCAGCCCGCCTTTCCTGGTTGTAAGGGGTGGGAATGCTAAACACTTCCCCTCCTTTCTCTTCTTCCCCCAGCTCTTCCAGCGTTTCATACCAGCAGAAGGCAGAATCATTGTGTGATGCTGCCACCTACTGGAGACAATAATTATGTCTCCTCTAAACTAGAGGAGACATAATTATTACAGCCTTCACATTGCCAGCCATGTAACAACCCCCTCCCCTTCCTCCAGTCCCCTGTGCTGCTTTACTTCCTGGAATCCATGAAAAACACTCCAAACAATTAGAGCAAAAAGTTGCTTGTTAATATTTTTAGTAAAAATTTTTTTGTCCAAATGTTGCAATGATAAATCTTCCTAAAAATGCATCCCACCCACAAAACATCTGGCTGCCCCTTGCCAGCATTATGGAAACCACACCAAAATACTGAGCGACAAAGTCATGAATTTGTTGAAAATGCCTACTCCACTGACAAAACAGGCAAAACGACTCCACTTTTCTGGTGCAGTCCATTTGGTTTATCACCCCCTCGATCTTCAGTGCACTGGAGTGACATGCACCGAATTTATAAGGAGGTACATGCCTCTTAAAGGGCTTCTGTCACCCCCCAAAACTCATTTTTCATTTTTGGGCATATGATAATCCTTATTGGACGACTATTCCCTATATAGGGCTCTTGTTCTGTGGCTTCGTTTAATTAAAAATAGATCTTTTAAAATATGCAAATGACTTCACTACCAGCAAGTAGGGCGTCTACTTGCTGGTAGCCGCCGCATCACCTCTAAACCCGAAAGAGAAGACGTCATCGGCGCAGGCGCACTGAGGGAGTGCTGAGGAAGCGAGCGTCCTTCTCTCAGAGCGCCTGCGCCGAATGAAGACACGTAAGGCGCAGGCGCAGGATTTGAAATGCTGACAGGGCCAGCCGGAGGAGGAGAGCGCTCGCTGGCCCTGTCAATCAACTGGAGGAGGGGGCGATTTATTAAAAGGAGGATGCGGCGGCTACCAGCAAGTAACCGCCCTACTTGCTGGTAGTGAAGTCATTTGCATATTTTAAAAGATCGATTTTTAATTAAACGAAGCCACAGAACAAGGTAAGAGCCCTATATAGGGAATAGTCGTCCAATAAGGATTATCATATGCCCAAAAATGAGTTTTGGGGGGTGACAGAAGCCCTTTAATAAATAAGGTGCATCCTGGCTCTCCTTGCAAAAGAAACTCGAATCGACGCTAGTTAGCGGCTATCGTAGTCTTGATCTATAATTTATGTCAGTTTCTGGCTTAAATTCTAGTAAATCCAGGGATGTGGAGGCTCAGCCCTTCCACCAAGCCCCGCTCTTTTCTTAGCACTTGAAAAACGGTGAGATGCACAACAAGTTTCGAATGATGGCACAGTTTGCAACTTTTAATGGCATTTTTGTGGAGTAAGGGCTGTTTCACATGAGCGGATGCCGTGCGTGACATCCGCCGCGTGAATGACAGCCGAGACCCGCTGCGGACAGAAGAAGCACGGAGCATTGACATGATTGATAACGCTCCGCGCCTCTCTGTGATCTTTTTACTACAAAATCACGGTGACAACTTTATCTCACTGGGATTTTGTAGTACAAAGGTCAGAGAGGCACGGAGCATTATCAATCATGTCAATGCTCCGTGCTTCTTCTGTCCGCAGCGGGTCTCGGCTGTCATTCACGTGGCGGATGTCACGCACGGCATCCGCTCGTGTGAAACAGCCCTAAAAGCCTTGATAAACCTCCCCAGTAACGTTCGAAAATTCACAGGCTACTTTCAAGTTCCTCCATGTGGTTTGTGACATTCTACATTTCTGAATAAGGCCTCATGCACATAACCGCGAATTGTAGAACACGTCCTATTCTGCTCTGTATTGTGGATGAAAATAGTCATTTCTAGTGACAGGACTGAGAAACATTGCACACGGAAGATAGCTGTACTTTGTTGATCCGTTGTTTACGGACTGAAACACGGACATAGCCGCACAGTGTCGGACTGAAGTCCCTTGGACCCACCAGAGGAAATGATTCTGAGGGGCAACCCTCCGATTGTATAGGACCTTAAGGTCCCTGTTTTATTAGTGTCCATTCTTGTCAGAGCTTGGACCCACCAGAGGATCCTCACTTTGGTGCATGAAGCCTAAGTGAAGCATTTAAAGGGTTTCTGTCACTAGAATTTTCAGTATTAAACTGGCTGACGTTATCGATGTGCTAATGTCCGCTGCACCTAACTCTGCTATTCTAATGATTATCTGTGCCCCCGTTACTGTAGAATTCTTACTTTTATGATATGTAAATGAGCCTCTAGGAGCCGGGGGGGGGGGGGGCATTGCTCCTGCATATAGAGGCTCCCGTCTCCCACCTCAAGTCACGCCTTCCAAGTGTTGATTGACAGGGCCAGGCATGGTTCTGACCGCGCCATTCGGTATTCTGCGCAGGCGCGGTGAGGGGTGGACGCTCGCAGGCTGACAGCTTCCTCTCGCGCCGTTCGGTATTTTGCGCAGGCACGGTGAGGAAGCTGGCAGCCTGCGAGCGTCCACCCCTCACCGCGCCTGCGCAGAATACCGAATGGCGCGAGATTTCTCCAGGGCACAGGGCAGGCGGAAGGATGAGAAGCTAGTTTAATACTGAAAATTCTAGTGACAGAAACTCTTTAAGGTAATGCTGAAATTATTTGGTACTTGATTCTTTTAATAAAGACCCAAAAATGTTGGCATGAGAAAAGAAACAAGGTTCTGCTTCCCCCCAGATATAGCGCCTCTCTTATCCATGGGGTTATATCTGGTATTGCAGTTCAGCCCTATTTAAATGAATGGCTCTAGGCTGCTATACCTGATGAAGCCCACTGACAAAACTGGTGCCCGGGAAGAAGGTACGCCTGTAATGTTAATCTATTGAATGGTATTTCACTATGACCTACTGTATTACAGTACCACTTAGATTCTTCTTCTCCTGCTAAATGAGAGCAGCTCGCTTTTTGGAGGACTTGAGCCAGCCTTGTATCACATAGACGTCCATTCATATGAATGGAAGGTATGTAATGTCCTACCTGCATTAGAAGTAGGACTGTCTATGATAACCCCATTAAATGTAGAGTGCCAGCACTTACAAGAAACCTTTAACATCTCATAGTAACATATCAAATGTTTTTGTCTGGTGGGGGTCCGAGACCAATACTTTGATATGTCACTATGATATACCGTAATTTCTTAAAAAATTGAATTTACTCTTTAAAGAGTACTCCATCAATCTCCAAACTGGCTGTCCATGTTATACCCAGTAGTAGCTTGGAAATAGGGTTATCAGGCAAAAGGTTTTTCCACCAGGTTTTGCAGGAGAAAACCATGTCCAGCACAACTGGTCATTTATTTATAAACTGGGAATAGGTTGAGGTTCTAATAGTTTTGTGGGAGTCAGATGGAGCATCCCATAAGACCTCATGCACGCGGCCGTTGTTTTGGTCCGCATCGGCTTTGTTCCGTGGCCCCGCTAAAAAAATATAACATGTCTTATTCTTGATCGTGCTTTGCGGACAAGAATAGGCATTTATATTGAAGGCTGTCCGTGCCGTTCTGCAAATTGCGCAACGCGCACGGACGCCATCCGTGTTTTGCGGATCCACGATTTGGGGACCGTAAAACACACCACGGTCGTGTGCATGCGGCCTAAGAAAAAATTGCGTATCCACAAACTACTGATACCGTCCATGTTACATTTTGCGGCCAAGAATTAAACATGTTCTATATTTTTGCAGTTGAACAGCACACCGACCGCTAAATGGATACGGTCTTGTGCATGAGGCCTAAGGCCCCTTGCAGACGAGCATTTGTCATGCTTCGAGTCCGCAGCGCAGCCTGACCTCCCAGCACTGACGGGGTCACATAGCATTATATTGATTTATGATGCTATGTAACCCTTAGGCCCCTTTCACACGGGCGAGTATTCCGCGCGGATGCGATGCGTGAGGTGAACGCATTGCACCCGCACTGAATACCGACCCATTCATTTCTATGAGGCTGTTCACATGAGCGGTGACTTTCACGCATCACTTGTGCGTTGCGTGAAAATCGCAGCATGTTCTATATTCTGCGTCTTTCACGCAACGCAGGCCCCATAGAAGTGAATGAGGCTGCGTGAAAATCGCAAGCAAGTGCAGATGCGGTGCGATTTTCACGCACGGTTGGTAGGTGACGATCGGGATGGGGACCCGATCATTATTATTTTCCCTTATAACATGGTTATAAGGGAAATAATAGCATTCTTAATACAGAATGCATAGTACAATAGTGCTGGAGGGGTTAAAAAAAAATATTAAAAAATTTAACTCACCTTAATCCACTTGCTCGCGCAGCCGGCATCTCTTCTGTCTTCATCTTTGCTGTGCACAGGAAAAAGACCTGTGGTGACTTCACTGCGCTCATCACATGGTCCGTCACATGATCCATCACCATGGTGATGGATCATGTGATGGGTGCAGTGACGTCACCAAAGGTCCTTTTCCTCACAGATGAAGACAGAAGAGATGCCGACTGCGCGAACAAGTGGATTAAGGTGAGTTAAATTTATTTTTATTTTTTTAACCCCTCCAGCGCTATTGTACTATGCATTCTGTATTCAGAATGCTATTATTTTCCCTTCTAACCATGTTATAAGGGAAAATAATACAATCTACACAACACCGATCCCAAACCCGAACTTCTGTGAAGAAGTTCGGTTTGGGTACCAAACATGCCGATTTTTCTCACGCGCGTGCAAAACTCATTACAATGTTTTGCACTCGCGCGGAAAAATCGTGCATGTTCTGCAATGCACCCGCATCTTTTCCCGCAACGCCCGTGTGAAACCAGCCTTACAGTTCTGGAATGTATTGGATAACACTGGCAGCATTATGTCAGTGTCATCTAATGCATACCTGAACTGTAAGGGTTACATAGCATCATAAATCAATATACGGTAATGCTATGTGACTTGATCAGAGCTGGGAGGTCAGGCCGGGAGCTGCGCTGCGGACTCGCAGAGTGACGCACACTCGTCTGCAAGGGGCCTAAGTCATCAGGGGTGCCTTTGTTGTTTGTAGGTGACATGCATAGTCATACAAGGCTGATTTACGTTAGAACACTGGTCGGATACATTTTATTTTTTTTCTTAAAAATAAAAGTGAAACAATATATCTTTCTCTGAAGAGTTGAGATTCGAATAGTAAAATTTATAATGACACGTTCCAAATATGTGACATCTATCTATATACATGATTGTCAAAAAGATCATCAGATCAACATCTACTGAGCAGCAATAGTTCTGATCTCCTCATGGTCCACTGACCTCCGGCTGACAGATGTGGCTCGCTTACATTGTGTTCAGTGATTCAATTTGATATGTTTATCTTTCTTGTCCTGCAAATCTGGAAATGCATTTCGAGTTGGAAGGGTACAGTTCTCAGGAAATATGATTCAAGCCCCTCTTGAATAGTCCAAAGAGCCATCCTGAGGCTTTAAGGGCAATCCAAAAACCCTGATAATAAGTTAAGGCAATACATTACAGCAGCTGTCTTTTCTTCCTATAGATCTCATCTTTGTAGATAGACATTGGTCCATGGACATTTTGGTTTTTCATAGTTCTTCTAGTGCCATTAATCAGAGGTTGTTGGCACCATGTGTCCTACGTAAGAATTGGCCCTTTGGACAGTGTTGCCAGAACTACGTTTGAGGAGTTTGTTGAGCATGTCCCGGCAGCAGCTTTTATACTGATTGCGTGTCAGACAG
Organism: Bufo bufo; assembly: GCF_905171765.1. Taxonomy (NCBI): domain Eukaryota; kingdom Metazoa; phylum Chordata; class Amphibia; order Anura; family Bufonidae; genus Bufo; species Bufo bufo. The sequence goes on from NC_053394.1 coordinate 51,475,580, forward strand.
TATACAAATGGGTCTGACAATGCTTTGCTGTAGGCCAAACACCGACTGATGATGCCCCACTGGGAACTGATGGTGGCGGATGAAGAGATGTCAACCAACCTAAAATACGAACAAAACACATGGGCACAGTAGGTTATTAGGACTGGAATTTCAGAAATGGGAACTGCTGGGATTGGAACAACGGACTGACTTCATTGTATAAATAAGTGGTTTTGATTAGACAACTTCTTTAATCTGACCCCTCGATACCTAGGCCGGCCCTATACTTTAGACAGTTATTGGGCAGACTAGATGGGCCAAATGGTTCTTATCTGCCGACACATTCTATGTTTCTATCTCTCCTGATAACCCTGCACACATGTGCTCTCGACTTTGCCCAGCGTGCATATGTCCTAAGTGGCCGGAGGTCAGAAATCCTGGGGCAGCAGGTTATATAACTTGAGAACCAAAAGATCAGGGATGTTGAAATCAACAGACGGATCTTTTACTCCCCATCATCTGTTTAGGTAGCTGGCTGGTTCTGCAAAAATAAATAAATAAATATATATATACTGTATATATAACAAAAACAATAAAATGCAGAAGCTCTTGGATTAGTTATGCTGCTTCTCACACCTACCTAGTGATTACATATGGAGTGAAACAAAGCAGAAATGTCCCAATGAATGTGATGATTTTTGTGGTTGCTCGCTGCCTTCTCCTTTTCTGCTCCTCCAGGCATCTCTGTCTGACACTAGAAGAAAAAACACATCTGTGAGAATTCTATATATAGAAGAAGAGGAAAAAGCAAACATAAATTATAGAAAGATAGAGTTGTGTTACATTGACAGTCTGTGCCTGCTGCTCCCCTCCTTCTGCAGCATTGATAAAGTTTATTCCCCCCCCCTTTGTATTCTGATATTCTCTGCAGCACTGCAAGGGTTAATGTTTTTGATTTGTTTCTCTGTGCACCTGCTTGACTATGCCCTGCTATATATTCTGTGCGGTGGGTCCCACCCCTCGCTTGTGCACAAGGTTCTGTCTGGTTTTTCTAGTCTGCTGAATCCTGTGAAGGAGCTATAGTCCATTTGTCTGTATGTGGACCGTGTTCTGCCTGACTCCTTAGTCTATCTGTCTGCTGTCTGACCTGGTCTGTGCCTGTTTCCTTGGTCTGCTCATCTGCCTGTATTTTTCTTCTGCCTCTTCCCTGGATCCTGACTCTGTGCCACCTGCTCTGGTCCTGGGACTGTTTCTCACATTTGCATGTACTCTGTCTGCCTGGTTTTGATTATGTGTATTGCCTGATCCCTCGGTGTTTGGCATAGGTGGCTCTAACCCCAATGAGTCAGCTGCCAACAACACTGGGACTGTTCCAAGAGATAGCAGCCTGGTGGTTCCCCTGCGGCAAAGACCGGATCCCTGTACATAGGGTTAAAGTGTGAAAACCAGGGTATCGCCAGGACAAAAACCCTCAGGAACAGCTCAAAGTCCAGTGGTTCCACAACCATGGTCTGTAGCACTTTTACTAAAGAGATACAGCGGGTCATTTATTAACCTCAAATACGTCCATATTGGGCGTATTTCAGGCGCAGATTGTGGCAGAATGGTTAGTTGCGCCACAATCTGCGACTTTTTCCCGCTCACGCCAGGTCTAAAAAAGTGGGCATGGTGTGTACTCCTGTTTAAGGTGTAGAAAATGGTCTAAATGTAAGACAGCAAGGAAGCTGGCTTACATTTAGACTGGCGCTGGATGTGCCAAAGTTATGTAGAGGCCGGCACCTCTACATAACTTCAGCGATCCACCGCTAGAGCAGGAGCTTTATTAAGACCGGCGTCTAAAACGCCAGTCTTAATAAATGACCCCCACAGAGTTTCACAGATTGGTTGTACAATGATAAGGTCTCCAATCAGGGATCAAGATAAACTTTGATCTAGAAGCCACTTTAAGCATGTCCTGTGGGTCGACCACCCAATGGAGATGTTGCTTCCTATTTTTGTCAACTTCAATGTAAATAAAAAAGCACGAAAAGTTAGAAAAGTTAGAGAGCCGAGTCCGGGGGTTAGAAACATCAGAATCTTATACCAGGATAGGTCCACAAGAAAAAGTGAGAGTCCATCAGGTGCATGATGATAGAGACCAACATTTGGTATATAGTTGGAAGAAAGTCTCAGCTGTTTATATAAAATAATGCAGTTCTGATTAACGTAGAAAATGTGTTTAAAGCAAAATCAGACTACTTTCTGCATTCAAAAATACCATTCCTTCCTGTGTGAGATGGAGTGGGTATGGGGTAAGGGAAGGGGCAAAGGGACAACCCTCTGGGTAACGCACGTATATGAAAGGAGTCTGGTTTCTGAAACAACCAGAGTGGGAACCTGCGCTGATTACGGTGTAGTCAAGGGTTTAGAAACACAAATAAAAAGTTGTATGGATTGGTACCTTATAGGAGAGCGATCTATGCGTGGAAGATCCTCCTTGTTATTGCAGGGAAGCTGGTGTCCGGATGGCTTCTGGTTCAACCTTCTAGCGTGAGTGATGCTCCGGCCGGCAGCAAATCACTCGTGCGAGGGAACCACCAGTTTGAAGTCCGGGAATTTCGGCGTGTGACGTCACCGCACTCTGTATGGATGCCTTCAGGGGACAAAAACGACCCTACGCGTTTCTGAGCCAGTCGGGCTCCTTCGTCAGGGATGGTGAGATTTGTCAGTCCTGAGAATAAATAGGCACTCGTTCCCATGACAACCACTGGTTTAATATAACAAGGAGTGTTTGACCCCGTTCGGTTTATGGGTTAGTATTATGCATTAATCAAAGGCAAATAGTTCGATCTCCTGATTTAAGCCATATGGGGCTAAACTGTTTAATTAAAAAATCCATTTACTTTCTTTCCGTGACATTTCCTTAATATAATTGCCACCTCTTTTGTTGGTGGGCACCTTTTCAATGCCTCCAAATGTGGATCCCGCAAAGTTGCCCGCATGATTTTGGGCATAATGGCGGGATAGTGGGTGTCCCTCAAATTTTTTGTGTATATTATTGATGTGCTGATGATTCAGTTTTTTAGCTGTCTTTTTGTTCTCCCCACGTATATATTTTTTGGCAGGGACATCTTATATAGTATATGACTCCTGTGGTATTGCATGTCATGTAATGGTTGATTTTAAAAACAGAGTTCTTTTCTTTTATTTCCATTATTGGTCCTTTTGTGAATTTTTTTGTCAGTTTACAGTTAGCACATAATTTACAGGGATAAAAACCCTTCTTCATCGCTTGTTTATATATGCAGGGCCGGCGCTTCCATAGAGGCAAGGGGGGCAATTGCCCCTGGGCCCCCGAGTTCTTAGGGGCCCGCAAGCCCACCACCTGACACTGGCAGGTCACAGGGAGATGAACGCTTCCATCTCCATAGTCATCTGTATCGCCATCCTCAGGACAGCGATACAGATGGCTGTGCTGTGGGGCAGGGGAGGGAGAGGCGTCTCCCTTCCCTGTTCCTCTGTTAGGCTGCTGGCACAAGGCCCGCAGCCTATCAGAGGCCGGTGCAGGCGGCGCAACCTGAGCCATACAGCGTGGGACACAGGCCGGAAGAGGCCTGCATCGCATCGCTGTGTGATGGAGGTAAGTATAAGTGTTTATTTTATTTTTTTATACCGGACTTTTACTGCCATATGGGGGGAGTGAAAGGCACTTTATCCTGGCACATGGGGGGGTTGGCACTTGATCCTGGCACATAGGGTGGGAGTTTGGCACTTGATACTGGTACACGGGGGGGTTGACACTTGATACTGGCACATGGGGTGGGGGTTTGGCACTTGATACTGGCACATGGGAGGGTTTGGCACTTGATACTGGCACATGGGGGGTTGGCACTTGATACTGGCACATGGGGGGATTTGGCACTTGATACTGGCACATGGGTTTGGCACTTGATACTGGCACATGGGGGGGAAGAGAGGCACTTGTTACTGGCACATGGGGAGTTGGCACTTGATACTGGCACATGGGGGGTGGAAGAGAGGCACTTGATACTGGAAAATTATTATGGGGCACTATGGGGGCTTCTACTGAGGCCACAAAGAAGGGGTATTTTATATGGGGGGCTCTGTGTGGTACTAGTATTATGAGGGGTATTATCTGTTTCTGCAGTATAGTATTGGGGAGCACAGCGGCACAGCATTGGGGGTAGTAGGATGACTTGTCCAGAAGATGGGAGGATGATGGAAAAGTAGTAAACTAAGATTTTTTTTTTGTTGTTAAACTGCAGAGATGGAAAATGGCGACAAAATTGTAGTCTGGTCTGAAAGGAGAAGACGAGGACAGAGAACATCAACATCAAAGGAGATGTCACTGGATGTAAGAGGTATGTGACACTGTATTTCTGTAGTGATGGGGGGGACGTTAAAGTCAGCAGGTGTCGTGTGTGAGGGGGGCCCCTTATTTTTTTTTGCCACAGGGCCCCATTTCACCTAGAATCGGCCCTGTATGTATGGGTGGTTTATTGATTGTGATAGAAGGTGCCACCAGGTTAGAAAGGTTTGGGGCCTTCTTAAATATGAATTTTGGATATTCTGTGATCATTTCACCAATTTGCTTGTCCTGTTTTAATATTTCCCAATGCCGTCTTACAGTTTTTTTGAAAATTGAGGTGCCTTCACTATATCTGCTGATGATAGGGATTTCAATGGTTTGCGGTCCTACGTGTTTGTCATCTTTTGGTAATTTTACTTTATCTTGTCTTGTGTCTTTCTGTAGTAACGCGGATTGATCAAGTCTAATAACTTGATCTGCGATTGGTACCAGATTCTTTATATCGTATCCCTTTTCCATGAATTTTTTATTTAATTTTTGGGATTCTTCTCTGTAATCCCTATCATTGGTGCAGTTTCTCCTTGCTCATATATATTGGCTACGTGGGATGTTATTTAACCAAATTGGTAGGTGACAGCTATTGAGGGGTATTGGTGTCCGTGGGTTTGTGGTACATCTTCGTATGGATGGACCCATCTACAATCGAAATCGTTAAGTCTAAAAAATGTATCTGTTTTTTACTCCAAGTAGGGCTAAAATTAAGATAAAAATAATTTTTATTTAAGCCAATTAAAAATTCTTCCAATAAAAGTTCATTTCCCTTCCATATAAAAATCACGTCGTCAATAAAACGTTTCCAGAGGACCAGATTCGTACCAATCTCACCCGAGGTGCGGTAGGTAAGCTCCTCCCATCGACCCATATACAGGTTTACGAAACTCGGTGCGAATCTCGTCCCCATCGCGGTCCCCCACGTCTGAAAGTAAAAATCGGATCCATGTTTAAAATAGTTATGTTTCAAAATGAACGTAATACATTCTCCAATAAAATGGATCTGTTCCTCTGGCATCACGCCATCTTTCTTTAAAAAATATTCTGTGGCTTCTCTTCCTTTTTCATATTCAATAACAGTGTAAAGTGATGCTACATCTAGGGTACCTAGAATGTAATTATCCTTCCAATCTATCTCTTTTAATATCTGTAAAATGTGTTTTGTGTCTTTGAGATATGCGGGTAGCTTTTGTACATATGGCTGTAGCAATACATCAATATACTTTGATAGATTGGATGTTAATCCGTCAATTCCCGAGATTATGGGTCTTCTGGGGGAGGGTTAGTTTTACATTTATGGATCTTGGGCAAGTAGTAAAATATTGGGATCCTTGGATTCTGGTTGTTAATATGAGATGCTTCCTCTGTTGATATGATTCCTTTTATTTTTCAATTTTTTACCAGGATTTTTAGTCTTTTCTTATAGGAATCTGTCGGATTCGTCGGGAGTTTCCTATAGATTTTATTTGTGCTCGGATCGGCTCATGCTGAGAGGGTACCCTACCTAAGCCTATACTCCACCCCCCCAACCTAGAAGCAGCAGAGTTATGCCGGAACTGCTTATCGAAGGGTAGCCTAAAGGGGGCTACCCCAATGATGAGACCTGAAAGAAGGGAGGGCTCCTGGGTGGGTTGAAATCGTTCGAACCGACAAGTGGGGGGAGGAGGGCCAGGTTTAAATAGTGAACGCCCCGCCTCCCCTCACACAAATGCGGCACTCTTAATTGCCTACCACTTGTGCTCGGATCGGCTCATGCTGAGAGGGTACCCTACCTAAGCCTATACTCCACCCCCCCAACCTAGAAGCAGCAGAGTTATGCCGGAACTGCTTATCGAAGGGTAGCCTAAAGGGGCCAAAAGAACCATGCATAGGAGTTAGAAAACTTGATAACAGAAACTACAGACCAAAACTCGAAAGCCAATAATATTTCGTATAAGGATCCGGGATATTACGCATGGAATACGCGGAACTGCGACGACCCAACCGTTTGATGACATGTACTGGCACCTAATGCATGGACGCCGCCGCTGCCGCGCCCATGCGGAAGGAATGTCCTGTGATCCAGCGAGGACCGACCCCTGAACCTGTCAACTAACCTGAATGTACGTAAGAAAGGCCGCGGTGGTTAGCCGGGCATTGCCTAGTTCGAGTACGGGAGAACATGCCGCTTGGACTAAATACTACGCAGCCAAGCCTCCAAGGCCTGCACCGGACACCATCTGCTGTCCGTGGGAAAGTATCTGACCGCCACTGGTTGCCCCGGCCGTGACGTCTTGGACGAGGCCAAGGTGAGGACATAGATGGACCCGCGCCGGATGAGCTGACCTTTCCGCAGGCACCCAGCCAGCGTATTGGTGCCCATGAGCTCGCCTGACCTGAGGAATCCATGGAAGGCCAGGTACAAGGCTGTTTCTACCAGAGCGCTAACCTGTGGCCCGAACGGTTTGCCCCTGAAGTTTGCCTGTCACGGCCTGAACAAGCTACCGGTAAATGGCTGACGCCCATGTCGTTTCACAACAGACATCTTGCGCAAACCCTTCAACGCCGCTTTGATCGGGTGGGCGGAGAAGAGTGACGGTAGGTCCGGATGTAGGATGTACCAATGGTGCTGAATACCTGCCAGGTATAGTTAACAATGCTATAGGACAGGTTTAATTGAGAGTGGCAAAAACCCCGACAAAGCCCAATAGGTGAGTGATAGGCCCCCCTTTTTTTCTTTTTTTTTTTTTTTTTTTTTTTTTTTATCTCCCTTCGTGAGAGACTCTAATGGCGGAGTCCTGTGTGTAAACCTAAAGTGGAGAAGCCATGCGTGAGAGACTAATGGCGGAGCCATGCGTGAGAGACTAATGGCGGAGTCATATGTGTAAAACTAAAACGGAGAAGCTCTGCGTGAGGGACTCTAATGGCGGAGTCATATGTGTAACCTAAAACGGAGAAGCTCTGCGTGAGAGACTCTAATGGCGGAGTCATATGTGTAACCTAAAACGGAGAAGCCATGCATGAGAGACTCTAATGGCGGAGTCATTTGTGTAACCTAAAACGGGGAAGCCATGCGTGAGAGATTCTAATGACGGAGTCATATGTGTAAACCTAAAACGGAGAAGCCATGCGTGAGACTCAGATGGCGGAGTCATATGTGTAACCTAAAACGGGGAAGCCATGCGTGAGAGACTCTAATGGCGGAGTCATATGTGTAGCCTAAAACGGAGAAGCCATGCGTGAGAGACTCTAATGGCGGAGTCATATGTGTAACCTAAAACGGAGAAGCCATGCGTGAGAGACTCTAATGGCGGAGTCATATGTGTAAACCTAAAACGGAGAAGCCATGCGTGAGACTCAGATGGCGGAGACATATGTGTAAACCTAAAACGGAGCAGCCATGCGTGAGAGATTCTAATGGCGGAGTCATATGTGTAAACCTAAAACGGAGCAGCCATGCGTGAGAGATTCTAATGACGGAGTCACATGTGTAACCTAAAACGGAGAAGCCATGCGTGAGAGACTCTAATGGCGGAGTCATAAGTGTAAACCTAAAACGGAGAAGCCATGCGTGAGAGACTCTAATGGCGGAGTCATATGTGTAACCTAAAACGGAGAAGCCATGCGCGAGAGACTCTAATGGCGGAGTCATATGTGTAACCTAAAACGGGGAAGCCATGCGTGAGAGACTCTAATGGCGGAGTCATATGTGTAACCTAAAACGGAGAAGCCATGCGTGAGAGACTCTAATGGCGGAGTCATATGTGTAACCTAAAACAGGGAAGCCATGCGTGAGACTCTAATGGCAGAGACATATGTGTAAACCTAAAACGGAGCAGCCATGCGTGAGAGACTCTAATGGCGGAGTCATAAGTGTAAACCTAAAACGGAGAAGCCATGCGTGAGAGACTCTAATGGCAGATCCGTATGTGTAAAACTAACACGGAGAAGCCATGCGTGAGAGACTCAGATGGCGGAGTCATATGTGTAAACCTAAAACGGAGAAGCTCTGCGTGAGAGACTCAAAAATGTTTTGTTTTTTTTTTTTTTTTTTTTTTTCACTATCAACCACTTAAGCAGCTCCCGTATGGGCACAGCTCTGAGTACGAGCATGAATAGCATGGTATAACGCAGATCACCTGCACGGACTAACTAACATCCTGTGCCTAAATAACCCCCTTGGAACCTAATGTACGGCCGGCAGCAGGAAGCCACCGCCTATGATCTGCTCCCTCTGACCGAGCCAAGTACTCCTTCCCCTGATCCCTGCCTACCTAACGGCACGGCGGCCCGTGCCAGACTTTATTGAAGATGAGGAGCCTTTACCCCCAGCCGCGTGGGGAGCTCACGCTGCTCCCTGGCAGAATGCACCAGTGCGGGGGAGCCCCCCTCCTCAGCTAGGGCCGACCCACCGCCGGCTGGACACTCGTACCGCGTGGGGAGCAGCGCCACTCCCTGGCAATGTGCACCGGATCAGAGGGAGCCCTTCCTTTACCGTGGGCCCCGGCCCCCGCTGGTTTGATCCGTGTGCCGCGTGAGGAGCCGCACAGCTCCCTGGCATTGTGCGCCGGTGCGGGAGTGCCCCCCCTCACCTAGGGGCTGGTTATTGTGACTGGAACCCGCTGGGAGACTGAAGCCTAACTGGACCTACCTGTGACCGTGAAGGCTGACCTCCCAGGCCGTGGCTGACCCACGTGCGTAGTCGTGACGCAACTACCCGTAGATGCCCACCCAGTGCCTGTAGTTAACGGGAGTGCGACCGAGTCTGTGGATGTGACCGACTAGCCCCTGTAGTCGTGAGGGGACCCTACATCGAGAGTAGCGGTAACGGACCATCGCCTGTAGACGTGGTAGTATTACCTCATGAGTCTGTTGACATGAGACTAATGCCTGCAGTCGTGGCCGGTCTTAATAATGAGTCTGTAGTCGTAACGGATTTGTGCCTGCAGTCGTGGCAGGGCTTTAGAGCGGGTCTGTAGTCGTGACAGACTGATGCCTGCAGTCGTGGCAGGACTTTATAACGAGTCTGTAGTCGTGACAGACTGATGCCTGCAGTCGTGGCAGGGCTTTATAACGGGTCTGTAGTCGTGACAGACTGATGCCTGCAGTCGTGGCAGGACTTTATAACGAGTCTGTAGTCGTGACAGACTGATGCCTGCAGTCGTGGCAGGGCTTTATAACGGGTCTGTAGTCGTGACAGACTGTTGCCTGCAGTCGTGGCAGGGCTTTAGAGCGGGTCTGTAGTCGTGACAGACTGATGCCTGCAGTCGTGGCAGGGCTTTATAAGGAGTCTGTAGTCGTGACAGACCTGGCAAAGCAACATTCCTATCTATACCATTATTATTATTATTATTATTTTTTTTTTTTTCTTCCCCCCCCACCAAAGGCCACGACTGTAGGCGCCACCCTGTAAGAGATGCGCCAGAGGCCTGGACATAATAGTCCACCATCCCCCGTCCCCCAAGCCTATGCAGGAGAAAAGAGGGGGTTGGCCCCCGCATGCACCACCCCTGACTCACCTGGCGGCCATGACAGCCACGAACCCCACAGTATCGTAAGTTAGCCCACCACCTGTGGACCTGAACAACCAAGAACAGACGTGTGAGTGAGCGCACGCCAGCTGGGCGACACTTCACTCATGCCACCGCTCCCTAGCTAACCACCGGATTATTGTGACTGCGCCCGAACCAACCCCTTGACTGACCGTATGGGCTTACGGGCGGCCCGGCTGCGTGCGCAAAGTGACGTGGCCAGCCCCCCTCCTTGAAGCCCTCTTTATATTTGATCCTTGAACATATTCCAAATTTTATTTAAATCTTTTTTTTTTTCTTTTTTTTTTTTTAATTATTATTTTTTTTTAATTTTTTTTCTTTTTTATACTCCTGCCTTAGTACCTAGCCACTGTGCCTGAGCAGAGGAGCCCTGCACCTGGACTGCAGTACCAGTATGGGCCTGTAGGTGTCGACCATCCCCCGCCCTCTCTCAAGCCAGGACCTGCTGGAGCGCAGCAAGCCAGTGATTCCCTTCTAGGTTAGAATTAACCATTGAAATCATAACTTGTTATACAGTGCACATGTCTGAGTATCTGCTTATCTTGTCTTGCCTGAGTTTGGCGCAGTAAAGAAGACGAGTTTATTCTGCAGCGGATTCCTAGACATGACTGAAAGTCACATAAGCATGTCCACCTTAACAGCCTCGCTAATTGTAATTACCAGGAGAACGTGCATCAGGATCGGCTGTGAGGGATTTGCGCTCCGCCATGTGGAACATTGCATCCCGTGCCCACCGCTATCGACTATTTGTACAGGGAAAGCCGCAGCGTATTAATCGCCTATAGGTTTCGGCTTCCGTCCCCTGATCCTGCAGCTGGACCTCCGCTTACTGATTGCAGCTAATGAATAGATCCCTGTGTGAGCGGACGGCGTTTTCCTCTACGGCGGAACGTTCTGATACGGGAGTGAGTGATATATAACGCTGTGTCGTGGAGCCGACGGCCGGCGTGACCGATGCTCAGGGTATGCGAGCGGACGTCGTGACCCGTCGCTGCTGAGCCACAGGTGAGGGGTGCCTGCCTGGGCGACGCTGCATGTGGGAGCGGGGGTGCTTAGCGCAGGGCCTGGAGCGGATCGGGGTGCCGGAAGCGATCGGGAGTGCGGGCAGTCTCCAGCGCAGCTGGGGACCGGCGGCACGCTCGGCAGCCCCACATGTTATACATAGCGAGACGGGTGTGCAAGCCACCCTGCCTACCTAATCACCGTAGCGACGAGCTCGACGCAGCCGATCCCCCGATCCTCCAGTGACGCATGCCCTTCTCTGGCACCAACCCACAAGCCGATTCGAAATCGTTCGAACCGACAAGTGGGGGGAGGAGGGCCAGGTTTAAATAGTGAACGCCCCGCCTCCCCTCACACAAATGCGGCACTCTTAATTGCCTACCACTTATTAAGGAAATGTCACGGAAAGAAAGTAAATGGATTTTTAAATTAAACAGTTTAGCCCCATATGGCTTAAATCAGGAGATCAAACTATTTGCCTTTGATTAATGCATAATACTAACCCATAAACCGAACGGGGTCAAACACTCCTTGTTATATTAAACCAGTGGTTGTCATGGGAACGAGTGCCTATTTATTCTCAGGACTGACAAATCTCACCATCCCTGACGAAGGAGCCCGACTGGCTCAGAAACGCGTAGGGTAGTTTTTGTCCCCTGAAGGCATCCATACAGAGTGCGGTGACGTCACACGCCGAAATTCCCGGACTTCAAACTGGTGGTTCCCTCGCACGAGTGATTTGCTGCCGGCCGGAGCATCACTCACGCTAGAAGGTTGAACCAGAAGCCATCCGGACACCAGCTTCCCTGCAATAACAAGGAGGATCTTCCACGCATAGATCGCTCTCCTATAAGGTACCAATCCATACAACTTTTTATTTGTGTCTCTAAACCCTTGACTACACCGTAATCAGCGCAGGTTCCCACTCTGGTTGTTTCAGAAACCAGACTCCTTTCATATACGTGGGTTCAGATTTCACCAGTCCAAGCAGCAGACTGTGTTTGGGAACCTAGCAGCGATTCCCTTACGGGTGAGGAGTGTCAAGTGGCCACGGTAGCATTGAGTGGGCAGATACATTTTATATACATTTTAAACCTCTGGGTAACTCAATGCAGTTAAATGCACATGAGTATATACCCAAACAATCCATAGGGATATTGAATGCTGCCTCCTGTAACTCTGACCTACTGGGATAAACTGGGATAAAAAGATGATAGATAGATAGATAGCTATTAGATAGATATGAGATAGATAGATAGATAGATAGATAGATAGATAATACTTTAGATAGATAATACATTACTATTGACCCAGTGTCATCCTGAATTATTTCTGTGGCCGTCATATACACACATTCCTGTATGTGGTTCTACAGTTCACCTGGCACAAATATATTTACTACCTGTTAGTGACTTTGTAATAGTGCATACACACACAGCACAGATTTTCCAATATTTAATAAACATGCATTATATAATTTATAATAAATAAAATAATACATAAAACTTAGAACATGCAACAACTTTAGAATGTACTTAATGCTGAGCCTCTGTGATTGACAAACAATATTTCTACTATATGATATCATGCAGCAAACATGCAACCCTTAGGCCCCTTTCACACGTGTATTCCGCGCGGATGTGATGTGTGAGTTGAACACATTGCACCCGCACTGAATACCGACCCATTCATTTCTATGGGGCTGTTCACACGAGCGGTGATTTTCACGCATCACTTGTGCGTTGCGTGAAAATCGCAGCATGCTCTATTTTGTGCGTTTTCCACGTAACGCAGGCCCCATAGAAATGAATGGGGTTGCGTGAAAATCGCAAGCATCCGCAAGCAAGTGCGGATGCGGTGCGATTTTCATGCACGGTTGCTAGGAGACGATCGGGATGGAGACCCGATCATTATTATTTTCCCTTATAACATGGTTATAAGGGAAAATAATAGCATTCTGAATACAGAATGCATAGTAAAATAGCGCTGATCTTTTACCATGGTGATGGATCATGTGATGGACCATGTGATGACCGGAGTGACGTCACCACAGGTCCTGTTCCTGCACACAGCAAAGAAAGAACACAGAAGCGATGCCGGCTGCGTGATCAAGTGGATTAAGGTGAGTTAAATTATTTTTAATTTTTTTTAACCCCTCCAGCGCTATTTTACTATGCATTCTGTATTCAGAATGCTATTATTTTCCCTTATAACCATGTTATAAGGGAAAATAATACAATCTACAGAACACCGATCCCAAGCCCGAACTTCTGTGAAGAAGTTCGGGTTTGGGTACCAAACATGCACGATTTTTCTCACGCGCATGCAAAACGCATTACAATGTTTTGCACTCGCGCGGAAAAATCGTGCATGTTCCTGCAACATACCCGCACCTTTTCCCGCAACGCCCGTCTGCAAGAGGCCTAACATAACCCAGAACATCATCAAAAACCCAGTACATCTGCTTTCCTTCCCAAGATGACGTTATTGTGATGGGATTTATACCTTTCAATCTTTATCTTATTGCCTTATGATCTGAACCAACAGCCACTTATATCTGAAATAATGTATCCTAGACACATTGCCATCTACTTGTATTGTTAATGTCATGCAGGGCCAATGTATCCAGAAAACAATGTGGTCTGCTAATTCTTTCCTACTGTACTTCAATCATTTCTAGCCATGCTTAGTCGCAGTACAACTGGAATCACTCATGCAGGTTTTAATTCAGTTTTTGATGGAGTTTGCTTAAGGCTCCATTCACACGTCCGTATTATGGGTCTGCGTCTGTTCCGCAAATTGCGGAACGTATGCGGACCCATTTATTCTCTACGGGAACGGAATGGATGCGGAGAGCACACTATGTGCTCTCCGCATCCGCATTTCCGCAGCGTGCCCCCGAACTTCCGGTCCGCGGCTCTAGAAAAAAAATAGAACATGCGGACAAGAATAGGCATGGGAGTGCCGACCGGGTGTATTGTGGATCCGCAATGCACTACGGACGTCTGAATCTAGCCTGAGCCTGGCCCAGCAAGAAGAAGTCCTTCCTTTATATTTACACATACAAACTGAAAAGAATGGCGTGGCAATAACCAAGCAGGAGCTGCTCAAACCCACATGCAGTTGTGCATATATATAGGGGAGCAAATCCTGCACTTGTGGCCCGTTGCTAATGACGATCCCAAGCAAAAATGCATACAGTGGAGGATGCCCGCAGCGAACCACAAGTACCACAATAGACATCCTACACAAGATAGCAATTATGTGGATGTGGTAATCAATATAGCAATATAACAAAATAATAGCAAAGACAGGTGCACTCTGCGGTCTTACTAAACCCTCAAAATGATGTTAAAATTGAGAGATTAGCCAACATATCCTACGGTGTAGGACATGTCTGAGCCCGAGCACCGTGCCAAGGTTTCTCAAGTAGCTCGGGGACCTAACACTCACTTACCTGCGCCGTATGGGCAATACCAGGAGCCAGTGGGCAAATTACAGGAGCATGAGGCCGACTCACAAACAACTCACCAGTTACCTCCAGCATGTAATCATGCTTGCAATGGGAGGAGGGAGGAGTCTGCGAGTCCCACTCAAGACTGGCTGATGCTGGAGGTAACTGGTGAGTTGTTTGTGAGTCGGCCTCATGCTCCTGTAATTTGCCCACTGGCTCCTGGTATTGCCCATACGGCGCAGGTAGGTGAGTGTTAGGTCCCCGAGCTACTTGAGAAACCTTGTCGTGGTGTCCGGGCTTAGACATGTTCTACACCGTAGGATATGTTGGCTAATCTCTCAATTTTAACATCAGTTTGAGGGTTTAGTGAGACTGCAGAGTGCACCTGTGTTTGTTATTGTTTTGTTATATTGTTATATTAATTATCACATCCGCACTTGTTACCTTGTGTAGGATGTCTATTGTGGTACTTGTGGTTCGCCGCGGGCATCCTCCACCGTATGCATTTTGCTGGGGATTGCCATTAGCAACAGGCCACAAGTGCAGGATTTGCTCCCCTATATATATGCACGACTGCATGTGGGTTTGAGCAGCTCCTGCTTGGTTAATGCCACGCCATTCTTTTCAGTTTGTATTTATAGAGATGCCTGGAGATGTATAAACTCCAATTTAAATGTGCCTGTTTTCCTTCCACATGTTACATTTAGGTGCACCTGCGAGGCCTGGGACATATCAGCCAGTCTTGAGTGGAACTCGCAGACTCCTCCCTCCTCCCATTGCAAGCATGGCTACATGCTGGAGGTAACTGGTGAGTTGTCTGTGAGTCGGCATCATGCTCCTGTAATTTGCCCACTGGCTCCTGGTATCGCCCATACGGCTCAGGTAGGAGAGTGTAGGGTCCCGGGCTACTTGAGAAACCTTGGTGCGGTGCTCGGGCTCAGACATGTCCTCCACAGTAGGATATGTTGGCTAATCTCTCAATTTTAACATCAGTTTGAGGGTTTAGTAAGACCGCAGAGTGCACCTGTCTTTGCTATTATTTTGTTATCTTGCTTTATATTTCCCATTCATTTTTAATACACTCCTGGCTTTGCCATGGGAAAAAAAATACTTTCACAAAAACTAAGTGTGTGATTCAGGACAAGGAGCAAACAGGTGGAACTCCTTCATCTGCTAAGGAATTCTCCACACCAGACTGTACAGCAAATACTGTTATATATGATACATGGGGAGTAAGTATTATATCAGATAGTAAGTAATACCTGGGGAATATGGACTTTAGTAGAAGATACTGAGTAGTACCTAGAATGTAAAGATTACATTAATATGTAGTATCTGGAATGTAGGGACTATAACAGCAGATATTAAATAATACCTGGGCTGTAGGGAGTATAACAACATATGATAAGTAATGCCTGAGGAGTAGAAACTATAACCGCATATAATAAGTAATATCTGGGGTGTATGGATTATAACAGCAGATATTAAGTAATTCAAGGGGTTTATAACAGCAGATACTGAATAATACCTGGGGAGTAGAGACTATAACAGCATAAAATAAGTAATACCTGGGTTGTAGGGACTATAAAAAAAGATACTGAGTAGTATCTCAGGGGTAAAGAATATAACAGTGGGGTGTAGGGACTATAACAGCAGATACTGTGCAATCCCTTGGGTGTAGGGAGTATAACGACATATAATAAGTAATGCCTGGCATGTGGGGACTATAACTATATCAGCTAATTAATCCATACCCCCTGAGCAAAGGGTACCTGAGATTGTGATTTGGGGGTTTCATAAACTGTAAGCCATAACCATCCAATCATTATAACAAATAAAGGCTTGAAATATCCATATAAAGAAAAACGCAGTCGGCACTGCCTAATGTGGTTAATGTCCAACAGGATCCACACCTGCACCATAAACATGCGTGTGCTGTCCGCATTTTTTGTGGACCCATTGAAATAAATGGGTCTGCATCCTATCCGCAAAAAAAAGTAACGGACACAGAAACAAATAGTGCATGCAGCCTTATTGTAAGTAAAATAATTAGTAGATGCGGGGCACCGCACAGATACAGCAGGCAACAGACGTTTCGCGCTGGATTGTGCTTTGTCAAGGGAAGCTTGACCAAGCGCAATCCAGCACGAAACAGCTGTTGCCTGCTGTATCTGTGCGGTGCCCCGCATCTACCGTGATTTTACTTACGAATAAAGCTGCAAAAAGGAAGTTGATGGTGAGTGCCGCGCTTTTTCTTCTTTTAACTAGTTAAAGGCTTGAAATATCTCTCTTTGCATGTAATGAGTCTATCTCATATGTTAGTTTCACCTTTCAAATTGAAATAAATGAACTTTGCACGATAATTTTTCGAGTTTCACCTGTATAACAGCAGATACCAAGTAATTCCTGGGGTGTAGGGACTATAACAGCTGATACTGAGCAATACCTGGGGTGTAGAGACTATAGCAGCTGATACTGAGCAATACCTGGGGTGTAGAGACTATAACAGCTGATACTGAGCAATACCTGGGGTGTAGAGACTATAGCAGCTGATACTGAGCAATACCTGGGGTGTAGGGACTATAACAGCTGATACTGAGTAGTACTTTGGGTGTGAAGATTATAACAGTGGGGTGTAGGGATTATAACAGATGATACTGAGTAATTCCTGGGGTGTAGGGACTTTAACAGCATATAATAAGTAATATCTGGGGTGCAGGGACTTTAACAGCATATAATAAGTAATATCTGGGGTGCAGGGACTATAACAGATGATACTGAGTAATACCTGGGGTGCAGGGACTATAACAGATGATACTGGGTAATACCTGGGGTGCAGGGACTATAACAGATGACACTGAGTAATACCTGGGGTGCAGGGACTATAATAGATGACATTGAGTAATACCTGGGGTGCAGGGACTATAACAGATGATACTGAGTAATACCTGGGGTGCAGGGACTATAACAGATGATACTGGGTAATACCTGGGGTGCAGGGACTATAACAGATGACACTGAGTAATACCTGGGGTGCAGGGACTATAACAGATGACACTGAGTAATACCTGGGGTGCAAGGACTATAACAGATGATACTGAGTAATACCTGGGGTGCAGGGACTATAACAGATGACACTGAGTAATACCTGTGGTGCAGGGACTATGACAGATGACACTGAGTAATACCTGTGGTGAAGGGACTATAACAGATGACACTGAGCAATACCTGGGGTTCAGGGACTATAATAGATGGCACTGAGTAATACCTGGGGTGTAGGGACTATAACAGATGACACTGAGTAATACCTGGGGTGCAGGGACTATAACAGAGGATACTGAGTAATACCTGGGGTGCAGGGACTATAACAGATGATACTGAGTAATACCTGGGGTGCAGGGACTATAACAGATGACACTGAGTAATACCTGGGGTGCAGGGACTATAACAGATGACACTGAGTAATACCTGTGGTGCAGGGACTATGACAGATGACACTGAGTAATACCTGTGGTGGAGGGACTATAACAGATGACACTGAGTAATACCTGGGGTGAAGGGACTATAACAGATGACACTGAGTAATACCTGGGGTGCAGGGACTATAACAGATGACAGAGTAATACCTGGGGTGCAGGGACTATAACAGATAACACTGAGCAATACCTGGGGTGCAGGGACTATAACAGATGATACTGAGTAATACCTGGGGTGCAGGGACTATAACAGATGACACTGAGTAATACCTGGGGTGCAGGGACTATAACAGATGACACTGAGTAATATCTGGGGTGCAGGGACTATAACAGATGACACTGAGTAATACCTGGGGTGCAGGGATTAAAGCAGATGACATTGAGTAATACCTGGGGTGCAGGGACTATAACAGATGATACTGAGTAATACCTGGGGTGCAGGGACTATAACAGATGATACTGGGTAATACCTGGGGTGCAGGGACTATAACAGATGACACTGAGCAATACCTGTGGTGCAGGGACTATAACAGATGACACTGAGCAATACCTGGGGTTCAGGGACTATAATAGATGGCACTGAGTAATACCTGGGGTGTAGGGACTATAACAGATGACACTGAGTAATACCTGGGGTGCAGGGACTATAACAGAGGATACTGAGTAATACCTGGGGTGCAGGGACTATAACAGATGATACTGAGTAATGCCTGGGGTGCAGGGACTATAACAGATGACACTGAGTAATACCTGGGGTGCAGGGACTTTAACAGATGACACTGAGTAATACCTGTGGTGCAGGGACTATGACAGATGACACTGAGTAATACCTGTGGTGCAGGGACTATAACAGATGACACTGAGTAATACCTGGGGTGCAGGGACTATAACAGATGACACTGAGTAATACCTGGGGTGCAGGGACTATAACAGATGACACTGAGTAATACCTGGGGTGCAGGGACTATAACAGATGACACTGAGCAATACCTGGGGTGCAGGGACTATAACAGATGACACTGAGTAATACCTGGGGAGCAGGGACTATAACAGATAATACTGAGCAATACCTGAGGTGCAGGGACTATAACAGATGACACTGAGTAATACCTGGGGTGCAGGGACTATAACAGATGACACTGAGTAATACCTGGGGTGCAGGGACTATAACAGATGACACTGAGTAATACCTGGGGTGCAGGGACTATAACAGATGACACTGAGTAATACCTGGGGTGCAGGGACTATAACAGATGACACTGAGTAATACCTGGGGTGCAGGGACTATAACAGATGATACTGGGTAATACCTGTGGTGCAGGGACTATAACAGATGACACTGAGTAATACCTGGGGTGCAGGGATTAAAGCAGATGACATTGAGTAATACCTGGGGTGCAGGGACTATAACAGATGATACTGAGTAATACCTGGGGTGCAGGGACTATAACAGATGATACTGGGTAATACCTGGGGTGCAGGGACTATAACAGATGACACTGAGCAATACCTGGGGTGCAGGGACTATAACAGATGACACTGAGCAATACCTGGGGTGCAGGGACTATAACAGATGATACTGGGTAATACCTGTGGTGCAGGGACTATAACAGATGACACTGAGTAATACCTGGGGTGCAGGGACTATAACAGATGACACTGAGCAATACCTGGGGTGCAGGGACTATAACAGATGATACTGAGTAGTACTTTGGGTGTGAAGATTATAACAGTGGGGTGTAGGGATTATAACAGCAGATACTGAGTAATTCCTGGGGTGTAGGGACTTTAACAGCATATAATACGTAATATCTGGGGTGCAGGGACTTTAACAGCATATAATAAGTAATATCTGGGGTGCAGGGACTATAACAGATGATACTGAGTAATACCTGGGGTTCAGGTACTATAACAGATGACACTGAGTAATACCTGGGGTGCAGGGACTATAATAGATGACATTGAGTAATGCCTGGGGTGCAGGGACTATAACAGATGATACTGAGTAATACCTGGGGTGCAGGGACTATAACAGATGATACTGGGTAATAGCTGGGGTGCAGGGACTATAACAGATGACACTGAGTAATACCTGGGGTGCAGGGACTATAACAGATGACACTGAGTAATACCTGGGGTGCAGGGACTATAACAGATGATACTGAGTAATACCTGGGGTGCAGGGACTATAACAGATGACACTGAGTAATACCTGTAATGCAGGGACTATAACAGATGACACTGAGTTATACCTGGTGTGCAGGGACTATAACAGATGACACTGAGTAATACCTGGGGTGCAGGGACTATAACAGATGACACTGAGCAATACCTGGGGTGCAGGGACTATAACAGATGACACTGAGTAATACCTGGGGTGCAGGGACTAAAACAGATGACACTGAGTAATACCTGGGGTGCAGGGACTATAACAGATGACACTGAGTAATACCTGGGGTGCAGGGACTATAACAGATGACACTGAGTAATACCTGGGGTGCAGGGACTATAACAGATGATACTGGGTAATACCTGGGGTGCAGGGACTATAACAGATGATACTGAGTAATACCTGGGGTGCAGGGACTATAACAGATGATACTGAGTAATACCTGGGGTGCAGGGACTATAACAGATGATACTGGGTAATACCTGGGGTGCAGGGACTATAACAGATGATACTCGGTAATACCTGGGGTGCAGGGACTATAACAGATGATGCTGGGTAATACCTGGGGGGCAGGGACTATAACAGATGATACTGGGTAATACCTGGGGTTTCTGGGACTATAACAGATGATACTGGGTAATACCTGGGGTGCAGGGACAATAACAGATGATACTGGGTAATACCTGGGGTGCAGGGACTATAACAGATGATACTGGGTAATACCTGGGGTGCAGATCTACCAGCAGGACCAGAGTTTGCATTGTGATCACATCAATCCTTCTGCAGTGGGATCGAGCAACCTTCAGCACCTGCAGGTAGGTGACACACAGCACCAGGAGGGTCAGGAAGAAGCTGAGCAGGTGAAACAGGACCATAAAAGCCAAGAAGGAGGTCCCCTCTTCGTGGTTCTTGCTGTGGAGGGTGCAGGAGCCATAGGTGTGGTGGAAGCCCACCCAGGAGAGGCAGAGGGCCACTATGGGGAAGGACAAGGAGTGGATCCAGGAGTAGAGGAGGATGACAGCAGCGTCCTGATACCTCATCTTTGAGTGGTAGCTGAGAGGGAACACCACGGCCACCCAGCGGTCAATGCTCAGGGCAGCCATGCTCAGCATGGAGTTACTGGTCAAGAAAGTTTCCAAAAAGCCCACAGCCCTGCAGAGCCCCTCACCCCCGGGCTGGTGACCCCGCACAGCGCCCACCAGGGTCAGGGGCATGTTGATGGCAGTGAGCAGCAGGTTGCACAGGGTGAGGTTGAGGGTGAACAAGCCGGGCACCTGCCCCCGGAGGTCCGCGCAGCCCAGGAAGCAGATCAGCACCATCCCGTTGGACAGCGCAGCAGCCACTATGAGCACAACCTGAAGGGAGAAGCCAAAAACCCCCCACAGCTCCATTGCTGGAGCCCCCCGGATCAGGCATGCTGCTGTTCAGAGCCTGACCCCATCCTGCCTCCTGTCCTCTGCTCCTGCAGATGAAGACACTGAGGAGGCTCCAGCTCAGGTGAGGAAGCAGCAGCTCAGGTGAGGAGGTTTATGTAACAGGCATCTCTTCTGACTCCCTCCCAGCAGAACGAGAGCCTATTGTGTAAAAAGAATTGCTGGCAAGGATAGGGGAGGGTTTAAGATGCTTCTCCCTGTGAGCATCCATCCTCCAGAGGAGGCAGGGGGACCTTCCCCACCTCAAAGTGCATGGACCACTAAGACCATCAGACTCAATGCCATCACAATAAGAGTATCTACAGATCCTGCAAGTGCAATGTCTTATTCAATAATAAGCAACCCCCCCACCAAGGATAATAAGTAACCCCCCCTCCCCCCCCACCAAGGCTCCTGATTGTTTCATTCTATGTAATCTGCACAGCTATAGTGTTACATGTTAGTTAGGAAATGCCAGGGAAATCTAAGAATTGTAGTAGAAAGTGCAAATAGTCAGACTTTTATAAATAAATAAATAAATACATACATATTGTTTGCATTGTCCCTTGTTGAAACACCTAATTTAATATTTGACTACGTTTTATTATTGGGCTCCTTCATTCATACCTCTTTCTACCCCAGGGATCTCCAGCTGCTGTGAAACTATAATTCCCAGCATTACACAGTTACTCTTGCAGCTCACATAGAAGTGAATGAAGCACTCTGGGAGTTGTAGTTTCAGAACAGCTGGAGTGCCGGAGGTTGCTGACCCCTGATCTACCCCAATAAGCATTGCATCAGAATTTTAAATAAGTGAAGCATTGTTTACACTACTCATCTTATGAGATAAGGACGTTAAAGGTCAGCAGTTGATTTCTGTTAGAAGGTTCCTAATGATAGGGTTTCTTGATGTGTGAACCTCCAAACCATCCATGGAATGTGGAGGGGAGTTCAGCAGCAAAGAGTTAAATGGTTATTCCCACCCAGCTCTTCTATTTTCGGTGGCCCCATAGACATGAATGGAGGGCGGATGCACATGCGCAGTGCGCCCTCCGCCACCTTCCCTGCTCCATTCTCGGTGTAGGTGCGGGTCCCAGAGGTGGGACCCGCACCTATCAGACAACGCGGGCTTATCATAGCGATATGCCCCCATTGTCTGTGATGGGAATACCCCTTAAGCTCACTGCAGGGGTAATAAGCAGTTCTCATTGTCATCAGTGTAGTGTTTGTGTAACTCACGCATGTGCTGGGTTTTTCAGCTGCCCTCTGTCCAGTAAATAAAAAAATAAAGGTTCACACAAGGGATTCTGACTGTGGATTTTGACCGTTTTGAATTCTGCAGTCCCGCTTTAGGTTTAGCGCCATTGAATGGAGCTAAATCACGAGCAGCTCCTGCTCCGGCTTTCGAGCTGTAACATTGTTGGTGTGGTCTGGAAAATCGTACGTAAAAAATCCTCGGATGTATGAACTGTGACACAGTTTCTCATTGAAAACAATGGGAGGTGATTTCAGCACAGATTTGGCACGGTTTTCGCCGTTCAGTATTCGGCGCAGGCGCAGTGAGGTGAAGACGCTAGGTGGCTGCTGGCTTCCTCACTGCGCCTGCGCCGAATACTGAAGGGCGCGGGATTTACACTGCAGACACGGCCGGTGGGAGGAGAGCGGCGCTGCCCTGGCCCTGTCAATCAAGAGAAGAAGGGCATGAAAAGAGGTGGGAGAACGGAGCCTCTAGTCTAGGAGAAGGTGCAATGCCCCCCCCCCCTTCCTGCTCCTAGAGGCTAATTAGCATATTATAAAAGTTTGTTTTTTACCAATAAAGGCTTCAGGCAGTGAGATGGCACTAATATAGTTATGTTCAGCTGACACTAGCACATCGCTAATGTCAGCCAGCTTAATACCCATTTTTCAGGTGACAGAAACCCTTTAAATAGGGATCTGTGTTAAAGGGGTTTTCTGAGCAGACAATAAAAAAAGTGGTCCAGAAAGGGTTAAAAGTGACAAAGAAACATTACTCATCCTAATTGACCTCCTACCCCCATTGCTGCCCTTCTGGTTCTGTTTCGGTCTCCTTCCGCTCTGCACTTCCTGTCCTGGCCCGATACATGGGAAATGCCAGGATAAGCCCACTTCTGTCAATCACTGGCCTTAGAGGTGAGCTGCCACAGACGGTGATTGGCTGTCAAGCCTTTATTGGCATTTTCAGGACAGCGGGTATCGGAGCAGCATTGGAACGGCAGTGGTGGGGGATCTGTGCAGGTGATTAATCCTAGATTGTCAAATTATTCATACATTTCTAAGATGAATAATAGAAGAATGGCACAATGCAGAGCTCTAAAGAAAATATGCTCCCAAATATAAAGGGAAATACAAGAATGGACTAAAACAGACATGTCTGGGACATTGACCAGCCCTCATTTAAGGATTTTCACCTGCATTGTTTTATAGAAATGCTGAATGGCTTCATAAAAGAAAAAATTTTTGAGAGAAAATTCGACCTCACATGGATCCAGAGATCTCTCCATTCATTGCTCTGCTGGATTTACATCGAGCTGGTAACTCAAGGGGAGTGTCTTTTCTGCTGCAGATCAGGGGGCGTGTCTCAGCTCTCCCTATCACAGCTCAAGGGGAGTGTCTTTTCTGCTGCAGATCAGGGGGCGTGTCTCAGCTCTCCCTATCACAGCTCAAAGGGAGTGTCTTTTCTGCTGCAGATAAGGGGGCGTGTCTCAGCTCTCCATATCACAGCTCAGGAGGCAGTTGAAGGATGAAACTGAGCATGTGCGACCTTCTCAGTGAGCAGGACTAAGAAATAAAAAAATAAAAAAACAGCAGGTGGTGCTATACAGAAAGATTTTATTGAATAACTCAGTAGCTATACAAAATTTTAAATTACAATTACAAAATAATTCAAATCCAGGTGCTGGTTTAAAAACTGTAGAATATTTTTCGTGGGACAACCCCTTTAATGCCCAACATAATCAAGCAATTTGCAGTACTCAATAGGACCAGAATTCTTCAGCAGTAATATGTGGGACAATATTACACGGAAGGCTCTCATGAGGTGGTATAAAATTCTCTCTTGTCCTCCGTCACTGCTCTTTTCATGTCCAGAGGCGGCTCTTCCATTAGACCACTTAGGCCGCCGCCTAAGGCCTCGCGCTGGTGGGGCCTCGCTCTGG
Organism: Bufo bufo; assembly: GCF_905171765.1. Taxonomy (NCBI): domain Eukaryota; kingdom Metazoa; phylum Chordata; class Amphibia; order Anura; family Bufonidae; genus Bufo; species Bufo bufo. Next base: position 51,500,140 of record NC_053394.1, read on the forward strand.
CTCCCATCCGCACCCGAAACCACCGCAACCGCAATTTTATTGGCTTCCGGGTGGCCTGCAGACCAGTGCGCAAAGTGCTAAGTGGACTAATAGGATAAGATAAGAGGAGCCGCCGCGGCCAGGCCACTCTGAGCCCCTCTGCTCTCTGCCTCTATAAAAGAGCAGTGGCTGCTGGGGCTCGGAGCGTGCCGCCGCACAGGCACGTCTCTGACTGAACGCAACGCCCGCCCCGCCCTCAGAGCGCTGCACAGCCAGGGAGAAGGAGCCAGGGCCCTGCCTCACCTCACTCAGTGTCCATTTCCGTGTCTGGCTGCCGCCGGCGCCGCCCCAAAGACAGTGGACTGTGGACTGGTGCCCGAAGAAGAATCCCAAGGTCAGGTCACTGCCCCCCCCCCCCCTTGGCTAGCCTGATGATAAAAACTTACAGTAATGTGCCCATGGAGGGGGAGAAATGTGCAATTGGGGGAGGTTAACATGTGCTGCTGCTAGACCCATGGAGGGGGAGAAATGTGCTATTGATGGGGGTGGGGGGGGGGTAAGATGTGCTGCTGCGCTGCCAGGCCCATGGAGGGGGAGAAATGTGCCATGGGGGGGGGTAAGATGTACTGATGCTCTGCCAGGCCCTTGGAGGGGGAGAAATGTGCCATTGGCGGGAGGGTACGGGGGTAAGATGTGCTGATGCTCTGCCAGGCCCATGGAGGGGGAGAAATGTGCCATGGGGGGGTAAGATGTGCCGATGCTCTGCCAGTCCCATGGAGGGGGAGAAATGTGCCATTGGGTGGGGGGTAAGATGTGCTGATGCTCTGCCAGGCCCATGGAGGGGGAGAAATGTTCCATTGAGGGAGGGGGGGGGGGGGAGAAATGTGACACGAAGGGGGTGATGTAAAAAGGAGGGGGTGATGTGACATGGAGGGGAAGTAATGTGACATTAAGGCCGGAGGGCATCATTGGGGGCACTTTTTACTGGCACTTTATTAGGTGGCACTATAGGGGCATCTACATATAGCCTACACTGTGCCACACAATATACAGTATACCTCTACACTGTGTAGTCTGTTCTATATGCACCACAATATTTTCTGTCTGCCACCACAAAACAATATGGAAGTGTTTAGTGGGGTGACAGAAGCCCTTTAAGGACCAGGCCATTTTTTGCAAATCTGAGTCACTTTAAGTGGTGATAACTTTAAAACGCTTTGACTTATCCAGGCCATTCTGAGTTTGTTTTTTTCGTCACATATTGTACTTCATGACACTGGTAAAATGGAGTAAAAAAAATAATTGTTATTTATAAAAAAAATACCAAATTTGCCAAAAATTTGGAAAAATTAGCAAATTTCCAAGTTTCAATTTCTCTACTTCTATAATACATAGTAATACCTACAAAAGTAGTTATTACTTTACATTCCCCATATGTCTACTTCATGTTAGGATCATTTTGGGAATGACATTTTATTTTTAGGGGACGTTACAAGGCTTAGAAGTTTAGAAGTAAATCTTGAAATTTCTCAGGTCTGAAATCAATTTGTGAGGCTTACATAATAGAAACCACCCAAAAATTACCCCATTCTAGAAACTACACCCCTCATGCGGTTTTTGGAAGGCAGATTTTGCTAGACTGGTTTTTTTGACACCATGTCCCATTTGAAGCCCCCCTGATGCACCCCTAGAGTAGAAACTCCATAAAAGTGACCCCATTTAAGAAACTACACCCCTCAAGGTATTCAAAACAGATTTTACAAACGTTGTTAACCCTTTAGGTGTTCCACAAGAATTAACGGAAAATAGAGATACAATTTCAAAATGTCACTTTTTTGCCAGATTTTTCATTTTAATATTTTTTTTCCAGTTATAAAGCAAGGGTTAACAGCCAAACAAAACTCAATATTTATGGCCCTGATTCTGTAGTTTACAGAAACACCCCATATGTGGTCGTAAAATGCTGTACGGACACACGGCAGGGCGCAGAAGGAAAGGAATGCCACGCGGTTTTTGAAAGATTTTGCTAGACTGTTTTTTTTTACACCATGTCCCATTTGAAGCCCCCCTGATGCACCCCTAGAGTAGAAACTCCAAAAAAGTGACCCCATTTTAGAAACTACGGGATAGGGTGGAAGTTTTGTTGGTACTAGTTTAGGGTACATATGATTTTTGGTTGCTCTATCTTACACTTTTTGTGAGGCAAGGTAACAAGAAATAGCTGTTTTGGCAGCGTTTTTTTTTTTTGTTTTATCTGACAGGATAGATCATGTGGTATTTTTATAGAGCAGGGTTTCACGGACGCGGCGATACCTAATATGTATACAATTTTTTTTATTTATGTAAGTTTTACACAATGATTTCATTTTTGAAACAAAAAAAAAACATGTTTTAGTGTCTCCATAGTCTGAGAGCCATGATCTTGGGTAGGGTATGATTTTTGCAGGATGAGATGATGGTTTGATTGGCACTATTTTGGGGTGCATATGACTTTTTGACTGCTTGCTATTACACTTTTTGTGATGTAAGGTGACAAAAAAATGGTTTGTTTAGCACAGTTTTTATTTTTTATTTTTTACGGTGTTCATCTGAGGGGTTAGGTCATGTGATATTTTTATAGAGCCGGTCGATACGGACGCGGCGATACCTAACATGTATACTTTTTTTTTTATTTATGTAAGTTTTACACAATAATATCATTTTTGAAACAAAAAACAAAATCATGTTTTAGTGTCTTCATATTCTGAGAGCCATAGTTTTTTCAGTTTTTGGGCGATTATCTTAGGTAGGGTCTCATTTTTTGAGGGATGAGATGACGGTTTGATTGGCACTATTTTGGGGTGCATATGACTTTTTGATCGCTTGCTATTACACTTTTTGTGATGTAAGGTGACAAAAAATTGGTTTATTTAGCACAGTTTTATTTTTTTATTTTTTACGGTGTTCATCTGAGGGGTTAGGTCATGTGATATTTTTATATAGCCGGTCGATACGCATGCAGCGATACCTAATATGTATACTTTTTTTTATTTATGTAAGTTTTACACAATAATATCATTTTTGAAACAAAAAAAAAATCATGTTTTAGTGTCTCCATATTCTGAGAGCCATAGTTTTTTCAGTTTTTGGGCGATTATCTTAGGTAGGGTCTCATTTTTTGCGGCACTATTTTGGGGTGCATATGACTTTTTGATCGCTTGCTATTACACTTTTTGTGATGTAAGGTGACAAAAAATGGTTTATTTAGCACAGTTTTTATTTTTTACGATGTTCATCTGAGGGGTTAGGTCATGTGATATTTTTATATAGCCGTGGGGGCTGGATCTCACAGGCACGTCACAGGAAGGCAGCGGCGATGCCTCAGGAAGGCATCGTGCTGCCTTCCATGCCATCGGGTCCCCCCTACAGCCCCATGGGGACCCGATGGCACCGCCGCCTCCCGCACAATAAAAAGCCGCAAACCGCAGGTCTGATTGCCGACATGGGGGGGGTCACGGGACCCCCCCACGCATTTAGCCGAGGTGCCTGCTCAATGATTTGAGCAGGCACCGGCTTCCGATTACCGCCCGCCGCGCAGCAGTGATCGGAAATAATACCAGGACATCAGGGCGTACCTGAAGAGGTTAAGCCCCTGCCCTTCAAAATGTCTGTGCACGTCTCTGCCCTGTACTATGTGCTGCAAGCATGCAGCTGCTTAACCCTGACTGTGACATCACTGTGTATACCCTGTACTGTGATGTCACTCACTGCGCATGTTAACCCTGTACTGTTAGTCACAGTACAGGGTTAATATGCACAGTGATGTCACATACAGTACAGCCAGGGTTAATCTTTATTATCGCTTGCATATCTTGTGTTCGTGGGGGCCTCATGTTCGAGTTTCGCCTAAGGCCTCACAATGTCTAGAGCCGCCTCTGTTCATGTCTATCTGTCTTCTTTATGTAACACCGATCCCCTCTCTGCTCACTTTTAACAGTAAAGTAGGAGGAAGGATTCCTCACTGAATTAGGACTGCGGAGAAGACAGCACATACATATCCCTGGAACTAGCTGCTGCACATAACTCAGAAAGGCTTGATGAAGCGCTCCTAGCGTGAGCCGTACCTCCATTTGACCTATGTGCACAGACCTGCCTGTACCCTATTTTATAGAAGCCTAATAAACTGGACGTTTTATCTTGGAATTGGTGAGTGCCGCTGTCTCCTTTGCATCTCTCTTCTGAATATACCTCTAGCTTTAAAAATTATTTCGTTTTTAGGCTTCAAATTTTGTCCTGGTAATTCCAGAATATATTTATTTGTTTATTTTTATATTTTTTTTGTTTTTTGTTAAGGAGCTCTAAATTCCTTGCCTCTTAGCTGAGTTAAAATTATGCTTGCTGGAAGTCACCACTTGGGGGCGCTTTACTGAAGGATTCCACTGCTCCTTTTGAACATAATAATAAACTTGTACTCTGTAATTCCCAAGTTCCCCCTAATAGTCGCTGCAGGAAGCCACAATTTTATTATCTACGGTAGCTGGCTGAATGAAGGAGAATTGGGGATTTCTAACTCCAACCTATGGCCATAACTACCAGGGCGCCAGTCATAGCAGGAACTATGGGTCCTAATAGGTAAAGGGGCCCATCTGCTCTCATACAGAAGGTGCATTTAGGGATGACTATGGGTGATAGAAAGGGGTGTTACTTTTTGCATTACTCTCATTCTGTTACATAAATTAATTGTCCCTATACTGTGACATCATGAGTTGCATTAGGGTGCAGCCACACCATTAGGTTTCCTGATGCAGTTTTGGAAGCCAAAATCAGGAGTGGATCATAAAAGGAGAGAAATGATAAAGGACGGATATGACTTCACTTTTTTAATTCACTCTTGATTTTGGTTTCCAAAACTGCATCAGAAAACCTGACCATGTGGCTGTAGCCTTATACTTGTACAGTGACATCATTATATTTCACTTTCTTGTGCTGTGTTGTCACTGTATAATCCCTGTAATATGGCATGGTTTGTATCATGCTAATGCTGTAATGTCACTAAGTACTGTACATTTGTGCATCACTGTGTGCATGATGGCTACATGATGACCTTTTATTTGTGTGTTATTCCTGTACTGGGATATCATTGTGTTTATTATTCCTGTACTGTGACATCACTATTTTTATTATCCCTGTACTGTGACATCATTGTGTTTATTATTCCTGTACTGTGACATCACTGTCTTTGTTATCCCTGTAATGTGACATCACTGTGTTTATTATCCCTGTACTGTGACATCACTGTGTTTATTATCCCTGTACTGTGAGATCACTGTGTCTATTATCCCTGTAATGTGACATCACTGTGTCTATTATCCCTGCACTGTGACATCACTGTGTTTATTATCCCTGTACTGTGACATCACTGTGTTTATTAGCCATGTACTGTGACATCACTGTGTTTATTATCCCTGTACTGTGACATCACTGTGTTTATTATCCTGTACTGTGACATCACTGTGTTTATTATCCCTGTACTGTGACATCACTGTGTTTATTATCCCTGTACTGTGACATCACTGTGTTTATTATCCCTCTACTGTGTCATCACTGTGTTTATTATCTCTGTACTGTGACTTTATTGTGTTTATTTTCTCTATACTGTGACATCACTGTGTTTATTATTCCTGTACTGTGTCATCACTGTGTTTATTATCCCTGTACTGTGACATCACTGTGTTTATTATCCCTGTACTGTGACATCACTGTGTTTATTATCTCTGTACTGAGACATCACTGTGTTTATTAGCCATGTACTGTGACATCACTGTGTTTATTATCCCTGTACTGTGACATCATTGTGTGTATTATCCCTGTACTGTGACATCACTGTGTTTATTATCCCTGTACTGTGACATCACTGTGTTTATTAGCCATGTACTGTGACATCACTGTGTTTATTATCCCTGTACTGTGACATCACTGTGTTTATTATCCCTGTACAGAGTCATCACTGTGTTTATTATCCCTGTACTGTGACATCACTGTGTTTATTATCCCTGTACTGTGACATCACTGTGTTTATTATCTCTGTACTGTGACTTTATTGTGTTTATTTTCTCTATACTGTGACATCACTGTGTTTATTATTCCTGTACTGTGACATCACTGTGTTTAATATTCCTGTACTGTGACATAATTGTGTTTATTATCCCTGTACTGTGTCATAACTGTGTTTATTATCCCTGTACTGTGTCATAACTGTGTTTATTACCCCTGTACTGTGACATCACTGTGTTTATTTTTACTGCACTATGACATCACTGTCTTTATTATCTCTGTATCGTGACATCATTGTCCTTATTATCCCTGTACTGTGACATCACTGTCTTTATTATTCCTGTATTGTGACATCACTGTGTTTATTATCCCTGTACTGTGACATAATTGTGTTTATTATTCCTGTACTGTGACATCACTGTGTGTATTATCCCTGTACTGTGACATCACTGTCTTTATTATCCCTGTACTGTGACATAATTGTGTTTATTATTCCTGTGCTGTGACATCACTGTGTGTATTATCCCTGTACTGTGACATCACTGTCTTTATTATCCCTGTACTGTGACATCACTGTGTTTATTATCCCTGTACTGTGACATCACTATGTTTATTATCCCTGTACTGTGACATCACTGTGTTTATTATCCCTGTACTGTGACATCACTGTGTGTATTATCCCTGTACTGTGACATCACTATGTTTATTATCCCTGTACTGTGACATCACTGTGTTTATTATCCCTGTACTGTGACATCACTGTGTGTATTATCCCTGTACTGTGACATCACTGTGTTTATTATCCCTGTACTGTGATATCACTGTGTGCATTACCCCACTATTGTAACATCCCTGTGTGCATTATACCTATGCATTAGAGATTAGACAAAGCAAAATAATTGCAATCATGTATTAAACTTGCTGCAGAATATGGTCGTAGAAAGTGAGACCCCATTCCATACTTTGCTCGGAGGCCCCATGGTTACATTTCTTATGCCCACAAAGACATATAATGAAATGAGTCAGATTTTGGATCTCAATTCGATAAATGGAGCAATACAGCGGCTTCCCTCAGAAATTTAGGTCAGTCAGGAGTTTGCTTTCTACAAGATAAATGATTGTCACAATCAGGTTCCCCTTATTCGATCTGAAACTAATCACTTTAATGTCGTGCTGCCTTATCACACAGAGTGGCACCGTGGATCTCACTCAGTACAGCTATTTGTTGATTTTGCTAACATTTAACAACATGCAGAGGCAATTTGGAGCCATGCTGCCAATATAATGCCAACTGTGTGATGCAGATGGTAGAGAGCAAGAAATAAAAAGTACGAATCCCCGCACTGATGAAGCAGATTGAATGATGCATGTCTGTCTCTGGGGTGAAGGTTTCCTGTCACATCCTAATTAGTTGACTTTGCAGACTTGCATTTCCAATAAATAACTGGTGTAAATGTTATAATCATTAATCTCTGCCATGCCATCATATTCCAGAACACTATGGAAACATTTCATTTATCGACAGAGCTAGCAGAAATGAATCATCATGTGAGCAGTTTTTATCAGCTGGTTTTACATAGGACTGCTGGTAAATCTGCCGTATATTAAAGGGGTTGTCTCAGGAGAAGCAATGAAGGCATCTCACTAGGGTAGGCTGCCAATGTCCAATCAGTGGGGATCCTATCACTGTGACCTTCCACAGATCCTGGAATGAGGTGGCAGCAATTTTAAGAACATGCTGGACTATTTATGGTAGGTTAAAGAGGTTTTCTGGGGGTAAAATCTTAATGGTCTATCCTTAGGATAGGTCATCAATGTCTGATTGGTGGGGGTCCAACTCTGGGAACAGCATCTGATCAGCTGTTTGAAGAGACAGCTGAGTTCCTGGGAGAACTGTGTCCCCCTCAAGACGTACCATGCACAGCACCACACATTGTATAGTAACTGTGCTTTGAGCTCATGCCCATTCAGCACCTAGGCTATGTGAGTGATTAACGTGATGTCACTGGCCTAGTTGGAGGCCACAGCAGCGTCTTCATACAGCGTATCGGTGAGCGTGCCAGGAGTCGGACCTCCACCGATTAGATATTGATGACTTATCCCGAGGATAGGTCATCACTATTCTACAACTGGAAAACTGCTTTTCTGTTCCACCATCAAATTTAAGCCTTGGATGTAGATGTAAACTTAGCCATAGTCTTCTGTGGGTTCTGCTTGGATTTCTCTGAAGGCAGTACAGTTAGCCCATTCCAATCAATGAGTAACCATGCAGCCTGAAGAGAAGGTTGAGCCGAGCCAACAAGAGACAAATGGGCACAGCACTTTTCTCCTACCACAGCCACTTCACTTAAGCGATTAGTAGGGGTCTCAGTGGTCGGACCACCACAAACTGAACATTATTGCCATAGTTCAGTGGTATGTCGTCAATGTATCTCCTCGGCCAGTCTTTTTAAAGGAGTTTCTCTCACGATGGAGTTGTGTCCCAGTTCTCTGGATGGAAGCTCTGCTGTGAGTGGATGCACAGACAATGTGTTAGTCTTAGATAACCATTTTAAGAATTTTGTAATGTTTAATTAAGGCAAGAAGAACCTCTTTAAAGAGGTTTTCCTAGCTCCACATGTTGATGACCTATCTGTGAATTTCCCCATGGTGGGACTATAAAAGGATTATCTTATCCTCAGGATAGGAAATCAATAACGGACAGATCATCAATATGTAGAGCCTGAAAACCTCCTTTAAAGGTCAGTGAAATGCAAAACCTTAATTACATTCCCCTGCTTTGTACTGTAGATGTTATTTCTGTAGTCCTTTTAACGTTGCTGTACATTTGGCAATAGACACTACATAATTTATCCCCTTTTTCTGTCTTTAGTCTTTTCAGTAATGTTTCTTACTCTTCTAAACTTTTAATAATTATACATTAAAGTGTCAGATATTCACTTCAGTTCGGGTCTGGGCTCGCTATAATACCCCCTTCGTTTTCTAGAGCAAAGCTGTAAAAGGGCATCTGTCAGCAGTTTTGTACCTATGACACTGGCTGACCTGTTACATGTGCGCTTGGCAGCTGAAGGCATCTGTGTTGGTCCCATGTTCATACGTTCCTGCATTGCTGAGAAAACTGATGTTTTAATATATGCAAATGAGCCTCTAGGAGCAACGGGGGCGTTAGTAACCATCATCACACCTACCTTGTCCTGTCAATCAAAGTGCAGAGGGTGCGGCAGTTGCAGAGAGAGCAGAGCCTCTAGGTGTAATGGTAACGCCCCCGTTGCTCCTAGAGGTTAATTTGCATATATTAAAGCATCATTTTTCTCAGCAGTGCGGGCACATATGAACATGGGACCAACACAGATGCCTTCAGCTGCCAAGTGCACATGTAACAGGTCAGCCAGTGTCATAGGTACAAAACTGCTGACAGATGCCCTTTAACAGCTTTGCAAAGATAAAAGAAGGACAGGAGGCAGCGCCTCATGTGTGGTGTCGTTTCATTTAAATAATAAAATTAATAGTAAGTTGCTCTTACCAGAATATGTTGTGAGAAGTCACAACATCTCTTTGTAGCCTTGCTGATTTTCCCGATCAGCGTGCGGGGTGCCTGTGCTGCTTCCTGGGTTCCAGCCTGTGCCATGAAGGCAGTCGTCGGGATGAGATATACAATAGAAGACAGGAAAAAACTGAACCTTTATGGTGGAGCTATCAGCAGGAGTCAGATGCATGTATCTGTAAAACAATACTATTTATTTACAGTCTACGCGTTTCAGGGGCGGAGGGCCCCCTTCATCAGGACAATATACAACATCATACAGGCCTCCGCCCCTGAAATGCGTCAACTGTAAATAAATAGTATTGTTTTACCGATACTTACCTGCATCTGACTCCTGCTGACAGCGCCACCACAAAGTATTAATAGAGCCCAGACCCCCACTGAAGTAAATGTCTGACACTTTAAGGGTGGGTTCACACTAGCGTTATGGAGTCCGTTATAACATGGTTATAAAAAAATAGAACATGTCCTATTCTTGTCCACAGCCACGGACAAGAAAAAGCATTTCTATCATAGTGCCAGCCATGTGCGGTCCTCAAAATGCGGAACGCACATGGGCGGTGTCTGTGTTTTGAGGATCCGCAATTTGCGGACCGGAAAACAGTTGTGGACGTGTGAATTGACCCTAATGGGGACGGGACGGAGACGGCCGCAGCAGGGAGGTGGCTGGACAAAAAACGCATCTCTGGTCCGTCCCCATTATAGTAAATGGAGCTGGGGCGGACTTCTGGCAGCACACGTGTGCGAACGTTAATACGGGTCCGGCAGGCTGTTTTCCTGCTGGAACAGCCTGCGGGACAATCCTAATACCAGTGTAAAAGAAGCCTAAAACGTAACTGGTCTGAAAGATTTAGGTCAGAGTTGGTAGATTTTAGGAATACACCGGTATATATATTTACGTATACAGATCTGTAATGGTCTGTATAAAACAAGCGTGAACTCACAGCCCCTTCGCCTCCATACACCTGACATTGTTGTTTCAAAATTCCACTATTTTCGTCAGGATCCAACAACCAAAAAATTTGCATTAAGGATGCCGGACATATTCTGGGGTCCTTTGTACCATAGATAAGAGGCATCTGTGTTGTCCGGCAGCCGCCCTCCCATCCTGCCTACATAGGAATTGAAATGGACGCTCTAGTAAACCACACAAGCAAGTGGATGGGAGGTTGGAGGACATCATTCCTGGATGTGAGGTCTTTTGGTTGATGATTACAGTTCCTCGTGTGTATGGCAGGCATCAGAGACTGGAGACGTGAGGTTCTTCAGCACAGCATCTCACCCTGTCCAGATCTTCACTACCTCCATATTGGACATAAAAGGAAGAAACACAGTTTTAAACTCTTCATACAAATGTGAATTATCTTCTTCGCTTAACATTGTACTGGGATCGTGTGACTCATTATTACATACATGTGTGTTTGTTGCTGGTTCTACTGGAGTCCAGTAAGGGATATCAGACCAGTCACCGGAACTGGTGGTATCACGTCTGAGATGGCAGGTAACAGACGTGTGGCACAGAGGGGAGGGAAGGAGGGGACCTCTAGCTCACCTGGCACTGGCACCTGGCGTCCCTAGACGGGCTACTAACCCGTACGCTGATCACGTGCCTCGTCCCTGGCTTACCCTGGCTAGGTAGGACGGTGGGAGCACAAGTCCTCACCACTGATGTAGCGCCCCAGAGTGGCATTACCACTTTCTCACCCCACTACTGTCTCTAATTGGCTAACAAAATGTCATCTTAGGTATTTTGTTCAGGTCCTATACACTGTGCATTTCTAATGTTTGTAACTGTTATGTTTATATGTAATGTGCCTGCTTTACCAGCAGGTGGCAGCAAACATGGCAGAGATGCAGTTTGATAGAATGGAACCTTCCATTCCATTCTAACGCCCACTCTGTGGAGCAGTGGGCGAGTCCCATTTCCTGCAGGAAGGGTGGGGGATCAGTTTTAGTTAGTCGAGCCCAGTGATAGGCAAACTACGGCTCTCCAGCTGTTGTAAAACGACAAATCCCATCATGCCCTGCTGTAGGCTGATCTGATGCTGGGCACGTCTCTGCTGGAGCCAAGCCAAGCCAGCCAGAGCACCCTCAGCTCTGCTGGATGTGGAGGCCATAGCTTAAAGCTTCAGGAGCCAGGAGGAGAGTTCCCTGGCATAATTAAGAGGCAGACTACAAAGAGAGAAGATATACAGCAAACCTGTCAGCACAGCAGAGCCAGAGAGTAACAGATGTAGCAGAGTTGAGTTTGCCTGCCAGAGTTTTAATGCTAAAGCCTGCTAGGACCAAGACAAAGTTGCAAGATTGTGTCTGATGAAAGTTTATCAAAGTAAAGCTTCTATTAAACTTCATCACAAGGTCTGGACTCAATTATTTCTTCAAATTCCTCAACTATTCCCCCCTATTTCTCTGCTTCGGAGCCAACGCCTGGGGTCCAGCCATATCCAGGTAGGAGCACCGTGACACTCACACTAGAAGGGACATTTTAGGCCACCCTATTCCACTCGGCCATTCCTACACCTGGGCATCAACCCTCTAATAGGGCCCCGGGGGGGATGGGGGCACGCTGCCCTGACACCTAGGGTAACAACAAGGAAAGGACAAACAACACAAACAATCGCCGAAGGGAGACAACAACAGGAGAGAACCGGAGATCCAACAGCTCCAGTTCCAATGGCTACACAGCAACAGTTGTCCACCTCAGGTCAGAATAGAAGATCTGGAAAGAAGGTCTATATCTGGCAACAAGGGAAGCAGAAAGGGAGAATATATAGTAACTGGGAGTGGCTGACAGAGAACAGCTGGAAGGAAAAGCTACAGATTCCTAACTGGGACAAAAAAGATTGCAAACCTAAGCAGGAAAACCTGGACCGGAATTCATTCTCACCATTATGGAGCGATCTCTTGAGAAACCGTGCACGTAGTCATCCGCTGCGACCTTCTTCTGACCCCAGGCACAACAGGGTCAGCGATAGGTCGTGACACCCTTGTAACAGGTAGTCCACCATGTATTTCTGATTAGGTTTCACATTTACTTCAACAGAAGAAAAGTTAAACATGAAAGGAAGTCACGTGTGTAGCCGCTATTTTACGTGTGTCATATTAATACATGGTTTTCTGTCAATGATGCAAATAAAAATATTGAATTTTTTTTTTTACGTCTTCAGTAATTAAATCCTTAAAGGTGTGTTCTCAGCATTACACCATAGGATAGGTGATACATTTATTCTAGAAATACCACTAAAGGGGTTCTCCAGGATTTTCATATTGATGGCTTATCCTCAAAATAGGTCATCAATATTAAATCGGAAGGGGTCCGATTCCCAGCACCCGCACCGAACAGCTGTATGAAGAGGCTGTGCTGTTCTGTGGCCTCTTCCTAGGCCGATGACGTCACATTCATTAGTCACGTTGACTAGGCGCAGTTCAATCCCATTCAAGTGAATGGGCTTGAGCTGCAGTATCAAACACAGCCATTATCTAACGGACAGCGCTGTGCTTGGTAAGCTGTGAGGAGGCCTTGGCGCTTACTGGAGTGCCGGTGAGCACCACTGATTCATTAAACAGCTGATCGCTGAGGGTGTCGGGAGTTTGAACTCCACCGATCTCATATTGATGATCTATCCTGAGAATAGGCCATCAATATGAAAAGCCCAGAGAATCCTGTTAAAGGGACTGTCACCTCAAAAATCAGTTTCAAAGTAAGTATACCGTCAAGTTGGGTAGGTGCCCCAAAACATAACCATACCTTTATTGTGACAATTCCGTCCTCTAGTCCAGAGAAAAGCGTCTTTTCATATAAATAAGGTTTTTGCTGCACTTTGGACAGGGGCATGGGCATGCCGTTCGGTACGCCTGGCTTCTCCTTCATTGTTACATGCTCTGAAATCTCAGTGGACCTATCTCTTATGGACAGAGGAGTTGTATAGAGCGATGGCCGGGCTTGCCAACATATTCATTATCTCTACACATAGATGGTGAATACTCCCCACACCCTAGTGGGGCTCACAAAACAAAGCAGAGTACAGAGATACAAACACATTGGTTAGCAGTAACCAGAAAGTGGCCAACCCCTTTAATGAAAATCTGATCCAGAAGGCTCTGGACCTTAGACGGGGCTGAAGCTTCACCTTCCAACAAGACAATGACCCTAAGCACACGGCCAAGATAACACAGGAGCAGCTTAGGCACAACTCTGTGAATGTCCTTGAGTGGTCCAGTCAGAGCCCTGACTCAGGGCCGTCTTTAATATTGATTGGACCCTGGGCAAAAATTTACTTGGGCCCCCTGGATCCCGCCTTTCCACACTCTAGCATGCAATCACGCCCTCCACCACAACACACACACAAAAAATCCACACATCTGGTAGAGTCCAGTGAATGACTGTAAATACTTCCAGTTCTGAAGACTCCAGCAGCTCAGGATCAATGCTCTGGGTAGCTGGGCTCAGGCTGGAAGTGGGCACCGCTCTGCAGGAAGGAGACCGGGGCTCGGCTTACCATAGTGTTACAGTGCACCCCAGCACCCCACAGTATGCAGTATAGCACCCTATAGTATACAGCAACCCACAGTATGCAGTATAGCACCCTATAGTATACAGCACCACACAGTATGCAGTATAGTACCCCACAGTATATAGTAGAGCAGTATAGCAGCCCACAGTATACAGCACCCCCAGTATACAACACCTCACAGTATACAGTAGAGCAGTATAGCACCCCAAACTATACACAATACAGCACCCCACAGTATACAGTACAGCAGTATAGCACTCCACACTATACAGCACCCACAGTATACAGTCCCCCACACTATACAGGCCCCCCCACACAGTATACAGGCCCCCCACACAGTATACAGCACCCCACACAGTATACAGCACCCCACTATACAGTAGTTTACAGTATATTAGTATAACAGGCCCTGTCACCTTTTTCTGATGCAACACTCCTGATAGGACCTGTGATGACCTCATAGCCATGTGACCAGTAATATTGCTAGGTTACTGGTCACATGGTGATGATGTCATCTAAGGTCCTAGATCACACTCACAGCTCTCACAGACACAGTTTGCTGGCTGGACTCAGTGCCGACAGGCATTGCATAGTATGGCAGCACCCCCTGTGTAGCTGACAGACTGACACCCGGGGCAGTGGCTAGCAGGGCTCAAGAGGCAGCTGCCTTGGGCCCCCCAGGAGCAACTGGGCCCGGGGCAGCTGCCCCTTTTGCCCCTTGGTAAAGACGGCCCTGCCCTGACTGGACCCAATCAAATATATCTGGAGAGATCTGAAAATTGCTGCCCACTGGCAGTCCCCATCCAACCTGAGAGAGCTTGAGAGGATCTGCAGTGAAGAATGGTAGAAAATACCCAAATCCAGATGTACAAACCTTGTGTCATGACACCCAAGAAGACTGGAGGCTGTAATCAGTGTCGGACTGGGGTACCTAGGGCCCACCTGTAAAATGTATTTTAGGGGCACACCGTATGGATACATTCAAATATAATAAATAATCGAACAAGTTTTTTTTATAGAAACATAGGATGATGGAGGTGCTGTACTGTACATTGAATATACACTCACCTAAAGAATTATTAGGAACACCATACTAATACGGTGTTGGACCCCCTTTTGCCTTCAGAACGACCTTAATTCTACGTGGCATTGATTCCACAAGGTGCTGATAGCATTCTTTAGAAATGTTGGCCCATATTGATAGGATAGCATCTTGCAGTTGATGGAGATTTGAGGGATGCACATCCAGGGCACGAAGCTCCCGTTCCACCACATCCCAAAGATGCTCTATTGGGTTGAGATCTGGTGACTGTGGGGGCCATTTTAGTACAGTGAACTCATTGTCATGTTCAAGAAACCAATTTGAAATGATTCGAGCTTTGTGACATGGTGCATTATCCTGCTGGAAGTAGCCATCAGAGGATGGATACATGTTCTCATTCTGTTTACGCCAAATTCGGACTCTACCATTTGAATGTCTCAACAGAAATCGAGACTCATCAGACCAGGCAACATTTTTCCAGTCTTCAACAGTCCAATTTTGGTGAGCTCGTGCAAATTGTAGCCTCTTTTTCCTATTTGTAGTGGAGATGAGTGGTACCCGGTGGGGTCTTCTGCTGTTGTAGCCCATCCGCCTCAAGGTTGTGCATGTTGTGGCTTCACAAATGCTTTGCTGCATACCTCGGTTGTAACGAGTGGTTATTTCAGTCAACGTTGCTCTTCTATCAGCTTGAATCAGTCCCATTCTCCTCTGACCTCTAGCATCCACAAGGCATTTTTGCCCACAGGACTGCCGCATACTGGATGTTTTTCCCTTTTCACACCATTCTTTGTAAACCCTAGAAATGGTTGTGCGTGAAAATCCCAGTAACTGAGCAGATTGTGAAATACTCAGACCGGCCCGTCTGGCACCAACAACCATGCCACGCTCAAAATTGCTTAAATCACCTTTCTTTCCCATTCTGACTTTCAGTTTGGAGTTCAGGAGATTGTCTTGACCAGGACCACCCCCCTAAATGCATTGAAGCAACTGCCATGTGATTGGTTGACTAGATAATTGCATTAATGAGAAATAGAACAGGTGTTCCTAATAATTCTTTAGGTGAGTGTATGTATGTAGTGCAGTAAGTCTAATGTGTTATGTGCCACTTGTGCAGGGGGTGGGAGACTAGGGGCCCACCTTGCTCAGGGGCCCACCGGGGGAATCCCCTGTAACCCTGTGGGCCAGTGCGAGCCTGGCTGTAATCACTGCCAAAGAGGCTTCAACTAAGTCCCGAGTAAAGGGTCTGAATACTTATGTCAATACGAGATTTTAGTTTTTCCTTTTCAATAAATTAGCAAAGATTTCTAACATTCTGTTTTCACCTTGTCAATATGGGGTACTGAGTGCAGAATAATGGAGAAAAACTTGATTATTTTTTATTTTAGCACAAGGCTGCAACATGACAAAATGTGAAAGGGTCTGAAGACTTTCTGAATGTACTGTAACTACAAGGGGCATTGCAGCAGGGTTTATAAATCCCAGGGCTACTACACAAGACATTATAAATACTGAAGCTACTACAGGGATCATTATAACTACTGGGACCACTATAAGGGGCCTCATGGGGGCATAATTAATACTGCATACATTCTTGCTATTGGGGGTATTGTAGGGGGCACTATTACTATTGAGGGCTTTGGGGTTGCAGCAGGATAACAATGTTGGGGCACCAGAAGGGGGAGGATGAGGAAAAAGTGAGGTATCTAAGATGTTTGTGTGCCAAACTTTGCTAAGACAAGATGCAGCTGAACAAAGTCGTCATGGTGGTCTGGTCCGAATGGAGAAGATAAGAAAAGAGAAGATCTAAATCAGAGGAGACCTCAGGTATGGATATAACAGGTATGTAGTGCTGTATTAACCTGTATGTTTCGTAGCACTGTATATAATGCCCATCCACCAATGTCTTCAACAGTAGGGCTGTGACGGGTTGGATTGAAAATTTGGCATTTGGCATGGGGGAGGGGGGTGGTAAAGTGCCATTTCAATTTTTGCCTCAGGTAGCAGAAAGGCTGGGTGCACTCCTGAGAAAAGGTGGGATATATTAGGCACCAAGAGAACAGTCAGTACAGAAATTGATGTGTGGGAAGCAGGAATAATGGGCAGATGTAAGGATCTGAGTTATTTAGTTGAACTTGATGGACTTATGTCTTTTTTTAACCGCATTAGCTATGTAACTATGTAATTTTTAAAGGACCAAGTTGTGATGGATAGATGACCTGGTCACAGCATCTCCAAAATGGCAGGTCTTCTCGGGTGTTGCTGGTATGCGGTGGTGGGTACCTATTGTAAAAGTGATTCAGCAAAGGAGAAATAGTGAATGGGCGACAAGGTCAAGGTGGCAGACGCTTATTGATGAGGAGTGAAGGCCAATCTATCTTATACTACAAAAAAGCTATCGGAGCACAAATTGCTGAAAACGTTGATGCTGGCCACCTTCAGAGGTCTTGAGGAGTCCATGCCTTGACAGGTCAGAGCTGTTTTGATGACATGAGGTGAACCTACAAAATTTGACGTACATAGGAGGTAACTGTCTGTGGAGCGCTGACATATACTGTATGTATGCATATGTAGTGAATGGGCTGATGGGAGAAAGTCACTGCTATTCTCTTCTGGCAGTGGCTTCTCTCTCCAAAAGAAAATGGATTGAGTAGTTGAAATCCAACATGCCCCATCCTAATCTCCCATAAATCATCCATTAGCAGAGAGTTGAGTGGTGTCATACTAGTGATGAGCAAGTTTCTTAAAATTCGATTCAGGTCAGATTTGGCAGAATCGACCATCCGATTAATATCGGGTCTGAATTAATTCTACCCGAACTGAAAGCGCTCTTATTGGATGGATCAGGCAGTTGAAATCCAACATGCCCTATCCTTATCTCCCCCGACATCAGTTGTTAGGGGAGAGTTGAGATGCTCCATACTAGTGACGAGCGAATTTCTAAAAATGTGACTGCTAATTCGACCATCTCTTACAATTTGGGTCCAAATAAATTCTAACTGAATTGAAACTGCTATTATTGCTTTCTCTCTACGGAATCAAATTGCGCAAAACTTGATACATTAAAAAAAAAAAAATTGAATCGAATTTCGGCACGTTACAATTGATTGGCCCATCTCTACTCCATACACAGGTGGGCTTTGGCCGACATAGGTCTAATGCGCATGGCCAGCTTTCGGCAGGTGGTTTTCAATGCTACGGTCAATCGGTGCATATAGAAATGTACCTTCTATAGGTGCCTTCACACGCAGCAGATTTTCACGCAGAAATTTCTACGATAGAAAATCAGTTCCAGTCATCGGAATGTCTTCAAAAAAGAGGAACTAGATCACTGTAGGAACAGAAAACAGCACAACATAGGGTAAATACGTTCTGGGCAGTGGACCAGGCGTAAATAATCTCCAAATTGGAGTCTAACCTTATAGATTTGTGCTATTAATAGGCACAACGCTATTGAAGACTTGTAGAAATCAATATCCGATCGCCAGGTATGCTGCCGCAGGTAAAATACCTTTGTTGGAGAGGCCCAATGTTTCAAATAAATCAATATATCGGAAAGGATAACTGCTAGGAGCAAGAAACAGGAGCATCGAACGGATGGATAAAAGATGAATCTTCTTTATTGGTAAGATGTCAGCATTACAGAAACAACGCGTTTCGGGGATACTCCAGTCCCCTTCATCAGGTTAAGACTTACTGGTTATATTATGGAACCATGAGGTTTAAATACATGTAAAAAAACACCAGAAAAGCGCACCTGGGAGCCGTCCTTAAAAACAAGACACACCCCGATAGGTGCCTCTCCCGGGGGCACAACAATACACACATTTAGGGTCCATTCACACGTCCGTGGTGTATTGCGGACCCGCAATACACCCGGCTGGCACCCCCCATAGAACTGCCTATTCTTGTCCGCAAAAGTTCGGGGCCGCGCTCTGGAAATGCGGATGCGGAGAGAACATAGTGTGCTCTCCGCATCCCTTTCTGCCCTATTGAGAATAAATGGGTCCGCACCAATTCCCGATATTGTGGAACCGATGCGGACCCGTTTGCGGACCCGTTTGCAAACGTCTGAATCGATCCTTATTATTATCACGTGACTGCGCCATGTGTGATTACGCATCCCAACCGCCTCCCCTGGCGTCTGTACATCCTAGTAAGGCCTCATGCACACGACCGTTGTTGTGTTCCGTGTCCGTTGTTCCGTTTTCCGTGATTTTCTGCGGACCCATTGACTTTCAAAACTTGGATAGTGCACCGTTTGTCATCCGCGTCCGTGATCCGTGTTTCCAGTCCGTCAAAAAAATATGACCTGTCCTATTTTTTTCACGGACAATGGTTTGCGGACTTATTCAAGTCAATGGGTCTGTGAAAAAACACGGAGGCACACAAGATTGTCATCCGCGTCCCCGCGTCCGTTTTTTTCCTATCATTTGCAAGGAGAACTTGACTTAGATTTTTTTTTCACTTTCCTTCATGTCTGGTGATCCTCCAAAAATAAAGGAAGACACACGGAAACAAAAACGGAAACGGATCATGGAACAACGGAACCCCGTTTTGCGGACCGTGAAAAAACTGTCGTGTGCATGAGGCCTAACAGGTCATCTGACCGCACACCATTCGTTCACGTGACCGCCACCCGTTAGTAGCTGTACCAATTTTTCCTTCTCTAATAAACAGCTTTTCATACTGTACTTACGGCGAAACATCTGGTTGCGTTTTACATTTGAGCGACAGGTAGTTTTATGTTATAATAAATGTGTGTATTGTTGTGCCCCCAGGCAAGGCATCTATGGGGCGCGTCTTGTCTTTAAAGGGTTTCTATCACTTCGTTTCACCTATTTAGCTTTCAGACACTAGCGATCCGCTAGTGTCTGCTCTAACAAACCACCCTAATATAAGAGCTTATTGTCCTGCCGTTTAGCTAAAAAAATAACTTATATAGATATGCAAATGAGCCTCTAGGTGCTATGGGGGCGTGATTAGCACCTAGAGGCTCCGTCTACCTTAACAAACTGCCGCCGCCCAGCGCGTCCCTCCAGCCCGCCCATCTCCTCCGGAATGCGATGCTCCTTGTGCGCGTCTGTATTCGGCGCATGCGCAGTGAATGTCTGACCGCTTCCCTGCTCAGACATCTCCACTGCGCCTGTTCCTCGGAGCACTATGACGTCATCGGCGCAGGCGCAGTGGAGATGTCTGAGCAGGGAAGCGATCAGACATTCACTGCGCATGCGCCGAATACGAGGAGCATCGCATTCCGGAGGAGATGGGCGGGCTGGAGGGACGCGCTGGGCGGCGGCAGTTTGTTAAGGTAGACGGAGCCTCTAGGTGCTAATCACGCCCCCATAGCACCTAGAGGCTCATTTGCATATCTATATAAGTTATTTTTTTAGCTAAACGGCAGGACAATAAGCTCTTATATTAGGATGGTTTGTTAGAGCAGACACTAGCGGATCGCTAGTGTCGGAAAGCTAAATAGGTGAAACGAAGTGATAGAAACCCTTTAAGGACGGCCCCCAGGTGCGCTTTTCTGGCGTTTTTTTCCCATGTATTTAAACCTCATGGTTCCATAATGTAACCAGTAAGTCTTAACCTGATGAAGGGGACTGGAATATCCCCGAAACGCGTTGTTTCTGTTATGCTGACATCTTACCAATAAAGAAGATCCATCTTTTATCCGTCCGTTTTATGCCAGTGTTTCTTGCGCCTATCAGTTACCTTTTTTGAGTCATTGCAGAAATGCGCGTGCTTGCCGCCTTCAGATACATGGCACGGATTTTCCGCAGCGCTATATGCTGTGTGTAGAGGCCCTCTTGGAAATGTCACTCTGCGAAGAGTTAAGCGTTCGTTACCCCGCGTATAAATATCTCAGTGTATGCACGTGTGTCGCCAGAGGAGGGGATGCCATCCGGTATATATCTGTCCGTCCCCCCGGTGTACCTGAACTGTGATTACATGATAAGATCTGTAATTCTGTGATGGCTGATCAGTCTGTGTAATGTTCCATTAACTCCATACATAAAGCGAAGCCTGCGGCCATGCATTATAGGAAGGGATTGTAAGTGACTGCTGAGGGAAGGAGGGGGGGGGGTAAGTGTCACTCCAGCCGAGGCGCTGTGTATCCTGAAGGATATGTTGGGGGGGGGGGTGAGCTGCGTGGGTGCACGGTTGCTAATTACAGCAGTTTCTGCTCTGTCTGTGCTTTCCTCAGACCTGTCAGAACGCCGCTGCTTCCAAGTTCCTGAAATCTCCCAATTACCCAGTGAAGAGAGAATAATGATCGCTCAGAGCAGAGCGGAAACCAAGCAGAACCCATCCAGGGAGAGAACAGAAGCGAAGCACTGGTATCACATAGACCGCGCCAGTGCCCCCGCGCTGTACGGGAGGTGAGGACGTCCTACTCACACACTGATGGGGAGGCCAGTCGTTTCCTCCAGGTGGCCTCACCAGAACGCTGTCATGCCTTCCCAGCGGTCCAATTATTATGTTCTAATGTGTCCCACACCTGCAGAGACTAAACCCTTCTGTGATAGCGAAGCCTGCGCACAATAAACGCGCTTAATTAATAACATCATTTCTATCTCCGTACAATGCAAACATGTCGTGCTGCGAAATCATCCGTGTGATGCGACTTTAAACATACAAACAGATATGTGACACGCCTGCTGTCGGGGACTTTATTTTCAGGGCAGCAAGAAAAATCTAATATATAAAGCTGAGTGTATGTACACTGAACAAAAATATAAACGCAACACTTTCGGTTTTGCTCCCATTTTGCATGATCTGAACTCAAAGATCTGAAACATTTTCTACATACACAAAAGACCCATTACTCTCAAATATTGTTCACAAATCTGTCTAAATCTGTGTTAGTGAGCACTTCTCCTTTGCCGAGATAAAACATCCCACCTCACAGGTGTGGCATATCAAGGTGCTGATTAGACATTATGAATATTGCACAGGTGTGCCTTAGACTGCCCACAATAAAAGTCCACTCTGAAATGTGCAGTTTGATCACACAGCACAATGCCACAGATGTCGCAACATTTGAAGGAGCGTGCAATTGGCATGCTGACTGCAGCAAAACCGAAAGTGTTGCGTTTATATTTTTGTTCAGTGTACATACACTCAGCTTTATATATTAGATTTTTCTTGCTGCCCTGAAAATAAAGTCCCCGACAGCAGGCGTGTCACATACCTGTTTGTATGTTTAAAGTCGCATCACACGGATGATTTCACAGCACGACATGTTTGCATTGTACAGAGATAGAAATTATGTTATTAATTAAATGCGTTTATTGTGCGCAGGCTTCGCTATCACAGAAGGGTTTATGTATGTCCGCTAAAGGAATCCACACCGTCGCATTTACAATCACGAAATTTGGCACACAGGTACATCAGGTGTCCGGGAAGGTTTTAGACTGGGTCTCAGCCGGACTTAAAAACCCTGCCCCCAGGTCCGCTAAGCCATGCCCATGGTCCAGTAAGGCCATGCCCCTCCCACCGCGCAGCCAACGGGGGTTGAAAAAAATTAAGGTAAAAATCAACTTCTGTCAGCTGCAGGGATTGGAGGGAGGGTGACTTTTTCCCTGCAGCTCACACTCAGACGGCACAGTGCTGCTGTCTGAGTGTGAGCTGTTCAAAATGACATCCCTGTGTCCATCCAGGCCCTGTGCCAGACAGAGGACAGGGAGTCTGAAAGCCAGACTGTCCGGCCTAAAACAGGACCTCTGGCCACCCTAGGGAGGCTGTTGTGGAGGTCACAGTTAAGGGGACGGTCCGCTATGGAGGTCAGTGTTAAGTGGCAGATTGCTGTAGAGGCCACTGTTAAGGAGATGGGGTACTGTGGAGGTCACAAATAAAGGGGCAGTCGCTGTGGAGGTCACTATTAAAGGGGCGGGCTGCTGTGGAGGTCACTCTTAAGGGGGCGGGATGCTGTGGAGGTCACTCTTAAAGGGGCGGGCGCTGTGGAGGTCTCTGTTAAGGGGACAGGGAACAGTGAAGGTCACAGTTAAGGGGACGGTCCACTATGGAGGTCAGTGTTAAGAGGGCAGGGTGCTGTGGAGATCACATTTTAAGGGAACGGAGCTCTGTGGAGGTCACTGTTATGAGGGCGGGTTATTGTGGAAATCACTGTTAACGAGACGGGGTACTGTGGAGGTCACTAATAAAGGGGCGGACGCAGTGAAGGTCACTGTTAAAGGGGAGGGCGTGGTGGATGTTACTGTTAAGGGGTCAGACCGCTGTGGAGGTCACTGTTAAAGGGGCGGGGTACTGTAGATGTCACTGTTACTCACGGTTTCGTTGTCCCTTGGGGCCGGCAGTGCAGTGGATGGGAAGACAGATCTTCCGGGGCACTCTCTGTTGCAGGCAACACCAACGAGATGTTGGTTCAGGTTCCCTTGATGGTGGTGATGTTTAGGGTGCTTGTGGCTGGGTCCCTGTGTTTGTGACGCCAGCACTGTTAGGTGCAAATGTGGAGAGTAGTGGTTGTAAGAATGAGGGGTCAGTAATTGTCAGTACTGCATGTCCGACTTTTTAGTCCGGCGGCCTCTCAGCGTGAACTGCTGTGCTGCGCTGGAGCTCCTTCCCCGTCCCCATTACAGTCAATAGGAACGGAGCGGTGGTCCGGCGGCACGGCGAAATAGCGGCAGGACGGATCTGACAGGGTGAACATATATACTATGCCAGGGATGGCCAACCTGAGGCTCTCCAGCTGTTGCAAAACTACATCTCCCAGCATGCCTACAGGTATCAGCCTACAGCAGGGCATAGTGGGAGTTGTAGTTTTACAACAGCTGGAGAGCCGCAGGTTGGCCATCCCTGTACTATGCGGTGCCAGCACCACCTAGGGGCGAATGGATGTAAATGACATTGCCAGCCAGATAATAAAGAATACCATACATTGCAATTCAATACATATATATATTCAGATGTTTGAAGTGTCCCATTTACACACATATGTGGGACGCTTCACAAACATTAAATGAAATAGAGGAAATATACCCGTACGAAGCCGGGTCCATCTGCTAGTAAAAAATACAATTATTCAACGACCTCGTGCATGTGTACCGATCCCCACGTGCTGTGAACCGATATGATAAGTCCGTAGGGTATTGGATTATCAGTTCTCTCCTAGAAATGATACTTCTAATAATATGGCAACCAAAGGAACATGACTTAAAGGGGTTGTTCACCCGTGGAGCCCTTTTGGGCTGACCCTCCCCAGCGTGGCTTACCTGTTCCCCATTGCTAGGTTCCAGCTACTTTGCTCCCCGCCACTGCTGCAACTCCCCGCGTCAACATCTGGTTTGACATGGGTCATGTGTCCGCTGCAGGCGATGACTGGCTGCAGCGGTGACATGTTCTCCACGCGTCACATGACCCATTGACACGATGAATGGGGGACACGTCACCAATGTGGCCAGTCATTGGCTGCAGGGGCCCACATCAAACCTGAAACTGACGTGGCAAATCCGGAGCATGTAGGTTCCAAAGCGCTATAGACAGCCTGAACGTCAGGTACCGATTTTGTCTGTAAAGTGGTAAAAAATAAAGTAAATTAATTTTAGGGCATTTAGTTTTAAATAAAGTTGGACAAACATTTAGCTAGCCTTTAAAGTCTAACTTTTCTATTTTTGTAATGTGTAGGGGCAGTGATGCTGACCATTTTTGTAATATACTTTAATTAATGAAATCATACATTTCTATTAGAAAAATTGCTCTAAAGTGGCCCATTTTGAGCCTTAGCGACGCTCTTCTGTCTTCTGTTTACATAACAGTGGAGACTTGCTCAGCATTGACTGTGGCAACAGAGCGTTTCAGTGTGCAAGTGAGGGATGGGTGAGATTTCGAGGGATAAAAATAAAGTTCGGCATGCTCAGATGGACTTGGAAAGAAAGCAAGGCACAAGAAATAGAAGTTTTTTTGGGAACAGGTATGGCACCATTTTTGGAAGGTATCATGTTTTTCTAACCATAGAGAACCCCTTTAAAAGAGAGATAAATAAGAAGTCTCTTTGAAGAGGCTCATGCAAAGCCTGACAATATTCTGTGTCTGCAAACTCCATGCTCCAATAAGGTCAGCCTGGCACTGGCGATCCCCAGTGAGATATACTAAGTGCTAATTCAGACATTAGTCATGGTTAGTAATGCAGGCTTTTTAGGCAGATGAAAGTAAAAATGTCATCCTGACACCACTCGGAGAACAGCAGCGCAGGCCAATATTCAGCCGATCCGCAGACTGTACAGATTTCTGACTGTGTTTTGTTCAACCGTATCAATCAAAAGTTATATACAATAAACTTACCAAAGAACAGTCATAACGTGGGAATGCTTCCGCATAAGCAGGGGCGTGCACAGGGATCATAAGCCCCACTCACCCCACCCAGTTTTCAGTTTTTCAGGAAATGCGGAATGCAAAGTGCAATGGGGTTATGCCATGTTTGATGTTAAAAATGAAAATCAGACATCATATAGGACGTGACAATCTCTTTCTAACAAAGCTAGAACCGGCCCTGTGTCTCACATGGATCCGGAGATCTCCCCATTCATCGCTCCAGTTGTTCTGTTAGATTTATTTCAGGCTGGCAGATCAGGGAGCGTGTCCTTTCTGCTGCAACTCACTCCCTGTAACTGCCACAGCTTCTAACAGAAGATACGGCTGGTGGCAGTTGACGATTTAAAGTGAGCACGTGCGACCACCTTCGTGGGGTGGACAAGAAATAAGGAAAGGAACAAACAGCAGGTGGCGCTATACAGATACATTTTATTGAATAACTCAGTGTCTATACTAAATTTTTACTTACATTCAATTACAAAAGTATTCAGATCCAGGTGCTGAAAAATGTAGAATATTTGTCATGGAACAGCCCCTATAAGTTGTCTTCTGTCTAAGGCTACTTTCACACTTGCGCTTGATCGGATCCGTTCTGAACGGATCCGATCATATTAATGCAGACGGAGGCTCCGTTCAGTACGGATCCGTCTGCATTAATAACTTAGAAAAATTTCTAAGTGCGAAATTAGCCTGAGCGGATCCGTTCAGACTTTCAATGTAAAGTCAATGGGGGACGGATCCGCTTGAAGATTGAGCCATATGGTGTCATCTTCAAGCGGATCCGTTCCCATTGACTTACATTGTAAGTCTGGACGGATCCGCACGCCTCCGCACGGCCAGGCGGACACCCGAACGCTGCAAGCAGCGTTCAGCTGTCCGCCTGGCCGTGCGGAGGCGAGCGGAGCGGAGGCTGAACGCCGCCAGACTGATGCAGTCTGAGCGGATCCGCATCCATTCAGACTGCATCAGGGCTGGACGGAAGCGTTCTGCTCCGCTCGTGAGCCCCTTCAAACGGAGCTCACGAGCGGACAGCAGAACGCTAGTGTGAAAGTAGCCTAACCCACTTTATCTAACTTCTGTGACAGAAAGTGGAACCGGTGCTTCATCAATATGGCGCTCATTCTGAAAATCATATTTTTAAATGTACTTACACCTGTCGATCTCCCGCTCCCCTCACACAGTATATAATAAAATGCTGTGCATAGGAATGTATATACTGTCATTACCATTGATATCAATGGAAATGGTAAATATTTTCTTTGCATTCAGCACCTCCTAGTGGTAGTGGCTGGAAAATGCAGGAGAAGCAGTTTACTGCTGAGCCCGCCCCCAGGACTAAGACTACATTCACATCACATTTGGACAGTATCATTTGAAAAAGTCCATCAAAGTTATGCCCCAGACATATCTAGTCAGAGGGTAATTGAAGCTCCTAGGCTCCTATGTAAAATCTGTACAGGGTCCTTTAGGCCACCTGCACATGTTCCGGAATACATGCATTTATTCCACACGGATTCTCGTGCGGAAAAAACAAAGAGTAGTACAGTACCAGCAAAGTGGAGAGTGACAGCGACCTTGGGAACTCCAATCCAGTAGATATGTCCGAAATGTCCAGAGGGGAAAGCCCCCTATGCTTACGACCGTTGTTTTGGTCCGCATCTGAGCCGCAGTCTTTGCGGCTTGGATGCGGACCCATTCACTTCAATAGGGCTGCAAAAGATGTCTACAGCACTCCGTGTGCTGTCCGCATCCGTTGCTCCATTCCGTGGTCCACAAAAAAAATATAACCTGTCCTATTCTTGTCCGTTTTGCGGACAAGAATAGGCAGCTATATCAATGTCTGTCCGTTGCGTTCCGCAAATTGCGGAACGCACAGAGAAGCCATCCGTGTTTTGCGGATCCGCAATTTGCGGACTGCAAAACACACAGCGGTCGTGTGCATGAGGCCTAAGGCTGAGTTCACACTTCAGTTATTTGGTCAGTTATTTCCATCAGTCATTGTGAGACAAAATCAGGTGCGGGTCAAAAAACACAGAACTGGGGCAGATCTTTCCATTACACCTGATCTCTGTGGAGTCTTCACTACTGGATGCGGCTCACAGTGACTGATGGAAATAACTGATCAAATAACTGCAGTGTGAACTCAGTCTTAGGCCTCATGCACACGACCGTAGTTCTGGTCCGCATCCGAGCCGCAGTTTTTGCGGCTCGAGTGCGGACCCATTCACTTCAATGGGGCCGCAAAAGATGCGGACAGCACTCCGTGAGGCGCTCCGTTCCGAGGCCCCGCAAAAAAAAATATAGCATGTCCTATTCTTGCCCGTTTTGCGGAAGGCAAGTTGCGGAAGGCACGCGGGCGGCTTCCTTTTTTTGCAGATCCGCGGTTTGCGGACCGCAAAAAAAGGCACGGTCGTGTGCATGTAGCCTTATATTGATAAATCATAATAGAAGGTAATGGGAGCAGGTTCAAAGCCTTTACACTTTGGGTCGCTTTCACTAGATGCTGTCAATGGTAACTCTACATCCCCATACCTTACAACCTAGGAGGTACGTGGATGGCAGAGGGTCCATGCCATGCGTATACAGGGTACCCTCATGCCTATGGGCAGCACAGCGTATAATCATGGGTGATGGTGACAGTATTGCAGGTGTAGCCTCTCTGCTTGTTCGGCTTCTGAAGCGACTGTATAAACTTTGTGAGCAGTGATATATCATTAAAATTCTATTTCATTTGGATGAAATTTAGACTTTGTCTTAAAAGCTGGAGCCTTTGAAGCTAAACATGTTGTTAGGTTTGGCAGCTTATGAAATTTTGCTATATTCATCCTCTGAGAAGTCTGACAGTCTTTCCCTTGTTCCCAGGAGAGCGTTTATTTCAGGAGGTTTAACCGTGATCAGAGATTTATCCTCCTCTGAGGACCCGGGGGTAGGGAGCTGTATAGATCGTTACTGACCGAATACAAGGAAAATCCTAGGACTTTGGCTACATTCACAAGACCGTATGTGTTTTGCGGTCCGCAAATTGTGGCTACGAAAAAGACTTATACTGGCCGTGTGCTTTCCGCATTTTGCGGAACGCACATGGCCGGCCCTATGATAGAAATGCCTATTCTTGTCCGCAATTGGACAAGAATAGGACACGCTCTATCTTTATTGCAGGGTCGCAGAACGGAACTACAGATGTGTACAGCACACGGTGTGATGTCCGCATCTTTTGCGGCCCCATTGAAATGAAAAGGTCCAGACCCGTTGCGCAAAATTGTGGAATGGATGCGAGCACCGGCCGTGTGCACCCCGCATCATGGATGCGGACCTATCATGGTTCCGGAAGGTTGGAACGGGGGCACGAAACTCCACGGAAGCACTATGTAGTGATTTTGTGGGGTTTCTCTCCGTGCCTCCACACCGCAAAAAAATTAAAAATTTTTTTGCGGTGCAGACGAATCACAGAGCCATTCAAGTTGAATGGGCCTGGAGCCATCTGCAGAATCCACACGCATGTTGCCCGTGCATTGGGGAACAAAAAATTGCGGTGCCTAATGCACAGAACGGCCGACCAACGGCCTTGTGCATGAGGCCTTAGTTGTATCTTCCTTGGATTAAATGTTCCCCAGTTTTGCACAATCGTTCAGTATGATGTGTATAAGAATATGCTCACAAACAGGAGAACATCCCTCGGCGCAAGGAACCAGCCAGAGGATCCAGGTTGATGCAGGTTATTGATGATTTATTGAGCAGAATAAAACAACGCGTTTCGGGGAGTTATCTCCCCTTCATCAGGTAAAAACGACATACTGTATAACCTATTGGTAATTGAAGCAGATATATATATACACATAGTAATACATGAAGAAAAAAACACCAAAAAGAAGGGGGTCAAAGGTCAATAGGAGGGGGGTCCAGGGGTGTAAAGGACATTCCCCCAAGACAAACACAAAATAAAAATTAAACTAATAAAACTGACATCCGGGTAGATAAAATCCAAATAGACATTGGTGGTACAAGTTGAAAACCACAGAATTAAAGCATATTAGAATAATATCAATATAGAAAATGCTGTGGAGAGTCACATGATCACTGCCGAGATCATGTGACTGCAGAGAAGATCATGTGACGTCTGGTTGTCTAAGTAACCAGACACTGAGTGCACATACTCATTCAGACAGATAAAATGTACCATCGGATATGAGGACCTAGGAGGAGGAGATGCCAGGGAGCGGAGTGCTGCGATCATGTGACCGAAAAGGCGGTCACGTGGGGGGCACTTTACTAGGTATTCAAACGCTGATGCCCGAGGCAATATCTCTGGTGGATCATAGAAAAATGTCACATATGACAGAGCTAAAACCCTTTCACAGAGTGGTTGTCTAAAAACAACAGTGAAGAGAAATCGCTCAAGAACACGACAGGAAGCGTCAACAGCAAAAAGGATGCAGTCACCATAATGACATCAGGGCCATACTCTCCAAACATTGGCATATTCTCAAGTTAGACCCTCAACTAGCCAAAATCCTGCCTACCCAACCCCCACCGACATTCAGGAGGGCCAAGACCCTCAAGAACATTCTGGCCCCTAGCACCTTACAACCTGACAGACAGGACACCCCGTCTTCAGCACTAACAGTGCAACCGTTGGGCGGCGCCAAATGCCATCTTCATAAGGGCCTCTGTTGCCCTTCTATTTGTACATCCACTGTTTTCTGTAGCAACGTAAACGGTGATCTATTTCCGATCAAAAGTCATCTACATTGTGGATCAGCCAATGTCTTCTACTTATTGGAATGCCCGTGTGGCTTGCAGTATATCGGACAGACTATCCAAACCCTACGTAATAGACTCAACAAACACAGGTCCAACATCAATAAAAAGTATCTCCCACATAGTGTCTCCAGACATGCAGCAGAACACCATCGGGGCCTTTTTTCCGGTTTCAAAATTACACCAATAGAGCAAGTTACCCCCGGCTGCCAAAACGCCATCCAAACACTACGAAGAAGAGAGATGTTTTGGATGTGTGAACTCAATTGCCTCAACCCACACGGTTTGAATGAGGCTTTTGAAATTAATCTGTAAACCACGGTCTCCATTCCTGAACATTGCTCATTTTGTTTATCCGTTATATTTACTTATTTCAATATGGTTATTTATTAATTATTAATCATTTATATTTATATTACATTATATATATTTTATATTACCATCGGCAACTTTCCCAGCCTTGCCCATTATTAAGTTTATATGTATATGTGGGTATGTGTATGCATCTGTGTATACATATGCATGGGTATATATATTTATATCTATATCTATATTTTTAGTCATATTTATGGTTTATATATCATATTTTTACTGCCAGCAGCATTTTTTCTAGTCTTATATTATACTAATCCCTTGATTGTCACCCTCCTTCCTACTTAAGTAATACCTTTTATCACATCAAATTATGTAACTATCCAATCACATATTTGTGATCCTTCGTCCCCACCCTTTCATTTAGGCTAAATCGTAAGGACCAATAATTGTTTAATCCATTGCCATTCATTAATTTTTATATTTTTATTTTTACTAATAACGACCATCCATGTTTCTCCCATTTAATGGACACATGCAGTGTCCTGAAACACACTGCTTAAGGCCTCTTTCACACGACCGTATGGCTATTTCAGTGTTTTGCGGTCCGTTTTTCACGTATCCGTTGTTCCGTTTTTTTGTTTCCGTTGTGTTTCCGCTCCGTTTTTCCGTATGCCATATACAGTATACAGTAATTACATAGAAAAAATTGGGCTGGGCATAACATTTTCAATAGATGGTTCCGCAAAAACGGAACGGATACGGAAGACATACGGATGCATTTCCGTATGTGTTCCGTTTTTTTTGCGGACCTATTGACTTGAATGGAGCCACGGAACGTGATTTGCGGGCAATAATAGGACATGTTCTATCTTTCAACGGAACGGAAAAACGGAAACGGAATGCATACGGAGTGCATTCCGGTTTTTTTTTGCGGAACCATTGAAATGAATGGTTCCGTATACGGACTGTATACGGAATGCAAAAAACGGCCCGCAAAACGGAAAAAAAACCTGTAGTGTAATATTGTGATTGTGTTTCATGAAAATGTGCATTTACCTGAGTTTCCATAAAGTTGCACTGGAAGGGGGAGGTTCTAACAAACCTCCCAGGGCTGACTCTGCCCTGCTCTCTGAGGAGAGAAGAGAAGAGTAGAAGGAGGAGAGTGTGAGGTCTGTAGGAAAAGCTGCACCTCAGCAGCCATTTTGGAGAGTTATCTAAACTCCATAGTTAGTTCCATGCACCAGCCCATAGAAGGGAAAGATTGCAGAAGAACCAGGCAACTCAGAGAGGGAGTGAGAATTTTGGCAAAGGAAGGTAATTGTTGTTTATCAGGCTCTAGTCTCCTTTGCATTAGGTGGAGAGATTACAAGCTACCAGCTGCCCACCATAACCAAAGACAGAAAGGCCACCTGTTAGGAGATAGTGTTCCTAGAGAGGATATAGAAATATATGACTATACAGTACAGCAGAGATAGTCCATCCCTCCAGCCTGGAACTGGTGCTGTCCTTCTATTCACTGCACGCCGGCCCAGGGAGCGCTGCTAACATTGAGTAAAACTGCTACTACCCCCATCGGCCCACCATAACTCACACATATGTCACAACCAGAACCACAGCGTCTTCTGACATTTCTCTATGATCAACCCGAGATATTGCCTCGGGCATCAGTGTCTGAATACCTAGCAACGTGCCCCCCACGTGACCGCCTTTTTGGTCACGTGATCGCAGCACTCCGCTCCCTGGCATCTTCTCCTCCTAGGTCCTCATATCCGATGGTACATTTTATCCGTCTGGGTGAGTATGTGCACTCAGTGTCTGGTTACTTAGGCAACCAGACATCACATGATCTTCTCTGCAGTCACATGATCTCGGCAGTTATCATGTGACTCTCCACAGCATTTTTTATATTGATATTATTCTAATATGCTTTAATAAATTCTGTGGTTATCCACTTGTACCACCAATGTCTATTTGGATGTTATCTACCCGGATGTCAGTTTGATTTTTATTTTTTGTTTGTCGTGGGGGAATGTCCTTTACACCCCTGGACCACCCCCTTGACCTTTGACCCCTTCTTTTGGCATTTTTTTTTTATGTGTTACTATGTGTTTATTTATCTGCTTCAATTACCAATAGGTTATATGTAGTTTTTACCTGATGAAGGGGAGATAACTCCCCGAAACGCGTTGTTTTATTCTGCTCAATAAATCACCAATAACCTGCATCAACCTGGACCCTCTGGCTGGTTCCTTGCGCCGAGGGATGTTCTCCTGTTTGTGAGCACTTCCGAATCTTCTTAGGGAATCAGGCATCCCCGTTAAGAAGAACGACATCCGTGGCTGCATACCACCTTTCCTGGGATCCACCCTACACCATTGACACAAGTTTCTTTTAGAGTTGTGCCTAAGGTTTGCACAACCCCTCAAGGTGAGCCTCCCATTTTGGAGCACAATACTTACCTTTATAGAACGTTATCACCCTATGGTGCGCCTCTTTTCTTCTGTTTACTAACAGACGACGCCTGTACTACTGTGTATAACAATAATAGGTCAGGAGACTGGCCTGATCCGAGGTCTGTGAAAAGGAGGAAAATCAAATTTCGGATCCTTTTGCGATTGCGATACGGAATTGAACTGGTTCAAAGCGGAAGACAATGTAATGATGAGTGGTGTTGATTTGATCCAATATTGCAAATCCTTGAGCTCACATTTCCTGACATTCTCTGCTTGTGCGGTGTCTGTGCTCTTTATTACTATTCTTCACCTTTCAGATGGGGGTGATGTTTGGCAAACCTCCCTTCCTGGGCCTGAATTTCAGCACCCTATCCTTATGTTTTCCCATGAGTTAAGGCACCGTCAGAGGTGTCTGGCAGCAGCTTTCTGTGATCTCCCCATTGAAACACATACAAACTCTGAGCCAAGTGTGTATGTGTATAAGGGCTCATGCACACAAACATACTTTTTTCCGTGTCCGTTCTGGTTTTTTTTGTGGCCCATATGTGGAACCTTTCACTTTAATGGGTCCGCAAAAAAATGGAAATGACTCATTGTACATTCCGTTTCCGTATGTCCGTATGGCAGTTCTGCAAAAAAGATAGAACATGTCCTATTATTGTCCATTTTGCTAACAATTACAGGCATTGTTACAATGGATACGCAAAAAAAAAAAAGGATGCAATACGGATGTCACACAGACGTCATCTGTATTTTTTGTGGGTCCGAGTTTTGCGGACCGCAAACTACATACGGTCATGTGCACGAGCCTTAAGGGAGATAGCTCAAAGGATTGTACAGGACCTGTCACCATGTAAATACAGTCTAATCTGCCGGTAGTATGTTATACAGCAGGAGGAGCGGAGCAGATTGATATATAGTTTTATGGGAAAAGATTTTGTAAAATTTGTAATTTGTTCATTTCTGCACTCTTACTGCTCTGGTACACACTTGATCTCTGCACACATGTGCACACACAGGAGCAGTACTCCCTTCCCTGGCTGTCTTCAGCAAG
Organism: Bufo bufo; assembly: GCF_905171765.1. Taxonomy (NCBI): domain Eukaryota; kingdom Metazoa; phylum Chordata; class Amphibia; order Anura; family Bufonidae; genus Bufo; species Bufo bufo. Next base: position 51,534,167 of record NC_053394.1, read on the forward strand.
GATCTGGCGCCCTCAGCTGCAATTACATGTTACAGCAATGTCTCTGTGTTACAGCTAGATAAACATAGAATATATTTATTATACTCACTTATATAGCGCTACTATACTATTCAGCAGCGCTTTACAGACATTAGCATCCGACTGTCCCCAGTGGGGCTCACCATCTAAGTTCCCTATCAGTAAGTCTTTGTGTGGGAGGAAACCGGAGAACCCGGAGAAAACCGACTCAAACACTGGGAGAACATACAAACGCCCTGCAGATGTTGTCCTTGGTCTTATACGAACCTAGGACCCCAGTGCTGACCACTGAGCCACCGAGCTGCCCATTGAATGGCATACATGATGGCCTAGTCTGTCCTGGAAAGCCAGCTAGTTATAAACCGATGTGTCTCACTGACCCCCATGTCTTTTGTTCTAGGAAGTGAATAGCTCCAGGCTGCAATACCAAGCACAGTCACTATACATTCTGTGGCGCTGTGCTTGGCATGCTGTGAGGAGGCCTCGGCGCATCGTTGAGAGCCGCAGTCTCCTTCAAAAAGCTGATTGCCAGGCGTGCCGGGAGATAGGTCATCAATATCGAACTGGAAATCCCCTTTAAGTGCTACAAGGTATTTTATAATGACCTATGAAGTGTCACGTATGTTTGATGTTTGAATGTTTGAATTTCCACTTTTAGGCCTCATGCACATGAACGTATTTTCTTTCCGTGTCCGTTCCTTTTTTTTTTACGGATCGTATGCGGAACCATTCATTTCAATGAATGACTTGGATTGCCTTTGGTTTTTATTGCACTGAATTATTAAAGATACCACGAAATTTGGAAGCTGAACTTTCTCCTCTTTTTGTCACTTATTTCCATGGGTCCACAAAAAAAACGGAAGTTACTCCATGTGCATTCAGTTTCCGTATGTCTGTTCCTCAAAAAAAAAAAAAATAGAACATGTCCTATTATTGTCCGCATTATGGACAAGGATAGGACTGATCTATTAGAGACCAGCTGTTCCGTTCCGCAAAATACGGAATGCACATGGACGTCATCCGTATTTTTTGCGGATCCGTGTTTTGCGGACCACAAAATACATACGGTTGTGTGCATGAGGCCTTAGAGAGCGTAGGCATTTCTTCAGATACAGGGATGATTCTGCCTTCTCGGTGAACCCTGATTTCCCTACTTCTGAGTGTCTGTATGGAGCAGGAGGAATTTCCAAGGCTGCAGGGTCCGGGCAAGTCCCGGCCGCGTACAAACAGTATGTGGATAACAGAAGCAGCATGGCTGAGGAGGAGGAATGTCGGAGATGAGATGAAGCTGTCTCTATTCCCAGCCAGAAGTCAATCACAAATGTGACTGCTCTGGCGCAAGATCCGCGAGGCTGTTAACCTGTCACGTACCGTAACAGTTACATACAGGTGTTTAGTTAGCGGCAGACATCACTTAACACTTTAATGCCTGGGGTATTTTGGGACCTTTGGATCTGACTAGCTCCAAGGGCTGCCCTCGGTGATCGTAAACCATGTACCCCAGGGGCGTAACTATAGGGGAAGCGGCTGCAGTCATTTCTAGCTACGCCACTGATGTCCCCTATATAAAGATCAACCATAACGGGAAAAAAAAAAAGTATTTTAGTTGAACTTTGTTATTTAAAAACAATGAAAAAAAAGAAAAACAGACTATTATCCGCCCCATTTTATTTATTTTTTTACCATTTTCCCAGGATTAAAAAATAAATAAGCAGAGCAGACCCATATAGCAGACTTGTGGGAAAAGACTCTGGAAAACTTGAATTTTTTTAATTTATATTCCTGCTCGTTCTGTGCTTTGTAGTCCAAGAGGCGGTCCTATCAGTGATTGACAGCCTTCCCTCTATGACTGTGTTTACACAGATAGCTGTCAATCACTGATAGGACCGCCTCCTGGACTACAAAGCCCAGAAAGAGCAGGAAATGAAATGTATAAATGACAAGTTATACAGTAGTAAATTATTTCTCATACAATTATTAATCTGCTCAGCTCGTCCTGCTCTATAACATGCTGCCTGAGCTACGACAGGTTCCCTGTAAGGGTACCTTCACACTTGCGGCAGAGGATTCCGGCAGGCAAATCCGTCGCCGGAACTTCCTGCTGGATCCGTCAAAACGTGTGCCAACCGATGGCATTTGTCAGACGGATCAGGATCAGGATCCGTATGACAAATGCATTGAGATGCCGGATCCGTCTCTCCGGTGTCATTGGGAAAAACGGATCTAGCATTTATTTTTTTAAAAATTTTTGGGGTCTGAGCATGCGCAGACCGCAACGCCGGACCCGTTTTGCCGGATCACTCGGGTCCGGATCCGGCAGTAATGCATTTCAATGGGAAAAAATCCCGGATCTGGCATTCCGGCAAGTGTTCTGGATTTTTGGACGGAGATAAAACCGTAGCATGCTGCGGTATTATCTCCGTCCTGAAAAGGCAAAAAGACTGAACTGAAGACGTCCTGATGCATCCTGAACGGATTGCTCTCCATTCAGAATGCATGGGGATAAAACCGATCAGTTCTTATCCGGTATAGAGCCCCTAGGACGGAACTCTGTGCCGGAAAAGAATAACGCTACTGTGAAAGTAGCCTTAGTGATAAAACAGGCCTCTGAATATGAGATAATTGATACAGTTAGCACTAGAATTGTAGTACAATGATAATAATAAAACACCAGCTATGCTAACTGTGCAGCCCCTTTAAAAGGAATTGCGAGGGGGCCCTGCGGATCATCACAGGCCTGGAGGAGAAGGAACATCGGGAAGCATAGAGATAATCTTTACAGGTCCTGCCAAGTGATGGGGTTCTCTAATTTCTGCACAACCCCTTTAAAGGGGTCCTCTCACTTCAGCAAATAGCATTTATTATGTAGGGGAAGTTAATACAAGCCCATTACTAATGTATTGTGATTCTCCATATTGCTTCCTTTGCTGTCTGGATTCATTTTTCCATCACATTATACACTGCTCGTTTCCATGGTTGCGACCACCCTGTAATCCATCAATGGTGGTCGTGCTTGCATATTATAGGAAAAAGCACTAGACTATGTGAGCTCCCATGGTCCCGGCCACCAAATAGGCTGGAGCTTTTTCCTACAGTTTGCAAACACGACCACCACTGATGGATTACAGGGTGTTCGTAACCATGGAAACGAGCAGTGTATAATAATGTGATGTAAAAATGAATCCAGAAAGCAAAGGAAGCGATATGGATAATCACAATACATTAGTAATGGGCTTGTATTAACTTCCCCTACATAATAAATGCCATTTGCTGAAGTGAGAGGACCCCTTTAAGATTTGCCAATACTTTGCTGGTTTAGGAAATGTAGTTATAACTGCTCCTATAGAGAATCTTGTTTTGTTCAGTTCATGTTTTCCCTCTAAATATCTGATTGCGGGAGGTCCGACCGATGGGATCCCCAGGAATCATGAGGACAGAGGTCCCAAAATGCCCCAGAGAATGGAGTAGTGGTGCACATGTATAAAAGCTACTCCATTCACATACCTCCCAACTTTTTGGAAGGTCAAATAGGGACAGTTATGGTTCATGGTGTGAAAGATCCGTTTTTTCCTGCAAATATGTGCACTTCAATAGTTTTCTTTAAGGCTCCATTCACACGTCCATGGAATGGGTCTGCAACCATTCCGCAATATCCGGAATGGGTGCGGACCCATTTATTCTCAATGGGGCAGAAATGGATGCGGAGAGCACACAGTATACGGAACCATTCATTTCAATGGATCCGCAAAAAAAACTGAAAACACTCCATATGCCTTCCGTTTCCGTATTTCCGTTCCGTTCAAAGATAGAACATGTCCTATTATTGTCCACATAACGGACAAGGATAGTAATGTCCTATCAGGGGCCAGCTGTAAAAAATGCAATGCACACGGACGTCATCTGTATTTTTTGCGGATCTGTTTTTTGCGAACCGCAAAATACTGAAAAATCCATACGGTCATGTGCAAGAGGCCTTACACAGTAGCGCAACAATTATCTGAATATAGAAATTTCTACAATTCAAATGTAAAATAATGAAACAGTATAGAAGGCGACCAAACACCTTCTGCATCAATACTTTAATGTAATAATGCAAATCTACACCTTATATTAAAAAGAGGGACATTTAAAGGGGTTGTCTAAACCCAAAAGTGTTCCCCCCCTAAATGCCCGGACCCCTCACACATATTGTACTTACCTCACTCGAGCCCTGCCGCTGCATCTCCCCGCGCAGATCAAAACCTCAGATGCCGGAGTGGGTGTTTCTCAGCCAATAGCATGCCGTGATGGGAACGAGCCTCTCTAGCGTCACCCGCGATGCTAGAGAGACTCGTTCCGTCACGGCCTACTATTGGCTGCCCCCCCATCGCCGGATGTTTTGATCCGCGCAACGGAGAGATGCAGCAGCGGCCTTGCTGGCATAAAAAATTACCCAGGTGCTGGGGGAGCGAGGTAAGTACAATCTGTGTGAGGAGACCCGGCATTTGGGGAGGGGGTATTTTGGGGTTTGGATAACCCCTTTAAGGAGCAAAGAGGGATTTGGGTCCAAAGTAGAGACTGTCCCTCCACAAGAGCCGTAATCAGCAGTCCCATAGGAGTAAATAGAGTGGGGATCAGACACGCCGGACCGCCGTTCTGGTAATCACTGGGGATCCCAGCAGTCAGGACCCCCTGCGATCGTACACAACTACTGATAAGCAAAAGCTGCCACTTTAAAAAAGACAGATGTCCTGCACACCGCGTGCACCGCGTGTGATTTTTATTAAGACCCATAGTGTAACATCTGGCTGCTGCGGTCATTTAGGCCTCATGCACACGACCGTTGTGTGCATCCGTGGCCGTTGTGCCGTTTTCCGTTGTGCCGTTGTGAGGGGTTAATTGTGCATATCATAGCCCCCTATAAGAGATCATGGGCTGCCAGGCAGCAGGGGGCAGACCCCCCTCCCTCCCCAGTTTGAATATCATTGGTGGCCAGTGTGCGCCCCCCCCCCCCCGCCCCCCCTCTATTGTAATTTAATTGGTGGCCAGTGTGCGGCCTCCGTCGGCCCCCCTCCCCCCCTCTATTGTAATATCATTGGTGGCCAGTGTGCGGCCTCCGTCGGCCCCCCTCCCCCCCTCTATTGTAATATCATAGGTGGCCAGTGTGCGCCTCCCCCCCCCTCAATTGTAATATCATTGGTGGCCAGTGTGCGGCCTCCGTCGGCCCCCCTCCCCCCCTCTATTGTAATTTCACCAGTGTGCGGCCTCCCCGCTCCCCCCCCCTTGATCATTGGTGGCAGCGGAGAGTTCCGATCGGAGTCCCAGTTTAATCGCACTGGGGCTCCGATCGGTAACCATGGCAAACAGGACGCTACTGCAGGCCTGGTTGCCATGGTTACTTAGCAATATTACAATATTAGAAGCATCATACTTACCTGCTGCGATGTCTGTGACCGGCCGGGAGCTCCTCCTACTGGTAAGTGACAGATCATTAAGCAATGCGCCGCACAGACCTGTCACTTACCAGTAGGAGGAGCTCCCGGCCGGTCACAGACAGCGCAGCAGGTAAGTATGATGCTTCTAATATTGTAATATTGCTAAGTAACCATGGCAACCAGGCCTGCAGTAGCGTCCTGGTTGCCATGGTTACCGATCGGAGCCCCAGCGATTAAACTGGGACTCCGATCGGAACTCTCCGCTGCCACCAATGATCGGGCGGGGGGGGGGAGAGAGGGGAGGCCGCACACTGGCCACCAATGAAATTACAATAGAGGGGGGGAGGGGGGCCGATGGAGGCCGCACACTGGCCACTAATGATATTACAATAGGGCGGGGGGAAGGGGCCGCACACTGGCCACCAATGATATTCAAACTGGGGAGGGGGGTCTGCCCCTGCTGCCTGGCAGCCCCTGATCTCTTACAGGGGGCTATGATTCGCACAATTAACCCCTTCAGGTGCGGCACCTGAAGGGTTAATTGTGCTGATCACAGCCCCCTGTAAAAGATCGGGTGCTGCTAGGCAGCAGGGGGCAGTCATGTACACAGTTCGTAGTATATTCTAACTAGAAGCGTCCCCATCACTATGGGAACGCCTCTGTTTTAGAATATACTGTCGGATCTGAGTTTCACGATGTAACTCAAATCCGATGGTATATTCTAACATAGAGGCGTTCCCATGGTGATGGGGACGCTTCAAGTTAAAATATACCATCGGATTGGAGAAAACTCTGATCCTATGGTATATTAACTCCTTCCTGACTTTACATTGAAAGTCAATGGGGGACGGATCCGTTTGAAATTGCACCATATTGTGTCAACGTCAAACGGATCCGTCCCCATTGACTTGCATTGTAATTCAGGACGGATCCGTTTGGCTCCGCACGGCCAGGCGGACACTAAAACGCCTTTTTTTTCATGTCCGTGGATCCTCCAAAAATCAAGGAAGACCCACGGACGAAAAAACGGTCACGGATCACGGACCAACGGAACCCCATTTTGCGGACCGTGAAAAAATACGGTCGTGTGCATGAGGCCTTACTGGAGAGGTCTGTAGGCCCTTTTTACTCTGATTTCGAGTGAAAGCTCAGAGTTTCTTCCCCTCTGTACAACTATTTTGATGCTTGCGAATCCTCAGCTTTATGAAAATAACAATAAGGGCTCATGCACACGACCATATGTAACATACGGAAACGGAATGCACGGAGTAACTTTAGTTTTTTTTGCAGACCTATTGAAATGAATGGTTCCGCATATGTTCCGCAAAAAAAAACGGAACGGACACGGAAAGAAAATACGTTTGTGTGCACGAGCTCTTATAATGATAATAATAGTAAAGGTTTTGTTTTACACCTGAGTAACGGATGTTTGGTGGCACCCAGTAATAGGACTGCGGCACTCAGGTGACTTATTTATTATTTATTTATGTTATGCACTTATATAGCGCTACTATATTCCGCAGCGCTTTACAGACGTTAGCATCCAACTGTCCCCAATGGGGCTCACAATCTAAGTTCCCTATCAGGATGTCTTTGGAGTGTGGGAGGAAACCCCCGCAAACACGGGGAGAACATACAAACTCCATGCAGATGTTGTCCTTGGTCGGATTTGAACCCGGGACCCCAGTACTAACTGTGAACACTTAAAGTGATTCGGGCCTTATTTACCCATTTTACATGGTAGGGCGGTTGCAGCGTACTCAAGTTGTGTTATAGATGTCTCTGGGTGTTGTAGTGCAATGGACACTAACCTGAGACGGCGGACTCTCTGCAAGGGTAGGGGATGATAGGAAATGTTCGTGACGCCAGTGCCAATTAAACGGTGGCACGCCGTTTGCTGATAGCAGGAATAACTGAGGAACACGTGAGGTTAAAGCAGAACTCCAACTTTAGTAGTTATCATAGATATAGGGACATTAACGGAAACGCAGTTCCTTTGCATACAGTCGATTTTGCAATACGGTTGATGCAGGCAATACAGTTACAGCAAGGTGACTTCAGAGTGTTTAACTCAGGACTTGCAGTACAGGCAGCTTGCACTCTATTCCTGACTGATCCTGGAACATAGAGACTCTTCTCCAAGGTCCAATGCCCTAGCTCTGGCGTATATCCTTGGTTTTATCTTTATAAAGTACCTCCTCTGTGGTCTTAAGTACCTCTTGCTTTCTTTGGCTTGCCTCTGCCCCTCTCAGCTTCCTCAGGCTCCAGAAACTTCTGAACTGCACTCTGGACTGACTTTCCCTCCCCTGACTGGGCCTTATATAAACTAGGGCTCCCTAGCTCCCTCTAATGACCAGAAGCTGGAATGACACCCCTAGCAGGCCTGTACATGCAAGTTTCACAGTAACAGGGAAATACATAGCATTACATTACATGACATTTTATAAAGATGACATATACCAACTTCCCCATAAGTAAGGGGGGACGACAGCACACCAAGTGACCCTTTTGTAGTGACGGGCATTACAGTCCCCGTACACTACATACCCCACTGCTTTAAGCTGAGTACGACCTCGTACTCCATCAGGGCTCGCCCAACTGGAATCTCTACCTGAAACAGAAAAAGAAACATGCAGGCATACATTTATGTAATTCATCTGCATTTACATTCCTATCAGGTCCAATTGGCAAAAGTGCAGGGTAGTGACAAGGGGCGTCGTTCTCTTCTCTCAGGATAAGGAATGGAACTGGGGCGCTGACCTGGCACAGCGTAATATTATAACCAGGATAGTCCATTGTCTCTGGTGACAGCATAATAACGGAACTACCCAGGAGTTTCCTGTGGGTGTATCACAGGCAAGGGCTCACGTGGGGGAGTCCATTCTTGCGCACAAATGTCCAACAAGGTATTACCAGTGGCAACTGTTTGGGAGGAGACACCACCAGAATAGTCAAAGTCTCCTAAACGGACTGGCGGGCGTCCCCTGGTCATCCGGGTAGACCTTCTCAATACAGGGGTCTCCTCTTCCCTTAGCAACGAGGTAGAAGAGAGAGGAGCAACAGGAGGGTCTCCATCAGTGAGACCTTGGTCAGGAACAACTGGAACAACAGGAACAACTGGAACAACAATATCCACGAGAGGGGGAACTGGATCTGGGGCAGCTTGAACCGGCTCTTCTGGAGGTGAAGAGACAGTAGGTGCCGGAGCAGGCACCAGCAAGTTCAACCATGGTGTCAGAAGCCAATGCATGGGATCAGCGTCATACCTTAGATGATTGACAGCCTGCATAGGATCCTCGGGCTGTATTGCTGACTCTGACACAGGGAATTCAGATCCAGAACTCTCGGCACTGGGTTCTGGTGTCAGGCAGAGCTTTAACCGGTTTCGGTGTACAATTTGGGATCCCTTGCCTTCCCGGGTGATCTCATAAGTATGAGTCCCAACATTTGGGATTGCAGTGACAACATAGGGACTTTGCTCCCATTTACTGTCCAGTTTGCTTGTACGGCGGTTATTCTTTAACCATACCACGGCCCCTATCGTCAAGGGTTCTGCATGGGCCGCCTGATCATAGTCTCTCTGCTGTCGGTCTCTAGCAAAGTCCATACGTTCCTGAACAATGGCTTTGGCTGCATTCAATCGCCTTTGGTGCTCAGCAACCCAGTCGGTGTTAGGTAATGGGTTAATGCAATCAGGTACGTGTATGTCCAATGAATGATCAGCAGGCAATGTCCCTTGGCGCCCAAACATCAAGTAAAAAGGGGTATACCCAGTGGAACAATGTATGGTATGATTGTACGTGTACATGAGCTGTGGCAACAGACTAGGCCAACCTCCTCTGTTTTCAGGAGGTACGGCCCTCAGCATCTCTATCAAGGTCTGATTCATCTTTTCACATAATCCATTACCTTGAGGATGATAGGCCGTTGTCCGGATCTTCTTGCAGTTGTGTAAGCGGCACAGTTCATGGAACAGATGGGACTCAAAAGCAGGTCCTTGATCGGTGAGGATCTTTTCTGGACATCCGTAGGGCAGGAGGAAGTGCTTCCAGAACAGTTCGGCTGTAGTCTTGGCTGTCTGGTCTCTCACAGGCACCGCTACAACAAACTTAGTGAAATGGTCAATAATAGTCATGGCATAAGCATACCCTGAGCGACTAAGCTCCAGTTTCACATGGTCGATGGCGACAAGTTCAAGAGGACGGGTACTTACAATGGGTCTCAGTGGTGCCCTCTGATCATGGTGCTCGCTTCGTTTTAAGGCACAGGCTACACACTCCCGACACCATTTCTCAATGTCTTCTCTCATGCCCACCCAGTAAAACCGCTGGCGGATATTAGCCTCAGTCTTTTGGACCCCAAAGTGACCGGATTGATTGTGGTACATCTCCAACACCATACCTGCATCTCGTCGGGGTATGAGAATCTGGTGCACTCTCTCGTTGGACACTGGGTCTAGGCTTCTCCGTAGCAACAGGCCCTTTTGTATGAAGAGTTGATGGCGCTGTCTCCACAGTTTGATGAGCTCAGGATCTGCACTCTTACGCCGAATCCTCTCAGGGGCTCTGCCACTAGTAATGAAGTCCAACAACTCACCCAGCACTCTACTTTCAGACTGTAGTTTCACCCACCTTTCTTCTTTAGGTTCAGGCCTATTGGAGGATGAAGGAACTGCAGCTATGTTATTGGTAGCTCGAGCCTGATCCTGTTGAGCAAATTTGTTATAGAAAGCCGGCATCTCTACATCTTCCCAATCATCTCGCACATCATCAGGAGCTGTCTCTGTGGGAAGCCTGGATAAAGCATCAGCATTATCATTAGTACGTCCAGCACGATATTTTACAGAGAAATTATAGTTGGCAAGGCGAGAGGCCCATCTCTGCTCCAAGGCCCCCAATTTAGCTGTATTTAGATGCGCCAGAGGGTTATTGTCAGTGAATGCAATGAACGGGGTGGCGGCTAGATAATCCTTGAATTTTTCTGTCACCGCCCACACTAATGCCAGGAACTCTAGTTTGAAGGAACTATAATTCTGGTCATTTTTCTCAGCTCCTTTCAGGGAGCGGCTTGCATATGCTATCACTCTCTCTTTCCCCTCTTGGATTTGGGCTAACACAGCTCCCAGGCCTCGCTTGCTAGCATCGGTATAAAGATGGAAAGGCTTGCTATAATCTGGGTAACCTAACACAGGAGGCTCGGTCAGTTTCTTTTTTAGCAATTGGAACGCTATCTCTCTTTCCTCATTCCACTCAATGGGCACAGGAGTTCTAGGACTCTTTTTGGGTTGCCCCCTCAAGAGTTCCTGGATAGGATCAGCTATTTGAGCAAAATGGGGGATAAAACGTCTATAGTAGCCGGCAAAACCAAGGAAACTCCTCACCTCTTTGACGGTAGTAGGAACCGGCCAATTACGGACAGCTGCTAACTTATCAGGGTCAGGTTGCACTCCCTCTCCGCTTACCACATGCCCCAGGTATCTTACTGCAGGTTTGAGCAGGTGACACTTGGATGGCTTTACCTTCAAGCCATATTTGATAAGGATTTCAAATACTTCTGCCAAATGCTCCAGATGGTCTTCATATGTTTTTGAGTACACAATGACATCATCTAGATACAGCAGCACTGTTTCGAAGTTTTTGTGACCCAAACACCGTTCCATTAGTCTCTGGAAAGTTCCTGGGGCATTACATAGCCCGAACGGCATACAATTGAATTCGAACAGGCCCATGGGAGTGGTGAAAGCAGTCTTTTCCCTATCTGCAGGGGCCATGGGTACTTGCCAGTAGCCACTGGTCAAGTCCAATGTGGAGAAATAGGCAGAAGAACCCAAAGCAGTTAGTGACTCCTCAATGCGGGGCAGTGGGTATGCATCTTTGTGGGTTATTTGATTAATTTTCCTATAATCCACACAAAAACGGATACCACCGTCCTTCTTCTTTACAAGGACCAGGGGTGCCGCCCACGGACTACGGCTGTCCCGGATTACATTAGAGTCTTTCATCTCTTGGATCATTTCCTTTACAGTCTGATATGAAGTAGGCGGTAAAGGTCTGTACCTCTCCTTGATAGGAGGATGAGAGCCAGTAGGTATGGTGTGTTGTATGGCACTCACCTCTCCATAATCAGTGGCATGCTTACTGAAGGCCTGGTGGTGCTCCTTGACAAGGTGTATAATCCCTTCTTGTTGTTGTTGGGGGGTAGTCTCGTCCCCTACATGGAGCTCCTCCCACCAGGGCACTTGTGGCTGGGTCACCGGCGAGCATCCGCTGACTGTAGCTGGCGGCTTTTCTGTCACTGGAAGACGAATGATGTCTTGGAAGGATACCTGAGAAAGCTGGGCAACACGGCAATGCTTACTAAGCGCCACAGGATGATCACTCAGGTTAATCAGACGGACAGGTACTTTACCTTGGGAGACGTTCACCAGGGACTTGGCAGCTCTCACATAAGGGTAATCCTCCATCTGGATTGGTTCCACCAGGGCTGGATAATCTCGGCCTTGGACTCCCAGGACAGCACGACACCATAAAAGAGTTTGAGAATTAGGAGGCAAAGTCACAGGCTTAATATCACTAATCCTGGCAGTACAAATTTCTCCTTTCCCATTAGCAAACCTCTGCTGGGCACTTAACACAGTGATAGTCTTTTGAATCACCCTCCTGGATGCAGAGGAAGCAGTGGGCAAAGTCTGATGTAATACGGCAAGTATTTCTGAATAACAGTTTCTGAAGACATTGGTGCCTAGGATGACAGGATGTCCTCCTCTGTCGCCGGCCTGCACTACTATCACCCCCTGTTGTGGTAAGGTTACTTCTCCCACCTGCAGGGTGGGTTCCCAGTATCCGTGAATCTTTACTGGTTTGCCATTGCTGGCGATAATCTCCACCCAGGATTCAGGCGGCTGGGTTAACTGGTTGGTGTCCCAGAACTTTTCAAATGCAGGCAGCTGAATAGTAGTGACTTGAGACCCAGTATCTAATAGGGCTTCAAAGGGGACCCCGTTGATCTCTATATTGATTTTAGGATGGGATCCTACATACCGTGGCATCCAATTTGGATCCTCTGGACCTAGTGTTCTACCTCCCGAGGGGTGGTCCTCAGCCTCAGGGGTTGCCCGTTTAACTGCCAGCACGTGGATTCTGTGTGTCCCAGCTTTTTGCAGTATGTACACACGGGCCGCTTACGATCTCTATTACGCCTCCCAGGATCCCTGGGGTGAGTCTCTTGGTAAGGAGGTGGAAACGGCCTAGGAGGTGACAGGAACTCTTCCTCTGACATTATGGGTTTTTCCCATTCCTCTATTTTTCTGCACACTCTCTCTAGGCTTTTAGTGAGGTGATTTACTTGCTCTGTCAGCATGGCAATAGTATCGGTAGCTGAAGCTTGAACAGCTTGACCGGCCTGAGCTTGGTTAGTGATAATCGGTTTTGACCTGCAGGCTGATGACTCAGTTGGGGTGTTTAACTCCGTAGATACTGCTGACCCCAGAATTTTTATAGCCAGTTCTTTAAAGTCCAGAAAGGCACTGTTAGGGTGCTGGGCGGACAGCATCTTTAATTGGGTCCTTATTTGCTCACTAGACACCCCGGTTATAAATTGTTCCCTTAGGGTCTGGTCCCGGTTTTTAGCCTCTTTGGGATCTATCTGAATTACAGCCCCTAAAGCCTCCTGAAGTGATAGGGCATAGTCACGGAGGGACTCACCGGCCTTCTGTTTCTTGCCAAAGAAGTGCATCTTTATCTCTGAGGCAGTCCTAGTTTCAAAAGTGGCTCTGAGGCGGGTGAAGATCTGTTCTAGAGTACTTCGCTCAGTAGCAGGCCAGGATAACACTTCCCTGCGGGCAGCTCCCTCCAGTTGCGCCAGCAGGATTTCCATTTGCTGGTCGGCATTTATAGGGTACAGTCGGAATAGTGCCAGCAACTTTTCTTTAAAGTCCCTTAGGGTATGGGTCTCTCCCCTGTAGCGGGGAAACCACGGGGCCACGAAATAGTAAGGCATGGTAAAGGGCATCATGCCGGGGGCTGTAGGGTGATTAGGAGCCGCAAGCTCTCCCGGGGCCGGCTGCTCAGGCACTCCCGGTTCTGACATGGTAGTCTATTGAGAGGTGGCCGCTGGCGACTAAAGGGGCCGGAACACTCCCCTTCCCTCCGGTTACAAGTGCTTACCGGTATCGCCGGGCTTGCGCAGGCCAAGTCTCGCGAGATCCCGGACGTCCTGAGAACGCGGTGACGTAGGAGAAGCAGGGCCGCGGCGGTGCGATGATGACGAGGGGCGGGACTCTCTGTGTCTTTGCAGGGATCCGCCCACGAAGGTCCTCAGCAGCGCGGGAAACTTTACTCCAGGCAGCCGGTGGCCATCTTGGACACCATTCCCTGACAGCAAGCAGGGTTGTTGAAAAGTCCATAAAACCACACTCCAATGTGGCGATTTTCTTCCTCTTGATAGCGCAACACTGCACAGCGCTTTTTGGAGGTTTTAGGTACACTTTGGGTACGCTTTTCAGTCCACAAAGTCCACTTTAATAAAACAGGCAAATTGTCACTTTGGTCACAGGGCAACGGTATAAGGCACAAAGTTCACGCTTCTTGCACTAGAAAGCGTGCGTATCCTGTTCGTGACGCCAAAAGAGAAAGGTGCAGCGTACTCAAGTTGTGTTATAGATGTCTCTGGGTGTTGTAGTGCAATGGACACTAACCTGAGACGGCTGACTCTCTGCAAGGGTAGGGGATGATAGGAAATGTTCGTGACGCCAGTGCCAATTAAACGGTGGCACGCCGTTTGCTGATAGCAGGAATAACTGAGGAACACGTGAGGTTAAAGCAGAACTCCAACTTTAGTAGTTATCATAGATATAGGGACATTAACGGAAACGCAGTTCCTTTGCATACAGTCGATTTTGCAATACGGTTGATGCAGGCAATACAGTTACAGCAAGGTGACTTCAGAGTGTTTAACTCAGGACTTGCAGTACAGGCAGCTTGCACTCTATTCCTGACTGATCCTGGAACATAGAGACTCTTCTCCAAGGTCCAATGCCCTAGCTCTGGCGTATATCCTTGGTTTTATCTTTATAAAGTACCTCCTCTGTGGTCTTAAGTACCTCTTGCTTTCTTTGGCTTGCCTCTGCCCCTCTCAGCTTCCTCAGGCTCCAGAAACTTCTGAACTGCACTCTGGACTGACTTTCCCTCCCCTGACTGGGCCTTATATAAACTAGGGCTCCCTAGCTCCCTCTAATGACCAGAAGCTGGAATGACACCCCTAGCAGGCCTGTACATGCAAGTTTCACAGTAACAGGGAAATACATAGCATTACATTACATGACATTTTATAAAGATGACATATACCAACTTCCCCATAAGTAAGGGGGGACGACAGCACACCAAGTGACCCTTTTGTAGTGACGGGCATTACAGTCCCCGTACACTACACGGTATGAGTCTTTAATGATGAGTAAAAGCAAAAATCCCACCGTTACATGGGTGAATGAAGCAGCTGTCACTTGAAGTCTTGGAGTCCTGTAGTTAGGCCTGGACTAAGTGGCGTGCCATGTGTATGGTGACATGGAGTATATTGTCATCTGATATGCCTGGCACCTGATACTTTCTACCATCGCTAATCCTAAAATTAAATGTATAGCAGCAATAACATTGTGTTATTACATAACCTTATCTATGGAGATTTGGTCACTGTATGGCGGTATTTTCTGTAGCGCTGCTGCTACGGTATATTATTTTTGCAGTGCATGGTGCTATCTCCACTGTTTAGCGCTGTTATTTACTGTAGGTAACTGTATGGTAGTGTTCAGGGGTGTAACTAGAGTCTCATGGGCTCCAGGACAAATTTTGGACCTGGGCTTCCAGACGCTATCACCACCGGCATGTTCACAGCTTTTCATCCACAATAATGGGACAGCACTCGTGATTCAGATGCAATTATGGACTCTTTTATTGTTAGTCCGCCATTATTATGTATTTATATCAAGAAATACATGAAGCAATTTCTCAGGTCAATAGAGAGATAGGGGTTTGTCAAGCTGGCAAGTGGTCCACAAGGGCATGGCCCGAAACATTGTGGATTTAAAAAAGCACCAATAATTGCATCCAGGGGGTGCCCCACCAATGAGGCCAGGTGAGGCGATCGCTTCAGGAGGGGGACAGCGGAAGGCCCATGGGCAATGAACGCATTCATTGTGGCAAAGGAGTTAGGTTAAGAAATTGGCATTGTGGGGGGGGGAGGGGTGGCACCGTTTCAGTTTTCGCCTCAGGCAGCAGAAAGGGTAGGTGTTATCAAGGATGAATAGTTAAAGATATCAATCCGGTTGCAGGAAAGATTACACTGGGACATGCACCGAAGAGGATAATCATTGCACTTGTATGATTTGACCACCAGCATGTTGGTCAGACACGCGAGACCCACTTTTCTACATATGATAATAGACCACTAAATAATACAGAAATAGAGTTAACAAATACAGTAACACTCTACACACATGATAGCACCGTACTGTTAGTGAACAAAACCCGGCATACCAAGACCAACTTTACCAATAATAACACTATATAAGGGCCAAATCATACTGCCGGACCATGAACACAAACTGCCACCATCTAGTGACTGAATAATACCACCCTACTGAATAAAAACCACTGTACCTAAGCCAAAATTACCATCATATAGTGGTAAATACCAGTTCTACAAGTAAAAACTGCACATTTATATCCAGTGACTTACAGGCGACTTACTCTCTAAGGGCTCATGCACACGACCGTATGTATTTTGCAGTCCTCAAAACACGGATCCGCCCAAAAAACGGATGACATCCGCGTGACATCCGGATTGCATCCGTTTTTTGCGGATCCATTGTAATAATGTGGGTGATTGAGTCAGCACAACCTGTATGTAGGTGCACATCACTATGGCGAAATACATATACAAACGGAAAATACAAATGTGATAGCACTCTACAACCAGCATTCTGCCCTGCCTCCATGCTGGATGAGGCATTGGTGTACATTTTGGCCAAAGCGTAATAAGCCACTCACCACGTCAAGGTCGCCTCTATTGAGTGGTCCCTAACACTAGTTCCAACCTGTTTGTGGGCCAGGACAGCCACACAAAGTCCAGGGAATGCAGGTCAGCGTGCACGCCAAGCACACTCTGCTTTTAACCCCGTCCGGTGCCATTACAGCTTTCATCGGATCCAGGGATGCAAGTACCAACATGCACGCTGAGCCCACCATATACAGTCAGGTCCATAAATATTGGGACATCGACACAATTCTAACATTTTTGGCTCAATACACCACCACAATGGATTTGAAATGAAACGAACAAGATGAGCTTTAACTGCAGACTGTCAGGTTTAATTTGAGGGTATTTACATCCAAATCAGGTGAACGGTGTAGGAATTACAGCAGTTTGCATATGTGCCTCCCACTTGTTAAGGGACCAAAAGTAATGGGACAGAATAATCATAAATCAAACTTTCACTTTTTAATACTTGGTTGCAAATCCTTTGCAGTCAATTACAGCCTGAAGTCTGGAACGCATAGACATCACCAGACGCTGGGTTTCATCCCTGGTGATGCTCTGCCAGGCCTCTACTGCAACTGTTTTCAGTTCCTGCTTGTTCTTGGGGCATTTTCCCTTCAGTTTTGTCTTCAGCAAGTGAAATGCATGCTCAATCGGATTCAGGTCAGGTGATTGACTTGGCCATTGCATAACATTCCACTTCTTTCCCTTAAAAAACTCTTTGGTTGCTTTTGCAGTATGCTTTGGGTCATTGTCCATCTGCACTGTGAAGCGCCGTCCAATAAGTTCTGAAGCATTTGGCTGAATATGAGCAGAAAATATTGCCCGAAACACTTCAGAATTCATCCTGCTGCTTTTGTCAGCAGTCACATCATCAATAAATACAAGAGAACCAGTTCCATTGGCAGCCATACATGCCCACGCCATGACACTACCACCACCATGCTTCACTGATGAGGTGCTATGCTTAGGATGATGAGCAGTTCCTTTCCTTCTCCATACTCTTCTCTTCCCATCACTCTGGTACAATGATCTTGGTCTCATCTGTCCATAGGATGTTGTTCCAGAACTGTGAAGGCTTTTTTAGATTTTGTTTGGCAAACTCTAATCTGGCCTTCCTGTTATGAGGCTGACCAATAGTTTACATCTTGTGGTGAACCCTCTGTATTCACTCTGGTGAAGTCTAATCTTGATTGTGACTTTGACACACATACACCTACCTCCTGGAGAGTGTTCTTTATCTGGCCAACTGTTGTGAAGGGTGTTTTCTTCACCAGGGAAAGAATTCTTCCGTCATCCACCACAGTTGTTTTCCATGGTCTTCCGGGTCTTTTGGTGTTGCTGAGCTCACCGATGCGTTCCTTCTTTTTAAGAATGTTCCAAACAGTTGTTTTGGCTACGCCTAATGTTTTTGCTATCTTTCTGATGGGTTTGTTTTGTTTTTTCAGCCTAATGATGGCTTGCTTCACTGATAGTGACAGCTCTTTGGATCTCATCTTGAGAGTTGACAGCAACAGATTCCAAATGCAAATAGCAGACTGGAAATGACCTCTGGACCTTTTATCTGCTCATTGTAATTGGGATAATGAGGGAATAACACACACCTGGCCATGGAACAGCTGAAAAGCCAATTGTACCATTACTTTTGGTGCCTTAACAAGTGGGAGGCACATATGCAAACTGTTGTAATTCCTACACCGTTCACCTGATTTGGATGTAAATACCCTCAAATTAAAGCTGACAGCCGGCAGTTAAAGCACATCTTGTTCGTTACATTTAAAATCCATTGTGGTGATGTATAGAGCCAAAAAATTTACAATTGTTTCGATGTCCCAATATTTATGGACCTGACTGTACTTCTCCTGGAGCCAAATGGCTGCTGGTAGGTTCTATATAAGCAGACTCAGTTTTATACTGACTTTAAAACCAGCCTCTAGGACAGATTGACTGGTCAGGTGTGCATGACTCCAAGGAGATCGCCACGCCTCCAATATATACTACAAAGAAAAAATGTGGGGGATTGAGTCAGCACAACCTGTATGTAGGTGCACATCACTATGGTGAAATACATATACAAACAGAAAATACAAATGTGATAGCACTCTGCATCCAGCATTCTGCCCTGCCTCCATGCTGGATGAGGCATTGGTGTACATTTTGGCCAAAGCGTAATAAGCCACTCACCACGTCAAGGTCGCCTCTATTGAGTGGTCCCTAACACACTAGTTCCTACCTGTTTATGGGCCATGACAGCCACACAAAGTCCAGGGAATGCAGGTCAGCATGCACGCCAAGCACACTCTGCTTTTAACCCCGTCCGGTGCCATTACAGCTTTCATCAGATCCAGGGATGCAAGTACCAACATGCACGCTGAGCTCACCATATACTTCTCCTGGAGCCAAATGGCTGCTGGTAGGTTCTATATAAGCAGACTCAGTTTTATACTGACTTTAAAACCAGCCTCCAGGACAGATTGACTGGTCAGGTGTGCATGACTCCAAGGAGATCGCCACACGTCCAATATATACTACAAAGAAAAAATGTGGGGGATTGAGTCAGCACAACCTGTGTGTAGGTGCACATCACTATGGCGAAATACATATACAAACGGAAAATACAAATGTGATAGCACTCTGCATCCAGTATTCTGCCCTGCCTCCATGCTGGATGAGGCATTGGTGTACATTTTGGCCAAAATGTACACCAATGCCTCATCCAGCATGGAGGGAGGGCAGAATGCTGGATGCAGAGTGCTATCACATTTGTATTTTCCATTGTAATAATGCTTGTCCTTGTCTGCACAAGAATAGGACATGTTCTTTTTTTTGCAGAACGGACATATGGAAACGGAATGCACACGGACTCATTTCGGTTTTTTTGCAGACCCTTTGAAGTGAATGGCTCTGCATATGGACCAGTAAAAAAACGGAACGGAAACAGAAAAAAAAAAATGTTCGTGTGCATGAGCCCTAGTAGGAATCGTTCACTTTCCCTTTTCTTCTCCATTTGGCCCAGGACCCATGAAGATTTCTTCCAGACACAACTTGTGTCTGCAGAGTGTATCACACAGACATCTTTGGCTCCTCGTTCTCCAGCACCCTTCCCACATCTACAAGTAGCATTCATAGTGCCCCCACGCAGTAATAATGCTCTAATATACTGTACAGTTTCTCCGCAGCAGTGCTACAGAAAATACCGTCTTACAGTGACCAAATCTCCATATATAAAGTTATGTAATAACAAAATGTTATTGCTGCTATACATTTAATATTAGGATTAGCGATGGTAGAAAGTATTGGGTGCCAGGCATATCAGACGACAATACGCCCCATGTCACCATACACATGGCTCACCACTTAGGCCGGCCCTAACTACAGGACTCCAAGACTTCAAGTAGGATCCCTATGTGGCAGTACCCCCTTTCCCTTTTCCCTCACACAGCAGTAATGTCCCCCTTTGTGCCCCAGAAAATAATGTCCCCCTTTGTGCCCCAGAAAATAATGCCCCCATACAATAGTAATGTCCCACATTGTGCTGCCATATAATAGTAATACCCTGCAGTAGTATAAAACAGGCCAGGTCCAGCATCCTCCTCCTGCTCGTCCTATGGAATCATGCTCCATCATTTTACTTCTCTTCTGCTTTCCGCTTGTGAGTTTTGCAGACGAAGGAAATAAAGATGAAGCCGTCACCAGATCACTTGATTAAAATCCACTAAACTCTCTTTTTACGCCGCACAAAAACATTAACACATGTTCTGTGAAGTCTTAATTGGTGAATAAATCATCCTGCCGCCAAGCCTTACTTCTACGGACCACTGGGCCCTGTCAGCTGGAAGACTGCACTACTCCTAGCCTGCATCTCATGCATATTCATGACCCATATAATTAGCCTAGTTATAAATCAAGAGAAGATTTGCATAAGTATTTGTGGAGAACCTAGACAAGTAAACTTGCTCCCGTTCCTGCAATCCTGTCCACTCACTTACCCGTCAAATGAGACGGGCTAAGTGCCATCTGTGGGCTGTCAGTGCTTCGGAGGGTCGTAACGGTAATTATTCCACCAACATGGCAGCCTCACCGGACCGAATCTGCATCTGTCAGCGATTAATTAAAATAAATGTATTCTAAAGATGTTTACTTTGTAAAAAATTTACCAAGCCTTCCCTATGCTGCGGCACACAGACGTGCAGGAATATAGTGCCGGCACCATGTGTATTGGTTAAAGCAAGAGAAGGAAAAAAATAGTCATTGAAGTGTAAAATGTAGCTTTAAAAGGGCCGTCCAGGATTGGAAAAACATGGCTGCTTCCTTCCTTCCCGAAAACAGCACCACCACTGTCCATGAGTTGTGTCGGATATTGCAGTTCAGCTCCTTTGAAGTGCATTGGGCTGAGGTGCAATACCACATACAACCTGTGGACAGGTGTGGTGCTGTTTCTGGAATAAAGCAGCCGTGTTGTTCTAATCGTGGACAACCCCTTTAAAGGGAACCTGTCATCAACGTTATGCTAACCTCACTGAGGGCAGCATAAATTAGTGACAGAAATGCTGATGTCAGCGGTGTGTGACTCATCAGCTAAAAGTAAGTGGTTGCCGAGAACCAGCATCATAATCATTGCAGCCCAGGCCTCGAGAAGAGTCAAATCTACCTGAGAAGAGTCCTGGTTATAATCTCCGGCTCTCTCACCCATCTGCTGATGATTGGCAGTTCTCTCCTAAAGAGATGGGGAGAAAACTAGGTAGAAGACTGTCAGACATCAGCAGGAGAGCAGGAATTCATGAATAACCAGGACTCTTCTCAGGCCCAGTCTGCAATGATTGTGATGTTGGTTCCCGGCAACCACTTACTTTTAACTTATAAATGACAGACCGCTGAAATCATCTCCCCTGTCTCTACTTTATACTGCCGTTAGTATGGGCAACATAACGTTGATGACAGGTTCCCTTTAAGCTCCTAGCTTACAATGCAAGATCTGCTTTAGGACCCCCACCATGTATACTACTACTGTCTACCTATGTGGCAGAGGGGTCTTTGGGACCTCTGTACCACTTATAGCTATGCCCCTAAACCTAGGTAATTAAAGAGATTTTCAGGGCGGTACATTTTTTTTAATAACAACAAAAAAGCAAAGTGATGATCACCCATTCTGCCACTTCCAGGGTCCCAGCGGGTCTCTGCTTTCTGGTCCCCTTCATACATAAGAAATGACCACTTAGCCAATCGCTGGTTGGATCGGTAACCTGCTTGAGGAAGTGATTGTCTGGGCTTTCATTTCCTGTTAATGGGGTTTTCCAACTGTTTTAGGGCCAATGTACACAACCGTATGTATTTTGCAGTCTGTGTGCATTACGTATTTTGCGGAACGGAACAGCTGGCCCCTTATAGAACAGTCCTATCCTTGTCTGTAACGAGGACAATAATAGGACATGCTCTATTCCGGACATACGGAAACGGAATGCACACAAAGTAACTTCCGTTTTTTTTGAGGACCCATTGAAATGAATGGTTCCACATGCGGTCAGCAAAAAAAACGGAACTGACACGGAAAGAAAATACGTTTGTGTGCATGACCCTTATGCTAATGGATTCCTGAGGATCGGCCATCAGTAGTGTTGAGCGAATCAAAGTCCATAAATTTCAGGATAAATTCGATTCCCTGCGAAGCTGAATTTCCTCGTGCTTCGTGGTAGCGAATCGATTTTACCTGAAATAGTGTAAAAAACTAAAAAAAGAGATCATACTTACCTCATCCATTCGCTTGCAATGGGCCGGCCGCCGCCAACTAGCTTGAAGATCTCGCATGAAATCCCGTGCACGGTGACATATAACGTCACCAGGCCGGACGGCGCGATGACCGCATCACGGGCCTGGCGAAATTTTGCGCTAGATCTTCAATTGAGATATTGTTGCGATCAAATGGATGAGGTAAGTATGATATTTTTTTACACTCTGTTATTACTATCAGATACTGTGGTCAGCTATGAACGCTGCATCTGAGGGGTACAATGACGGGGGGCAGCGCAATTGCCGCTCCCTGTCATTGCACCCGCTACTTACAAAGAAATGCGCTTCGTGACTAAGTAAGCACATTTTTTGTATAATTCAGTGAAGCAGCTGAATCGAAAATTTGGAATACTTTGCTCATCACTAGTAACATAGTATATAAGGCCGAAAAAAGACATCTGTCCATCCAGTTCGGCCTGTCATCCTGCAAGTTGATCCAGAGGAAGGAAAAAAAAAATGTGAGGTAGAAGCCAATTTTCCTCATTTTAGGGGGAAAAAATTCCTTCCCGACTCCAATCATGCAATCAGAATAACTCCCTGGATCAACGACCCCTCTCTAGTAGCTATAGCCTGAAATATTATTACGCTCCAGAAATACATCCAGGCCCCTCTTGAATTCCTTTATTGTACTCACCATCACCACCTCCTCAGGCAGAGAGTTCCATAGTCTCACTGCTCTTACCGTAAAGAATCCTCTTCTATGTTTGTGTACAAACCTTCTTTCCTCCAGACGCAGAGGATGTCCCCTCGTCACAGTCACAGTCCTGGGGATAAATAGATGATGGGAGAGATCTCTGTACTGACCCCTGATATATTTATACATAGTAATTAGATCTCCCTTCAGTCGTCTTTTTTCTAAAGTGAATAACCCTGATGCTGATAATCTTTCAGGGTACTGTAGTTGCCCCATTCCAGTTATTACCTTAGTTGCCCTCCTCTGGACCCTCTCCAGCTCTGCTATGTCTGCCTTGTTCACAGGAGCCCAGAACTGTACACAGTATTCCATGTGTGGTCTGACTAGTGATTTGGAAAGTGGTAGGACTATGTTCTCATCACGGGCATCTATGCCCCTTTTGATGTAACCCATTATCTTATTGGCCTTGGCAGCAGCTGCCTGACACTGGTTTCTACAGCTTAATTTGCTATTTATTAAAATTCATAGAGCCTTTTTTATGTCAGTGTTACCTAGTGTTTTACCATTTAGTATGTACGGGTGATTTGCATTATTCCTTCCCATGTGCATAACTTTACATTTGTCAGTGTTAAACGTCATCTGCCACTTATCTGCCCAAGCCTCCAATCTATTCAGATCCCTCTGTAGTAGTATACGGTCCTCTTCAGTGTTAATTACTTTACACAGTTTAGTGTCATCTGCAAAAACTGATATTTTACTGTGCAAGCCTTCTACAAGATCATTAATAAATATATTGAAGAGAATAGGGCCCAATACTGACCCCTGAGGTACTCCACTAGTGACAGTGACCCAATCTGAGTATGTACCGTTAATAACCACCCTCTGTTTTCTATTACTGAGCCAGTTACTTACCCACATACAGACGTTTTCTCCCAGTCCGAGCATTCTCATTTTATATACTAACCTTTTATGTGGTACAGTGTAAAATGCTTTGGAGAAGTCCAGATACACGACATCCATTGATTCGCCGCTGTCAAGTCTAGAACTTACCTCCTCATAGAAACTGATTAAATTAGTTTGACATGACCGATCCCTCACGAAGCCATGCTGATATGGCGTTATTTGCTTGTTTTCATTGAGATCCTCCAAGATAGCATCTCGTAGAAAACCTTCAAACAGTTTACCCACAACAGATGTTAAACTTTCCGGCCTATAGTCTGTTTTTGGCCCCTTTTTGAATATTGGCACCACATTTGCTATTCGCCAATCCTGTGGAACACTCCCTGTCAGTATAGAGTCTGTAAATATCAGAAATAAGCGTCTGGCTATGACATTACTTAATTCTCTTAGGATACGGGGGTGTATGCCATCTGGCCCTGGCGATTTTGTCTATTTTAAAAGTCGCTGTTGTACTTCTTCCTGGGTCAGACAGGGCACTTTTAATGGAGAATTTACTTTTACATTCTGCATTTTATCTGACAGTTTATTTTCCTCAGTGCATACAGTGGAAAAAATATTTTTTTATAGCTTTGCTTTCTCCTCGTTGCTCTCTGCAACTCCCCCCTCATTGCTCTGTAGAGGGCCGACACCTTCAGATTTATACTTTTTACCATTTATATAATTGAAGAACATTTTAGGGTTAGTTTTGTTTTCTTTTGCAATTAATCTCTCGGTCTCTAGTTTGGCCGCTTTTATTTCTTTTCTACATATTCTATTTTTTTCCTTATAGTTTTTCAGTGCTTCCTCGCTACCCTCCTGTTTTAGTGATTTAAATGCTTTATTTTTGTCATTTATTGCCTTCTTTACAGTTCTATTTATCCACATTGGTTTCTTTTTGTTCCTTAACCTTTTATTCCCATAAGGTATTTACTTCTCACAATTAGATTTTAGGATGCTTTTAAAAATATCTTATTTTGTGGCTGTATTTTTTATTTTTGAGGACTTTGTTCCAGTTAGTTAGGCCTATGGCCTCTCTTAGTTGGCTAAATTTAGCTTTTTTGAAGTTTGGTATTTTTGTTCCTCCCTGTAGAAACGCTCGTTTGAAGGATAATTGGAAGGTTATTACTTTATGGTCACTATTTCCCAGGTGTCCCCCAACCTGCACGTCTGTTGTTCTGTCAGGCCTATTGGTTAATACTAAGTCCAGTATGGCCGTCCCTCTAGTCGGGTCCTGAACCAGTTAGGAAAGGTAATTGTCTTTGGTTATTGCCAAGAACCTGTTTCCTTTATGAGATGTACAGCTTTCAGTTTCCCTGTCTACTTAGTATATTAGGTGGTTTATAGTAAACTCCTATTAGTAATTTATTATAACTTTTGCCTCCATGCATTTCTACCTACAGTGACTCCACATGTTCATGTCCCTCACTTATATCTGGTCAGTAGGGGTCTGACACCCGGGACCCCCACTGATCAGTTGTTTGCTGGTGTTGGACCCCCACCTCTCAGATATTGATGACCTATCCTGAGCACAGGCCTTTAAGATGGAACGTCTGGGAAACCCCTTTAAGTGGTAATAATTCTGGCGCATCTTTAGGAGTTCTGTGTGTCGGAAAACGAAATGTCCCCCAGTAATGGCGCTGGCGCAGGTGCAATCAGTTTTCTGTCTCACATACTGGCCTGCCCCCTCCTGCCCATGCCCAGATCACTTGATGTAAAAGTGACATGGGTTGCAGAAAAATAAATTTGGTGCAAAACGGCACTTGTTTACACCAGGAAGATTGGCATATAAGAATGATACATTCCTCCCTAAGTTTACTAGGATTAGTAAATATGTTTTATTTAGCAATGTTATGGTGCCCTTTTTTTTGGCATTTTCTGGGTCAAAAGCCTCGCATGAAGAGCTTTTTTTCTCTGCTAAAAAAGAGGAAACCGAACAGACCCCAATTATTGTCGTATGTGTGGCTTTGATCGGGTCAGGTATGTGCCGTTATTTAAATTGCTCTTCTCCTATAATAGAGCAGAACAACAGAAATCCATAGCAGTAATATGAGAGGCCTAATACTAATAATCTCTAATATTCAGAGCTATCACTCAAAAAATGGGAGTTAAAAGTATTAGACTAAAAGATGACATACGGTATAGCGAAAAATACTGAGACTTTTGATCAAAGAGCTCCCCCTTCTGGTCAAGCATAAGAATGCCTGTGTTGCTCACCTGTACTTCCTGAGACTTTGGAAAAGATTTATCAAGACTGGCATTTCATGCCCCAATTTTACTCCATACAGAGTAAAATACAGCAATTTATTAAGAACACATTTCATAATAAATTTGCTGCATCTTTGGCTGTCTTTATGCCAGAAATGAAATTCTACGCCTGCTAGGAGCGAACTTCTAGCATGACAGTAAATTGGTCATCAGTATCACATCAGCAACCGACTAGCTGTGCTGGAAGCTATACAGTGGATGGAAGGCTATGCCCAGGGTCCGCATACTGCAGCTCAGCTCCCATTCACTTAAATAGGATCCGAGCTGCCGTCCCTCGGCAGCAGTGGTGGAATTCAAATTTTTAACAACAGGTTCCGTACTCAAGGGCGGACACGACACATGTTTACATATACATACACCATATACAGTGCTGCCCATAATTATTCATACCCCTGGCAAATTTTGACTTAAAGTTACTTTTATTCAACCAGCAAGTAATTTTTTTGACGGGAAATGACATAGGTGTCTCCCAAAAGATAATAAGACGATGTACAAGAGGCATTATTGTGGGAAAAAAACATTTCTCAGCTTTTATTTACATTTGAGCAAAAAGTGTCCAGTCCAAAATTATTCCTACCCTTCTCAATAATCAATAGAAAAGCCTTTATTGGCTATTACAGCAATCAAACGCTTCCTATAATTGCAGACCAGCTTTTTGCAGGTCTCCACAGGTATTTTTGCCCAGTCATCTTTAGCAATGAGCTCCAGATCTTTCAGGTTGGAGAGTCTTCTTGCCATCACCCTGATCTTTAGCTCCCTCCACAGATTCTCAATTGGATTCAAGTCTGGACTCTGTCTGGGCCGCTCCAAAACGTTCATGTTGTTGTCCGCTAACCATTTCTTCACCACTTTTGCTGTGTGTTTTGGGTCATTGTCATGCTGACATGTCCACTGGTGCCCAAGGCCAAGTTCCTCTGCAGACTGCCTGATGTTGTCGTTGAGAATCCTCATGTATTGCTCTTCTTTCATGGTGCCGTTTACTGTGATTCGGTTCCCTGGTCCATTGGCTGAAAAACACCCCAAAGCATTAGGTTCCCACCACCATGTTTGACAGTGGGGATGGTGTTCTTTGGGTTGAAGGCTTCTCCTTTTTTTACGCTAACTGGACACTTTTTGCTTAAATGTAAATAAAAGCTGAGAAATGTTTTTTTCCCCCCACAATAATGCCTCTTGTACATCATCCTATTATCTTTTGGGAGACACCTATGTCATTTCCCATCAAAAAATTACTTGCTGGTTGAATTAAAGTAACTTTAAGTCAAAATTTCCCAGGGGTATGAATAATTACGGGCAGCACTGTATATGCAACACATATAAATACACCATATACATGGTACACACACATAAATACAACATATGTACACTACACACATACCACTCAACTTTTAAAAAGCCTAAGGAGCTAAACTATGGAATGGAAGCGCTCATCTCCAGCTGCCGCTGTAACAACCGGATCTGGAGAACCTGAGGGAACTGGCTGAATCCCATGCCTGCTCGGCAGTGTCGGTGACTACACAAAACCGCTGTTTTGGGGGTGCTGGGTGTCAGACCCCACTAATCTGATATTATTGACCTATCCTGATGAGTGTTCTTGGATTTTGCAAAGGCTTTTGATACTGTCCCTCATAGATGTTTAATAGGTAAAGTAAGGTCTATAGGCTTGGAAAGTATAGTTTATAATTGGATTGAAAACTAGGTGAAGGACCGTGTCCAGAGAGTTGTGGTCAATGATTCCTATTCAGAATGGTCCCGGGTTATAAGTGGTGTACCCCAAGGTTCAGTGCTGGGTTCTCTATTATTTAATGTATTTATTAATGATATTGAGGACGGGATTAGTAGCACCATTTCTAGTTTTGCAGATGATACTGAGCTGTGCAGTACTGTACGGTCTATGGAAGATGTCCATAAACTACAAGCTGACTTGGACACTAAGTGATTGGGCATCAACTTGGCAAATGAGGTTCAATGTGGATAAATGTAAAGTTATGTATCTTGGTAGTAATAATCTCTGTGCTTCATATGTCCTAGGGCAGTGAGGGTGAACCTTTTAGAGAGCGAGTGCCCAAACTGCAATCCAAAACGCACTGATCGCAAAGTGCCAACATGGCCACTTAACCTGAATACTACAGTCCAATACAGTATATATCCTCCATGTACTTTATTGTTTAGCTATAATAGCCGACCTACATTCAGTGCGCTGCCTTTGCTGTTCATAGCGCGCCCTGTGCTGATGAAGGGCAGAAAAAGTCTAAGGCATATTGGTACACCATAGACTTTTTCCAGGGCGTGGGTGACCACAGAGAGGGCTCTGAGTGCTGCCTCTGGCACAACTGTCCTAGGGGGTGTAACACTGGGGGAGTCAGTTATAGGGAAGGATTTGGGTGTCCTTGTAGATGGTAGATTAAATAACAGCATACAATGTCAATCAGCTGCTGCTAAGGCCACCAGGATATTGTCATGCAGTAATTGAGGCATGGACTCGCGGGGCAGGGATGAAATATTACCACTTTACAAAGCGTTGCGGCCTTAGGCTACTTTCACATCTGTGTTTTCCTATCAGGTTTTGAGATCCAGCATAAGATCTTAAAACCGGAAGAAAACACTTCAGTTTTGTCCCCATTAATTTTCAATAATGGCAAAACTGAACAATCCGGAATGGAGTGCACCAGAATGCGTTCTGTTGCGGTTTGTTGTGCTCCCATGCCAGAAAGGAAACCACTGCCAGCAGCGTTATTGTGTACGGCATAGGAAAATGAAAATGTAAGTCAATGGTGCTGGATCCGTTTTTTTTTATATTCAATATAATACAACCGGATCCGTTTTGAATGGATACAGCTGGTTGTATTATTCAAACGGACAGGACAGGAAAAACACATTTATGAAAGTAGCCTCATCTGGAATATGTAGTTCAGTTCTGGGCACCAGTCCATAGAAAGGATGCCCTGGAGCTGGAAAAAGTACAGAGGAGAGCGACTAAACTGATAAGGGGCATGGAGGGTCTTAGTTAAAAGAATCACATTTATTTAGTCTTGAGAAGAGACGTCTAAGGGGGGACATGAGTAACCTATACAAATATATAAATGGGCCATACTAAATATAAGGTGAAAAGCTGTTTTATGTAAAATCCCCTCAAAAGACAAGGGCTTCTTTACTGTAAGAACTGTGAATCTGTGGAATAGACTTCCTCAGGACGTGGTCACAGCAGGAACAGTGGACAGTTAGATAAATTCTTAAAAGTAAATGACATTAATGTTTCTAAAAAGGTGCAGAAATCTGTGTCTCACTCCCCTCTTCTAAAATTCACATCCCCACCTATCCCTCAGTTCAGGGGCAGATTGGCCATAGACCCTACAGGGAAATCTCTCAGTGGGCCAATGCCCAGGGGACCACTCAAGCCCGTTTGATGGCAGCAGGCCAGGTACATAATGATCTGATGCTCATTGGCCGCAGGTGCCCTCCTGGACTAAACTGTATTACTGTCCTCATGATGGTGATACAGTTGAATACTGTGGTGAGGGCAGCAGTATTTTGTGCTGTCCTGTGGTATTTAGTTCTGCTGGAGCGGTATTCTGCGCTGCACTACAGTATTGCACCCCCCGCCTACTTCAGTTGTCCCCGCCTACTTCAGTTGTCCCCGCCTACTTGTTTTGGTCCGTCTTCTGTCAGTTTGACAGACCCACCACTTTTATTTTTTTTCCCAGGGCCACTTTAAGTTCCCAATCCACCCCTGCCTCAGTTGAAGATAGACTTATGAATTTTTTCAACCGTATTAACTGTGTAACTATATCTAAGTCCTAGAAAGAAAATCAGGGGGTTTCTGAAGCTGGACCTGCTGTAATCAACATTGCTTCCTGAGTATGTTCCTCGTGTGACAGCCCTTTAACTGTCTCTTCAGGTGTGAATGCACTTACGGCTCTATATGCAGAATATAGGCCCATGATATTGACAGCACACTGAGCCATCGTCCCTCTCCGCTTGCAGTGAATTGCAGCAGGTCACTGAATAACATTCCACGCTCTTATCCTGTTACTTTCAGAGCTTTGGTTTTTCTGGAAATTCCAGAGGATGGATCTCTGCAATCCCCAATGAATTGCTTATTATGACAAAGTGAAGCAAAGTTTATATAATGTTACGGCAGTGCGCTGCTCTTTCCTGCTGAGACTGTGCGGCTGCGTTAACAATGGGGCAGATCCAGTGTAAACCCATCTCTAGTTATATTTATACCAGTACATGACAGACACAACTGAACCGTTATACGTCACGTTTAGTAAATTGCGATGCACAAGTAGATGAGGCGAAGCTGTGACACGTCATCTGGACAAGTCACCCATTACACAAGAAACTAGATTTTGTAATTAAAGGGGTTGTCTGCTTTTTTTTTTTTCCCAAAGTGATGGCGGACCTGGTAAAATTATAAAAATCTTCCCTTCTTTCCCATCCTGTGCCTGCTCCAATCTAGAGCCACCGCACTCTTTTTCCAAGCTGCAGCCGGTGACAGATTGTTTGGCTGCGACAGTGATGCCAATCAATAGCTTCAGCAGTGTACTGTGCCACACCACTGAGGCCGGTGATTGTCTGCAGCAGTTTATGTAATGTCATCTCTATAGCCAAACAGTATGTCCCTGGGAAGATGACAGAGCGGCACCGCTGGATCGGAGTAGACACAGAAAGGGAAGGGAAGTTTTTATTATTATCTTACCAGACTCCCATCAGTTTGGTGAAATTGAAAAATAAAATGAACAAACCTTTTAAGAATGCATACAGCGTGGAGAATTAATCAGGTCCTACACTGCAGGATTCTGGGGTTAAAGGACAAAAAGTCACCCTATTTGTCAACTTTAAATGGCACCTGTCAGCAGATTTGTACCTATGACACCGGCTGACCTGTTATATGTGCACTTGGCAGCTGAAGGCATCTGTGTTGGTCCCATGTTCATATGTGTCCGCACTGCTGAGAAAAATGATGTTTTAATATATGCAAATGAACCTCTAGGAGCAATGGGGGCGTTACCGTTACACCTAGAGGCTCAGCACTCTCTGCAACTGAGGCACCCTCTCCACTTTGATTGACAGGGCCAGGCAGTGAGGACATCATCACACCTGTCCCTGTCAATCAAAGTGCAGAGGGCGCAGCAGTTGCAGAGAGAACAGAATCTCTAGGTGTAATGGTAACGCCCCCGTTGCTCCTAGAGGTTCTTTTGCATACATTAAAACATAATTTTTCTCAGCAATTCGAGCACATATGAACCGTGGACCAACACAGACGTCTTCAGCTGCCAAGTGCACATGTAACAGGTCAGCCAGTGTCATAGGTACAAAACTGCTGACAGATGCCCTTTAAAATTGACAAATAGGGTGACTTTTTCTGCTTATTTATGCCACAATTTGCAACTTTTTGCATTATTACACCAGTTTTGAAAAGTGTGTGTGGTTAGCTACAGCTGCAAGAAAAAGTATGTGAACCCTTTGGAATGATATGGATTTCTGCACAAATTGGTCATAAAATGTGATCTGATCTTCATCTAAGTCACAACAATAGACAATCACAGTCTGCTTAAACTAATAACACACAAAGAATTAAATGTTACCATGTTTTTATTGAACACACCATGTAAACATTCACAGTGCAGGTGGAAAAAGTATGTGAACCCTTGGATTTAATAACTGGTTGAACCTGCTTTGGCAGCAATAACTTTAACCAAACGTTTCCTGTAGTTGCAGATCAGACGTGCACAACGGTCAGGAGTAATTCTTGACCATTCCTCTTTACAGAACTGTTTCAGTTCAGCAATATTCTTGGGATGTCTGGTGTGAATTGCTTTCTTGAGGTCATGCCACAGCATCTCAATCGGGTTGAGGTCAGGACTCTGACTGGGCCACTCCAGAAGGCGTATTTTCTTCTGTTTAAGCCATTCTGTTGTTGATTTACTTCTATGCTTTGGGTCGTTGTCCTGTTGCAACACCCATCTTCTGTTGAGCTTCAGCTGGTGGACAGGTGGCCTTAAGTTCTCCTGAAAAATGTCTTGATAAACTTGGGAATTCATTTTTCCTTCGATGATAGCAATCCGTCCAGGCCCTGACGCAGCAAAGCAGCCCCAAACCATGATGCCACCACCACCATACTTCACAGTTGGGATGAGGTTTTGATGTTGGTGTGCCTCTTTTTCCCCACACATAGTGTTGTGTGTTTCTTCACATACTTTTTCTTGCAACTGTATATAAATTAGTTTCACTCCAGATTGATCACTGTGACTTTTTCACAAAAAAGTAACAAACTCACTCCAATATTATACATGGCACTATAGAGGGGGGCATTATCTACTTGGGACACGAAGGAAGAGAGGGGGAGCATTATATATACCTGGCACTACAGGAGAGGCACTATTTATATACTAGCACTGTAGGGAGGGGCATGTGCTAGAAACTGTCTAGGACCTGGCAAAGACTTGAGTTTCTCGGAATTCCAGTCTTGATAAATGTCCTACAAACGGGGGCGTGGTTTGCCAGCCGAGAGAGATGGCCGCTTGAGCTGTGTGCTCCCGAGCCCTACCGAGCGACTTGCAAGCAATAACAGGCTGACACTTGATTTACCTGTTCGGCACTGGAGCAGAAGCCTCCCGCTTCACACCCATGATGACAAGGGGGAAAAGATCGGTCAAGAAGCAAGGGAAACTTGACTTCTTTGTGGAGAGACTCAGAGACCAAGATGGCGCGGGCTCACCTGCCTCCACGCGCTCCTCAAGCTCCGCGGAGCATGTCTCACCAGCGTCTACTCCACTTCACCAAAGAAACCTTCCTGCTCCCTTCCTGCTTCCCATCCCTTATCTACATACCCCACATCGCCGGATGAGTCCCACCTTACCAAGCCTGCGATGAAATCACCGGACCGACGCAGCCCGCCGGAACACCAGGCCCGCGCTTTTGAATCCCCAAGTCAGAGCCCGTTAAAGCAGAAACCTCGTCTTCAGGAGGATGAGCTGACACAAGCGGAGGTGAGCGATCAGGTTACCCCATCTCTTGCAAACTTTCCCACCACAGATGACCTAGCCACGGGCAACATGATAAAAGAGATGTTGGTGGTGTTTAGCCGCTCCATGCACAACGAGATTGCAGCCCTCCTAACTCCCTTGCAGGCCTCAATCACCGAGGCAGATAAACGGCTCACCCATGTTGAAACCAAAATGGGGGATTTCGCGGCATCACATAATCATCTGGTGGACGCGCATGAGGAATTATCCTCAGAAGTGGAGAGGCTCAAAAATAAAGTGATAGACCTAGAAGACAGGTCTCGCAGTAATAACATTAAACTACGGGGCATACCTGAAGAAATACCACCTAAGGAGCTGGAGGCTTACATAATGGACCTTATGCGTTCACTTTTACCAAACATGAATGACAGAGATCTCACCCTAGACAGGGCACACAGAGTGGCCAGACCGAAACACCTCCCAGATGCAATCCCCAGAGATGTACTGGCCAGAGTCCATTTTTTCCACATCAAAGAGCTGCTCATGAATGCCTCCAGGAAGAAGGACCCTTGCCGGCTCCACATGAGGGGGTTAAAATCTTTGCAGATCTGTCTGCCCCAACTCTCCAGCAAAGAAGAAACCTGGCCCCCTTTACTGCAGCCCTTCGGGACCATAATATCCCATATCGCTGGGGTTTCCCCACTAAAGTGTTAATCCAACACCAGGGCACTTTACATGCAGTTCATTCTCTGGACTCAGGGATAAAGCTGCTAGAAGATTGGAACATCCCCATCAAAGATATCCCTGATCCTCAAGCAAGAGGTCCGGTCCAGATGGCAACAGATTGGCAGACGGTTCCACCCAGGCGAAAACCTCCACGTTGACCGGTGAACTGTCAGAGTTCTTAGTTTAATTTTCACTTGTGTAGGGCTCGAGTGGTCAGTCGGGCAGAAACTGCCTCGTAAGCCCACACCATTGTGCCTGATGGCTATCAGGTGCCTTTTCAATGTGTTACCTGTACTGTTCTTTTTATGTTTATTCCTTATGTTTTTCTTTTGCCGTTACCTTAATATGTACTATATTTGTCCTCCTCATGTACCTTTAGGGGAAACTCCACAGAGATCTGATCTAGAGTTTAGATGTACTAAAACCTTAAAATGCCCTTCTAGCATACTTAGACTTGAGCTTACAGATTTGCCATTCCTCCCGCAGATATGGTTCTCAAGATCTCCGCTTTAAACGTTAAAGGGCTAAACAGTCCCTTTAAGAGATCCATGCTGTGGAAGGAAATTCATGAACTAAAATGTGACATTTTTTGCGCCACTGAAACTCATTTGCTCCAATCTGATGGTCACAGAATTCACCACCCCAAGTTCACACATATCTTTCAATCCCATCACGTTAAAAAACAGAGAGGGGTATTAGTGGCTATTAGCCATTCAGTAGCCTTTACTTTGAAATCCTCGGTCCTAGACCCCGGGGGTAGATATGTTATCCTTGTGTGCTCTATTAACAATGTTGATTATACGTTAGTTTTTATATATGCCCCTAATAAGCATCAGCTATCCTTCTTTAGGCGTCTCGCTTCTAAAGTACGAGGGTTGAGGTCTGGCCATGTGATCTGGAGCGGTGACTTCAATTCAATTATGGACCCAAGCGTAGACTCCACAAACCCCTCCAGAGATACTCCGGGAGCTATCTCCTCTCTCTTCTTACAAGAAGATTTGTATGACATCTGGAGGATCCAACATGGCACAGAAAGGGACTACTCTTTCTTCTCACCAACAGGCCAGTCCTATTCCAGAATCAACATGTTTTTAACTAGCAGGTCAGTGATTGCTAACGTGATTTCTTCGTCCATCCATACGATCACATGGTCAGATCACGCCCCGATTTCCCTTTCTTTAAAAGAGTCCCATTTTGCCAAGCCGTATTCTCCTTGGCGAAACAACAAATGTCATTGACCACCCTCAACTCTCTCAGGAACTTAAGCCGCATTGAAAGAGTTTTTTATGTTAAATGAAGGTTCTGTCTCCAACCCCTCCACCCTTTGGTGTGCCCATAAGGCCTATATTAGGGGAGTATTTATTAAAATAGGTAGTAGAATCCAGAGAGAACGTAAGGAGAAAATAGGAAAATTAATAGGCGAGATCCGGAGAATTGAGACCCTTAATAAAGCTTCTATATCCCCCTCCCACTCAGAGGACCTCAAGTCTCTCAGATCCCAATTATCCGCCTGCCTCTTGTATAAACACGAATTAAGACTCAAAAGGACACAGGCCTCTTTCTATTACCAAGATAACAAAGCAGGTAAACTGTTAGCTAACCGTTTAAAACGAAGTCCCCTTTCTCTGGGACTCTTCATCCGGGAAAAAACTAACATCCCCAACGGACATAGCAGACGCCTTCGGGGATTTCTATGCCTTCCTCTATAACCTGTCCCCAAACAAGGTGGTCACACCACCACAACCAGAACAAATTGATGCATTCTTGAGCAGATTAGGTCTCCCTCAGTTGACCACTGCACAATTACAAACCCTCAATGCCCCCCTGACAGTTGAAGAACTTCACGCCATCGTTAAAAAATTACCCCCAAATAAAGCTCCAGGTCCGGATGGCCTGTCCAATTCCTATTACAGGGCGTTCTTTGACCAGCTCTCCAGCTACATGCTACAATCCTTTAGATCTGCCAGAGAGACGGGTTCATTCCCCAGAGAAATGCTTGAAGCTTTAATAGTGACCATTCCCAAACCTAATAAGCCGACAGATGACCCGAAACATTTCCGCCCCATATCCCTTCTAAACACAGATATAAAGATATTTGCCAGAATCTTATCAACTAGACTAGCCCCCCTTATCCCCTCGCTTATACACTCCGACCAGGTCGGCTTTGTTAAAGGCCGGCAAATTCAGGAAAACTCTAGAAGGGTTTTGAACATTCTCTCATATATTCAGAGAAAGAAAACCCCAGCGCTTTTTGTGACGCTGGACGCCGAAAAAGCGTTCGACCGCATCTGCTGGTCCTTTTCCTTCGCGGTTCTCTCTAGATGGGAATAAGTGGTCCTGTACTAGCCTCTATCCAAGCTCTTTATGCAGATCCTTCAGCCAGAGTATGGGTCAATGGGTCCCTGTCCAAATCATTTGCCATATCCAACGGGACCAGACAGGGATGCCCCTTCTCCCCCCTTATGTTCATTTTGTCTATTGAACCCCTCGCCCAAGCCCTGCGTTTAGACAGTAAAGTATCGGGGGTCCAGATAGCTGATCGCACCCACACACTGAGCCTATATGCAGATGACGTGATACTCACGCTCACTGACCCTTCATCCTCTCTATCCTCAGCCCTAGACACTATCGCCCAATTTGGCCAACTCTCATATTACAAGCTAAATTCTGCTAAGTCCCAGGCCATGCCCCTAAACCTTGCCCCCTCAACTATTAAACCCCTCAAAGAAAAATTCATGTTAGACTGGCAAGCTGACCAAATCCAATATTTAGGCATAAACCTCACCTCCTCAATCCACAAGCTATATTTAGCCAATTACCCTCCTTTACTCTCAAATCTGAAGAAAGACCTGGAGCAATATAACAAGTTAGAAATTTCCTGGCTTGGTAGACTGGCTACATTCCAGATGTTTGCTCTACCTAAACTTCTTTACCTTTTTAGAGTTCTCCCTATAAAGCTTCCAGTGTCTTACTTTTCTCAGTGCAATAAAATATTGAACTCCTTTCTCTGGCAGGGGAAGAAGCCCAGAATTGCTAAAAAAAATTCTGCAGATCAGGAAACAATTAGGAGGTATCAGCTTACCAAATATCTATGATTATTATCTGGCGACACAAATAGCTCAGCTGGAGAGCTGGTGGAAGATGGACCTGTCCAAACAATGGACTCATATTGACTCCTCGGAAATCCCAGGAGGTAGTTTTAGAGCATTATTGATAGCCTCTCTAGAGAAGTCATTTATTAAACCAAGCTTATCCTTCCTGGCCTCCAATGCCCTAGAATGTTGGATTAAGTACCATACTCTCACGGTCAATGGAACGCTCCCTTCTCGGGGCCCTATCCCGCTAGCGGTACTGGATCACCTCATCCCGGACTTGGGAGTGGTGGCCTGGAGCAAATATGGTATCACAGAAATTGCACAACTATTTCAAAAAGATAGCTTGGTTACCTTTGAAAGCCTTCACCGTACCTTTAAAGTCCCCAATGTAGACTTCTATAAATATCTTAGAATAAGGCACTATTTAGGGGAGAACCCATCCTTTCCTGCAATTAACAGATTAACGGATATTAGAGATGTGGTCATCACCAAAACAGACCATCAAAACCCTTCGTCCCTTGTATTCTGCTGAACTGCAAAGACACCTTCACTCTGTCCGCACCGCTGCTATCTTGGGAACAAGATCTAAAAACAAAGATTACACCTTTACAATGGCAGTCAGCTTTTAAGTTTGTCTCAAAAAATATTACCTGTGTAACTCATTACGAATCATTTGTTAAAACCACACTAAGGTGGTATTTTACCCCTGAAAGGCTACATCTCATATACCCGTCAGTCTGCCCCCTTTGTTGGAGGAAATGCGGACACAAAGGCACGTTGTTCCATATCCTATGGGATTGCCCAATAGTCAAACCCTTTTGGATAGAAGTCTTCTCCCTAATCGAACAGGTCTTGGGTCCACAAACAACTATGTGCTCCCCCTCCCCCTCGCTGGCATTACTTATGATTGGAATTTCGGACATTCCTGTAACATGTAGGGGTTTGGTTTGTCATATCCTCCTATCAGCTAAACTAGCCATCACCTCAAAGTGGAAATCCCTCCACCCGCCCACGATATTGGAAGTAATCCAAAGGGTTAACAGAACCTGTCTCTTTGAACAAATTATGGCTTCTGCATCTAGTAATGCCATCTGCAATACCACAAAATATGAAAAAACATGGAGATTATGGAAATCCTCAAAACATATGTCCACCTCCTAATTCTTTCATAGCTAAAGCAAGGTTTGAAATACCTACAATCTATACCCTTATACTCCCCCCCTCCCCCCTCTCCTCCTTTCCCTCCCCTATTGGTACACTTTGAGGAATTGCTGATGCTTTTTGTTTTATTATTTGTCATTTTGCTTCACCAATTGCTTTGATTCTTGTTCTTTTAAACTCCCCTGTTTGGGAGATTTAATTCCAAGCATGTCTGTGCTCACCTGTGTGTGTTGTGCAGCATTATTTGCCTTTATGATATACTTCAATAAAAATGTATTGACTCTAAATGTCCTACAAACTTCCCCTAAAATGGGGCAGATTGATGAAAGCTGTCTAAAAGAAAACATGTCTTAGTTGCTCATGGCAACCAATCACGGCACAGCTTTCATTTCACAAGAGAGCTATGAGAAATTAAAGCTGTCATGTCATACAAAGAGCGCCACGTTCCCCTCTTAAGCCATAGTTATATAAAGTCAAGATTGACATCCGGCAGTGTGAAAATTAGGGGATCCAACATACAACTGAAATGTAATTCTTTTGGAGGGATAGTCCCTAATTTTGACTTAAAGTCTATATACACCTTTGGAGGCAATTTTGTTTATGATTGCATGTTACTCATTTTTGGCAAAAAATCATATTTTCAGTTGGCCTTTATTAAAAATATTGAGCCATTCTGGCACAAAGGGTTAACTATTTTTCTAGCTGTGTGACTATATTCTTAGGCCTCATGCACACAACCGTTTTTCGGTTCCGTATCCGAGCCGCAGTTTTTGCGGCTCGGGTGCAGACCCTTTCACTTCAATGGGGCCGCAAAAGATGTGGACAGCACTCCGTGTGCTGTCCGCATCCTTTGCTCCGTTCCGTGGCCACACAAAAAAAATATAGCATTTCCTATTCTTGTCCGTTTTGCGGACAAGAAAAGGCATTTCTACAATGGGCCGCCCGTTCCGTTCCGCAAATTGCGGAAGGCACATGGGCGGCTTCCGTTTTTTGCGGATCCGCAGTTTGCGGACCGCAAAAAACGGAACGGTCGTGTGCATGAGGCCTTATCAGTAAGATAAGAACTGAGCCATAATGAGTGTTTATAATGTCAGAGAGCAGAGATAAGGAGCCCGTCAGCTCCCCAGATGACGGAAAAGACAGAAAATCCACAGGCACCTAGTAGAGCATCTCAGTTATGTACAGAAAAAAAGGATTCCATATTGTTACTAAAGACCAGTTGAAAAAAATGATTTTTAGCTCAAAATAAGTACAATGCAATAATAATAAAAAAAATTACCCTCAAAGGTGTACATATGCAACCGAGGCGCGTTCCACAGATGAGATAAGTGTTTTGTGACGCCAGTTGCAACGAAAGCAACAACGAGACGGAGTCCCTTTAAGAAATGGTGTTGGTGGTACCCAGGTGTAGGAATGGCCAAGTGGCATAGGATGGCCTATAATGTCCCTTAATGTTTTGTGCACGTGTCACGGTGCTCCTACCTGGATACGCTGGAACCCCAGGTGTTGGCTCTGAAGCAGACAAAGGGGGTAGTTGAATTGTAGGATGAAGAATAAAGTAAGTCCAGACCTTGTAATGAAGTTGAGAAGCAGCTTTACTTTCAATAAATGTTTCTCCAAATGATTTACAGACTTTGTCTTGGTCCCAGCAGGCTTTAGCATTAAAACTGTGGCAGGCAAACTCCTCTCTGCTACATATGTTGCTCTCTGGCACTGCTGTACTAACAGACTTAAATGGAATCTTTGCTTCTGCAGGATACTGCAACTTCTCTCTGTAGTCTGACTCTAGATTAATCCAGGGAACTTTTCCTCCTGGCTCCTGAGGCTCCAAGCTGTGGCCTCTATAGCCAGCAGAGCTGAAGGTGCTCTAGTTGGCTCGCTTTGCTTGGCTGGGGCACGTCCAACAGGGACGTGCACCTGCTGCACAACCTTCCCCTAGCTGGGGGTGTACTAGACTTCTCCTAACTAACTAGTCTCCTCCCCTCCTTAGATGGAGTGTTAGAATGGAAAGAAGGGTTCCATTCTCTTTAACTGTAGCTCTGCCCTGCTTACTGCCACCTACTGGTGAACCAGGTAAATTACACTTGAATATAACAGTTTCTAACATAGGAATGCACATTGTGAAGAACCTGCAATAAATACACAGATGACATGATATTAGCCTATTAGAAATAGTAGCAGGGTGCAGGAGTGGTAATGCCACTCTGGGGTATTACACATAGCCTTTAAGTCCCTCTGGTCCTCCTTGGGAATGTGTTACCTATATTTTATTCTGCCTGATAGTGGCACATACAGTATACTTTATTTTCTATTCTGATTGTAGATTTTTCTTTATTCTGCTGTTGTTAACAGTATTTAGAAATATGCTTTACAGCAGCCACACTGGGTCATAGACACAATGGACCAGAGGGGATTCCGGGACCTCATTAACTTCTGTGGGAGAGTTTTTTCAAGGTATGCTGTGTAATCTGTGCAGAGGTCCTTGTACAAGTAGAGATAAACTGTGACATCATCTATTGAGGATAGTAGACCCTGTGTTATCTATATATAAGCAGGGCCGTCTTTAATATTGATCGGACCCTGGGCAAGAATTTACTTGGGCCCCCTGGATCCCGCCTTCACACACCCTAGCATGCAATCACGCCCTCCACCACAACACACATTGATCGGATGCGGACCCAAACAACGGCCGTGTGCATGAGGCCTAAGCACATGCAGTCTCAGGAGTGGTCCACACCACACCCCTGCCTTGCAGCCTCACAGCCTCACAGGAGTACAGGACCAGTATCTGCACACGTTTGTATGGCATAATTGGGATGCACATCACACATGACATGACACAGGTCTTTACCAGGCTGCAGGCCAGCAGACACATTATTATTGCCACATGTGTCACATGCCACTACTGACTGTACAGCCGTTCAGAGTTCAGACAGTTCACAGTTCCACTTCCTTCAGAAAAGCGAGCCTGCCGTGCACTCCAGCGACTTACAGATAGAGGCAGTGGCGTTGCTATGGCTGGTGTCACCCTTTGCTCAGGGGGGCCCTCATGGTGTGGTGTGGACTGGTCATTTTCACTAAGGAATATAGTTTAACCGTTTATGTCCAAAAGAGAAAAAAAGAAGTCAGCTCCAATCAGATATCTGCACATAGACCAAGAGTCTTGGTCTATGTGCAGATATCTGATTGGAGCTGACTTCTTATTTTCTCTTTTGCACATAAATGGTTAAACTATATTCCTTAGTGAAAATGACCAGTCCACACCACACCATGAGGGCCCCCCTGAGCAAAGATTAGTAAATGTGGCCAGTGGTGGCCCCAGCCCCCAGGCCTCAGTTCAGCAGCAGACAGAGAGACCTGAGCGGTCTAAATTTCTAATATAAAATAAAGCTTTTTGCTTTACCTACCGAGTCCTCCGCTCCTGGCGCGGCAGTGGCAGGTCTGGTCTGGCTGTGTAAGGTAAGTGAGTCACTGGTGGTCTGGTCACGTGAGGCCGTGACTCACCACCCAATCCATTTAGCTCCGTACCGGAGACTTAGTCCCTGCTGCTGGCTGCTCCGCCGTGGCGCCAGTCACCAGGCTGCGGTGAGTCACACACCCCCTTTTACCACGTGACGGTGGGGCGCTGACGTGCTTGCTAACTAAGCAGCGCAGTTGTAAGTTGTTCTGAAGACTGCTGCGCTGCTGCCTGCTGCATAAAATTAGTGAATGGATGGGAGTCGCGAGTCGGTACTCGGGAAACGGAGCTCCCCTGGGCCCCCAGGAGCAACTGGGCCCGGGGCAGCTGCCCCTTTTGCCCTGCGGCAAAGACGGCCCTGTATATAAGTGATGTCTGTCATTGTAATTCTGCATGTGATGATAATGAGATGACTCCTGAAAAGTGATCTGTGCAGACCAAGAAGTGGTGCCTATTATTAGGCTTAGTGGCCAGTGCAAAAACTGCAGGATTTTTGGATTACAATAAATAAATAAATAAATAAAACTAGGGACATGGAAAATTAAAAACAACCTCACCAAAAATTCTTAAAAGTATGGTTAACATAAAAACTTGATTTAAAGGGGTCGTGCCAGCACCTGGATCTTAATACTAAAAATTAAAAGTTTAGTATAGCCAGTGAGCTGTTCAATAAAATGTATCTGTATAGCGCCACCTGCTGTTTGTTCTTTTCCTTTTTTTTTGTCTGTCTCACTGAGCTGGTCGAAAGCGTTCAGTTTAAA
Organism: Bufo bufo; assembly: GCF_905171765.1. NCBI lineage: Eukaryota > Metazoa > Chordata > Amphibia > Anura > Bufonidae > Bufo > Bufo bufo. Next base: position 51,576,423 of record NC_053394.1, read on the forward strand.
TCTTCGACTGCAACCAGCCATACGTTCTGTTAGAAGCCGTTACAGGGAGAGAGCTGCAGCAGAAAGGACAAGCCCCTTAAAGGGATTCTGTCACCACATTTTAACCCCTACAGTAAAACATAGCTACTTGTAGGTCTCCCTGAGCTGTATTAAATGATGCCCTTATTAGCTAATAGTCTTGATTTATTTCTTTATAAAAATCGATTTTTGTGATATGCTAATGACTTACATAAGGTGCCCAAGGGGATGTCCTTTCCTAACTTGGTGCCCAGCCGCACCCCTCGGTCCGGTGCCCAGCGCCGCCTTACTGAGTCCAGCGCCGCCTCTAATATAATATATTCAAGAGCCGGCGCTCTGATGTAATCCCTGAGCCTGTTTGAAATCCCGCACGTGCGCACTACACACTGTAGTCTGCCCCCGTGCGGACTACAGGCAATGGCATCGCCGAGCGAAGTGCGCAGTTTTTGTTTCATTTTTTTTTATTGTTTTATTTTATGTGCCACCTTTGGGGGACATGAGGGGGGTGCACAAAGGAGGACATATGGGGGGAAAATATGGTGGGATACTGTGTGGGAGCAAATTTTTTTATTTTATTTTATGTGCCAACTTTGGGGGACATGAGGGAGGTGCACACAGGAGGACATGTGGGGGGGGGGGATATGGTGGGATACTGTGTGGGGGCAAATTATCATGGGAGGGATTACTATGTGGGGGGGAAATTACTATATGGGCAATGTGGGGGAAACTACTGTGGGGGGGGCAGTGTGGGGGAAACTACTGTGTGGGGGACACTACTGTATGGGGGCAGTGTGGGGGAGACTACTGTATGGGGGCAGTGTGAGGGAGACTACTGTGTGGGGGCAGTGTGGGGGACACTACTGTATGGGGCAGTGTAGGGGACATTACTGTATGGGGGCAGTGTGGGGTAAATTACTGTATGGGGGTAGTGTCACGGGGGGTAGGATACAAGATACAATAAACTGGGAAGGGGCGTAATTTAAACTCACACAAACGACCCCTCCCAGTGCACCTGAAGGGAGGCGGATACAGCTCAACTCCAAACCCAAAACAAACAAAAAACTACGCACGTGTTGCTAACCTGGCAGACCTCCGCACATAACCTGAGCAGGGCATGACAGTACCCCCACTTCTACGGGTGACCTCTGGACACCCCGGCCCAACTTTATCCGGGTGGGCCCTGTGAAAGGGCCTCACCAGTCGGCTGGCACTAACATCCACAGCCGAAACCCACATCCACTCCTCGGGGGCGTATCCCCTCCAGTGTACCAGGTACTGAAGGGAACCCCGAAGAACGCGTGAGTCGAGAACCCTAGAGATCTCGAACTCTAAATTGCCATCAACTAGAACAGGGGGAGGAGGCAATGGCGATGGTTCCACCGGTTTCACATATTTCTTCAGTAAAGACCTGTGGAACACATCATGGCTCCTCCAGATCTGCGGAAGATCCAGACGAAACGCCACTGGATTGACAACCGCAGATATTTTGTAAAGTCCAATAAATCTTGGACCCAGTTTCCAAGATGGTACTCTCAGTTTAATATTTTTAGTAGATAACCACACCAGATCACCCACACACAGGTCCGGACCAGCCATACATCTCCTGTCAGTTATTCGCTTATACCTCTCACCCATCTTCTCCAAATTAACTTTGATCCTCCGCCAGATAGAAGACAAGGCAGGAGAAAATCTCTCCTCCTCTGGCATAGCAGAGGAACCAGTCCCAGAAAAGGTACCAAACTGAGGATGAAAACCGTATGCGCCAAAAAATGGCGACTTACCTGTGGACTCCTGCGTACGGTTATTCAAAGCAAACTCTGCTAGAGATAAGAATGAGGACCAGTCCTCCTGGTTCTCAGCCACAAAACACCTCAAGTAGGTCTCCAGATTTTGGTTAGTACGCTCTGTCTGCCCATTCGACTGCGGATGAAATGCCGAAGAGAACGAAAGTTGAACACCAAGACGAGAGCAAAACGCCCTCCAAAACCTGGAAACAAACTGCGTGCCCCTATCAGAAACCACATCCGAGGGAATGTCATGTAATTTCACGATGTTATCAACAAAAACCTGAGCAAGAGTCTTAGCATTGGGCAGACTAGCTAACGATACAAAGTGAGCCATTTTACTAAAACGTCCACAACCATCAAAATCACAGTTTTCCCGGAGGAACTCGGCAGATCAGTAATAAAGCCCATAGACAAGTGCGTCCAAGGACGAGATGGAATAGACAAAGGAAGAAGGGAACCAGAAGGTCGAGTGTGAGCAACCTTTGACCGTGCACAGGTCTCACAAGCTGCTACGTAATCCTCAACACTCTTACGTAACCTGGGCCACTAGAACCTCAGAGAAATAAGATCAACGGTGGACTTGCCACCAGGATGTCCAGCAAGGACAGTATTGTGATGTTCCTTGAATACCTTGTATCACAGTCCAGCAGGAACAAACAACCTCCCTGGGGGACAAGAATCAGGAGCCCCCTCCTGGGCTCCCAACACCTCCATCTCCAACTCGGGGTACAGAGCGGAGTCCACCACCCCATCAGCCAAAATCGGAGCAAGATCCTCTGAATCACTTCCCCCAGGAAAACTATGAGACAATGCATCTGCCTTGATGTTTTTAATCCCCGGGCGAAAAGTAACCACAAAATTGAACCTAGTAAAGAACAGAGACCATCTAGCCTGTCTAGGATTCAGACGCTTGGCAGATTGCAGGTAAGCCAAATTCTTATGATCAGTATATACCGTAACGGGATGGGACGCCCCCTCCAACCAGTGACGCCATTCCTCAAAGGCCAATTTGATGGCCAGCAATTCCCTATCTCCTACATCATAATTCCTCTCGGCGACCGAGAGCTTCTTGGAAAAAAAAGCACACGGACGCCATTTGCCAGGAGATTAACCCTGCGCTAACCCCCACCTCCACCACGAATGGCTGAGACACATCGGGCTGCATCACAATGGGAGCAGATGCAAAACATTCCTTAATAGCCGAAAAGGCCTGCAATGCCTCATCCGACCAGACAGAAAAGACGACGCCTTTCCTAGTCATATCGATCAAAGGTTTTACAATGGTATAGTTCAAGATAAATTTTCTATAATAATTGGTAAACCCCAAAAACCGCATCAAAGCTTTCTGATTCTCCGGTCGGTCCCATTCCAGAACCGCCTGGACCTTTTCGGGGTCCATACGAAAACCAGAGTCAGAAAGCAGATATCCCAGAAACGGAAGCTCCTGAACAGAAAACACACATTTCTCCACTTTAGCATATAATTGATTCTCCCGAAGGATCGACAAATCCTGTCTCACGTGATCCTGATGGGTCTTCAGATCAGGAGAGTAAATTAGTATATCATCCAAGTAAATTGCAACGAACCTTCCCACAAAATGATGGAAAATGTCATTGACAAATCGCTGAAACACCGCTGGCACGTTAATTAACCCAAAAGGCATAACCAGATTCTCCAAATGACCCTTGTGCGTGTTGAAAGCCGTTTTCCACTCATCCCCCTCCTTGATTCTGATCAGATTGTAGGCCCCTCTTAAATCTAACTTGGAGAACACCTTGGCTCCAACAATTTGATCAAAAAGGTCAGAAATTAAAGGAAGGGGATACGGATCAAGGGGATACGGATCACGGACCGTAATGAGGTTCAATTCCCGGAAATCCAAACAAGGTCTAAGCGATCCATCCTTTTTCTTTACAAAGAATAAACCAACTGCGACCGGAGACTTAGATGGCCTAATATGACCCTTTGCCAAACTCTTGGCAATATACTTCCGCATGACCTCTCTTTCGGGTTGAGAAAGATTGTATAGCCGAGACTTTGGCAACTTAGCCCCTGGGATGAGATTAACCAGACAATCATATTCGCGATGAGGAGGCAAATCCTGAGCCCCACCCTCCGAAAAGACATCCGCAAAATCTGAGAGATACTGAGGTAGAACCGTAGTAGACACCCCTGAGATAGATGCACTAAGACAATTGTCCGAACAAAATTCACTCCAACCAATGATCTGCCTTGCCTGCCAATCTATAGTAGGGTTATGTTTTATCAACCACGGTAAACCTAAGACCATAGTAGCGGGCAAGTCCCTCATGACAACACAAGAAATTATCTCAACATGTGAATCACCCACCCTTAACAGAATACCATGAGCAATATGAGTGAGACTCCTTTGAGAAAGAGGGGAAGAATCAATTGCGAACACCAGAATCTCTCTTTCTAAAGTGCAAGTACTTAAGCCCAGAGTTTGAAGGAAAATAAAATCAATAACGTTTACCCCAGTCAATGAATACTTCAAAATTAAATTTTCCTGAGTCTAGCGCCACCATAGCTGGAAGGAGAAAACGAGTATTGCAGGGAGATCGCATACCTGCTTGCTCCGACACCCCATTCATACTACCTAGAGTCAGGGATGTTTTTTTTTTTTTTCTTTTATGTAAACCTCTTTGTGGTTCATTATCATCAACTTGCGGTTTACCAAAAGGACAAGCATAAACAAAATGACCACTTTCTCCACAGTAATAACATAGCGTATGCAACCTCCTAAAGTTCCTATTACCAGAACGGAAAGAGACCTGACCCAGCTGCATGGGTTCCTCCCCTACCCCAGAATTACATGTCATATTACCCTGGGGAACCGGTGAGACGAAACCACTCACAGAAGGGATCCCTCGCGCGGAAGGAACGTTACACCTCTCTCTAATGCGTCTATGTAACCGTACTGCTAAAGACATAGCATTCTCCAACGTATCCGGATACTCAGCCACCTCAGCTGCTTCACAGGTGTCTCAAAGGCTCCAAGCTCGCCACGTTGTGCCAAAAACCCATTTGGTAAAAGCTTGGGGGTCACGTATGCTGTACCACCCTGGAGTCCTCTTAGGTGGGTTATGTCATTCAAGCATCACGTGCCCACACCGGTGAGCCAGAATAGTGGCAGTACACTCCCTGCCCATTATGGTGCTGACTAGATATGAGTGAAGTTTGGTAAAATTCGATTCAGCTGCTTCGACAAATTTTACCAAAAAAATCCGCTTTGTGATGAATTACTTTGTCACAAAGCACATTTTTTTGTAAGTAGTAGGTGCAATGACAGGGAGCGGCGATTCCACCACTCCCCGTTATTGTACCCGTCAGATACATGATTGTGACATCTGATATACATTAAAGAGTGTAAAATAAAAAAATATAAATAAAATACTTACCTGTTCGATTTGCTCGTGATGGCCACCGCCATTTTGCTTGAAGGTCTGGTGCAAAATCTCGTGTGGCCCGATGACATCATGCCGGTCAACGTGGTGACGTCATTTCAGCCGAGATCTTCAGGCAAGATGGCGGTGGGGGCCCATCGTGAGCAAATGGAGCAGGTAAGGATTATTATTATTTTTTGCTTTTTTACACTATTTCAGGTTAACTCTATTCGCTATTGTGAAGCACGAGGAAATATGGCTTTGCGACGATTCGAATGTATCCTGAAATTCGGATCGAAGTCTTCCTCATGGCCTTTGTTTCGCTCATCCCTAGTGCTGACTCATATCAATAATGGCAGCTGATCAACCCCGAATTTCCCTTCCACCATTGGCTCGCTGGCTTCGTAACTATTGCATTGTTAAACTCAAGAGAACTAGAAGTTGGCTAACACATTACGTCTCGGAGCCAAGGCCAATTCACCTAGAATGAAACAATTGTCCTCATTTTGTACCCACAGACCTTAGAACACTATTGGGGTTGCCTTCATATTTTGGGAGCTAAGCAGCGTCCTGATGGCTGGCTCCGATATTGGAATCTTCCATTTGAGACTGAAATGTGATAAAAACCATGAATGGTCCTTATGGTGAAAGCTTAAGGCATGAGAAGGAATGTCTATGAGGGGCTTAGTCTAGGATGCTGTCATTGGTGTTGGTTACGCCCAATTAAGTTTTCCAGTTTAATCTGCGTGACTGTTTACTCTCGGAGTCGCTCCACTCAAACCATTAAATGGAAGAGGATTAGCCTCTGGTTTCTGACAAAATGTTCCTCTGATTTCAGCAAACACTACTTTCCCTTTTATAGAGATTAGAAGGAGTTATTCTGTGCCCCTTGAAGTCTATAACACCCCTTGGTGAAGATTAACCTGTCCTGTGCTGGAGGAGCCAGAAAGGCTTTCATTGGGTATTCGTCTCTCCATTTGACAAGTAAAGTGGTCTTTTCGATTCCTGCCGGATCGGGATACCTATAATCCCCAGTATATCTGATAAAGTTCAAACCCTTTAAAGACAACAGAATTAAACACGGGAGGGAAGAACAGATGGAAAGTTCTATCAGGTGAGCGGCTTTCTGCTAAAATGTGATACTTCAATGAATTTGGTGAAATATACCGCACTGGATGTAGCAGAGCAGCCTCAGAAACAAGGCGAAACGTGTTCCCTGCAATATTTTTTTAGGTGTACGGGTAAAATAATGGGGTTAAAGTTCTTTAATCTGGCCTGGAGATGCTATTAATTTTCTGCTATTTAGAATTTCTTATAATCTGCCACCTCAATAATCCTAAACTATCCAGATACCAGAAATACAAATTTTACTTTATATCTGAAATGTTTAGACACAATACTTCTTAAAAGTGAGGGCCTATTGCTGCTGGGTTTCCTATCATCCAGAGAACAATGGGGTTGTGACGCAAAATGTATAAATATGGATTGTGGCCCATGGTTATGCTCACTGTTTGCATTATTATTTCTCTAAGGCCTTATTTTTTTGCATTACTGCTGTCCTGTGATATTATATATGCATTATATACCTGCATATGATATCAATAATAATAATGCAATTTATTTATATAGTGCCACCATATTCCGCAGCGCTTTACAAATTCATAGGGTTCATATACAAAATTAAAATAATTGAATAATATGCAACTGAAACACTAGGAGTCAGGGCCCTGCTCGCAAGAGCTTACAATCTATGAGGAATTGGGGGTGACACATAAGGTAGTTGATTGTGATGAGTAGGATTTGAGCCAGGAGTGGTGCCGGCCCTGATAAGAGCCACCCGCCCTGATAAGAGCGACCCCGTCCGGAAACTTACCCTATATAAAAATGGCCCTAGTAAGCCCCTAACCCCTAGGCCCCTGACTTGCAGGTGATCACTATATAGATCTATGTGTTTTTGACTCATTATAAAAGTATATTATAAGTATATCACACCCCTCTGTGTATCACACCTATCGATAGCACACCTATACCAGTCCTTAAAATTATTGTGGCCCTATTAGCTAGCGTTTGGTGTCTCTAACAGCCTGTCCCTGCTCCACACAGAAACCTCTCCCTACACTGGCAAAACACTGAATGTAAAATGGCTGCCAGATCGGGTTTATTTATAAGGTAGGGGGTATGTCCGAACCGACCGTGCGTTCCAGAGTGCGCAGTTAAAAGAGACTGGAGAGGATGTGAAGTTAGCATTAATCAGATTTGTGGGGTTTCTGTGTGTGGCAGAGGAGAAGTTAGCAACAGAGGAAGGGCCAGGATTTGGTGAAATATCCCCTGCAGCTAGGAGCAGGAGAACAGAAAGAGACAGCAAGTGGTTGAGAGATTTATATGGTGTTTTTTATGCTGCACCGTGGAGGAAGATGTAATGTATGAGGGTATAAAGTGTATGGGAACTGAACAAGGGTGAGGGAAGGAGGGGGGGACTGATGTGGAGAGAAGGGACAGAGGGTGTCTTATGTCCTATTGTCTTATTGTGTCTTATTATCCCTGTACTGTGACATCACTGTGTTTATTATCCCTGTACTGTGACATCACTGTGTCTATTATCCCTGTACTGTGACATTATTGTATTATCCCTGTACTGTGACATCACTGTGTCTATTATCCCTGTACTGTGACATCACTGTGTCTATTATCCCTGTACTGTGACATTATTGTATTATCCCTGTACTGTGACATCACTGTGTCTATTATCCCTGTACTGTGACATCACTGTGTTTATTATCCCTGTACTGTGACATTACTGTGTTTATTATCCCTGTACTGTGACATCACTGTGTTTATTATCCCTGTACTGTGACATCACTGTGTTTATTATCCAGTGGCGTAACTAGAGTTCTATGGGCCCCAGGGCAAACTTTAAATTGGGGCCCCCCCGCCAAGACTCCACCCCCACCAAGACTCCACCCCCGCCAAGACTCCACCCCCGCCAAGACTCCACCCCCTCCCGGTTTGAAAGTGTTGTAGTTGAATATTAAATAGAAGGAGATAGGGGTTTTAATTTTTTTTTTTTAATGTTACCATATAAAATATAGAAAAAAATGTTAAAAGCGTTCCAGAACAAAGATTCTCCACATAAGGCATAAAGCTTCTTGACCCATATCTTGGTAAATCACCTACAATTAAAAAATATAATAATCACAGAATATTGGCTGTCAGTTTGGTGCCTAATTAGATAAGAATTTCAAATATAATAAATTTTTTTACTTACTGAAATTTGATTGTGAATAAGTAAGAGTCGTGCTTCTTAACAAGAACAGAAATCCAAATAAAACATCAAAATTAACCAGCCAGGTCCAACGAGGAGGCATCAAGTAGAAAGGAACCAATTTGTTCTCACTGTAGGAAAGGAGATGGTAGCATTTAGTAATTATGTTAAGTATTTTGGATGTTGGTAACATCTGCCTTCTTTTTGATATTAAGCTTTTGTTGTGCAGAAACCAGTGCTGTATTCAAATAGTTCAAAGGCGGTCGTTGTGTTTTAGAGTCTAACAACATCAGAATTGTTTATTAATCTGCATCATTGTTACCAAAAAGAAGGCAGCTAAAATAGAACCAAACTAGTTAACTGTTTAGTACAACCAAAGTTGAATAAATTGAACTGGGTTAGTATGAACTTTGATAATATAACTCCCTGTACCCAACAAACTGCTCACTTACGCAAAATACATATTACTAGAAGTTGCGCCGTCTCGCTTTAGACTCAGCAAATTTGTCAACAATAGCTGGAATGTCCAGTTTTCTTGCTCTTTCATTCTCAATGCTTAGAAGGGCAAGGCCAGAAAGCCGTTGTTGTGACATGCTGTTTCTCAAGTAATTTTTAATCAGAGATAATTTGGAAAATGATCTTTCTGCAGATGCCACCGTCACTGGTAATGTGAGGAAAAGTATTAAAGCTGTACATACATCCGGTAGGGTAGATGACAAAGCAGCATTGTCAATTATAAGCAGGTGTGCCAAATCTTTAACTGTGTGGAGCTCAGAGATCTCATTTTGCAGTGCGCTCCGAAAACTAACCAATTGCCCTGCGAAATCGGAAGATATGTCATCTTGGTAATAATGCTGAAATTGCAGTGCAGCTTGAAACAAGTTATCCTCTGATTCAGTCGCCAGCACACGTGGCTGAATGATCCGAAATCTTTCAACTACAGTGTTCATGCTACCAAATCTGCTTGATAACTGGGATGTTATTACATCTAAAGTAGCATAAAAAATAGTAGTTTTAAATCTCTTCTCTGGGTCTTGCAGTCTTTCGTCCAAACATAGCTCCCCACTATGGCGCTTTACTTTGGGCACTCTTTTAATTACAAACATTGCAGGAATTCCCCACTTCTCAGCAAGTTTGATAGCTGTTGTTTTAGCATCTTCAAATTGCTTCCTGTAGCTGCTAAGAGCTTCAATGGCATTATGAATTAAATGGGCTGCATTGCACAGATCCATATGTTCTGACTGCAGAACCTTTGATATTGCATTTATATGCTCCAGAACTTTACTCTGTAGAACAAGTAGGAAGACAAACTCAAAAGATTCAATTTTATTCCTAAGGACCCTGGCCTCTTCCCTCTCTTTACTTTTGGTCGAAGTCAATATTAATTTAGACAGTGCTTTAAGGACATCAACAAACCGAAAGCGTAGGGCAAGCAGCGAGTCATAACGGGATGACCATCGTGTTGGGCACAGTCTTTTTAGGGTCACAGAGGATTCAGTGGTTAGTGACTGAAGAACAGACCATCGGGTGATACTTTCTCCAAAAAAAACATACAAACTCTGTATCACCTCAAAAAATCTTGACACCTCAGGTACGTGGCTCACGGCATCTTGTAGAACTAAATTAAGGTTGTGGGCTGCACAGTGAATGTACAAGGCATTTCTTTCTTTCTTTTGAATGCGAGTTTGAACACCCGAGTATACTCCACTCATGGTGGCAGCACCATCATAACCCTGCCCCCGACATTTTGATAGCTGTAAACCTCTACTTTCTATACATTTTATAATGTCATTTTCAAGTCCTGCAGCACTAGGGTCTTCTACGACATGAAAACCTAAAAATGCTTCTTGTATAGCTATAGCAGTTGCCCTTTGGGTTTTGTCTCTGCTTACAGTCACATATCGGAATATTTGACTTAATTGGTCAACTTTAGAAACATCTTGTGTTGTGTCCATAATTATTGAATAAAAATTGGAGGCTTTAATTTCACTCACAATGCCTTCTTCTACTTTTTTTGAAAGGATATCTATTATTTCATTTTGTATTTTGGGGCTTAGGTATTTAGCTGTCCCCTGCGGTAACTGGAGTAGCTCCTTCAAAACATGGTCATATTCTGCGAGCAGCTCTACAATAGAGAGAAAGTTGCCATTATTACTCTCGCCTATTTTTTCGACATGACCACGGAAAGCTAGATTAGACATTGCCATGGTTAAGGTCACATTGGTTATTCGATGAAGGACTTGTCGCCAAAAGTTTTTCTCTTTTAAAATTTGTCTTTCAGTCTCTGCATCTATGTTTTTTTTTCTCCTCCATTGATCATACACAATACAAGCGTCCATGTGAGCTTGGGAAGCTTCATGAATCTGTATTTTTGCTGAGAGCCTTTGCCATTTTTTTATTCCTTTAGCCCATGCAGGTTCAAAGCCTAATCTTTTACGATCACCAAATAACCAGCATGGCTCGCAATAAGCAACGTTTAGCTTTGGAGAGTAGCATAACCACATGACAGGAATCTTATGGCCTGCTTTTGTAATTCTGTCATAGTACTTCTCAGAGAAACACCTGTTATCGTTATCTCTGGGAAATGGCCCGTTAGGTCTGCAGGGGCCATTAGAAAGAATAAATTTTTTTATGTTGGGGTCTTTTATTGTAATGGGAAAATGTCCCCTATCTGTAACATACTTTTCTCCAAGTAAAGTACGTTCTATACAGACAGTGCCAGCATCTTCACTTTCTAAACTTTCTTGTACTTCAGATATACTGGCACTTGTATGCGGCTCCACTTCTTCAATGCTAGGACTGAAGCTACATGTTTCACTGTGGATACTATCCTCCTCCATCAACGATTGAGAGCTTTCAATAACTGTACTAGTAGAAGGTCTCTCAGTCTCACTTATGTCCTCACACTGACCAGTTATGGTCTCAGTAGTTGCAGAACCACCAGAAGCACCAGCAGCCTGTGAAAAATAGCTGCTTATTTTTGGGAGTTTCTGAGTTTTTTTCTCATCTTCCCTTTTTCTTTTGCGTTTTTGTGAGCCACTCATATGATGGTAAGACGACATTATGGTGGATTAGGTTAGTTGCTGCGACACAAATTTATTTAATCTGCAAATTAAATATGAAAATTGCAAAGTTTTAAAGACTTTGAGATTGAAAAAACGGCAACAATGGCATAAAACAGTTCTTTTCCAACTGAAATACAGAACTCACTAGTGAGGCACACCCCAATTGTTGGGGAGACACTACTCCATTATTGGTACAGAAGAACGAAAAGGACAGATTTGTTACAAACCTGAGCCGAACTGAGCCTACAGACCCGTCACATGCCGGAGACCTAAGCGCACCTTTGTGACATCAGGCATAAAGAAAACAGGCGAAATGGATCAAGGGCCAGGGAATTTTAATACAAGGTAACAGACGTACAAGACAATAACAGGAGTGCCTCAGTTACTGTTACAGATCAGCGGGTGTGGACCCACTGCGCCACTGACTGGCTATACTCTGGAGGGGCGTGACTAAGCAACTACCTGGTCTTCACTAGAGCCTCTGATGGTGAGGATAGGCTTGGCTGCAGGTAGTTGCCAGGTGCCACTCCAGAGCAGTCCCCGAGTCAGTGGCAGCATTCATACAGTATAACGTGTCTCCTTGTGGCCTCAAGTGTCAAAATACCCATTTCTTTTAACCACCTCAGCCCCCAGTGCTTAAACACCCTGAAAGACCAGGCCACTTTTTACACTTCTGACCTACACTACTTTCACCATTTATTGCTCGGTCATGCAACTTACCACCCAAATGAATTTTACCTCCTTTTCTTCTCACTAATAGAGCTTTCATTTGGTGGTATTTCATTGCTGCTGACATTTTTACTTTTTTTGTTATTAATCGAAATTTAACGATTTTTTTGCAAAAAAATGACATTTTTCACTTTCAGTTGTAAAATTTTGCAAAAAAAAACGAGATCCATATATAAATTTTGCTCTAAATTTATTGTTCTACATGTCTTTGATAAAAAAAAAATGTTTGGGTAAAAAAAAAATGGTTTGGGTAAAAGTTATAGCGTTTACAAACTATGGTACAAAAATGTGAATTTCCGCTTTTTGAAGCAGCTCTGACTTTCTGAGCACCTGTCATGTTTCCTGAGGTTCTACAATGCCCAGACAGTACAAACACCCCACAAATGACCCCATTTCGGAAAGTACACACCCTAAGGTATTCGCTGATGGGCATAGTGAGTTCATAGAACTTTTTATTTTTTGTCACAAGTTAGCGGAAAATGATGATTTTTTTTTTTATTATTTTTTTCTTACAAAGTCTCATATTCCACTAACTTGTGACAAAAAATAAAAACTTCCATGAACTCACTATGCCCATCACGAAATACCTTGGGGTCTCTTCTTTCCAAAATGGGGTCACTTGTGGGGTAGTTATACTGCCCTGGCATTCTAGGGGCCCAAATGTGTGGTAAGGAGTTTGAAATCAAATTCAGTAAAAAATGACGAGTGAAATCCGAAAGGTGCTCTTTGGAATGTGGGCCCCTTTGCCCACCTAGGCTGCAAAAAAGTGTCACACATCTGGTATCTCCGTATTCAGTAGAAGTTGGGGAATGTGTTTTGGGGTGTCATTTTACATATACCCATGCTGGGTGAGATAAATATCTTGGTCAAATGCCAACTTTGTATAAAAAAATGGGAAAAGTTGTCTTTTGCCAAGATATTTCTCTCACCCAGCATGGGTATATGTAAAAAGACACCCCAAAACACATTCCCCAACTTCTCCTGAATACGGAGATACCAGATGTGTGACACTTTTTTGCAGCCTAGGTGGGCAAAGGGGCCCATATTCCAAAGAGCACCTTTCGGATTTCACTCGTCATTTTTTACAGAATTTGATTTCAAACTCCTTACCACACATTTGGGCCCCTAGAATGCCAGGGCAGTATAACTACCCCACAAGTGACCCCATTTTGGAAAGAAGAAACCCCAAGGTATTCGCTGATGGGCATAGTGAGTTCATGGAAGTTTTTATTTTTTGTCACAAGTTAGTGGAATATGAGACTTTGTATGAAAAAAAAAAAAAATCATCATTTTCCACTAACTTGTGACAAAAAATAAAAAATTCTAGGAACTCGCCATGCCCCTCACGGAATACCTTGGGGTGTCTTCTTTCCAAAATGGGGTCACTTGTGGGGTAGTTATACTGCCCTGGCATTTTCCAGGGGCCCTAATGTGTGGTAAGTAGGTAAATGACCAGTGAAATCCGAAAGGTGCTCTTTGGAATATGGGCCCCTTTGCCCACCTAGGCTGAAAAAAAGTGTCACACATCTGGTATCTCCGTACTCAGGAGACGTTGGGGAATGTGTTTTGTGGTGTCTTTTTACATATACCCATGCTGGGTGAGAGAAATATCTTGGCAAATGACAACTTTTCCCATTTTTTTATACAAAGTTGGCATTTGACCAAGATATTTATCTCACCCAGCATGGGTATATGTAAAATGACACCCCAAAACACATTCCCCAACTTCTCCTGAGTACGGAGATACCAGATGTGTGACACTTTTTTGCAGCCTAGATGCGCAAAGGGGCCCAAATTTCTTTTAGGAGGGCATTTTTAGACATTTGGATACCAGACTTCTTCTCACGCTTTGGGGCCCCTAGAATGCCAGGGCAGTATAAATACCCCACATGTGACCCCATTTTGGAAAGAAGACACCCCAAGGTATTCAATGAGGGGCATGGCGAGTTCATAGAAATTTTTTTTTTTTGGCACAAGTTAGCGGAAATTGATATTTTTTATTTTTTTCTCACAAAGTCTCCCGTTCCGCTAACTTGGGACAAAAATTTCAATCTTTCATGGACTCAATATGCCCCTCACGGAATACCTGGGGGTGTCTTCTTTCCGAAATGGGGTCACATGTGGGGTATTTATACTGCCCTGGCATTCTAGGGGCCCTAAAGCGTGAGAAGAAGTCTGGAATATAAATGTCTAAAAAATTTTACGCATTTGGATTCCGTGAGGGGTATGGTGAGTTCATGTGCGATTTTATTTTTTGTCACAAGTTAGTGGAATATGAGACTTTGTAAGAAAAAAAAATAATAATTCCGCTAACTTGGGCCAAAAAAATGTCTGAATGGAGCCTTACAGAGGGTGATCAATGACAGGGGGGTGATCAATGACAGGGGGGTGATCAATGACAGGGGGGTGATCAATGACAGGTAGGGGGTGATCAATGACAGGGGGGGTGATCAATGACAGGGGGGGTGATCAATGACAGGGGGGGTGATCAATGACAGGGGTGGTGATCAATGACAGGGGTGGTGATCAATGACAGGGGGGTGATCAATGACAGGGGGGTGATCAATGACAGGGGGGTGATCAATGACAGGGGGGTGATCAATGACAGGGGGGTGATCACCACAGTCATTGATCATGCCCCTGTAAGGCTTCATTCAGACGTCCGGATGCGTTTTGCGGATCCGATCCATCTATCAGTGCATCCGTAAAAATCATGCGGACATCTGAATGGAGCTTTACAGGGGGGTGATCAGGGAGTCTATATGGGGTGATCACCACAGTCATTGATCATGCCCCTGTAAGGCTTCATTCAGACGTCCGGATGCGTTTTGCGGATCCGATCCATCTATCAGTGGATCCGTAAAAATCATGCGGACGTCTGAATGGAGCTTTACAGGGGGGTAATCAATGACAGGGGGGTGATCAGGGAGTCTATATGGGGTGATAACCACAGTCATTGATCATGCCCCTGTAAGGCTTCATTCAGACGTCCGGATGCGTTTTGCGGATCCGATCCATCTATCAGTGCATCCGTAAAAATCATGCGGACATCTGAATGGAGCTTTACAGGGGGGTGATCAGGGAGTCTATATGGGGTGATAACCACAGTCATTGATCACGCCCCTGTAAGGCTTCATTCAGACGTCCGGATGCGTTTTGCGGATCCGATCCATCTATCAGTGCATCCGTAAAAATCATGCGGACATCTGAATGGAGCTTTACAGGGGGGTGATCAGGGAGTCTATATGGGGTGATAACCACAGTCATTGATCACGCCCCTGTAAGGCTTCATTCAGACGTCCGGATGCGTTTTGCGGATCGGATCCATCTATCAGTGCATCCGTAAAAATCATGCGGACATCTGAATGGAGCTTTACAGGGGGGTAATCAATGACAGGGGGGTAATCAATGACAGGGGGGTGATCAGGGAGTCTATATGGGGTGATCACCACAGTCATTGATCATGCCCCTGTAAGGCTTCATTCAGACGTCCGGATGCGTTTTGCGGATCCGATCCATCTATCAGTGGATCCGTAAAAATCATGCGGACGTCTGAATGGAGCTTTACAGGGGGGTAATCAATGACAGGGGGGTGATCAGGGAGTCTATATGGGGTGATAACCACAGTCATTGATCATGCCCCTGTAAGGCTTCATTCAGACGTCCGGATGCGTTTTGCGGATCCGATCCATCTATCAGTGGATCCGTAAAAATCATGCGGACATCTGAATGGAGCTTTACAGGGGGGTGATCAATGACAGGGGGGTAATCAATGACAGGGGGGTGATCAGGGAGTCTATATGGGGTGATCAGGGGCTAATAAGGGGTTAATAAGTGACGGGGGAAGGGGGTGTAGTGTAGTGGTGCTTGGTGCTACTTTACTGAGCTACCTGTGTCCTCTGGTGGTCGATCCAAACAAAGGGGACCACCAGAGGACCAGGTAGCAGGTATATTAGACGCTGTTATCAAAACAGCGTCTAATATACCTGTTAGGGGTTAAAAAAAACACATCTCCAGCCTGCCAGCGAACGATCGCCGCTGGCAGGCTGGAGATCAACTCTCTTACCTTCCGTTCCTGTGAGCGCGCGCGCCTGTGTGCGCGCGTTCACAGGAAATCTCGCGTCTCGCGAGATGACGCGTATATGCGTCCACTCGGAATGAATCAACCACCTCCAGGACGCGTCTGTGCGTACAGCGGTCCGGAGGTGGTTAAATGGGTATTTTTCATGATATACAGTGGGTACGGATAATTATTACCGTCCACTGATGATCCATCCATCGGCCCCACTCCAGCCCTGATTTCAGACGATAATAATGTCTGAATTCAGGGGGTGTGGCGGATGGATGGATGATCAGGGGACAACATGGATGAATCATTGCATTACTAATACTACCTACCAGTCTATAGACCAGTCCAGCAGGCAGTGAGGCAGGAGAAGATGGTCCTGGAGTGCAGTACTTCTGCTGCAATGCCCAGCGCTCGCCCTTGGTGTCTGTCTGTCGGTCGGTTGGTCGGTCGGTCGGTCCTCTTCTTTCTTCCTCTGAGAATCGCGCCCTGAGCCCTCTAATCTGTGCTGGCACAGGCACACACTGCTGGGGGGCGGGGCTCTGCCTCTTTTAAATCTGCTCTGGCGACTGGCGGGCTTTTGCTGCGCCTGTGCGCCTAGAGTCTACTCTCCTCCTGAGTCCTGACGTCAGAGACTCTCATCTCGCGTGAGCGGAGGGACGGGTCACGCGGCCGTGGTCTTGTAGGCGTATTGTGGGCGTGTGTAGCTTGAGGGAGGGCCCGGCGGAGGAGCGGCAGCAGCTGAGTGAGGGAGAACGGTGCACACAGGCAGCGCAGGTGAATCAAGCGAAGCACAGATCAGTTTCGCAGGGCCCGCCTGCCGCCGCAAGCACTCTGCAGCGGGCCCCCCTCCCGCCGGGCCCGGTCGCAGTCGCACTCTCTGCGACCGCGATCGTTACGCCCCTGTTATTATCCCTGTACTGTGACATCACTGTGTCTATTATCCCTGTACTGTGACATCACTGTGTTTATTATACCTATACTGTGACATCACTGTGTTTATTATCCCTGTACTGTGACATCACTGTTTATTATACCTGTACTGTGACATCACTGTGTTTATTATCCCTGTACTGTGACATCACTGTGTTTATTATACCTGTACTGTGACATCACTGTTTATTATCCCTGTACTGTGACATCACTGTGTTTATTTTCCTGTATTGTTACATTACTGTGTTTATTATACCTGTACTGTGACATCATTGTGCTTATTATCCCTGTACTGTGACATCATTGTGCTTATTATCCCTGTACTGTGACATCATTGTGTTTATTATCCCTGTACTGTGACATCATTGTGTTTATTATCCCTGTACTGTGACATCGCTGTGTTTATTATCCCTGTAATGTGACATCATTGTGTTTATTATCCCTGTACTGTGACATCATTGTGTTTATTATCCCTGTACTGTGACATCACTGTGTTTATTATCCATGTACTGTGACATCACTGTGTTTATTATTCCTGTACTGTGACATTACTGTGTTTATTATCCCTGTACTGTGACATCACTGTGTTTATTATCCCTGTACTGTGACGACACTGTGTTTATTATCCCTGTACTGTGACATCACTGTGTTTATTTTCCTGTATTGTTACATTACTGTGTTTATTATACCTGTACTGTGACATCATTGTGTTTATTATTCCTATACTGTGACATCACTGTGTTTATTATTCCTGTACAGTGACATCATTGTGTTTATTATCCCTGTACTGTGACATTACTGTGGTTATTATCCCTGTACTGTGACATCATTGTGTTTATTATCCCTGTACTGTGACATCACTGTGGTTATTATCCCTGTACTGTGACATCATTGTGTTTATTATTCCTGTACTGTGACATCACTTTGTTTAATTTCCCTTTACTGTGACATCACTGTGTTTATTATACCTGTACTGTGTCATCACTTTGTTTATTATCCCTGTACTATGACATCACTTTGTTTATTATCTCTGTACTGTAACATCACTGTGTTTATTATCCCTGTACTGTGACATCACTTTGTTTATTATCTCTGTACTGTAACATCACTGTGTTTATTATCCCTGTACTGTGACATCACTGTGTTTATTATCTTTGTGTTGTGACATCACTGTGTTTATTATACCTGTACTGTGACATCACTTTGTTTATTATCTCTGTACTGTGACATCACTGTGCTTATTATCTTTGTGTTGTGACATCACTGTGCTTATTATACCTGTACTGTGACATCGCTGTGTTTATTATCCCTGTACTGTGACATCGCTGTGTTTTTTATCCCTGTACTGTGACATCATTGTGTTTATTATACCTGTAAAGTGACATCACTGTGTTTATTATCTTTGTGTTGTGACATCACTGTGTTTATCACATGGTGTGTTCAATAAAAACATGGTAACATTTAATTTTTTGCGTGTAACTGTGATTGTCTATTGTTGTGAATTCAATGAAGATCAGATCACATTTTATGACCAATTTGTGCCGAAATCCATATCATTCTAAAGGGTTCACATACTTTTTCTTGCAACTGTATGTCAACAAGAGAGAGAGAAAACCATAAGTTAGGGAGGTTAGGGGGGAAATGGGGTGGGGGCTTGTGGTGAGGGACACCTAGTAGTCAAAGTATGTTATCTTCTTGCTGGAAGACACACGTTAATGGTGTGTAATCTGTATCCCTCCCAAGGAGTATTGTGCAGGACCCACCGACACCAGTACAGACCACCAACAACCAGAAGCACATCTAAATAGGCGACTTTCCCAGAAGCAATTGCTCTTGGCACCACACCGTCAGCAGATTATATGTCTTTATTGTATGCGTTGTGAAAGTAATAAAGCTTTCCCAAGTCTTAATGCTACTATTTTTATTGACGGGTAAATTATATTATTCCTTGGTAGGTGTAACTAATGTTTAGATAGCATTGCTTGTTGTATGTATTTGGCTAGTTGCTATATATACACACAATATTATATAATTCTATATCGCATTGGTGATGTGTGTGTCCACCATACTGCCAAAACCCATGCCTCGTGTTCTTTGGTGTATCTTTGGTAACGTCTAGAAAAGACCGGACTGGGGGCAGAACTTAGGGCAGGCTAGCATGGCGGGAGTTCAGTTTGGTGAGACCTGGGGAAAAGGGATTGGGCAGTTTGTAATTGGGGCGGGTCTAGTAGGGGGTTAAATAGGCAGGCAAAAGGAGGGATTGGCGCCATTTTGGGAGAGAAATCACGAGCTACAGCACACAGTCATCAGCACTTACCCTTCTCTACAAGGTGACGTTAGATGCGGTGGTGGTGCAGCGGCTGATGTCCGTGGTGCCAGGTGGGTGCAGGAGCTAGTTCAAGAGCTGTTGTGGATGGGTGTCTGAGGTGGCAGCTTCCTCTTAGCCTGTGTCACGCAGGCCAAGGTGGGCCCGCCCGTCGGTGCCTTATTCCAGATCAACCCCTCCCCCCAGCG
Source organism: Bufo bufo (assembly GCF_905171765.1). NCBI lineage: Eukaryota > Metazoa > Chordata > Amphibia > Anura > Bufonidae > Bufo > Bufo bufo. The sequence continues at coordinate 51,596,201 of NC_053394.1, forward strand.
TCCAGTGCCGGATCAGGAGCCCCTTATGGGACCCTACATCCCTCTCCGGCTTCTTCTAGGGGCAGTGGCAGGGCCAGACCAGGTACGGTGCGCTCCTCTATAGTACTGGACTGTGAGGGGGCCCCTCTGCAGGATCAAGATGGTGGGCAGAGCGGGACTGCTACGATCAGTAGGGCAGGAGACCGCAGGCCCTCACCACTGTACGGGGAGCAGGAAGCTGGCTCCACCACAGTTGGTGCGGGCGGGGTTTTTGTTTGGATTTCGGATTCCATTTGTTCCGTCAAGTGCAGTGTTGATTAGAAAAAAATCTGCAATTGTCCCTGGACCATCTGGCGGTTTTATCTGAAAAGTTAGAAAAGGAGGTTAAGTTGGGGCAGATGGAGGGCCTGTTTTTGGAACCACCTCTGGCTGACTTACGGCTGTGCCCTTTAGGGGTGGTGCCAAAAAAGAAGTTTAATAAGTTCTGGCTTATTCATCACCTGTCATTCCCGGTGATGGTATTGTGTTCCGTGGTCTATACCTCCATTTGATGTGGCAGTTGCCTAGGTTCGTAGATTCGGGAAGGGGTCGTTGTTAGCCAAGATGGATATTGAAGCTGCGTTTCGGGTTGTTGCGAGTGTATCCGGATAGTTTGAATCTCTTGGGGTGTTTTTGAAATGTTTTTTTTTTTTTTTTGCGGACCGGTGTTTGCCGATGGGTTGTTCCCTGTTGTGCAATTATTTTGAAGCGTTTAATTCCTTTTTGGAATGGGCAGTAGCAGATGTGTCCAGGTGTAGTTTCATCATTCACTACTTGGATGATCTCCTTTGTATCGGTCCCCCAGGATCGCAGGTTTGTTACCAGTTGTTGCACACGTTATGCAGGTTGTTTGATACTTTTGTGCCAGGATAGTTTTCCAGCGGGATAAATGGTGAGGCAGGCGACGTTACTGAGTTTTTTGGGGATCGTCATAGACACAGTGCGGAAAGAATATACAGGGAGTGCAGAATTATTAGGCAAATGAGTATTTTGACCACATCATCCTCTTTATGCATGTTGTCTTACTCCAAGCTGTATAGGCTCGAAAGCCTACTACCAATTAAGCATATTAGGTGATGTGCATCTCTGTAATGAGAAGGGGTGTGGTCTAATGACATCAACACCCTATATTAGGTGTGCATAATTATTAGGCAACTTCCTTTCCTTTGGCAAAATGGGTCAAAAGAAGGACTTGACAGGCTCAGAAAAGTCAAAAATAGTGAGATATCTTGCAGAGGGATGCAGCACTCTTAAAATTGCAAAGCTTCTGAAGCGTGATCATCGAACAATCAAGCGTTTCATTCAAAATAGTCAACAGGGTCGCAAGAAGCGTGTGGAAAAACCAAGGCGCAAAATAACTGCTCATTAACTGAGAAAAGTCAAGCGTGCAGCTGCCAAGATGCCACTTGCCACCAGTTTGGCCATATTTCAGAGCTGCAACATCACTGGAGTGCCCAAAAGCACAAGGTGTGCAATACTCAGAGACATGGCCAAGGTAAGAAAGGCTGAAAGACGACCACCACTGAACAAGACACACAAGCTGAAACGTCAAGACTGATTTTTCTAAGGTTTTATGGACTGATGAAATGAGAGTGAGTCTTGATGGGCCAGATGGATGGGCCCGTGGCTGGATTGGTAAAGGGCAGAGAGCTCCAGTCCGACTCAGACGCCAGCAAGGTGGAGGTGGAGTACTGGTTTGGGCTGGTATCATCAAAGATGAGCTTGTGGGGCCTTTTCGGGTTGAGGATGGAGTCAAGCTCAACTCCCAGTCCTACTGCCAGTTTCTGGAAGACACCTTCTTCAAGCAGTGGTACAGGAAGAAGTCTGCATCCTTCAAGAAAAACATGATTTTCATGCAGGACAATGCTCCATCACACGCGTCCAAGTACTCCACAGCGTGGCTGGCAAGAAAGGGTATAAAAGAAGAAAATCTAATGACATGGCCTCCTTGTTCACCTGATCTGAACCCCATTGAGAACCTGTGGTCCATCATCAAATGTGAGATTTACAAGGAGGGATTTACAGTACACCTCTCTGAACAGTGTCTGGGAGGCTGTGGTTGCTGCTGCACGCAATGTTGATGGTGAACAGATCAAAACACTGACAGAATCCATGGATGGCAGGCTTTTGAGTGTCCTTGCAAAGAAAGGTGGCTATATTGGTCACTGATTTGTTTTTGTTTTGTTTTTGAATGTCAGAAATGTATATTTGTGAATGTTGAGATGTTATATTGGTTTCACTGGTAAAAATAAATAATTGAAATGGGTATATATTAGTTTTTTGTAAAGTTGCCTAATAATTATGCACAGTAATAGTCACCTGCACACACAGATATCCCCCTAAAATAGCTAAAACTAAAAACAAACTAAAAACTACTTCCAAAAATATTCAGCTTTGATATTAATGATTTTTTTGGGTTCATTGAGAACATGGTTGTTGTTCAATAATAAAATTAATCCTCAAAAATACAACTTGCCTAATAATTCTGCACTCCCTGTAGGTTGCCTCCCAACAAGCTGTCGGATTTGAAGAGTGAGGTGGATAGGGTGTGGCGTTTGCGCGCATTTCATTCTCTATTACGGAAACTTAATTTTCCTTGTTGCATCATGCCCATTTTTGTAGGAGGTTGGCGGGGGTGACGGTGCCTCATCGCTATACTTGGCTGGGACGTGAGCTGCGGGCTGACTTGCAGGTGGGGCTTCCTTTTTGGATACTTATAATGGCCGGTCGCTGGTCATGGGGGAGGCAGTAGATTCCTTTGACTTCAAGCTATATTCGGATGGCGGGGTGGGCTTTTGGGTGTACTGCAAAGGTCAGTGGTGCAGTGGGGGCTGGCCGGATAGTTGGGTGTTGAGGGGTTGGGTGCGGAATCTGGTTCTGTTGGAGCTTTTCCTGATCGGGTGGGCAGTTCAGGGGCGGATTGGACATAGACTTTACAGGGAAATTTCCTGGTAGGCCAATGCCCGGGGTACCCAGCCAGTGGAAGTTTTTGGGGATGTATTTTGTGATGGACTGTTTTATTTGGCTCTGTTGGGGTGGTATAATGTGCCACAATATGGCATTGCTGGCCGTGCCTTCCATCAATTTGTACCCAACTACAAAAAGGGGCCACTTTTAGTATTTTTCCAGGGCCACTTTAAGTTCCCCAGTCTGCCCCTGCCTACTATAAAAACAATCACAAGTCCTGCACCTAGTAAGCCAGTGTCAGACTGGGGTTCCTGGAGCCGACCAGAGGAAATTCTTCTCAGGTCCCATTTTCGATATTGACATTGATCTGCATCCGTTTTTTTTTCATACCTTTTATTATTATAGCACCTGCATAACTTAGAGAACCATGAGAGAAAATACCGGCCTCTTATTCTTTAATACTCCTGTAGGTGGCGCCAGCAGCATTTATTTGGAGCACAACCCTCATGAATTGCATCACAACTGGACATGACGAAACCGGTTTCATTGTAATGCATATACTTGCCTATAAACACTGTTAAGGAGGTGTTTTGGTCTCAGGACAATGGACTGCTTCAGAGCTGCCAGGATGATCAATGAGGTCTCATTCATTTCGAAAACGCCAACAAAAGTTCTATTCACAAAGGAAAATAGGAACTGACTGAATTGCCGGCGCTGATGTTATGCAAATATTTATATTAAAAACTTGTTCTGTTTGGGGAAATTTCAATAGTCATAGCAGATATTTAATGAAGAGTGAAAATTGACATTGCAGTAAGTAGCTGCAATCCAACATACTACACCAATTGCCAAAAGCAATAGGATTAGGATTATGTGGTTTTATGATGGCATAGTTATAGTATTATGATGTGCAGGAGCATCATTTCTAGCTAGTGAGCCCCCACCTTCTGAACGGCTCCCCCATCTTCAAGGAAGGGGGTGTAAGCCTTACCACACTTCTGGCAAATGTATTGAAAATCCTAGACTAAAATCAAGAAACATCCACATTCCCATAAAATACACACATTTTATTGAATGTTATTAAAACACACACAATTTTATTTATATATTTACAATGGATACATTGTATGGGTTTTGAATGACTTAATATTCAATACAATTGGAACAAATGTGGATGGCACACACTCTATCTGGAGCATAGGAGAGGATAACATCTATTTATCAAGAATGAAAGATGTAAAAAAAAAGTGCAATCCTACAAAGGAGGATAAACCTATAAATAAATAACTTGCAATATAGGTAATAGAAATAAATGGGTAGCTCAAAGCAGTATCAAAACTCTTGAGGTAGTTTATGTCTGATCCTGATTATGCCAATAACGCCGTGTGGTATAAGATACACTATAAATGAAAGTACCAGATCAAAACACATCTGCAAAAGTATAGAAGCGGTAATTGGTATCCATAGTATGATATGTCTCCTAGTTGTCAAGGATAGTTCAATTGCTCTTAAAGGGCTTCTGTCACCCCACTAAAGTGATTTTTTTTTTTGAGCTAGTTAAATTAGTTATATTGCGATCTATGAAAATATAATGGTGTTACTTACTTTGATCCAGCAGTTTCTTCCAAAAACGAAGTTTTATAATATGTAAATTAGGTCTCTACCAGCAAGTAGGGCGTCTACTTGCTGGTAGCTGCTGCAGAAAATCGCCCCCTCGTCGTGTTGATTGACAGGGCCAGCCGGGATCTCCTCCTCCAGCCGGCCCTGTCAGTAATTCAAAAATCGTGAGCCTGTGTTCATTCTGCGCAGGCGCTCTGAGATGAGGAGGCTCGTCTCCTCAGCACTCCCTCAGTGCGCCTGCACCGATGACATCACCGAAATAGAAGACGTCATCGGCGCAGGCGCACTGAGGGAGTGCTGAGGAGACGAGCCTCCTCATCTCAGAGCGCCTGCGCCGAATGAACACAGGCGCGCGATTTTTGAAATGCCGACAGGGCCGGCCGGAGGAGGAGATCCCGGCTGGCCCTGTCAATCAACACGGCGAGGGGGCGGTTTTCTGCAGCTGCTACCAGCAAGTAGACGCCCTACTTGCTGGTAGAGACCTAATTTACATATTATAAAACTTCATTTTTGGAAGAAACTGCTGGATCAAAGTAAGTAACACCATTATATTTTCATAGATCGCAATATAACAAATTTAACTAGCCCAAAAAAAAAAAATCACTTTAGTGGGGTGACAGAAACCCTTTAAGTGTATAGAACAAAGTGCAATAATATAAGAATATTCCTTAGTTGTTGAACTTGTTGCAGTGCAGGAATAATAAATAAAAATTCCTCAGGTTTTTTATTTATTTATTTATTTATCCTTGACAACTAGGAGACATATCATACTATGGATACCAATTACCGCTTCTATACTTTTGAAGATCTATTTTGATCTGGTACTTTCATTTATAGTGTATCCTATACCATACGGCGTTATTGGCATAATCAGGATCAGACATAAACTACCTCAAGAGTTTTGATACTGCTTTGATCTACCCATTTATCTCTGCATTTTAGTATTAGTATTAGTTTAGTATTTGGCGCAGGCGCAGTGAGGGAGCCGGCAGCAGGAGCGCGTCCTTCACTCACTGCGCCGAATACTAAACAGGACGGTGCAAGCGCGGGATTTACGGGACACTGAGGAGAACTCGGATGTCAATCAACTGTACATGGGCGTGCCAAAGGGTGAGAGGACGGAGCCTCTAGGTGCTGCAGCAACGCCCCAGTAGCACCTAGAGGCTCATTAGCATATTGTAAAAGTCTTTAATATGAGGGAACGGCGGCGGGCAGGGAGTTATAAGTCATACAGTTATGTTCTGCTGACATTAGCACATCGCTATTTTTCCCATGACAGAAACCCTTTAAAGGCGTTGTCCCCCCTTTTTTTTTTTTTCTTTGTACGAGCGCTGCCTTCTCTGCTCTGTTCACCTGCTCATCACTGCAAATGCTACGGCGAGCAGGTGAACAGAACAGAGAAAGCAGCTCTCAAATGGGCGCTGCCCTCTCTTCAAAAAGCTGGGGGCACAGAGGGCATTACTACTATGGAGGGGGCACAGAGGGCATTACTAATGTGAAGGGGGCACAATGGGCATTTCTACTATGGAGGGGGCACAGAGCCAGAGGGCATTACTACAATGAAGGGGGCACAGTGGGCATTATTACTGTGAAAGGGGCACAGTGGACATTATTACTGTGAAGGGGGCACAATGGGGATTTTTACTATGGAGGGGGCACAATGGGCATTATTACTGGGAAGGGGGCACAATGGGGATTTCTACTATGGAGGGGGCACAGAGGGCATTACTAGCAGAGTGGGCATTATTACTGTGAAGGGGGCACAATGGGTATTATTACTGTGAAGGGGCACAGTGGACATTATTACTGTGAAGGGGGCAAAATGGGGATTTCTACTATGGAGGGGGGCACAGAGGGCATTACTAGCAGAGTGGGCATGATTACTGTGAAGGGGCACAATGGGCATTATTACTGTGAAGAGAGCACAATGGGTATTATTACTGTGAAGAGGGCACTGTGGGCATTATTACTGTGAAGGGGGCACCATGGGCATTATTACTGTGAAGGGGGCACAGAGAAGGCATTACAACTGTGAAAGGGGCACAGAGAGGGCATAACTACTCTGAGAGGGCACAATGTGGGCATAACTACTGTGAGGGGGCACACATCTGTACAAAACTACTGTGAAGGTTGTACAATGAGGGCAATACTACTGTGAGGGGGTACAGTTTTTTTTTAAGTATTTGGGGGGGGGTGCCAGAGAAAGAATCCGCCCCGTGTGCCAAACACCCGATCCACGCCACTGCACTGCCGGATTCCTATTCACTGTAATGGGATCCGGTGGTAATCCGCCCACTTTTCAGCATATATGCCGACTTTCAAAATATGTTGCATGAAGCATTTTTTGTATGCTGAAAACCAGCATGTACGCCGGATACAGTGACCGGATTACCGTGCTGGGGTTCACAACCCGACCTTAGACAGGATTACAGCTAACTGTACCGAAATTCAAGCAAAAGAATAAAAAAAAGTACTTTTTTATTTAATGTCAGTTAATGACAGATGAATGCCATAAATCATTAAAGAGATTCTGAAGTCCTGATGACCAAGGTCTTCAGCGCTGTTAAGGCTGAGTTCACACTTCAGTTATTTGATCAGTTATTTTCATCAGTTATTGTGAGCCAAAACCAGTAGTGAAGCCTCCACAGAGATCAGGTGTAGTAGACAGATTTGCACCTGTTCTGTGTTTTTGACCCACACTTAGGGGGTCATTTATGACCAGATATACTCCACTTTTGTAGAGGCTGGTGCATTTTCATACCTCCGGCGGATCCACCTCCAGCTGTAGGGCTTTTTAAGACCGGAATCTAAAACGCCAGTCTTAATAAATGTTCCCCTTAGTTTTGGCTCACAATAAGGGCTCATGCACTCAACCGTATGTATTTTGCGGTCCGCAAAACACAAATCTGCAAAAAATACAGATGACGTCCATGTGCATTCAGTATATTGCAGAATGGAACAGCTGGTCCCTAATAGAACTGTCCTATCCTTGTCCGTAATGCGGACAATAATAGGACATGTTCTACCTTTTGCGGAGCTGCGGACCCGAAGATCGGGGCCGCGCTCTGCAAATGTGGAATGTGGAATGCGGACAGCACACTGTGTGCTGTCCGCATCCATTCCGTCCCCATAGAAAATAAATGGGTCCGCACCCGTTCCGCAAAATTGCGGAACGGATGCGGACCCATTTGCGGATGTGTGAATGGAGCCTAAAACTGATCAGTTTTTTTCTGGTATTGAGCCCCTAGGACGGAACTCAATGCTGGAAAACTTTAACGCCCGTGTGAAAGTACCCTTACACTGCAGCAGACTGGCAATATCAATAACGTGTTAATGTGTAGCTTGCCTGCAATGTCCAATGCAACTTGCTCAGGGCTTTATGACTCTCCCAGAGTCTTGATACAGTCCTGATCAAAAGTTTAAGACCACTTGAAAAATGTCAAAAAATCATATTATACATTGTTGGATCTTAACAAGGTTCCAAGTAGAGCTTCAACATGCAACAAGAAGAAATGAGAGTGAGACAAAACATTTTTTGAGCATTCAATTTAATGAAAACAACGAATAAACTGAAACAGGCTGTTTTTCATGGTACTCACACCTCTCAACTTAGAGCCCCAACACAGTAAGACTGTCCCCTTTGTGCCCCCTCACATTCGTGATGCCCCTTAGTGCCTGTGCAGCGTACTCAAGTTGTGTGCAATAGGTGTTTCTGGGTGTAGTAGTGCAATATACACTAACCTGGTACAGCTGACTCTCTGCAAGGGCAGGTATAGGTAAAAATAGTTTGTGACGCCAGTGCCAAGTAAACGGTGGCACACCGTTTGCGGATGCAGGAATAATTTGAGGAAACGTAGGATTAAAACAGAACTCCAACTTTAGTAGTTTTTCCAAGCAGAGACAATAATGGAAATGCAGTTCCTTAGCATACAGTCGATTTTGCAATTCGGTCGATGCAGGCAATTCAGTTACAGCAGGGTAATTACAGAGTGTTGAACACAGGACTTGCAGCACAGGAGCTTGCACTCTAATTCTGTCTGATCCTGGAATATAGCATTTCTTCACCAAGGCCCATTAACCTATTTCTGGCTTTATATCCTTGGCTATAGCTTTCATAAGTACCTCCTCTGTCTTTCTGAGTACCTCTTGCTTTCCTGATCTTTGCCTCTGTCTCTCCTAGCTTCTGAATGGTTCCTCAGGCTAAGGTATTCCTGCTTCTGCATGTGGGAATTCAGGAGGGAATCTTCTCCTGGACAGCAGGCTTCAGGCCTGGACTTGTCTCAGACATTGTCTAATCTCCAACTGTAGATTACAGACACTAGACTCCGTCTGCCTTGCACTCCTCTGACTGGGCCTTATATAAACTAGGGCTCCCTAGCTCCCTCTATGGACTAGAAGCTGGAATGACACCCCTAGCAGGCCTGTACATGCAAGTTTCAGTAACAGGAAAATACATACATTACATGACATTTTATAAAACTGACATATACCAACTTCCCATAATTAAGGAGGGACGACAGCACACCAAGTGACACTTCGTAGTGACGGGTATTACAGTCCCCGTACACTACATACCCCACTGCTTTAAGCTGAGTACGACCTCGTACTCCATCATGGGTCTCCCAACTGGAATCTCTACCTGAAATAGAAAAAGAGACATGCAGGCATGCATATATGCAATTCATCTGCATTTACATCAGGTCCAATTGGCAAAGGTGCAGGGTGGTGACAAGGGGCGTCGTTCTCTTCTCTCAGGATAATGAATGGAACGGGGGCGCTGACCTGGCACAGCGTAACATTATAACCAGGATAGTCCATGACAATGAATAAGTCCATGATAAAACAGTAGAATGAATAAAACGGTATAAAAGTTCTTGGAGGCTCAAATAACAAACATGAGTCCGTACCCAGGTTATTTCTTATTAAATCACAGAGGCTCTCATGCGGTGGAGTCCATCTCTGGGCACATTACTTTTATAAGAGCAAATATCTCAGAGGCTCAGGTACTTTTGAGTCTGTCTCCGGGCACGGTTCCTTAGTATGAAGTTGCCCAATAAAAATGACAGCAAGAAAAGTGCTGTAAAACCCCGGATCAACCTGAAAAGGGGGTGAAGGGTAAAAGGTGCAACAAAGGAACAGGCACAACTTGGCGTGGGGTAGCAAAAGCAGGCAGGAGGTCCTGGAAACAAACTTGGCCTTGCTAGCTTTGTGATATCAGTGGCCAACACCTACCACTGAGCCGTGGACAAACTGGCAGCCGCAACAAAGGACCAGGAAACGTAGGACTCCTGTCCTGGAAGGGTTAACACATATTTCTTCAGTGAAATAAATCAAAGGCCTAGCAGGCTGATTACAGTGGCATATCATATCCACTTGGCTCCGCTGGCAGGTATCGTCTGTAGTAGTCCTCGACAGGAGGATGGGCCCACATAACTGTATCAGGGGGCAGCTGTAGGGTAAAGGGGCCCCTAATAGGTATAGGCCCCATAGGCCTAGGGGTGAACCCTCTGGTGGACCGTGCCGGTCCTGGCATGATCACTGCAGGGTGTGACGTGCTTGGCACCGCCGCAGCAAGCGGTCCGGTGCTCTGGGTGCAGCAGTTTACGGCAATCGCGGGTCCGGTCTGGGGCACTGACGGAGCGGTGGCAACAGAAGGCGGTCTACGGGTGGTGACAGGCACCCTTACCTCATCCTTCCTCGGCGGTGTCTGGATCCTGGCGGTGTATGTCTTGCGCAACTCCCGCAACTTCTCCTCCAGCCGGACGATTTGCTCACCGATGCTTTCTGTGTCGGAGTCGCTGTCCTCTGCTGGCGCCGCCGGCGCAGGTACAGTCACCGATGACGCGGACTCGGCCTCTGCAGGTTCTGGCGATGCGTCTGGTCTCCGACCCATCCGGATGTTCTGAAAGGTAGCACTAAGTCCTTTTAACTGTTCCAGCTCAGATATTGTCTTCTCCCGACGAGGCAGCTCGGGGGAAGGATATGGGCTCACCCATTTCTCCAACACGGTTGGCTGCCAGAAGACATTAGGCCCAATGAAGGAGCTCCGCTCCTGAAAGGCGTGATGGGCCGGCTCTGGAGAGCGTTCAGGTTCCCGCTCGCAGCCAGAGTAGTCTTCTCCTTCTTCTGCCTCCCAATCCTCAGGTCCTCGCTTGGGACGGGTCAACGCAGTCGCATAAGGGCCTCGCAGGCTCTCGGCAGGGGTGTACTCCACTTCCTCTCCCTCACGGAGGCTGTGCTGATAAGAAGGGAGGTAGTCTCTTTTGACAGACCTTCGATTAACATAGAGGTCTCTGCCAGTTAGATAGTCCTGAATAAACCCGTAGCCACGGGGTTTGTCAAATGAAAGCACCACTCCCTTTCTCCTTTCCAGGCGGGGTTGGGTGTGTGCATGCTTCTCATGTATTGTCTTGGTTAGTTCCTCATAGATGATTTTGGTCTTTGTATTCCGCTTGATAGCGGCCTCTCGGATCTCCGCCATCAGGGAGGACCATTTGAAAGATGGTTGGAAAAAGTCCCTCCACGAGCCATAGTAGGGCTCGGGTTCTTTCTCCCTTGGGCGACAGGCGGGTTGCTCCGATCCCGGAGCGTAGGCCGGTGGAGCCTCCTCTGGCTCTACACCAACATCAGACATCTTTGCAATTTCAGGTGCGGACGCTGCAGCAACACTCTGCTCACTATCTAACATGCTCGATCCTTCTGAGGAGAGCGATAGGGTCGCGTCAATTACAGCAGCCAGCTCCTCCCACTGCTCTGGGAGGCCGCCCCCCAGGTATTCCAGTATATGGAAGGCGGTGTCCATTCTGGCAGACATGCAAATGACCAGATAAGCCGTGGCGCCTGCCCTTGACCTTCTTCCCGCTTTTTCCTCAGAAAGGCGCCAATTTTTCCCGCCTTTTCGGGATGAAGGTGACGCAGCAGTAAATTCAGCAAGCCCAGCGGCCATCTTTAGCAAGAAACGCTGTCCATTCACTGACAGCAAGCAGGGTGATAAAAAGTCCACAAAACCACACTCCAATGTGGCGATTCTCTTCCTCTGTGTAGCGCAACACTGCACAGCGCTTTTTAGAAGTTTTTGGTACACTTTGGGTATAATTTTCAGTCCACAAAGTCCACTTGAATAAAACAGGAAAATTGTCACTTTGGTCACAGGGCAACTGTATAAGGCACAAAGTTCACGCTTCTTGCACTATAAAGCGTGCGTATCCTGTTCGTGACGCCAAAAGAGAGGTGCAGCGTACTCAAGTTGTGTGCAATAGGTGTTTCTGGGTGTAGTAGTGCAATATACACTAACCTGGTACAGCTGACTCTCTGCAAGGGCAGGTATAGGTAGAAATAGTTCGTGACGCCAGTGCCAAGTAAACGGTGGCACACCGTTTGCGGATGCAGGAATAATTTGAGGAAACGTAGGATTAAAACAGAACTCCAACTTTAGTAGTTTTTCCAAGCAGAGACAATAATGGAAATGCAGTTCCTTAGCATACAGTCGATTTTGCAATTCGGTCGATGCAGGCAATTCAGTTACAGCAGGGTAATTACAGAGTGTTGAACACAGGACTTGCAGCACAGGAGCTTGCACTCTAATTCTGTCTGATCCTGGAATATAGCATTTCTTCACCAAGGCCCATTAACCTATTTCTGGCTTTATATCCTTGGCTATAGCTTTCATAAGTACCTCCTCTGTCTTTCTGAGTACCTCTTGCTTTCCTGATCTTTGCCTCTGTCTCTCTCAGCTTCTGAATGGTTCCTCAGGCTCTTGGTCTAACATATTCCTGCTTCTGCACATGGGAATTCAGGAGGGAATCTTCTCCTGGACAGCAGGCTTCTGGCCTGGACTTGTCTCAGACATTGTCTAATCTCCAACTGTAGATTACAGACACTAGACTCCGTCTGCCTTGCACTCCTCTGACTGGGCCTTATATAAACTAGGGCTCCCTAGCTCCCTCTATGGACTAGAAGTAGGAATGACACCCCTAGCAGGCCTGTACATGCAAGTTTCAGTAACAGGAAAATACATACATTACATGACATTTTATAAAACTGACATATACCAACTTCCCATAATTAAGGAGGGACGACAGCACACCAAGTGACACTTTGGTAGTGACGGGTATTACAGTCCCCGTACACTACACCTGTCACATGATAAAGGTGCCCTCCAGACAGTAATGATGCCCCTTAGTGCTCATCAGATAGTAGTGATGCCCGCTCAATGCCCCCACACTGCACGATGCCCCTTTAGTGCCCCTGTTACAGTACGATTCCCCCTTACTGCCTCCCTAGAAAGTATTATGCCCCCTTAGTGCCCTCCATACAGTATGATGCCCTGCTTAGTGCCTCCGACGTTAATACTCACTCAGCCCAGGCCTCTTCTGCCGTTGCTGTCTGTTGCTCACAGCGGGCAGGATTATGTCCTAACAATCTTGCGCCTGCACCACTGTTCTGAGTAGCAGCACAAGAGCAGGAGATCTGCTACTGGACCAGCAACAGTGCATGCGCCTATTCCAAGCAGCTCTTGCTGCCCAAGCATGATGGGGGGATTTCACGAGTGTCTACAAAAGTAGGCCAGTGGGGTAAGGCTACTTTCACACTCACGTTTGGTGCGGATCCGTCATGGATCTGCACAGACGGATCCATTCAGATAATGCAACCGTCTGCATCCGTTCAGAACGGATCCGTTTGTATTATCTTTAACATAGCCAAGACGGATCCGTCTTGAACACCATTGAAAGTCACTGGAGGACGGATCAGTTTTCTATTGTGTCAGTGAAAACGGATCCGTCCCCATTGACTTACATTGTGTGCCAGGACGGATCCGCAAGCAGCGTTTTGGAATCCACCTCCAAAGCCGAATGGAGACAGAACTGATGCCTTCTGAGCGGATCCTTTTCCATTTAGAATGCATTAGGGCAAAACTGATCCGTTTTAGACCGCTTCTGAGAGCCCTGAACGGATCTCATAAACGGAAAGCCAAAACGCCAGTGTGAAAGTAGCCTAACATGCAAAGGACCTCCATGTTGGTTTGTCCTGGGTATTTTGTGTATTAGAAAGGTCTTTCCATTACAACTATCATCCCTAATATCCTCTAAGTGACTTTCGTGAGCATGGATATTTCTATATAGAGATTGCAGTCACTGTCCTGGAACAAGAACTCTGCACTTTCCTGGGACGAGCGATCTACCGGTTTACTATATACTGGCAGGCGTGTGTTCGTACTGGATCTTACTCTGATGTACTAACATTGCAGTAATATTTCCGGTTTTCAAGTTGCTGACAAGCTCTGAATATTAAGACACTAATACACGACTTGGACCCTTCAGACCAAACAAACTTCCCATTAACATTACGCCGCAGGCATCTTTCCAGGAGGTGAGATGTGCACAATGAGTTTACAGTTCACATTGCTCGCAGCTATGTACTGCATATATCCAGCCATCCATGGAGCTGTACTGTCACTGCTCCAAGGGGCCGTGTGATGACCTCTGCCATATAAAGCCTCCCTCTAGCGATCACTTAGGGTCTCAGCACTCAGAACCCCACCATGTCTCTGATATATCAAAAGTTGTATGAAACTCAGTGACCCTTTAAACCTCACGTGACCTCTGCAGCCAATCACTGACCTCTGCGGTCTTGTGCCCTATACCTGCGAGGCAAGTGATTGGCTGCAGTGGTCACGTGGGTATCTCTAGCAGTTCCAGCTGACATAAGGGTGCCACACTGTTCTCATGATCACTGGAGGTCCCAGAGGTCGGACCCCAAGTCATCAGAAACGTATCACTTATCCTGTGGATAAAGACTAAGGAGCTCATTTATGAACTGATATACGCGACTATTGGTCGCAGATTTTATTTCGAGCCATTTTGTGACAAAATCTGAGACTTTTCCCTGCTCACGCCACTTTGCTGACCGGTCTAAAAAAAGGGAGTGTGGTAGAGGAGGGCAGGCTGGCAGGCTGGCAGGCCCGTCTAACTCATCATTTTGTACACTAGTTTTTGCCGTACAATTTGACTTAAATCTACAATGTACATTTAACACAAGTCCTGTTGCATTAAGCCCAAAGTTATTTAAAGGCCTGCGCCTCCACGTGACTTTGCCTCAGCCTCCAGTAGCACAGACACTATTAAGACTGGCATGTAAATCGCCGGTAGTGATGAGCGAATCGAAGTCCACGTCCAAGTTCGATCCGAATTTCAGGAATAATTTGATTCACCGCAAAGCCGAAATTCCTTGTGCTTCGCGGTAGCAAATCTATTTACCGTAACCTGAAACAGTGTAAAAAAATAATATATATAAATGCTTACCTGATCCATTTGTTTGCAATGGGCCGACCGCCGCCATCTTGCTTGAAGATCTTCGCCGAAATCCCATGCACTGTGATGTATGACGCCACCACGCAGGCTGGCGCGATGACGTCATCTTGGCCCGCGCAAGATTTCGCGACAGACCGTTAAGCAAGATCGTGGCGGCCGGCCCGTCGCAAGCAACTGGATCAGGTAAGTATGATTTATTTATTGACTTTTTCATGTTATACCGAATTATTATTATTAGCTATGAACGCGGCATCTGAGGGGTACAATGACGGGGACCAGCGCAATCGCCGCTCCCTGTCATTGCACCCGCTGCTTACAAAGAAAGGTGCATCATGACAAAGCAATTCGTCACAAAGTGGATTTTTTGGTAAAATTCGGTGAAGCAGCTGAATGGAATTTTGCAAAACTTCGCTCATCTCTAATCGCTGGTCTTAATAAACGTGCCCCTAAGTATTGTGCATGGAAAACCACCTTTAATAGTTAGGTTCTTAAAGGCATAACCTCTATCACATGTCGCTCCACTTATGTAAAATGCAGTGACTTTGAATCAGGAGAATCAGTACTGAGGAGATCCAACAAACTATTTTTTGGCAGCGCCGCTAACTGCTTCCATTCCGCCTGCAATCTGCCCACTTTCCATCCATCACTCGGCCTTTCTTCTGTGTTTTCATCACATTACATTAAACGCGGCTCAAACAAAGGGCTTCTTATAAGTAACCTGCATTTTTCTCCGTGATGAAAGTCTTGTGATACAGGCGGCATTCAGACAGACCAGGTAGTTTGTGCTCTCGAGAAAAGTATTAGATACTTAGCAGGTCCTGCACAGCACAGACAAATGACCTGACCTCCTTAAAGGGTTTTTCAGGGAGATGTAAAAGTAAAAAATAAAACACAGGCCAGAAAATATTAAAAAGAAGAATTACTCCCCTCCGCCAATCCCCCGCCGATGCTGTTCTGACGCTGCTCTGCCGCCACATGCTCTCCGCTTCCTGTCCTGGATCAACCTGCAATAAATTCCAGGACAGATCTACTCAGGGTCGCCAGACAGAATTTTTCTGGACAACTTATCCCAAAATCACGGACAGCCAATATTTTTTGTGAACAAATTGGAAAACTATAATGAAAGATAAAGATTATAAGTAATACGTGTCTGTAGCTCAATATACTAATAAAGGGGATCTCCGGGCTCCAGAGCAGTGTCAGAATGACAGGGAATCGGTGGAGATGAGTAATGACTCTTTTTTTATTTTTAACATTTTCTGCCCTTTTTTTTTCTAAATTTCTCCCCTCAAATTCCTTAAAAAGAATTTTGTTGAAGAATCTATTGCTTTTAAATTATTATTTGATAATCCAGAAATTCTAATGATCTGGTTCTTCATCACAGCACAGGGAGGATTATTGGTTAGCGTACAGATCCAGTGTGGTTACTTCCATAGGCTATGACAGCCGCCTGATCTTTATTTATTAGACCCCAATGGTGGCCATATTCATAAGGTAACAGGCACCTTGTTCATCTGATGGCTATCCTGTCCTACTCCTCCATAATCATGTATCGGCTGACCATGCATATTTACTGAAATAGAGATAAGTGGCTGCCAGACCCATCTGTTGCTGCTTATCTTCTACAGGAACAAAGGTTTCGGCATGGTGTATTCCAGGGGCGAAGCTATAGGGAAAGCGGCTGCTTTGGAGCCTGAGCTCAGAAGGGGCCCACCCCGTAGTAGGACTAAAAGAAATTAATAAAAAAAAAAAATAATAATAATTATTGTCAGGGCCCCCTCAACAGTGTTATACAAGGACATAATATATAGAGACACTGTAGGTAATGGACAGAGGGACTGCAGGGCCTCGTCTGAGAGCGCGATCTTGCAAAGAAGTTGCTGGAGGGTTGGCCCCATTCAAAAATTTCTGTGGGACCCAGTCATTTCTAGTTACGCCATTGGTGTAAGTGTGTCACCTGTGGAACCCCGAAACTGCCCACGCCTTGCCCACATTTTTAAAAAAAGTGGTGATGGTAGTGGAAAAGTGCAAAGGCACAAATTTTGTTGCAAAATGGCACTTGCGCCACATTTTGCAACTTTTGTACACCAGAAAACTGATGTGCAAGAACGATGCATTCCCTTCAAGTGTGTTTTCTTGACATGTATTATTTTTATACACCATGGAAATAATAAAAAGTACAAAATGCAGAAGTATTAAAGGGGTGGTCGACTCTCACAGGCGGCGGCCTATACTCAGGCCATCACTATCTGATTGGAGGGGGGGTCTGGCACAGCGCACCCCCGCCAATCAGCTGTTCTGAATTAGCTCCAGCCACACTGATCAGTCCATTGTACAGTGGACGGAGCTGGTTACTGGTGTAACTGGAGTTATTGGGAGCAGGTAACCAGTTCTGTCCCTTGCACAATGAATGGAGTTCTGCTGATTGAGGTGCGGGATGTCGGACCCCTCCTGCCATTCAGATAGTGATTGTCTGATTCAGGTTTATTACTGCCATAAAAGGTGGAGCCAAAAATGACCAGTCCATGAAATATTGTATTGCTTTTATGTATTTGCATTACCTTTTGTGTAACATATTACTCTATAAATTCTTGGCTAATTATAGTGTTGTTACATGAAGGGAATGCTATATTACATGTCATTAGAGTAGCTGAGGGTAGTAATGATAATAGCAGGTAAATGCATAGTAATGAGCTGTTAACGCTCCACAGAAAGGGATATGGAACCGTTCTATTCAAATTTCCCCCATTGCCAGGTGATTAAACAATATTAAAATTTATATCCCTTAAAAGCAAAAATGATATAAATATTCACGGCATAATTGCAAGTTTTAGCCGTTCAATGGCAGGAGCTCAAAAATAAGCACATTAAATAGGCAAAATGGTAATAATTGTATGGAATCAAGGCTTTAATCCTGCGATAAAAGCCTTCACTGCTGTAAGGTGGGATTATACACGGAGCTTCTAGTTACAGTAGTATTGTGTGCATGGGTTTAGTGCATGGAAGCAGTACAGCGATCCCACAAGATACAATGGCCTCAGGATACAATATTGTCAGCATACAATGGTCTTTCCTGATCCATCGTAAGTTTAAAACTAGACTCAATGTACAATGTCTCAGACTCAGATCCAACCAATCAAGGCCACTTCTCTGGTAAAATAGCTGGATTAGTTACTAGTTGGCAGCTATTTCTGACTGTTATATATAAGGACTTATTTAATCTGACTTAGTTATCTGCTTATATTTCATAAATATTAATTCTCTCTTATCTTGGATGACATTTTGGGGCTTTGGAACCGATTACTCAAGTTACAATGGTTTCAACATACAATGGTCGTCCTGGAATTAATACTGTAACTGAAGGGACCACTGTATTTGCCAGAATCCATGGCATCACTGACCACGGACCCTCTGCCACGAGATTAGACACTAGTATTTTAAATGGCTCCTTTTAGGTGGGGGCCCTGTCACAGATTTTACACTAATGCCCAATTTTCAGGTTACGCCTGTGGCCACAAATAATATATGGTTGTGCATTTGTCTGCTATATCCAGCCATGCTTAGCCAAAATGGCACTTGGAAAGTCTGGCGCCAGACACCATGATTGTTGAGGAGTTATATGGTGATCGTTCACCAGAAACATAAGGGGCCAAGTTGCTCACTTGAACCATGTGGCAGGAAATCTATTTAAAGGTGTTGTCCCATATGCTACAGTTTTCAAACCAGCAGCTGGATCTGAATACTTTTGTAATTGGATGTAATTAAAAATGTATTATAGCCACTGAGTTATTCAATAAAATCTATCTGTATAGCGCCACCTGCTGTTTAATATTTTTCTAATTTCTCTGTCCACTGTCCTGAGGTCGACACATGCTCAGTTCCATCATTCAACTGCCACTGGCTGCAGCAGAAAGGTCATACTCTCTGAGATAAATGTAGGAGATAAATTGGAGCAATGCATGTGGAGATCTCTGGATTAGAGTTGAGCGGACACCTGGATGTTCGGGTTCGGCAGGTTCGGCCGAACTTGAAAAAAAAGTTCGGGTTCGGGACCCGAACTTGACCCCGAACCCCATTGAAGTCAATAGGGACCCGAACTTTTGGGCACTAAAATGGCTCTAAAATAGTCCTGGAAAGGGCTAGAGGGCTGCAAAAGGCATCAAAATGTGCTTAAGAGCATGGCAACTGTTCTGCAAACAAATGTGGATAGGCAAATGACTTAAAATAACATAAAATACAGAAAAATTAAAAATAACAATCTGGATCTAGGAGTAGGAGGTTTAGGACACGGTGGTTGGGTGGATGTGGCGGTGTAGGTTGACGTGGCGGTGTAGGTGGAAGCGGCGGTGAAGGAGGAATAGGTAGCCAACACTGATTTGTGTTATTTTTAAAAAAAAATTGGGACATATAACAAAATAAAACTAAGAATAAGTGCACTTGAGTACAAGAATGGATGGTTGCGGCTGGTATAAATGTCTATTCTGCACAAGGTACGGACAAGTCCTGTGGGATCCATGCCTGGTTCATTTTAATAAACGTAAGCTTGTCTACAATGGCTGCGGCCTGTGATAATGCTCTCTGCCGTGCTAAACACACGTTCACACTATACACTGGCTGCAGGGCAGGTCAGCACCTCCAAGGCTGACAAAGCTTTTCCACATTTGAGCCATGCTAACCCTGCCTTCTCAGGTGCTGGCGGTGCCCCAGCTTCGTTGGCGACCTCTTCCTCCTCCTCTGCCTTCGCCTTGTGCTTCCACTGTGCCCCCGCTGTCAGGTGGGAATGCCATCAGCAGCGTGCGCTTGTAGTCGCGCATCTTCCGATCAGTAACAGATGTTTTCACTAAATTTAGTTCCCTGTCAGCAATGCAGAGCAGGGGTTCATTCATGGCAAAAGGGGGTTCATGTCACCCAGCAATAGAACAGACGATTTTGAGAGATTTAGGCCCCTGTCACCCAGGCACAGCAGGGGTTCATTCACGACAAAATGGGGTTCATGTCACCAAGCAATAGAACAGACGATTTTGAGAGATTTAGGCCCCTGATTTAGTTTTTTTTTCACCACAGTATCCTAATAGCCGTATTTGTAGCCTAAATGTGACAGTCACCTATGCACGTGTAATCACAGATGTGCAGTATATGAAAAAAAGGTTTATTTTAACAACAGTATCCTAATAGCCGTATTTGTGGCCTAAATGTGACAGTCACCTATGCAAGTGTAATCCCAGATGTGCAGTATATCAGAGGGTTTTTTCACCACAGTATCCTATAAGCCTTATTTGTGGCCTAAATGTGACAGTCACTTATGCACGTGTGATCCCAGATGTGCAATATATTAGAGGCTTTTTTCACCCCAGTAACCAAAAAGCCGTATTTCTGGCCTAAATGTGACAGTCACTTATGCACGTCTAATCCCAGATGTGCAGTATATCAGAGACTTTTTTCACCCCAGTAACCAAAAAGCCGTATTTCTGGTCTAAATGTGACAGTCACTTATGCATATGTAATCCCAGATGTGCAGTATATTAGAGGGTTTTTTCACCCCAGTAACCAAAAAGCCGTATTTCTGGCCTAAATGTGACAGTTACTTATGCACGTGTAATCCCAGATGTGCAGTATATCAGAGGCTTTTTTCACTCCAGTAACCAAAAAGCCGTATTTTTGGCCTAAATGTGACAGTCACTTATGCACGTGTAATCCCAGATGTGCAATATATTAGAGGCTTTTTTCACCCTAGTAACCAAAAAGCCTTATTTGTGGCCTAAATGTGACAGTCACTTATGCATGTGTAATCCCAGATGTGCAGTATATCAGAGGCTTTTTTCACCCCAGTAACCAAAAAGCAGTATTTCTGGCCTAAATGTGACAGTCACTTATGCACGTGTAATCCCAGATGTGCACTATATTTAACAGATGTATTTTTTTAACCCCAGTAAGCAAAAAGCTGTATTTCTGGACTTGCAGACATGCAGATAGCCTGTGCTGGTGCACTATCGTTGAATAAAATGCCTGCCGATCATGTATTGATAAAAAAGAAGAAAAAAAAAACTGAAGAAAAAAAGTTCGTTTTCAGCAGTAGTTGGCTCTGCACCAACAAAACACTTTTGCTGTAGATCGCTGAGTACAAAAAACTGTTCTTGATAAGATTTCTCCTTGATCTCTCCCTCACAGCAGCTGCAGCCTCTCCCTACACTAATCCGAGCAGAGTGACGGGCGGCGCTACGTGACTCCAGCTTAAATGGAGGCTGGGTCACATGCTGCAGTTGGCCAATCACAGCCATGCCAATAGTAGGCATGGCTGTGATGGCCTTTTGGGGCAAGTAGTATGACGCTTGTTGATTGGCTGCTGTGCAGCCTTTCAAAAAGCGCCATAAAAATCGCGGAACACCGAACCCGAAATTTTACGTAAATGTTTGGGTTTGGGTCTGGGTCCGGGTGCCGAAAACCCTAAAGTTCGGTACGAACCAGAACTTTACAGTTCGGGTTCGCTCAACTCTACTCTGGATCCATGTGAGGTACAAGGGCTGGTTCTAGCCTTGTTAGAAAGAGATTGTCATGTACTATATAATATTGGCTCAACAGATGGATGTCAGCCTACCCACCCTCGTGCAGTATCAGAAAAATGAGAGGTCTTTTGGATATGACTGCCACATTACCCAGGGAGCTGGGAAGAAAGTTAACAGTACATATCCACTTGAGGCTGACCATAAGGAAATCCCACCATTGCAAACTTGACCATACCGCTTGTTGCACGTAAACCGCTTGCAACGTTGTAAGAATTGCACCTCTCTATGGAGAAGACTATTGTGCACTGCAAACAACCTCCTGTTTGAGGAGCTGTGTAATTACTTCCATGACCAACAGTACAGTTCCTGTTGATGAAAAAAGTCTGTGCCTGCGCCATTTCCGCATTGGTGGATTCATCTGTGCCACACCTCATATACTTCCAGCCATGATATTACTGTACATGTGCACCATAGATGGCTTCCATGGGCACACCCAGTGTGAAATGTATTTACAGCACATTTACAACAATTGTTGATGTGTAAAGGTCTAAATCCAGAGAAAAACTGAATTTCAACTTTTTGCATGTTGGACTTGTTCTTCATCTTCCTATCTAGGTCTTAAGTCTCCTGGGTCTCAGTGCAAAATCCGCCATCTACCATGAACCATGTATAATACTGATGTCTTTTTTTGTGGCAGAGGGACACTGGGTCCCCTCAGGCACTTGTGCCTAGTTGCAACGTCTACATCTGATCCTGTTGATCATCTGCCAGGAACTTCTCCACTGGTTTGTGGTACTGAGGAAACATCGTATAGCTTTTTAGCATAGAAACAATACCATTATTTGCGGAAACCAGAATATACAGTACAGACCAAAAGTTTGGACACACCTTCTCATTCAAAGAGTTTTCTTTATTTTCATGACTATGAAGGCATCAAAACTATGAATTAACACATGTTGAATTATATACATAACAAACAAGTGTGAAACAACTGAAAATATGTCATATTCTAGGTTCTTCAAAGTAGCCACCTTTTGCTTTGATTACTGCTTTGCACACTCTTTGCATTCTCTTGATGAGCTTTAAGAGGTAGTCCCCTGAAATGGTCTTCCAACAGTCTTGAAGGAGTTCCCAGAGATGCTTAGCACTTGTTGGCCCTTTTGCCTTCACTCTGCGGTCCAGCTCACCCCAAACCATCTCGATTGGGTTCAGGTCCGGTGACTGTGGAGGCCAGGTCATCTGGCGCAGCACCCCATCACTCTCCTTCATGGTCAAATAGCCCTTACTTTCAAAGTTTTCCCAATTTTTGGGCTGACTGACTGACCTTCATTTCTTAAAGTAATGATGGCCACTCGTTTTTCTTTACTTAGCTGCTTTTTTCTTGCCATAATACAAATTCTAACAGTCTATTCAGTAGGACTATCAGCTGTGTATCCACCTGACTTCTCAACGCAACTGATGGTCCCAACCCCATCTATAAGGCAAGAAATCCCACTTATTAAACCTGACAGGGCACACCTGTGAAGTGAAAACCATTTCAGGGGACTACCTCTTGAAGCTCATCAAGAGAATGCCAAGAGTGTGCAAAGCAGTAATCAAAGCAAAAGGTGGCTACTTTGAAGAACCTAGAATATGACATATTTTCAGTTGTTTCACACTTGTTTGTTATGTATATAATTCCACATGTGTTAATTCATAGTTTTGATGCCTTCAGTGTGAATCTACAATTTTCATAGTCATGAAAATAAAGAAAACTCTTTGAATGAGAAGGTGTGTCCAAACTTTTGGTCTGTACTGTACCTCCAGCTAAACTTCGAGGGTTGTAGTGGGATCCTGGCCCTTTGAGTGTGTATGGAGGAGTCAGGAGTAGGGGTCAGCTGTTGGCTGAGGGTGTTTCACATGCTCTGCTTGGCATGTCTTCTCATTGGGAAGAAGACAGTACACCTCTACCAGACACCTCCAGCAGCAGTTTATCTCCCTGATAACAAAATGACTGGGCATGTTAAAATCCAACAGCCTGATCTGTCTCTTCCCCATACACATTAGATTGTTGGCTGACATCAATGTGTGCAGCCAAGTTAAAGGAGTTGTCCGACTCCTAACTCAACGGCCAAAATGTGCAAAAAAAGAAAAAAAAAAAAGACACTGACCTTTTACAAGCTGCTCTGATTCAGCACCAATGGTTCCATCCCCATTTCTTGCAAACCACAAATGTGGCTCCCCAATCTGACATCATGTGCACTGCTGAAGCCATTCCCTGGACTCAGCAGTGACGTGTCCCCAAGCATGTAAACACTTTCTGGACCGTAACTAATTTTGAGTTAGGGGTCAGACAACCCCCAGCATGGCTGGACCTGCTGTATGACTCATGCTTACCTGGGTGCCATCACCATTGCTCCACCTTTTGTTTTGCAGGATTTGGGACCCCTCACGTCAACATCCGGTTTGACATAATCACGTGGCTGTTACCACCAGTGACTGGCCATAATGGGTTATAAGTCAACGATGCATCACGTGACCCAGTGACATGACGCATCACCACTGTGTCCAGTCATTGGCTGCAGCAGCAATGTGACCTGAGTCAAACGGATGTTGACGTGGGGAGACCCCATGAGTCAGCGATAGAGCAGGAATGCAACAGCTGGGATCGGGTAAGTATGATTCCCACCATGGGTCCTGTCATGTTGGAAGGGGTCTGCAGAAAAGGTCCCCAGAGGTGAACAACCCCTTTAACTGAACCTTTCCCAGATCTAATACCTGTAGCGGGAGGACAAATCTAGGGAAGATCCCAGAGCCCCCGGTGGACAGTCGACCTTAGTTGCTACTGTGCATAGTCTGTAAGTCTTTTTTATGTTAAAAATGTTCAGATCACATGCAAATATACAGGAGTAAAACCATTTTTGCTGCAATTTGCTACTTCACAGCACCAGGCCAAATCACTATCGAAACTCACTTAAGAATATCATTTAAATGCAAATTCATCTGCTATTTTGCAGAATGAGTCTTAATATTGTAAAATGCTTATTATTTCAAGATGTCAGCTGAGTTTAGACAGTTTAGTCTGGGGAGTTATTCTATCTGCGGGGTGAAATGATCCTGTAAGTGCCTTCACCTTGATTTACCTCCATTTGTAGCTATTATTCAAATCCAAAGAGCATGGTACCTACCTGGCGAGAAAATGGTACAATTAGCGCATATTCTGTACTTCTATTATACACTCGCCTAAAGAATTATTAGGAACACCTGTTCTATTTCTCATTAATGCAATTATCTAGTCAACCAATCACATGGCAGTTGCTTCAATGCATTTAGGGGTGTGGTCCTGGTCAAGACAATCTCCTGAACTCCAAACTGAATGTCAGAATGGGAAAGAAAGGTGATTTAAGCAATTTTGAGCGTGTCATGGTTGTTGGTGCCAGACGGGCCGGTCTGAGTATTTCACAATCTGCTCAGTTACTGGGATTTTCACACACAACCATTTCTAGGGTTTACAAAGAATGGTGTGAAAAGGGAAAAACATCCAGTATGCGGCAGTCCTGTGGGCGAAAATGCCTTGTGGATGCTAGAGGTCAGAGGAGAATGGGCCGACTGATTCAAGCTGATAGAAGAGTAACGTTGACTGAAATAACCACTCGTTACAACCGAGGTATGCAGCAAAGCATTTGTGAAGCCACAACACGCACAACCTTGAGGCGGATGGGCTACAACAGCAGAAGACCCCACCGGGTACCACTCATCTCCACTACAAATAGGAAAAAGAGGCTACAATTTGCATGAGCTCACCAAAATTGGACTGTTGAAGACTGGAAAAATGTTGCCTGGTCTGATGAGTCTCGATTTCTGTTGAGACATTCAAATGGTAGAGTCCGAATTTGGCGTAAACAGAATGAGAACATGTATCCATCCTCTGATGGCTACTTCCAGAAGGATAATGCACCATGTCACAAAGCTCAAATCATTTCAAATTGGTTTCTTGAACATGACAATGAGTTCACTGTACTAAAATGGCCCCACAGTCACCAGATCTCAACCCAATAGAGCATCTTTGGGATGTGGTGGAACGGGAGCTTCGTGCCCTGGATGTTCATCCCTCAAATCTCCATCAACTGCAAGATGCTATCCTATCAATATGGGCCAACATTTCTAAAGAATGCTATCAGCACCTTGTTGAATCAATGCCACGTAGAATTAAGGCAGTTCTGAAGGCAAAAGGGGGTCCAACACCGTATTAGTATGGTGTTCCTAATAATTCTTTAGGTGAGTGTAAATTAACACTGTAGAAACATGTATTTACATTCTTTTAAAGAAATGACATTTCAATAGCTGTAGAATTATGGAGCACTGGTTAAAGGGGTATTCCTTAAAAGGGGTTGTAGGAAATTAGAGCAATACCACTTCTCGAAACACTACTCTTACACATGTCTGGTAATTGCAGCTCAGTCCTATTCACTCAAAGGGTTTGTCTCATCTGAGACATTGGTGACCATCTCTGTGACCCTCACCTATCTCTGCAACTTCGTGCTGCAGAGTAGAGGAACCCTGCAAAGTGCAAAGTAAAGGGTTAAAAATGTATTTGCTTTGATATGTGCTTTGCATGTATTTGCACAAGGTATTAATAGGCCATATTCACAGCCACCACTAGATGGGGCTGGTGTCACCCTCTATAACTATAGAATGGAAGGAACATTCTGGTCAGTTTCAGAACCAGTTAGTGTCTTGACAGCAAAGAAAATAGATGCAAAAATGTAGTGCTAACACATTTGGCCAGCCTGGACCCGAATCCATTTAATGCTGGGCCGGAACATCTACAGAAGAAAACCAGCTGTAGAAAGGAGGTGTAGAGTTAGCCCAGTAGAGTTTGGGCGTCTGACCCCTGTGAACCCCCACTGTTGCTGAGAATAAGGGATTCCATGATCTTGAACTCTCTGTGATCTTGGGCAGTCCCTTTCCATAGAAATTAAAATGAAGTGATTATTCTGATCTGCAAAAATGGACCAGAAATGCAGTGAGTTGCTCGGGTCAGGCACACTAATCCATTAAAGGGGTTTTCCGAGATATTTTTATTGATGACCTATCCTCAGGATAGGTCATTAATATCAGATTGGCGGGGGTCGGACAGCCGGTATTACCGCCGATTATCTGGTTTATTTATTTATTTTATGCATTTATAAAGCGCTGCTATATTGGACAGCGCTTTACAGTAGTGTTGGGCGAGCATGCTCGGCTGAACACTGATTTTACTCGAGCATCACGATGCTCAGCCGAACACTGCGTGTGCTCAAGCGCGATGCTCGAGTCTCCTCCCCGCACGTTTGTTGGCTGCTATGCAGCCAATAAACGTGCAGGTAAGTACTGCTATTCGCAATAATGCCGTAGCCATGTTGGTTACTGGCATTACAGTGATTGGCTGGCCGGAACGCGTCATCGGGTGCTATATAGCACCCGATGACACGTGTTCGGCTCAGTCTTAGGCTACATGCACACAACCGTTGTGTGTTTTGCGGTCCGCAAATTGTGGATCCGCAAAACATAGATGGCGTCCGTGTGCGTTCCGCAATTTGCGGAACGGCACGGACAGCCATTAATATAACTGCCTATTCTTGTCCGCAAAACGATAGGACAGGTTATATTTTTTTTGCGGACCACGGAACAGAGCAATGGATGCAGACAGCACACGGAGTGCTGTCCGCATCTTTTACGGCCCCATTGAAGTGAATGGGTCTGCATCTGAGCCGCAAAAACTGCGGCTCGGATGCGGACCAAAACAACGGTCGTGTGCATGTAGCCTTAGTCAGGGAGAGCTGTGCTGAAGAAGGGACAGATAGTGTAGGGAGTGAAATATTAATATTTTTATTGAAAAAACTTGTTAGAGACCCAAAAGTCCTTTTAAGGACTATAGTTGTATCTGGCAGGAATATATATTTTTAGTGCAACCTGCGCGAAATAGCTTGCAATTGTTTGGCCGCTTCAGACAGCAACATTATCTGCGCTACATCTCCTGTCTAACGTGTGCGCAGCCTAAAAATATCTGTGACATCCAGTGTACTTTTTCCATAGACGGTGTCCACTGCGGACAGTGACATTACCGGCACTACATCTCCTGTATAACGAGAAAGAATGGAATAGACGGCTCTACTGGTCAGGCAAATGATCGAGGTGCAGGGCTGCTAGAACTGACTCACCCAGTCAGGAGTAAATTATTTGAAAGAAAAATAAGTAAGCAGGCACACTCTAATTTAGGTCATTCTTTTAATTTATTTATATATATAGTGAATGTAGGATATATTAAAATTGTTCAATAAAATGAGGCAAAGGTATAGCTTATAGTATGAAGAATCGTATTGGGGAATAAAATTCGGCTGACTGTCCTTAATGGGTAAAGAGTGATGGATGTGAAGATGGGTGGGTTGTCACTAAATGGTCACCAGCTGGTATTGGGGATATTGAGGTAATCAATATAAAAATATAAATAAAAATAAAAATAAAATGTGCGCTAAAAAAATGATGCGCTAATAAAACAAAGGAGGTAAAAGATGGAATAGTTGTCCTTATACATAAAATCGTCTTTTCATCAAATAGTAGTCTCAAAAATGGAGGCTAATAATAATGCGTTTTGCTCCTTATAAAGGATAGTTTTGTTCTTTTGTGGTGATATCCTCTAGATACGAGATAAATAAGTAAATATTGCGCCTTGTGACTCCTTATATGATTCCCGCTGTTAAGTGGAGGGTACGTGATGCGCCTTTTTGTTATATGAATAGATCAGCAGGCATATACATTAGTACATTATAGCAATAAATAGGTGTTATGCTTCTTATACGGGTGCTATGGGAGGAAGGGGTGCTCTGTGCCTGAGTGCGGCGTCCCGCACTGTCTCTGGCTACAGAGATCACTTACCCTTCACCCGGCGCTGCTGTCTTTGGTCCTCTGGTGGTAATCAGTTCTCCCTGGGCGGCTGTCTTGAATCCAGGAGTCGGCGGTGTATCTCGTGTTGCCAAGGACGCCGGGAGGCGTGGTTCGTGCGTCTGTAGGGTGACGTAGGCAGTCACGTGATCGCGATCTTTCCCGGCTTGTATTGAATGGTCCCGGCCTATTCTGAGTGATCCTCTGGCTCCGTTCCGAGTAGTGGGTATTCTGACAATCCTCTGCTTCCTTAAACGCGTTTCGGGAGTCTCTCCCTTCATCAGTAAGGGTAAGACCGAAGACAGCAGCGCCGGGTAAAGGGTAAGTGATCTCTGTAGCCAGAGCCGCACTCAGGCACAGAGCACCCCTTCCTCCCATAGCACCCGTATAAGAAGCATAACACCTATTTATTGCTATAATGTACTAATGTATATGCCTGCTGATCTATTCATATAACAAAAAGGCGCATCACGTACCCTCCACTTAACAGCGGGAATCATATAAGGAGTCACAAGGCGCAATATTTACTTATTTATCTCGTATCTAGAGGATATCACCACAAAAGAACAAAACTATCCTATATAAGGAGCAAAACGCATTATTCTTAGCCTCCATTTTTGAGACTACTATTTGATGAAAAGACGATTTTATGTATAAGGACAACTATTCCATCTTTTACCTCCTTTGTTTTATTAGCGCATCATTTTTTTAGCGCACATTTTATTTTTATTTTTATTTATATTTTTATATTGATTACCTCAATATCCCCAATACCAGCTGGTGACCATTTAGTGACAACCCACCCATCTTCACATCCATCACTCTTTACCCATTAAGGACAGTCAGCCGAATTTTATTCCCCAATACGATTCTTCATACTATAAGCTATACCTTTGCCTCATTTTATTGAACAATTTTAATATATCCTACATTCACTATATATATAAATAAATTTATAGAATGACCTAAATTAGAGTGTGCCTGCTTACTTATCTCCTGTATAACGTTTGCGTATTCGAAATATCAGTGACATTCAGTCTAATTTTTTTGCTGCTGGTGGCAGCGACATTACCTGCGCTACATCTCCTGTATAATGTTAGCGCATCCTAAATATTAGTGATATTCATTCAGTGCAATTTTTTATTAGGCGGTGGTGACAGCGACATTACTTGCGCTATACCTCCTGTATAACGTTTGCGCATCCCAAAATTATCTGTGACATTCAGTGTACTTTTTTCATAAACGCTGCGGACAGCGGCATTATCTGTGCTTCATCTCCTGTTTAATGTGTTCGCATCCTAAAAATATCTGTGACATTCTGTGTACTTTATTTGCGCATACACTTACAAAACCTGCGCTACTGTACGTGTGACATACTTGCAAGCATATATACCATTTAATATGCTCAAGGCGAGCAGCAAGGGATGGGGAAGTGGCCGTGCTGCTGATGGTGCACGCAGAGGCCATGGCCCTGGGCGCAGTGAAACTGCCTGCTGCCAGAGCACAAGAAGCACACTCATCCTCTATACCTAGCTTCATGTCCCAGTTTGCAGGGCGGCGCAGGACACCACTCTCGAGTCACACCAGTACCACCAGGTGGTCGGTTGGATTGCAGCAGATAATGCTTCTAGTCGGTTAAGCACCACCCTATCTTCCACAAAGTCCAGTCTCAGTAGCCAAGAGTCCGGTCAACAGAATCCTCCCCCTGATCCTCCTTCCTCCCACCATGGAGAGTCTTGGCAAACAAGTGATCTCACACTCGGATATTCCGAGGAGCTCTTTTCATCGCCATTTCTTGATTTGGGCTTCTCGACAAGCCCGCTTGAAGAGGGACATGAGGAGATATTGGGCCCTGATTCCCAAACTCTTGAGCATTCACAGTCATAAGAAGATGACGGTGGGGAACGGCAATTAGTGTTTCACGAGGTGGATGATGATGATGAGACACAGTTGCTAATAAGTCAACCGAAATTAGTGTCTCAAGAGGTTGATGATGAGGATGAGACACAGTTGTCAATAACTGAGGTTGTTGTTAGGTCAACAAGTCAGGAGGATAACCAGAGTGAGGAAGTGGAAAAGGAGGTGGTGGACGATGAAGTCACTGACCCAACCTGGGAAGGTGGAAATCCACTTCTGTGTCCCAGCGCAGTGTACAGATGTCTATACCCCAGGCCTTTGAACGAAAGCGTAAATACCCTGCCACCCACCCACAGGCCATAGCACTAAATGCGCACCTTTCCAAATTGCTGGCCCTGGAAATGTTGCCATTTAGGCTTGTGGACACTGAGGTTTTCCGCAGCCTGATAGCGGTGGCCGTCCTGCGTTACTCTGTCCCCAGCCGCCAATATTTTTCACGGTGTGCAGTCCCAGCCTTACACCAGCATGTGTCCCGTAACATCCCCCGTGCCCTGACCAACGCAGTTATTGGGAAGGTCCACTTAACGACTGACACATGGACAAGGGCTTTTGGCCAGGGACGCTACATTTCCCTGACGGCACACTTGGTGAGCATTGTGGAGGCTGGGAGTGAGTCGTACCCTGGGATGGCACAGGTGCTACCGACGCCAAGGATTGCAGGCCCTACTTCCATCAGGGCTTCCGCCACCACCTACATTAGTGGCTGCAACCCCCCCTTCTCCTCCTCCGCCTCCTCCTCTACTATCACTTCTGAATTATCATCTTGCAGCACCAGTCAGCAGGGCCGGTACAAGGCAGGGGCCGAAGGAGCGGGTGCCCTGGGCGCTACAAGGAGGGGGGCGCAGCAGGGCCGGACTGGCCTGCCGGGATACCGGGAAATTTCCCGGTGGGCCGGCAAGCCTGAGTGCCGCAAGGCCGCGGCCCTGGTGACAAGTGGGGGCGGCCGCGGCCGGCGGCAGGGCAGAGCAGGAGATGAGCGCTTCCATTGCGGAAGCGCTCATCTCCATAGTCATCTGTATTGCCGTCCTCAGGACGGCAATACAGATGCCTGCGCTGCGGCAGAGGAGGGAGAGGTGTGTCCCCTCCTGTTCCTCTGATAGGCTGCCGGCCTAGTGCTGGCAGCCTATCAGAGGCCGGTGCAGGCGGCGCGATGACGTCATCGCGTCGCCTGACTGCCGTATAGCGAGGGACACAGACGGAAGAGGAGGCCTGCATCGCATCACATTGCTGGAGGTAAGTATAAGTTTTTTTTATTATTTTTTTTATTTATATAGGTACAATACTGGGCTGGGCTGGCACATAAGGGGGGACTACTGGGCTGGCACATGATAAGGGGGGACTACTGGGCTGGCACATGATAAGGGGGGACTACTGGGCTGGGCTGGCACATGATAAGGGGGGCTACTGGGCTGGCACATGATAAGGGGGGACTACTGGGCTGGGCTGGCACATAAGGGGGGGCTACTGGGCTGGCACATGATAAGGGGGGACTACTGGGCTGGCACATGATAAGGGGGGCTACTGGCACATGATAAGGGGGGCTACTGGCACATGATAAGGGGGGCTACTGGCACATGATAAGGGGGGCTACTGGCACATGATAAGGGGGGCTACTGGCCCATAAGGGGGCTACTGGCACATAAGGGGGGCTATTGGCACATAAGGGGGGCTACTGGCCCATAAGGGGGCTATTGGCAATAAGGGGGGCTACTGGCACATGATATGGGGGGCTACTGGCACATGATATGGGGGCACTCTGGCTACTGGCACATGATATGGGGGCACTCTGGCTACTGGCACATGATATGGGGGGGGGGGCTCTGGCTACTGGCACATGATATGGGGGCACTCTGGCTACTGGCACATGATATGGGGGCACTCTGGCTACTGGCACATGATATGGGGGGGGCTCTGGCTACTGGCACATGATATGGGGGCATCTATGGGGGCACATCTTACTGCAGATTATTTAGGGGCATCTACTGAGGCTAAAAAGAAGATATTTTATATGGGGGGCTCTGTATAGGGGCATTTTATACTGGGACACATTATGGTGGGTACTATGGGGAAGGGGGGGAGCACTATGGGGGTCATCTACGGGGGCACTGAGAAGGGGTATTTTATGTTGGCACATTATGGGAACATTAGCTCAACTGGGGGCATTACAAAGGGGTATGTTTTGCATATTATAAGGAGAATTATTACTACTGGGGGGGGCATTATGGTGGGCTTTATTACTCCCCCATGGTATGACCCCCTAGTAGCAGCACCAGCCTCTCCCTGCTCTGCTATTCCTCTGCCCCTTCTCCAAATCCTTATTATGAAATCTTTCTCATTAGGATAAAGCACAACATCAGCTCCGCCGAGCCCCCGGCCAAGTGTTGAAGTGGCGTCCGAGATCCCCAAGGGCCAAGTCAAGTAACTGTAAGTTTTTATGGGGGTTCTACAAAAGAGCTATCGTGGGGCAAAGTTCATATTCGTGTTTACACACGTGTTTTAAAATGAATACTTTCAAAGTCCCACAGTCCTTTGTTCTATTGCTTTAAGTATATTCTTGTTTTGAAACAACATTGATTCTTTCTTAAAAACGGGTGGGGGGGGGGGGCGCAGTTTGCCATCTTCGCCCTGGGCACCAAATGGCCTTGTCCCAGCCCTGCCAGTCAGACATCAGTTAGTAGCTGGAAGCAGTGTAGCACTGCAGTGGGGAAGCGGCAACAGGCCAGCTTAAACTGATCTGCTTAGGTGACAAACAGCACACCGCCGCCGAGCTGTGGCAGGGTATAAGGGACCAAACTGAGCTGTGGCTCTCGCCACTCAACTTACAAGCAGTCATGGTTGTGTCTGATAATGGCTGTAACTTGGTGGCGGCTTTGGAGCTTGGCAAGTTCACACACATCCCATGCCTAGCCCAGTGGTCGGCAAGCCGCGGCTCTTTTGATCCTTCACTGCGGCTCTTTGGTTCGGGCTGGCGGGTCGCGCCGCTCAAGCTGCTTGTAAATTGTCCGTCATGCGCCTGGTGCCCCGTCTGTCTGCTCCTTCCACTTTATGAATGAAGCAGGCAGGCGGGGCAGGAGGCGCATGACGGAGGGAGAGATGTCACGCTGCGCACAGCAGCAGAAGGGCGGGCAGCACGGCTCTAGTTCGGCTGCCCACTGTGAGGAGGGGTGGAGTGGTGAAGAGGCCGCCGCTCAGGAGGAACGAAATGTCCTGCAGCAGAAAGGTAGGAGCTGCCCCCGGTGTGTGCAATGCACCGGCCCCGCCGCAAGTGTCCCTGCCCCCTTCCTTCCCCCCACTAATACATTACTTACTGGAAGGCACTTATGGGGGATATCTGTGGAGGGCACTTATGGGGGATATCTGTGGAGGGCACTTATGGGGGATATCTGTGGAGGGCACTTATGGGGGATATCTGTGGATGACACATATATAGCATCTTATCCACAGATATATGCGTCATCCACAGATATCCCCCATAAGTGCGTCATCCACAGATATCCCCCATAAGTGCGTCATCCACAGATATCCCCCATAAGTGCGTCATCCACAGATATCCCCCATAAGTGCGTCATCCACAGAAATCCCCCATAAGTGCGTCATCCACAGATATCCCCCATAAGTGCGTCATCCACAGATATCCCCCATAAGTGCGTCATCCACAGATATCCCCCATAAGTGCGTCATCCACATTACATCCACATCTGCAGACAAGTTTAAGAAAAGTAAAAAATGATAAAGATAAAATGAAATAATAATCAAGATCCAAATAAAAGAAAGTACATATAAAAGTATTCAAAAACACACTCTGGGCTCATGCCCACGAATGTAAGGGCGCCGTGCCTGTGCTGCGGACCGCAAATAGCGGTCCGCAATTTACGGACACAGACCATGGGGCAGCTGCATGAGGATCGCGGACCCATTCACTTGAATGGGGTTCACGATCCGCATCCGTCTGCCCGCACCGCAAAAAAGTAGCACATGCTGAAGTGAATGGGTCCATGATGCGGGCTTCACACGGCCGTGTGCAGCCGGCATCATGGACCCATTCACTTCAATGGGTCCAGGATCCGGGATATGAGTGCTACAGTGTGCTTCCGTGGTGCTTCTGGCTGTGCCTCCGCACCACAAAAAAGTAGTGCATGCGCCCGGATCCTGGACCCATTGAAGTGAATGGGTCCTTGATGCGGGCTGCACACGGCCGTGTGCAGCACGCATCATGGACCCGTTCACTTCAGCATGCGCTACTTTTTTGCGGGCACACGGTCGTGTGCATGAGCCTAATAGTCCTCACTGGTACTGTTGATGCAATATTTTAGGTTTTAAAAATGTGGCTCTCGAAAGAAATTCCAATCGTGGTTTTGGCGATATTTGGCTCAGTTGACAAAAAAGGTTGCCCACCACTGGCCTAGTCCATGTGTTCAACCTAGCGGTTCAGCGGTTTCTCAAAACCTACCCCAATTTGCCTGAGCTACTGGTGAAGGTGCGCCGCGTGTGTTGTGCATTTCTGCAAGTCATCGATAGCTTCCGCCGGTCTGGCAACGCTGCAGCAGTGCTTGCACATGCCAGATCACCGACGTGAGAACGCGCTGGAACTCGACGTTCCACATGTTGGCCAGGCTTTGTGAGCAGCAGAGGGCAGTAGTGGAATACCAGTTGCAACATGGTCGTCGCCTTTCCAGTCAGCTTCCGCTCTTCACAAGCGATGAGTGGGCATTGATGTCTGACCTCTGTGAGGTCTCACGCAACTTTGAGGAATC
This sequence comes from Bufo bufo, assembly GCF_905171765.1. Classification (NCBI taxonomy): domain Eukaryota; kingdom Metazoa; phylum Chordata; class Amphibia; order Anura; family Bufonidae; genus Bufo; species Bufo bufo. The sequence goes on from NC_053394.1 coordinate 51,631,133, forward strand.
AACACAGATGGTGAGCGGCGAAAACGCTATTATCAGCGTAACCATCCCACTGCTGTGTCTACGCTCGCTGCTCACAATTAAGACGGACGCTTTGCATGTGGAAGAGGTGGAAATGGGCGAAGACATTACACAGGGTGATAGCCAGACCACCCTCAGTTCGTCTTCTCAACGCAAATTGGATGATGATGATGATGATGAGGAGGAGCAGGAGACGGTTGCCTCCGCTACAGAGGGTAGTACCCATGGAAGTTTTATTCCATCTGTTCAGCATGGATGGGTAGAAGAGGAGGAAGAGGATGAGGAGATTGAGAGTCATCCTCCTGATGAAGACAGCGAAGTCTTGCCTGTTGGGACTCTGGCACACATGGCTGACTTTATGTTAGTCTGCCTTTCCCGTGACCCTCGCGTTGTACGCATTTTGGCCAACACCGATTACTGGTTGTTCACCCTTCTCGACCCCCGCTACAAAGAGAACTTCTCATCTCTCCTTCCTGTGGTGGAGAGGACGAGCAAAATGGTGCAATACCAGAAGGTAAAAATTGGAAAAATTGCTCCAAAAATTTCCAGCTGACAACGCTGGCTGCAGAGTACGTAGTTCCTTGGCCAACCGAGGAGGGGAGACGAGGGGAACACACAGCAGTTCCAACAGAGGCAGGGCAACACTCTCCAAGGCCTGGGACAGTTTTATGACACCCCGCCAGCACCCTCAACCTGATGCGCGGCCTAGTGTTACAAGGAGGGAAACATTTTGGAAGATGGTGAAGACGTACTTAGCAGACCGTGTTAGCATCCTTAGTGATCCCTCTGTGCCTTACAACTATTGGGTGTCCAAACTGGACACGTGGCACGAACTGGCGCTCTACGCCTTGGAGGCGCTGGCCTGCCCTGCCGCCAGTGTTTTGTCTGAGCGGGTATTTAGTGCTGCTGGGGGCATAATAACTGATAAGCGCATCCGACTGTCAACTGAAAATGCTGACAGGTTGACCCTTATATAAATGAACAAGGCCTGGATTGCCCCTGACTTCTCTACTCCACTAGAGGAAAGCAGCTGAACATAAAGGCCATCTAAATGTGGCTTTTATGGTGTATTGAATACACTATATTCCCATGCACCCCTTCCACCACTAAAAAGGGTATATGGTTCAAGCTCCCTTTTCTCGTCCTCCTCCTCCATCATATCAACCTGCTTATTAGGCTGCTCTCGCTCCTAATGTTTTAGAGCAGGGGTACTCAACTGGCGGACCGCGGTCCAAATACGGACCGCGGCCGCCAGTTGTCCGGACCCCGGCCATCCTGCAGAGCGCTCCTCCTCTTCTGCACACTGTACCGTGCAGGAGGAGGAGCTTACCAGCGCACTTCCGCCTGTCCCACAGCGCAGTGAGACAGGGCTCCCTCCACATGTAGCGCTCTTCCTCCTGCACACTCTGGTACGTGCAGGAGGCGGAGCTTACCGGCGCACTTCCTCCTTCCCAGGGGCGCAGTGAGAGACGGCTCGCTCCACATGCAGGCACCAGCGCTTTCCTCCGGCACCTGCAGGTGGAGGGAGCTTTCTCCCTCAGTGCGCTCACAGGTCCCTCCTCCCCTGCAGCAGCGGCAGCACGTAATGGAGCTTCAAGCTCCAAAGGACACTTACGTGCTGCTGGAGAGGGGAGGGACATCACCGCTGCCACCAATGATATAAATGTCACATTTGGGGAGGAAGGGGGGCGTGGAGAGGGCTACAGAGAGGCGGGAGCACGTCACTGACTGCAGAAAAGGACTCCAGTCAGTGTCGTGTTCCCATCTCTCCTGGGCCATCTTCTTTAAAATTAAAGGTAACCTGATTAAATAAAGTGATTAAGCCCCATCAAACCATGATAGTTTTGTTCCGCATCCAATTCCCATTATTGGGGCATTGGATGCGGACCCCTTAGTTTCAATGGAGCGGAAAAACATGCAGACAGCACAAAGTGTGCTGTCTGCATCTCTTGTGGCCCCATTGTAATTAAGGGGCCGCATCCAATCCCCCAATAATGGTAATTGGATGCGGAACAAAACTATCATATGTCTGTTCTGTGGCTTGGGTTGCCACCCGGCCAGTAGTTCACCAGCAAGGCTGGTATTTTAGTTCCCTTGCCGGTGCCAGAATTTTCCTGTAAGGACTGTTAGGCTCCTTTCACACTTGCGGCAGGATGGATCCGACAGGCTTTTCACCCTGTCAGATCCGTCCTGCCGCTATTTCGCCGGACTGCCACTCCCCATTGACTATAGCGGGAGTGGAGCTACGGCGCAGCATGGCAGTGCACGGCGTGAGGCCGCCAGACGAAAAAGTCGGACATGTAGTACTTTTAGTCTGGCGGCCTCTCACCGTGCTGCGCCGTAGATTTGCCCCCATCCCCATTATAGTCGATGGGCACAGAGCAGCGGCACGGCGAAGTAGTGGCAAGATGGATCTGACAGGGTGAGTAGCCTGTCGGATCTGTCCTGCTGCAAGTGTGTAAGTACCCTTACTAATGAGCGCTTCCATCATGGAATGCCCATTAGTACAGCCTTTACCTCCACCGCTACTTGTGCTAGTAAAAAAATAAATAAAATTACGGTACCTCCACCTCCATTTGCTCACGCTGTGGAGAACACTCCCTGCTGACTAGAAGCTCAGGACAGGACCTACAAGACGTCATCACGTTGGAGCACCGGTCCTGAGCGCGCAGTCAGCAGCGAATGTTCACCGCAGCCAGGTGAATGCTAATTATTATTATTTTTTTTTTGCAAACGCAGAGAAGGGGGGCACTAATGGGGGCATTACTCTTACTGGGGCACTAATGTGGCCATTACTAATTCTGGGACTTACCCGGGGCGCTCCACTATAACGTCAGAGCGCCCCACGCGCATGGATCACATGATCGCATGGCATCTTTACTGTTGGCGTTCAGCTCGGACCTTCACCTGACTGCAGACCCAGGTATGTGGACCTTTAATAAAACTAGTTGAGTACCCCTGTTTTAGAGGGTCAGCTCACCAGCAGGCCCTCAACCATAATGTTTTTGAGGGTCACCAGCAGGCTCTCACCCATAATTTTTTAGAGGGTCACCAGCAGGCCCTCGCCCATAATGTTTTAGAGGATTACCAATAGGCCCTTGTTCTTAATGTTTTAGAGGGTCAGCTCAGCAGCAGGCCCTCGCCCCTAATGTTCGGCAGCAGGCACTTGCTCCAATAGTTTTTGAGGGTCGCCAGCAGGCCATCAATCATAATTTTTCAAGGGTGTATGATGCCCTCCTTTATGTGTAATAAAGGGTGTATTGGAGTTCCGGTTCCTTGTAATTTTTGGCAGCCCTTTCACTTAGTGCATAGGCTTTATGAGTGTAGGAGTCCCATTACCTGAACAATTGTACCACAATGTGAATAAGGCCCTCCTTTATGTGATATACAGGTTGTATCGGAGTGCCTCTTCCTTGTAATTTTTAGCAGCACTTGCACTTTATATCCAAGTAAATATACAGGAAAGAATGTTTCCTGACAATTTTTCTCTAAAATCGATGTTATCTTCGGTTTTGTGCGTATTATTGTCAGTCTGTAAAAGTGACGTACTACTCGGACAACATCATTCCCAGCAGCGACCTGGGAGTCCAAGATGCATCCAGACATCCTCCCCATGCTGCTCCCGAACCATTTCAGTGGTGTTTCCATCAATTTCTGCCCTTTTCCTATGAAGCAGACACCCTCCCCTCTTCAGAGCAGGGGGTGCCTGGTTTAATGCTCTGATTCTCCCATTGACTTCCATTGTGCTCGGGTGCTCTGTATAGCACCCGACCATCCTGAGGTGTTCTACTCGAGCACCCGAACACAATTGGTGCTCGACCAACACTACTTTACAGACATTACCATCAAGTTTGGAAAAAGGGTCTTGTTCCGTGCCAGCGTTGCTTCCTCTTCATTGTCACCTGCTCACCGTCGACATTGCATTCACTTCTATGGGGCGCTCCTTCCTATACACTTGTATAGGGTGTGTAAATAGCCCCATTGATTTCTGTGGATCCATATGATGTCCTTTATAATATGGACAGCACAGTAAAGAAATGCTAAATGTGCAAAATCTTTTAGAAAAAGGTATATGTGCAGTCGTTAGGGTACGACCACACAGTGTGCATGTGAGCTGTATGGGGCGCGGCCGTCTGTGGTCAAGAACCGCGTGGGCAATAAGGCCACAGCTGCCTCTTCTTTAATTAATGAAGACCGCATTGTACGGCGTGACGCCAGCAGTAAGTATAAACGGCAAAATGCAATCTGTTGGTTGTTTAAAAAAAAAAAAGTCTACAGGTATCAGTCATTCAAATTTTACCCCCCGAATGGATAATCTTTTTTAATTAGTTTTTGATGCTGTTTTTATTTTTTTTTCAGCATAAAGGCATTTTTTTTATTGATGTGATTTTGGTCCTTTTTATGCACAAACTCTCCAAACCTGGAACGTTGATGAGATGCTTTACATGCATCTAAGGGCTCGTTCACACAATGCACGGGCACCTTGCGTGGGGCAGGCGCATGGGGATCGCAGACCCATTCACTTGAATGGGTCCGCGATCCCTCCGTTCCGCAAAAAGATAGAGCAAGTTCTATCTTTTTGCGGTGCGAAGGCACGGAATGGAACCCCAGAAAGCACTCCGTAGTGTTTTGTTTCGTGCTTCCGTTCCGCATCTCCGGATTTGCGGACCCATTGAAGTGAATGGGTCCGCATCCGTGATGCGGAATGACAAGGGAACGGTGCCCGTGTATTACGGGTCCGCAATACGGGAAGGGGACACCAACGGTCGTGTAAACGAGCCCTGAGGCAGTACCTGCATATTTCCATGAGGATTTTGGTGCATTTTCACACCAAACCCGCACCAAAAATGCATGTGTTACTTGCGGTTTGAACTACAATGGAGTTCGTTCAGTTTCCATGTGGGATTCTGTCTTTTACTGGACGGAGGCCCCAAATGGAGCCTCCAATGCAGATGTGAACAGGCCATTAATGGAATTGATTTTCGGTCTCAGAAATCTTCTGCCATAAAATCTGCCGCTTGTGACGGAGCTCGAAATATCAGAGGGGTGGAAATCGCTTAACCTTAAATAGAAATCTTTTGAATATCTGTGCAAATGTAAAAAAAAATATCTGATGGCAGATTGCATGAAGGCGGCTGCTAATGTTCCCCGAGCAGATGTTCCACAGTCTTTATGACATCTGGCTGTTAGGAAATGTCTACTCTCGCTATTGAGGATAGTCCACGCTTTCTACTTGCATTCATATAGTTTTAGTGCTTTATTGTTTCAGAATGTGCTTACATGGAACTACATATGCGTTATGTGAGATGAATGGCCTGAAACGTTGGGCACAACAGCTGCCTGGGCCCCTAGCTGACGATGGATTTACTCAGAGACATATTTGTATTCATTTTTTGCAAAACAAAAACACTCACTGATACAAAGTTGCATGAAGGCCCTTGTTCTTAAAAGTGTCAGGCTACTTTCACACTAGCGGCAGGGGCCGGATCCGACAGGCTGTTCACCCTGTCGGATCCGTCCTGCCGCTATTTCGCCGTACCGTCGCACCGTCCCCATTGACTATAATGGGGACGGGGGTGGAGCTCCGGCGCAGCACAGCAGTGCGCGGTGAGAGGCCGCCGGACTAAAAAGTCGGACATGCAGTACTTTTAGTCCAGTGGTCTTTCGCTGTGCACTGCCGTGCTGCGCCGGAGCTCCACCCCCGTCCCCATTATAGTCAATGGGGACGGTGCGACGGTACGGCGAAATAGCGGCAGGACGGATCCGACAGGGTGAACAGCTTGTCGGATCCGTCCTGCCTCTAGTGTGAAAATAGCCTAATCTGTGCTGAGAATTGTGGGGCAGATTTACTAATCCTATAGATGGTATAACCTTAGACCTGCCCCAGATTTATCGCAGGGCCTCAGGCTGGAGGATAAATCTGGTGCAGGGACTGGAGTAGCACCTAATTTCGATGCTGTAGAACAGATTTCTGCTTCAATGCAATTTAGTTTTTTTCATGTGTATATACAGTATATATATCTACAACATTAGGGCTCATTCACACGACCGTATGAATGGGTCCGCATCAATGGGGCCACAAAAGTGTTCAGTTCCGCTGCCCTGCAAAAAAGATAGAGCATGTTCTATTCCTGTCCGCAATTGCAGACAAGAATAGGCATTTTCTATCATAGTGCCGGCCAAATTGCGGACCGCCAAATAATATGGTTGTCTGAATGCAGCCTTAGGTTGAGTTCACATCACCGTTTTTCTGATCCGTCAGAAGAAGAGAAAAAAAAAAAAAGGATCCTGTTGCATCAGTGGTCATTTGTTTGAGCCATTTCCATCTAAGATCCGTTTTTTTTAGAGGGGGGAAAAAAGTACAGCATGCAGGATTTTTTTTCTCTCTCTTCTTCTGATGCATCAGAAGAACAGAAAGCGAAATGGTGATGTGAACGCAGCTTAAGGGCGGGTTCGCATCGGAGTTACTGAATTCCATTACAGGTTATAGTTATGACAGAGTTATAACGGAATATAACGGAATTTTAGGACAGAATGCAAAACGGAACCCTTTAAGAGGCACTCCATTTTGCTACATGTCTATCGGAAAACACATAACAGTTCTGTTTGGTTCCGTTATTCATGACGAAAAAAATAGTCCTGCCCTTAGTGATATGTATGTACTTCCTGCTGCACCTTTCAACATTTTTGGGGGAAATTCATGGTAAAGGTGAGTACTAGTCTAGTAAGCACCAGTTATTAGCATGAAACACTGCACATTTTACATTCATTCACTAAACTACGATGACTTCATTCACAACTATCCGTTAAGTGATGATGGGGTTATTTCTTTTTTTTTTAACAAATCCCATTCAGGTAGGGGGAACTTTTTCAGAAATGTATGCAGCAAATCTGCCACCTGTGAGCATGCCCTTACTGACTCCAATCAGTATTCTACTGTATAGTATTCTACAGTGCAATACCTCTACTGACCAAAAGATGGCACCCTTGCAATTTCATATGGAGCACGGAGGATCAGGATTCCATGGTCATTTTGAACTGGACCCAACAACATTATTTCTCCTTTCCTATTTTCTGATCTGTATTTTACCTATTATACCCATCACATTAAGATGAATTTAGCTATTTTTTTTAACCCCTGCTTCCATAGGGAATGAACAGTAAATATCAGTCAGATCTACAGATACTGTATGTACAGCAGAGATTCACGTCAAATCCTTTTATTTTATCATGGCTTTATGTTTTTATTGGGGTTATAAGCTGTTGGCTCCTGGGTGATCTTGATCCTGCAGCTCTCCAGGTGAGGCGCGCTCTACGCTTGGCGAGGACTATTACCTGCGGCGGTCTCCTTCCTTCATTGACAGGCCAGGGATATAGCTGATGTGAAAACACAACGTCTATCCTCTTCATTAGCGAAGTATTGAAAAATTCGATTCGGCTGCTTTGCGGAATTTTACCCAAAAATTTGCTTCGTGATGAATTACTTTGTCACAAAGCATATTTCTTTGTAAGTAGTGGGTGCAGTGACAGGGAGCAGCCATTGCGCTGCCCCTCGTCATTGTACCCCTCAGATACCGCGTTCATAGCTGATCGTGGCCTCTGACAGCAATATAATTTTTTTTTTTAATAAAATCGCACTTACTCTAATCCATTTGATCACAAAGAGCCTCCACCTTGATTGTAGATCCAGAGCAAAATTTAGCACGGCTCGTGATGACGACGTTGGCCGGCGTGGTGATGTCATACGTCCCCGGGCACGGGATTTTGCGCGGGATCTTCAGTCAAGATGGTGGCTGACTCTTGACACTTCGCGCTCAAACGGGTGAGGTAAGTATGATTTTTATTTTTTTATTTTTACTGCCATTTAGGAAAAATGTATTCGTTTCCACGAAGCACGAGAAAAATCGGCTTTACAGGTGATATAAACTCCGTGGTGTAGATCTGTGGGGTGCAGAAGTAGCAGTTGCACCAGTGTTACAAACGGCACATGGTAGGTCAGGCCCTCTTAGGCCTCTTTCACACGGGCGTTATGGATTGGGGCCGGATAGGATGCGGGTGCGTGGCGGGGAAATCGTGCGCGTGAGCACACAATCTCAGTCAGTTTTGACTGCGATTGCGTTGCGTGGTTCAGTTTTTTCCGTGCGAGTGCAATGGGTTTTGCACGCACGTGAGAAAAAACTGAATGTGGTACCCAGACCCGAACTTCTTCACAGAAGTTCGGGCTTGTGATCGGTGTTCTGTAGATTTTATTATTTTCCCTTATAACATGGTTATAAGGGAAAATAATAGCATTCTTAATACAGAATGCTTAGTAGAAGGTCAATTGAGGGTTAAAAAAATAAATAAAAATTAACTCACCTTCTCCATAGCTGCCGGTCTCTGGTCTTTCTTCAGGACCTCTGGTGACGTCACTGAGATCATCACATGGTTCAATCACATGGTCCATCACCACGGTGATGGACCATGTGATTGGACCATGTGATGTGACGTCATCACAGGTCCTTTAACTGATCGGCAACTACGCGATCAAGAGGAGGAGGTGAGTTCATTTTTTTTTATTTTTAATCCCTCAATTTTACTATGCATTCTGTATTCAGAATGCTATTATTTTCCCTCATAACAATGTTATAAGGGAAAATAATAATGATCGGGTCCCCATCCCGATCGTCTCCTAGCAACCATGCGTGAAAATCGTACCGCATCCGCACTTGCTTGCGGATGCTTGCGATTTTCACTCAGCCCCATTCACTTCTATGGGGCCTGCGTTGCGTGAAAAACGCACAAAATAGAGCATGCTGCGATTTTCACGCAACGCTCAAGTGATGCGTGAAAATCACCGCTCATGTGCACAGCCCCATAGAAATGAATGGGTCCGGATTCAGTGCGGGTGCAATGCATTCAACTCACGCATCGCATCCGCGCGGAAATTTTGCCCGTGTGAAAGGGGCCTTACAGATCCTGCGTTGGGGCCCAGAAGCTTCGGGGTACTGCTCTGTTGTAATGGGGCATATGTCTAGATTTAGTCATTTAAACTGAATGAGATGTTTTCATCCAGAGGAAGCCAACACAAAACCTGATACCGTCGTCAGTACCGGAATCGCCATATACTTTTTGAACACTATTTATTCCGGGAGCCAGAAATGCCTTCGGTGGACCCATCATGTTTTTTAGTTTTCTATTTGCATAGCCGTATGAAGCCTTGTTTTTTCGCAGGACAAAGGACAAGTTGTACTAACAGTACCGTTTTATTTAGCATACAACACGATCTAGCAAGAAGCTGGAAACAATTACAATGAGTTGAAATTGAAAAAATAAATAAAAAATGCAATTCCGCAATAGTTTTATGGGTTTCTTTGTTACGGCGTTCTCTCTTCAGTAAAACTCATCTTCATTCTGCAGGTCAGTACGATTTATAGCGATACCACATTTATATAGTTTTTCTTGTGTTTTAATACCTAAAGGGAACCTGTCATCAGGATGCACCTTTGGAGCTAAATAAAAATGTGTACTTTGCATCCTCCATTGATTCCTAAACTTTGTCTAATCTTTAAAGTATTGTATTAATGTTAAAAACTTAAAAAAATGGATGTTCAAATAGTACCTGATGGTCAGGATAAGGAGAGTCCCGTGTCATCTCCCGACTCCCACCCATCTCCTTCTCCACGACCTCCCCGCTGCCTGTGTCATACTGCCCCGGAGAGTCCCGACGGCAGCAGCGGCCGAGAGAAATCTCGCTCCAGCACGGATGATTCCATTGAGCTTCCCACATCCTGACATCTGCAGTGAGTCTTCTACGCTGGGGCGAGATTTGCCTGGGCCGCTGCTGCCGTCAGGACAGGTCAGGGCGGTATTATGGGTGGGGAGATGACGCGTGACTCTCCTAATCCTGACCGACGCCCAATGACTCCACGAGGTACCTTTTGTCGACGTCGGGTACAACTTAAAAGTTTTACATTAACACTTTACGGATTAGACAAAGACAGTTTAGGAATCGGTGGAGGATGCACAGACAGTACAAACTTTTATTTAGCTCCAAAGGTGTATCCTGATGATAGGTTCCCTTTCAACAAAAAATTAAAACTTGGAAAAAAAATATTTTTTGCTTTGCGCTGTCATATTCTGACCCCCATAACATTTTTATAGTTATGTCTACGGAGCTGTGTGAGATATCATTTTTTGGCGGGGCGATCTGTAGTTTCTGTTTCAAAAAGTCGGTTTTATTAAGGCACAAAATAAGGCAAGGTTACAGAAACCAAATCTGTAGTTTCTGTTGATATCATTTTGGAGTGTATATAACTTTTTCATCACTTTTTATTCCTTTTTATGGGAGGTAAACCACAGTAAAAATTGGTGAATTAGCCATTTTTTCTGTTACAGTATTCACTATTTGTTTTACCCATATTTTAAGTCTCCTTAGGGACTGCCATTAGATCGCTTGTCCCATAGACTGCAATGAATTACTATTGCAGCTTATGGGACATTCAATATGTTCCTATGGAGCTCTGTCACAAGCAGGGCTCCATAAGAACTATTGCTATTGGAAGCCTTGGATCCTAGAGGGACCGAGGCTACCACAGTGATTGAACAACTACCCTGATCGCAGTGCGGGGGAAGCATTCAGGCCCCAGGAGCGCATCGCTTCCGGGGAAAGCCGCCTCAGATGTCCTGGTCACACCTATCGTTGTCTCTGATCACAGAGATTAGCCCAGGGTGTCCGCTGCACTTTCAGAAAAAAAAATGGACTTCTGTTGTATATTTACATAGGATGTCCTCAAGGGGTTAAAACCAATTAAACATTTTTGCTGCCGCATTAAAAGACCCATAGGATTTTTATCTTTCCATGGATGGAGTTGTGTGAGGTCTTGTTTTTTCGCGGGACAAGCTGTAGTTTTTATTGGTACCATATTTGGGATAAATATCATATTTTATTCCCTTTTAATGGGAGGCAAGATGTACAAAAATAACGGCAATTTTGACACTGTTTTTATAAAAAAAATAAAAAAAATTGTCAGTGTTCGTTGTGCAGGCTAAATTACTGGATTATTTTACAGTTATTATAGATGTAGAAATACCAATTATGTGAGGATTTTTTTTTAAATTTTTTTATTTGTTACGTAGTAAGAGAGTAAGGCCCCTTTCACACAGGCGAGAATTCTGTGCGGGTGCAATGCGTGAGGTGAACGCATTGCACCTGCACTGATTCCGGACCCATTCACTCCAATTGGGCTGTGCACATGAGCGGTGATTTTCACGCATCACTTGTGCGTTGCGTGAAAATCGCAGCATGCTCTATATTGTGCGTTTTTCATGCTACGCAGGACCCATAGAAGTGAATGGGGCTGCGTGAAAATCGCAAGCATCCGCAAGCAAGTGCGGATGCAGTCCGATTTTCACGCATGGTTGCTAGGTGACGATCGGGATGGGGACCCGATCTTTATTATTTTCCCTTATAACATGGTTATAAGGGAAAATAATAGCATTCTGAATACAGAATGCTAAGTAAATTAGGGATGGAGGGGTTAAAAAAATTAAAATAAAAATTAAACTCACCTCATCCACTTGTTCACACAGCCTGGCTTGTCTTCTTTCTTCTTTTTTAAGGACCTGGGAGGAAAAGGACCTTTGGTGACGTCACTGCGCTCATCACATGGTCCATCAAAGAAGAAGAAAGAAGACAAGCCAGGCTGTGCGAACAAGTGGATGAGGTGAGTTTAATAATTTATTTTTTATTTTTTAACCCCTCCATCCCTAATTTATTTAGCATTCTGTATTAAGAATGCAATTTTTTCCCCTTATACCATATAAATAATAAAATCTACACAACTCCGATCCCACACTTCCCACAATTTCTGTGAAGAAGTCCGGGTTCGGGTCTGGGTACAAAACATGCCGATTTTTCTCACATGCTGAAAAATCACACATTTTCCAGCAACGCCCCCGCATCTTTTCCCGCAACGCCTGTGTGAAAGAGGCCAAAATTTTTTTTAGTTTTTTTTTTACTTTATTAACTTTATTTTAATTCCACTAAGGGATTGCTGAAATAATTCACTGCAATATAGAAGTAATGCAGTGTATTATACCTGGTAGTATTATACTGACAATCTGCCTAGACTCTGGCCTTAAAGGGGTTGTCCGGGTTCAGAGCTGAACCTGCACATAAGCTCCCCTTTACTCATTTACCATGTATGGGTGGAGCATCGGAGCATTTCTTGCTCTGATGCTCCCTCTTGCCCTGCGCGAAGAGCTTTTTCTCCACTACCGGAGATGTACCGGGTCTCACCATGGGAATGCTAGGCGGAGACTTCAGCGTAGCTGTGAGCCCGGTGATGTCACTGGCAGAAATGGGCTGTTTTTAGCGGTCCTAGGCTGTTTTAGAGGCTAGAGCAGTGCTAATGCCCGCCCATTAGTGCCGGCGACGTCACCGGGATCACTGCTAGATGGAAGCCTCCGCCTAGCATACTGAGAAAAAACCGGGTACGTCACCGGCAGTGAACAAACAGCCCTTGTCGTGCTCTATGCAGTGTAGGGCAAGGGGGAGCATCAGATCTACAAATGCTCCGATGCTCCACTCAGACATAGTAAAAGAGTGAAGGAGAGCTTATGTCCGCCACAGCTCTGAACCCGGACAAATCTAAACTGGAGTGTCAGCTACTTTCAATAGGTTATAATGAAAAATGTGCAATTGTTTTGTATCTACAGCGGTCCTATGCATCTCTGGTAACAGAATACAACCAGACCTTGTATAGTCTGATCCAGAAGTTATACTCTTTTTCTGACTTTTCACAATTTTTTGCTCACACTTGGCAGATTTTGTGGCAAAAATTTCTGCAACTGTCCCATTCATCTGAACCAGGCTTGCAAAGATCCCTGTGCTTGTCGCCAACACAATATTAGGACTCATGCACACAAACGTATTGTCTTTCCGTGTTTGATCATATACAGAACCATTCATCTCAATGGGTCCGCAAAAAAAACTTAAGTTCATTCCGCAAAAGGATAGAACATGTCCTATTATTGTCTGCATTACGGACAAGGATAGGACCGTTCTATTAGGGGGCAGCTGTTACGGTCCGCAAAATACGGAATGCACATGGATTTTTTTTTTATTGACTATGAAGGCCACATTACATTGTTATCATAGACAAATTAATAGGCTGTCTATGTAATGCATGGACATGGTGGGCCATGCAGGGAAGGAGTTGCTCTAAGCCAGGGATGCTCCGCCTGAGGCTCTCCAGCTGTTGTAAAACTACAACTCCCACCATTCCCTGCTGTAGGCTGATAGCTATTGGCTGGCATGCTGGGAGTTATAGTTTTGCAACAGCTGTAGGGCCGCAGGTTGGGCATTTCTGCTCTAAGTGGTGGTCTCCGGTGAGGAGATCCCTTCCATTAATGCCCTCTTCAAATATCTGAAAATGGGTTTTCTAAAGCACTTACGTTTTTTAATATCTAACTTTTCTACCAAAAAATCTGCATGGGATTTTATATCCTTATTTCGCAGGGATGCCAGACGGAGCACACATGAAGGGATGCCAGAAAGAGCACACGTGCAGGGATGCCAGAAGGAGCACACGTGAAGGGACGCCAGAAGTAACACATGTGAAGGGACGCCAGAGGAGCACATATAAAGAAATGCCAGAAGGAGCACATGTAAGGGGATGCTAGAAGGAACACACGTGAAGGGATGCCAGAAGGTGCACGCGTGCAGGGATGCCAGAAGGAGCACACATGAAGGGACGCCAGAAGTAACACATGTGAAGGGACACCAGAGGAGCACATATGAGGGGATGCTGAAGGAACACACGTGAAGGGATGCCAGAAGGAGTACACATGCAAGGATGCCAGAAGGGGCACATGTGAAGGGACGCCAGAGGAGCACATATAAAGAAATGCCAGAAGGAGCACACGTGCAGGGATGCCAGAGGAGCATATATGAGGGGATGCCAGAAGGAGCACATGTGAAGGGACGCCAGAAGTAACACATGTGAAGGGACGCCAGAGGAGCACATATAAAGAAATGCCAGAAGGAGCACATGTGAAGGGACGCCAGAGGAGCATATATGAGGGGATGCCAGAAGGGGCACACGTGAAGGGATGCCAGAAGGAGCACATGTGAAGGGATGCCAGAGGAGCATATATGAGGGGATGCCAGAAGGGGCACACGTGAAGGGATGCCAGAAGGAGCACATGTGAAGGGACGCCAGAAGTAACACATGTGAAGGGACGCCAGAGGAGCACATATAAAGAAATGCCAGAAGGAGCACATGTGAAGGGACGCCAGAGGAGCATATATGAGGGGATGCCAGAAGGAACACACGTGAAGGTCTGCCAGAAGGAGTACACATGGAGAGATGCCAGAAGGAGCACACGTAAAGTGATGCCAGAAGGAGCACACGTAATGGGACGCCAGAAGTAACACATGTTAAGGGACGCCAGAGGAGCACATATAAAGAGATGCCAGAAGGAGCACATGTGAAGGGACGCCAGAGGAGCACATATGAGGGGATGCCAGAAGGAGCACACGTCCAGGGATGCCAGAAGGGGCACATGTCCAGGGATGCCAGAAGGGGCACACGTGAAGGGACGCCAGAAAGGGCACACGTGCAGGGATGCCAGAAGGAGCACACGTGAAGGGACGCCAGAAGTAACACATGTGAAGGGACGCCAGAGGAGCACATATAAAGTAATGCCAGAAGGAGCACATGTGAAGGGACGCAGAGGAGCATATATGAGGGGATGCCAGAAGGAGTACACGTAAAGTGACGCAAGAAGGAGTACACATGGAGAGATGCCAGAAGGAGCACACGTAAAGTGATGCCAGAAGGAGTACACATGCAGGGATGACAGAAGGAGCACACGTGAAGGGATGCCAGAAGGAGCACACGTAATGGGACGCCAGAAGTAACACATGTGAAGGGACGCCAGAGGAGCACATATGAGGGGATGCCAGAAGGAGCAAACGTGAAGGGACGCCAGAAGGGGCACACGTGAAGGGATGCCAGGAGGAGTACACATCAAGAGATGCCAGAAGTAACACATGTGAAAGGACGCCAGAGGAGCACATGAGGGGATGCCAGAAGTAACACACGTGAAGGGGTGCCAGGGTGGCATATACTGTGACATTATTATACAGAACTGACAACAGCCCATATTAATATACATGTATCGTAAACTCTCTGTAAAAGAGATTTATTCCTGACTGGGATGGTGATAAGTGGGTAATAAATACTGGCACACATCAGTTTTATAATTTCAGCTATTACCCACTGACAGTTCCCACTTTAATCTCTTTCAAGTGGACATTACAGGTTTATGTATGCTGAGAGCAGAAGAAATCCAGCCATAATGGTCAGTGGTCCTCTACAGCGCTGATTGTCTATAAAAAGCAGCAAATGTTATCAGGTAAAATAACTAGAAAAGAATATCCATCTGTAAATAATCAATCACCTCCGAAGTCACTCTCCCCACACAGTATTCAGTATTTGAGCCAGGATCTAATATGTATAGGCACCTCCGACCCCCATCCTACCCGAGCAATGACTTTGGGATGATTCTCTTGATACTTGTTATACTGTAGGTGTATTGAGTACATTTAACTCGCTAAAGATGAAATGCTATATGCTGCATTGCACCTCTTTAACTTAGGGTTGGACTCATTGGAGGAAAGGGTTAAAGGGGTAATGTTGCCATTTAAAGTTATTTTAATACAATTTAACATAAAAAAAACTCATTACTTTTGTAATTTACTTTGTTGCAAAAATGCTCCATTTATGAGATAATTGTTTTACTTCATTATAATGGCGCCCCCTGGTGTCTAATATGTATGGTAATGTGCACATCCACCTACTGAAGTGGTTGCACATGCTCAGTTCCATCCTTCAACTTTTACTAGCCGTATCTATTTTTAGAAGTTGTGACAGTTACAGGGGAGAGAGTGACAGCAGAAAGGATATGCCCCCCTGAGAAAGGACACACCCCTTGAGCTATGACAGGGACAGGGCATCAGCATTACTAAGTATCTTTTGCTAAAGGTATACACACATCAAAACAAAATGCAAGTGAAATGAATGAACATTCATATTAAAGGAGTTATTGTGTGATTGTTAGAAAAAAAGAAAATCAGACATCATATAGTACATGGCAATATCTTTGTAACAAAGCTATAACCAGCCCTGTACATAACATGGATCCAGAGATCTCCACAATCTTTTATCCAATTGCTCAACTAGATTATATTACACTGGCACCCGAGGGGGTGTGTCCTTTCTCCAGCAGCTCTCTCCCTATCACAGCTCAAGCAGTATGTTCTTTCTCAGGGGCATGTCCTTTCTCCAGCAGCTCTCTCCCTATCACAGCTCAGGCAGCATGTTCTTTCTCAGGGGCATGTCCTTTCTCCAGCAGCTCTCTCCCTATCACAGCTCAGGTAGCATGTTCTTTCTCAGGGGCGTGTCCTTTCTCCAGCAGCTCTCTTCCTATCACAGCTCAAGCAGTATGTTCTTTCTCAGGGGCATGTCCTTTCTCCAGCAGCTCTCTCCCTATCACAGCTCAGGCAGCATGTTCTTTTTCAGGTGGCGTGTCCTTTCTGCTGCAGCTCTCTCCCTATCACAGCTCAAGCAGTATGTTCTTTCTCAGGGGCATGTCCTTTCTCCAGCAGATCTCTCCCTATCACAGCTCAGGCAGCATGTTCTTTTTCAGGTGGCGTGTCCTTTCTGCTGCAGCTCTCTCAATTTACATCTCAGGCAGCATGTTCTTTCTCAGGCGGTGTGTCCCTTTCACAGCTCAGGCTGTATGTCTTTTCTCAGGTAGTGTGTTCTTTTATAGCAGTTCACATTCATTTCACATGTCTGCGATAATATCCGTGACAAGATAGCCAGTATTTAATTCGTGAAGGATCCGTGTTTGGTCCATGTGTCCGTTTTTTGCCCTCCATGTGCCATCTGTATTCCACTGACACTGATAGGCTGGCAATCAATTTCCAGAGCAATACCTAGCAACAATCCATGAAAAACACAGACCAAACACGGATCGCATACTCGTTGTGTCTTTGGTTTCCACAGGCCCATAGACTATAATGTGCATGAGGGATCTGTAATCATGAGCAAAAGTAGGGCATGCTCCCTTGGTATCACCACGAACCTACTGTCCGTGGAAAATCACTGAAGTGTGAATACACTCATTAAAGTCAATGGAGACCACTGGGGAGACTTTGGACAGCACATGTCCAGGAGTCACTGAAAGAGGCCTAACTGTCCCAGGCTACAACAGAATATACAGCTGGTAGCAGGGCCGTCTTTAATATTGATTGGACCTTGGGCAAGAGTTTACTTGGGCCCCCTGGATCCCGCCTTCCCACACCTTAAAAAAAAGCGAAAATCTTATACTCACCTGTTTCCTTTCACTGGCGCTCACTAGCTGCTGGTACGGCGAGGGATGGTGCAACGCAGACGCGCACACCTCACCGCGTCCTGGCACAGGCGGGCGTGATGACATCATCACGCCTGCCTGCGCTGGGATTTCACTACCAAATAGACCTCAGGCCTGTAGTCTATGACAAGTCTTGTCGCCATCTGCAAATTTTAAGGCACATTGGCGACCATTTTGCTCACCATCTGGAGCGCTGTATTGCATCAGTGACATGAACACTCTCCACATATAATGATATATTACATCAGTGACATCACCGCTCTCCACATATAATGTTATATTAAATCAGTGACATCACCGCTCTCCACATATAAGTGATATTTTACATCAGTGACATCACCGCTCTCCACATATATGTGATGAGCGGTGATGTCACTAATGTAATATATTACTTACCGGTATATGTGGACAGCAGTGATGTCACTGATGTAATATATTACTTATGTGTGGAGAGTGGTGATGTCACTGATGTAATATATCACTTATAAGTAATATATTACATCAGTGACATCACCGCTGTCCATATATAGGTGATATATTACATCTGTGACATCACCGCTCTCCACATATAAGAGGCATATTACATCAGTGACGTCATCCCTTGGCGCTGGGGTGCGCAGCCAGGGCCGGCCTTAGGTGTTCAGGCGCCCTGTGCGAGCTAACCTTGTGGTAGTGTTACCTGCAGTCCTATGTAAAACCACAGATAACACTAGTGCTAAATAATGTAGTAGTGTTACCTGCAGTCCTATGTAAAACCACAGATAACACTAGTGTAGATCATGTGGAAGTGTTACCTTCGTCCTTAGTGTGCCTCCCTGTGTCTATCGCACAGACTCCATGCTGGCGCTGCCTCCTCTTCCATCTTCTTCCTCTTGTCCCGCACAGAACGTTCTGAAGCAGCTGCGTCAAGACATAGGAACACTGTGGGCATGGTGATACACACAGGGAGAGACACACACACACACAGGGACACAGACACACACACACACAAAGGGACAGACACACACACACACAAAGGGACAGACACACACACACACACACACAAAGGGACACACACACAGGGATGGACACACACACACACAGGGATGGACACACACACACACAGGGACGGACACACACACACAGGGACGGACACACACACACACACAAAGGGACAGACACACACACACAGGGACAGACACACACACACACAGGGACACACACACACAGGGACACACACACACACAGGGACGGACACACACACACACACACACACACACACACAGGGACGGACAGTCACACAGCAGCAAGGAGTTAAAGTCCAACCCTTAATGGCCCCCAAGATCCCTGGGGGGGGGGGGGGGTTGATGTAGTAGCAGGAAAGCACACACTGTCCCCCTGTCCTATATGAGCCCCCCCTCCCCTGTCCTATATGAGCCCCCCCTCCCCTGTCCTATATGAGCCCCCCTCCCCTGTCCTATATGAGCCCCCCTCTCCCCTGTCCTATATGAGCCCCCCCTCCCCTGTCCTATATGAGCCCCCCCTCTCCCCTGTCCTATATGAGCCCCCCCTCCCCTATATGAGCCCCCCCTGTCCTATATGAGCCCCCCCTGTCCTATATGAGCCCCCCCTGTCCTATATGAGAGCCCCCCCCTGTCCTATATGAGAGCCCCCCTGTCCTATATGAGCCCCCCCTGTCCTATATGAGCCCCCCCTGTCCTATATGAGCCCCCCCTGTCCTATATGAGAGCCCCCCCCCGTCCTATATGAGAGCCCCCCCTGTCCTATATGAGAGCCCCCCCCTGTCCTATATGAGAGCCCCCCCCCTGTCCTATATGAGCCCCCCCCCCTGTCCTATATGAGCCACCCCCCCCCATGGCTACCAAATACCTGTAAGTTCTGTTAGTTGAACTTGCTTGGCTGGCTCAGGCTGTGTCTGTTGTGGCTGCCGGCTGGGGCTCCGCCTCCTTCTTCTCTCTGCCTGTGCGGCAGCTGCGTCACACTCCAGCAGCCACTGGTCTGCTCTGTTAAAGAGCCAGGCAGCAGAGCGGAGCGCAGAGCGGCCGCGGGCCCCGCCCCCTCCTCACTCAGTCTCTTTCTATAGTCCGGTCCGGACCGTGACTTTGTTATGTTACATGGCCGGCGGCGGCAACAAAATATAGGGGGCCCAAGTAAAATCCAAGTAAAATGCTGCTTGGGCCCCCCAGGAGCAACTGGGCCCGGGGCAGCTGCCCCTTTTGCCCTGCGGTAAAGACGGCCCTGGCTGGTAGCAGTGAGAGGGAACTGAGCATGTGCGACCACCTTAGTGATGTGACTGAGGTGGACAGAGAAATAAGGAAAACAACAAACAGCAGGTGGCGCTGTACAAATAGATTGTATTGAATAGCTCGGCGGCTATACAAAATTTTGAATTACTTGCAATGACAAAAGTATTCGGACCCAGCTGCTGGTTTGAAAAATGTAGAATATTTTTCATGAGACAACCCCTTTAAGACCTGAAAAACCCCTTTTTATTAAATATGAAGTGTGTGATCATAGATTCATTAATGGAGGGGACTTTCAACATGTAAATGGCCACAGATTTTTTTCTTTGATGCTTTGACAAAAAAAAGTTGCATTTCAGACTCTAGGCTTAAAGAACAAAGACTGAGGAGCATTTACTAATGTCTTAACGCCACAATAGTGGCAAGAAAAGAAGGTGGGGCTTAGCAGGAGGGGCGGAGCTTATAATGGCCTACCTAAATTGCTATAAGCACGGAATCCGGACCCATTCATTTCAATGGGGCTGTGTACATGTGCGTTGGTTTTCACGCATCACTTGTGCGTTGCGTGAAAATCGCAGCATGTATTCTACGATTTTCACACAATGCTGGAGTGAATGGAGCTGCGTGAAAATCGCATCCGCAAGCAAGTGCGGATGTGATACGTTTTTCACGGATGGTTGCTAAGAGATGTTGTTTGCAAACATTCAGGTTTTTATTACGCGTGTATTAAATCGCATTGCACCCGCGCGGGGAAAAAAAACTAAACGCGATTGCAAACAAAACTGAATGAATTTGTTTGCGAAATCGCACATTTTTCACTGAACGCATCCGCAGCGCATCCGGACCTAATCCGGACACGTTGGTCTGCAAGGGGCCTTATAGTGTAAGTATATGCCAGCCCCTAGCTCACGTAGACTTCATTTTCTGGTGCATTATCGGCTGGAGATGCGCCTAATCTAATAAGGGGCACCTGACTCTAAATAAATGAGGCGCATCTCATTCTGGCACAAAGGGATGAAGACCGACCTCCGGGAACGCCAGTCCTGATAACTGTCCCTCACTGTATGTGAATCCACTCTTAGGGACAGTTCACACAGAGTCTTTTGGCGCTGATTTTGGAGCGTTTCTGCCTCAACATCAGCTCCAAAAAATCTAACAGCCTCCCATTCATGGGAAGCAGCACTTGCTTACTTTTTTTAATTTTTTCTTTTACACGTGTAAAAAAGAAGCGGTGGAATCTGATTGGTTGTTATGGGCAACTAAGGCAGTTTTCCTTTACACCAGTTTTGATAAATGACCCCCATAGCCTTAAAAATATATATAGTTGTTAACTTTTGCTGCATAAAGTTGCTGAACGTTGGCGCAACACATATCGCCGTGTAGTTGTACCCAAGGCCAGCGTGGGGGGGGGGGTCAAACTGGGTAATTGCCCTAGACCCCCGTCACCAAAGGGGTCCCCTTCCAGTGGTCTTCCTCCAGTCTTTACAGAATACAATGCTATGGGGTTCTGGAGTCGGTACCATTAATTAGCGGGCAGCAGTTAACTCCTTCTGACAGAGGTTCCCTCTGCTGGCGGCTGATTTACAGCCTGTGCTTCCCCCCACAGATACCTCAGCCCCTTATTAGTCATAAACAGCCCGCGTCAGGACAGGGGGGGTGGAGGAGGATATTTTCAACCACTCTGGATTTTGCCAGCTAACTCTCCCTTCAATCCACCCAACTATGAGGCATAAAAAGTAAGGGGGTCATTTACTATTCTGAAATATCCCTAAATTAGGCGTATTTCAGGCGCAGGTGGCTATCTGCGACTTCGCCTTGCTCACGCCCAGGTCTAAAATTGTGGGCAGGGAAGGGGACGGGTCAGTAGGCCCGTCTCCATATACCAAAGACAGACAATGGGACTCAGAATATACAGAAATATTACAAACTTTATTGATTTATAAAAATAAATAATTATTCAAAGGAAAGAAAATAGCAAGGTGGAAAATGATACAGAGAGCATAGCAAAGAGCATTATACCAGGTATAGTGATACGTGTCTTTAAAATATAAAATATAAAATAACGGCGCTACTAAACGTATCACAGTAAGAGTAAAAAGATATATAAATATCCGATGGTCCACAGAGGGACATCAATATCTTTAGTTATTAGATTAGGAAATAGTGCCACAGACACCAAGGTATATCCGATTCCAATAAGCCTACTCACTATACTGCATTGGCGGTGTTGCTGAACAAATCACAGTAAATGTAACATTAAAGTGTAATGTATAGGGGCAGTGATACTAAACATTTTTGTAATATACTTTAATTACTGAAATCGTATATTTCTATTAGAAAAATAGCTCTAGAGTGGCCCATTTTGAGCCTTAGCGACGCTCCTCTGTCTGCTTACATAACACAGTGTTAAGCAAGTCTCCCCTGTTCTGTAAACAGAAGACAGAGGAGCGTCGCTAAGGCTCAAAATGGGCCACTCTAGAGCTATTTTTCTAAAAGAAATGTACAATTTCAGTAATTAAAGTATATTACAAAAATGGCCTGTATCACTGCCCCTATACATTACAAAAATAAAAAAAATGACAGTTACACTTTAAGAATAAGAAATGATCGCAGAGGGACAGTGTCACCAATGTACATAATGATATCAAAGATATATGATTACACAGCAACACCAAAGGATAGATATACAGTCAGGTCCATAAATATTGGGACATCGACACAATTCTAACATTTTTGGCTCTATACACCACCACAATGGATTTGAAAATGAAATGCACAAGATGTGCTTTAACTGCAGACTGTCAGCTTTAATTTGAGGGAATTTACATCCAAATCAGGTGAACGGTGTAGGAATTACAACAGTTTGCATATGTGCCTCCCACTTGTTAAGGAACCAAATGTAATGGTACAATTGGCTTCTCAGCTGTTCCATCGCCAGGTGTGTGTTATTCCCTCATTATCCCAATTACAATGAGCAGATAAAAGGTCCAGAGTTCATTTCAAGTGTGCTATTTGCATTTGGAATCTGTTGCTGTCAACTTTCAAGATGAGATCCAAAGAGCTGTCACTATCAGTGAAGCAAGCCATCATTAGGCTGAAAAAACAAACCCATCAGAGAGATAGCAAAAACATTAGGAGTCGCCAAAACAACTGTTTGGAACATTCTTAAAAAGAAGGAACGCACCGGTGAGCTCAGCAACACCAAAAGACCCGGAAGACCACGGAAAACAACTGTGGTGGATGACGAAGAATTCTTTCCCTGGTGAAGAAAACACCCTTCACAACAGTTGGCCAGATCAAGAACACTCTCCAGGAGGTAGGTGTATGTGTGTCAAAGTCAACAATCAAGAGAAGACTTCACCAGAGTGAATACAGAGGGTTCACCACAAGATGTAAACCATTGGTGAGCCTCAAAAACAGGAAGGCCAGATTAGAGTTTGCCAAACGACATCTAAAAAAGCCTTCACAGTTCTGGAACAACATCCTATGGACAGATGAGAACTTGATCAACTTGTACCAGAGTGATGGGAAGAGAAGAGTATGGAGAAGGAAAGGAACTGCTCATGATCCTAAGCATACCACCTCATCAGTGAAGCATGGTGGTGGTATGTCATGGCGTGGGCATGTATGGCTGCCGATGGAACTGGTTCTCTTGTATTTCTTGATGATGTGACTTCTGACAAAAGCAGCAGGATGAATTCTGAAGTGTTTCAGGCAATATTATCTGCTCATATTCAGCTAAATGCTTCAGAACTCATTGGACGGCGCTTCACAGTGCAGATGGACAATG
Organism: Bufo bufo; assembly: GCF_905171765.1. Taxonomy (NCBI): domain Eukaryota; kingdom Metazoa; phylum Chordata; class Amphibia; order Anura; family Bufonidae; genus Bufo; species Bufo bufo. Next base: position 51,654,608 of record NC_053394.1, read on the forward strand.
ACCCAAAGCATACTGCAAAAGCAACCAAAGAGTTTTTTAAAGGGTTTCTGTCACCCCACAAAACTCATTTTTTTTTTTTTTGGATAGTTATATTCCTTATAGCGCGATATAGGAATATATATATCTTTCGGTGATGTCATCGGTGCAGGCGCACTGAGGGAGTGCTGAGGAGACGAGCCTCCTCATCTCAGAGCGCCTGCGCCGAATGACCAGAGGCGCGCGATTTTTGAAATACTGACAGGGCCGGCCGAAGGAGGAGATCACGGCTGGCCCTGTCAATCAACACGGCGAGGGGGCGGTTTTCTGTTGCGGCTACCAGCAAGAAGACGCCCTACTTGCTGGTAGAGCCCTGATTTACATATTATAAAACTTCGTTTTCTAAAGAATCGGCCGCATGAAAGTAAGTAAGACTATTATATTCTCCTATATCGCGCTATAAGGAATATAACTATCCAAAAAAAAAAAAAAGAGTTTTGTGGGGTGACAGAAACCCTTTAAGGGAAAGAAGTGGAATGTTATGCAATGGCCAAGTCAATCACCGGACCTGAATCCGATTGAGCATGGATTTCACTTGCTGAAGACAAAACTGAAGGGAAAATGCCCCAAGAACAAGCAGGAACTGAAGACAGTTGCAGTAGAGGCCTGGCAGAACATCACCAGGGATGAAACCCAGCGTCTGGTGATGTCTATGCGTTCCAGACTTCAGGCTGTAATTGACTGCAAAGGATTTGCAACCAAGTATTAAAAAGTGAAACTTTGATTTATGATTATTATTCTGTCCCATTACTTTTGGTTCCTTAACAAGTGGGAGGCACATATGCAAACTGCTGTAATTCCTGCACCGTTCACCTGATTTGGATGTAAATACGCTCTAATTAAAGCTGACAGTCTGCAGGTAAAGCACATCTTGTTCGTTTCATTTCAAATCCATTGTGGTGGTGTATAGAGCCCAAAATGTTAGAATTGTGTCGATGTCCCAATATTTATGGACCTGGCTGTAATATGCCCTAAGGTTAAGAAAAGTAGCATATAAACATCCTAATGGAACCTACCCTGTGACATGGTTCACCAAGAACCTGGAATGCTGCCCCAAGCACAGACACCTCAATGTGCGTTTCACCCCATAGGCTTCGTCAGGAGGTGTGCCGGTAGGCCCGTCTCCTTCACCATTTTCTAAACCATTTTTAGGAGTAGAAAATGGTCTACATGTAACACGGTTCTAAAGCTGTCTTATATTTAGAACTGGAGCTGAATGCACTGAAGTTACGTAGACGCCTGCACCTCTTCATAACTTCAGCGGATCCACCGCCAGAGCAAGGGGCGTTATTAAGACTGGCGTCTAAAACACTGGTCTTAATAAATGAGCCCTATGTGCATTTGTGTGTTAAAGAGGACCTTTAACCTCTTATGGCTCTATGACACAACATAGAGCCATAACAATAGATGCTCCAGAATTGTTATTACATGGGGAATGCATGAAGCTATTAAAACAGGCGTGTCAGGAGAGGAGACGGGTCCTCTTTAAGTAAATGTAATTATGAGCATACCTGAGTGTCAAATGTGCGTCATGTGTACATTATGTGTTTTTATGTAGATATATGTGTGTCTATATACATATACTTTCTGTTCTTTTATATTTGTGTGTGTATATATATATATATATATATATATATTTAGATCTATATAGATATGTATATACATACAAACACTGTATGTATATTCTTATGTATATGAGTGTTTATACAGTTGTATTCAAAATCCTTCTAATAGCTTCTATTTCCATACACACAAATGCATTGAGAACACTACACATTCTATTCCAAATCAAAACATGAAGACAAATATATCAAATGTGTGTTGTTCCTCTAAAAAAAATTGAAGAAAAGTGAATATTAGACTGTTCAAAAAAAGAGCAGTGTTTGTATTCTTCTTTACAAACTCAAACATTCACTATATAAACTGAAAAATGTTTGAAGATTTTACTTTCCTTTGAATCACTTCACTAATGTTTAGTTGTATAACCGCTGTGTCTGAGAACTGCTGTCCATCTGTGTTGCTCGGAGTCAACCACCTTCTGGCCCCTGTGAACAGGTATTCCAGCCCAGGATGATCGGACTACATTCCACAGTTCTTCTCTATTTCTTGGTTTTGCCTCAGAAACTGCATTTTTGATGTCACCCCACAAGTTTTCTATTGGATTAAGATCCGGGGATTGGACTGACCGCTCCATAAGGTCAATCTTGTTGGTCTGGAACCAAGATGTTACACGTTTAGGCTACTTTCACACCTGCGTTCGGGGTTCCGCTTGTGAGCTCCATTTGAAGGGGCTCACAAGCGGCCCCGAACGCATCCGTCCAGCCCCAATGCATTCTGAGTGGATGCGGATCCGCTCAGAATGCATCAGTCTGGCAGCGTTCAGCCTCCGCTCCGCTCAGCAGGCGGACACCCGAACGCTGCTTGCAGCGTTCGGGTGTCCACCTGGCCGTGCGGAGGCAAACGGATCCGTCCAGACTTACAATGTAAGTCAATGGGGATGGATCCGTTTCAAGTTGACACAATATGGCTCAATTTTCAAACGGATCCGTCCCCCATTGACTTTCAATGTAAAGTCTGGACGGATCCGTCTGAACAACTTTCACACTTAGGCTGCGTTCACACGGGCGAGATTTCCGCGCGGGTGCAATGCGGTAGGTGAACGCATTGCACCCGCACTGAATCTGGACCCATTCATTTCAATGGGGCTGTTCAGATGAGCGATGATTTTCACGCATCACTTATGCGTTGCGTGAAAATCGCAGCATGCTCTATATTCTGCGTTTTTCACGCAACGCAGGCCCCATAGAAGTGAATGGGGTTGCGTGAAAATCGCATGCATCCGCAAGCAAGTGCGGATGCGGTGCGATTTTCACGCACGGTTGCTAGGTGACTGTCTATACACTGTATTATTTTCCCTTATAACATGGTTATAAGGGAAAATAATAGCATTCTGATTACAGAATGCATAGTAGGTGATCAGTTGAGGGTTAAAAAAAATAAAAAAAATTAACTCACCTTCTCCGTTTGTTCGCGTAAGTCCCGGTCTCTTCTTTACTTCTCAAAAGATGAACTATGGGCTAAAGGACCTTTGATGACGTAAGATCACATGCTCCAATCACATGGTCCATCACCGTGGTGATGGACCCTGTGATTGGAGCATGTGATCTGACATCACCAAAGGTCCTTTAGCCCATAGTTCATCTTTTTAAAGAACTGAAGACCGGGAGAACTACGCGAACAAGAGGAGAAGGTGAGTTAATTTTTTTTATTTTTTAACCCTCAATTGATCACCTACTATGCATTCTGTAATCAGAATGCTATTATTTTCCCTTATAACCATGTTATAAGGGAAAATAATAACATCTACACAACACCGAACCCAAACCTGAACTTCTGTGAAGAAGTTCGGTTCTGGGTACCACAGTCGGTTTTTTATCACGCGCGTGCAAAACACATTGCACACGCGCGATAAAAACTGAACATCGGAACGCAATCGCAGTCAAAACTGACTGCAATTGCATTCCTACTCGCGCGGGTTTGCCGCAACACACCGGGACGCATCCGGAACTAATCCGGACACGCTCGTGTGAACCCAGCCTTAGAATTTTTTCTAAAGTATAATGCAGACGGATCCGTTCTGAACGCAAGTGTGAAAGTAGCCTTACTGGTGTGTTTGGGGTCGTTGTCTTGTTGGAACACCCATTTCAAGGGCATTTCCTCTTCAGCGTAAGGCAGCATGACCTCTTCAAGTATTCTGATGGATTCAAACTGATCCATGATCCCTGGTATGCGATAAATAGGCCCAACACCGTAGTCTGAGAAACATCCCCATATCCTGATGCTTGCTCCACCATGCTTCACTGTCTTCACAGTGTACTGAGGCTGAATTCAGTGTTTGGGGGTCGTCTGACAAACTGTCTCCGGCCACTAGACCCAAAAAGAACAATCTCACTTTCATCATTCCACAAAATGTCTCTTTAGGTCAGTCAATGTTCTCTTTGGAAAATTGTAACCTCTTCAGCACGTGTCTTTTTTTCAGCAGTGGGACTTTGCGGGGGCTTCTTGCAGATAGTTTGGCTTCACATAGACGTCTTCTAATTGTAACAGTAATCACAGGTAACTTTAGACCTTCTTTGATCTTTCTGGAGCTGATTGTTGGCTGAGTCCTTGCCATTTTGGCTATTCTTCTATCCATTTGAATGGTAGTTTTCCGCTTTCTTCCACGTCTTTCAGGTTTTAGTTGCCATTTTAAAGCATTTGCGATCATTTTATCTGTACATTTTATCAGCCTATCATTTTTTGCACTTCTTTATATGTTTTCCCCTCTCCGATCAACTTTTTAATCAAGGTACACTGTTCTTCTGAACAATGTCTGGAATGACCTATTTTCCTCAGAATTTCAGAGAGAAATGCACTGTAACCAGCATGTACAACATTTGCTGCCTTCCTTCCTTAAATAAGGGCAATAATTACCACCTGTTTTTCAAAGAATGAATGACCTCACTCATTGAACTCCACACTGCTATTATTTTGAACATGCCCCTTTCAATTAGTGATTAATGTACAGAGAATCAGCAGTATGCATGTCATGACTGTTGGGTCTATTGGGTTTCTATTACTCTACTACACCTGCTAGTAAATTATTTGCCATGTAGAAATATCATTTCTACCAAAAACAGTGATTGATCAGGTTAATGATGTCTGACTGCTATTATTTTGAACACAACTGTATATAATGTATACAGTGTAAAATTCATATGTATGTTGATGTGAGTATATATGTGTAAATATATGTGTGTGTATATACACTGCTCAAAAAAATAAAGGGAACACTTAAACAACACAATGTAACTCCAAGTCAATCACACTTCTGTGAAATCAAACTGTCCACTTAGGAAGCAACACTGAGTGACAATCAATTTCACATGCTGTTGTGCAAATGGAATAGACAACAGGTGGAAATTATAGGCAATTAGCAAGACACCCCCAATAAAGGAGTGGTTCTGCAGGTGGTGACCACAGACCAATTCTCAGTTCCTATGCTTCCTGGCTGATGTTTTGGTCACTTTTGAATGCTGGCGGTGCTTTCACTCTAGTGGTAGCGTGAGACGGAGTCTACAACCCACACAAGTGGCTCAGGTAGTGCAGCTTATCCAGGATGGCACATCAATGCGAGCTGTGGCAAGAAGGTTTGCTGTGTCTGTCAGCGTAGTGTCCAGAGCATGGAGGCGCTACCAGGAGACAGGCCAGTACATCAGGAGACGTGGAGGAGGCCGTAGGAGGGCAACAACCCAGCAGCAGGACCGCTACCTCCGCCTTTGTGCAAGGAGGAACAGGAGGAGCACTGCCAGAGCCCTGCAAAATGACCTCCAGCAGGCCACAAATGTGCATGTGTTTGCTCAAACGGTCAGAAACAGACTCCATGAGGGTGATATGAGGGCCCGACGTCCACAGGTGGGGGTTGTTCTTACAGCCCAACACCGTGCAGGACGTTTGGCATTTGCCAGAGAACACCAAGATTGGCAAATTCACCACTGGCGCCCTGTGCTCTTCACAGATGAAAGCAGGTTCACACTGAGCACATGTGACAGACGTGACGGAGTCTTGAGACGCCGTGGAGAACGTTCTGCTGCCTGCAACATCCTCCAGCATGACCGGTTCGGCATTGGGTCAGTAATGGTGTGGGGTGGCATTTCTTTGGAGGGCCGCACAGCCCTCCATGTGCTCGCCAGAGGTAGCCTGACTGCCATTAGGTACCGAGATGAGATCCTCAGACCCCTTGTGAGACCATATGCTGGTGCGGTTGGCCCTGGGTTCCTCCTAATGCAAGACAATGCTAGACCTCATGTGGCTGAAGTGTGTCAGCAGTTCCTGCAAGACGAAGGCATTGATGCTATGGACTGGCCCGCCCGTTCCCCAGACCTGAATCCAATTGAGCACATCTGGGACATCATGTCTCGCTCTATCCACCAACGTCACGTTGCACCACAGACTGTCCAGGAGTTGGCAGATGCTTTAGTCCAGGTCTGGGAGGAGATCCCTCAGGAGACCGTCCGCCACCTCATGAGGAGCATGCACAGGCGTTGTAGGGAGGTCATACAGGCACGTGGAGGCCACACACACTACTGAGCCTCATTTTGACTTGTTTTAAGGACATTACATCAAAGTTGGATCAGCCTGTAGTGTGTTTTTCCACTTTAATTTTGAGTGTGACTCCAAATCCCGACCTCCATGGGTTGAAAAATTTGATTTCCATTTTTTTATTTTTGTGTGATTTTGTTGTCAGCACATTCAACTATGAAAAGAACAAAGTATTTCAGAAGAATATTTAATTAATTCAGATCTAGGATGTGTTATTTTTGTGTTCCCTTTATTTTTTTGAGCAGTGTATATTCTGTTATACAAGTGAACAGTCAAGTGTTGTCCCTCCTCGCTAGCTGAAGACTGGGCCTCATGTACACGACTGTATCTGTTTTGCGGTCCACAAAACACGAATTCTGGCCATGATCATGCTACTTTTTTTTTCCAGTCTAGAGAAAAGAACATATTCTATTTTTATGCGAGGCCACAGGAACGGAAGTACGGATTCGGACAGCACACATCTTTTGTGGTTCCATTGAAATGAATGGGTCTGCATCCGATCCGCAAAAAATGTGTAAGGCATGCAGACCATAAATACTGTCATGTGCATGAGGCCTTATAGAAAGTCTGTAGTCATTCATTAGTGAGGAGGGACAGTGCAAGACTGAGCATTTCTGCCTCCTTGTTAAGCGAGGTCTCAATACCCTGATTCCCACCAATCAAAATTGTCAGGTCACTATGACACGTAGAAGGCGTTTTTTAAACGAGAGTTACACTATATATGTTTGTCTTTCCAACCTGCTTCTTGTTTTTTCACTTTCAAGGTTTAGATGGGAATTTGATTTGGATGGTCTGTCCTCAGGATAGGTCATCAGTATCAGATCAGCGGAGATCCGACTCCCGACACCCCCGCCGATCAGGTGTTAGAAGAGGCTGATGCGCTCGCCAGAGCTTCGGATTCTTGGTATTGCAACTCATCTCCTTTCACTTGAATGGGACTGAATTGCAACTAGGCCTTGTGACTGATATACGGTGACATCACTGGCCTTCCAACAGTTGAAAGGCGGGGGTTTTGAGAGACGGACGCCAGAGGATCTGATAGGCCATCAATATTGAATCTTCAGATAACACCTTTAATATGTTCTTCTGAGCTCCTGTGTAGAACTAGTATCTACACTTTATAGTCACTGTCCGGTGGTCATATTAGTCTTTGGGTAGAGATTTTTATTAAGGCCCCTTTCACACGGGCGAGATTTCCGCGCGGGTGCAATGCGTGAGGTGAACGCATTGCGCCCGCACTGAATCCAGACCCATTCATTTCTATGGGGCTGTGTACATGAGCGGTGATTTTCACGCATCACTTGTGCGTTGCGTGAAAATCGCAGCATGCTCTACTTTGAGGCCCCATAGAAATGAATGGGGCTGCGTGAAAATCGCAAGCATCCGCAAGCAACTGAGGATGCGGTGCGATTTTCACGCATGGTAGCTAGGAGATGATCTGGATGGAGACCCGATCTTTATATTATTTTACCTTATAACATGGTTATAAGGGAAAAAAATGGCATTCTTATTACAGAATGCTAAGTAAACTAGGGATGGAGGGGTTAAAAAAATAATAATTTAACTCACCTTAATCCACTCGTTCGCGCAGCCCGGCTTCTCTTCCTTCTTCTTTGCTGTGCAGGAGGAAAATGACCTGTGGTGACGTCACTGCACTCATCACATGGTCCGTCACATGATCCATCACCATGGTGATGGATCATGTGATGGACTATGTGATGAGCGCAGTGACGTCACCACAGGTCCTTTACCCAGGTCCTGAAGAAAGAAGAGAAGCCGGGCTGCGCGAACAAGTGGATTAAGGTGAGTTTAATTTTTAAAAAACATTTTTTAACCCCTCCAGCCCTAGTTTACTTAGCATTCTGTATTAAGAATGCTATTATTTTCCCTTATAACCATCTTATAAGGGAAAATAATTACATCTACACAACACCGAACCCAAACCCGAACTTCAGTGAAGTTTTTTATCAAAACACATTGCACCCGCGCAAATAAAGACTGAACAACGGAACGCAACCGCAGTCAAAACTGACTGCAATTGCGTACGTACTCACGCGGGTTTGCCGCAATGCACCCGGGACGCATCCGGAGCCAAAACGTGACGCCCGTGTGAAAGAGGCCTAAGACTACGGTAATATTATTCAGTCACTCAGTAGTGGTAATGTAAACTGTGGCAAAACAAAAAGGGGAAAGGCCCTCATAGGCCGATATGTATGATAAATTGGGATAAAAACGAGATGGTTGTGCTCATCTTTAGGTGTTGTGCAATCATGTAGGTGCAATTGGTCAGCGCTGCCAGTGTCTTTGGGTCCTCAACCCAAGAGGCAGCCAACGCTCCGGAGGAAAGTGAATAGTATAAGCAAAGGGGGGGGGGGGCAGACGGTTGACACTCTGCAATGTTCTGACACGTCTGGGGAGCAAACATGACCACAATAAGATAGATTAATAGATTTTTCGTATTTTTTTTTGTTACCAATGAAGAAAAATCTATTCCATCCTATTGTGGTAAGGGGATTAAAGAGTGTTGACCTTCTGCATAACCCTCATTTCCATGGTTACGACCACCCTACAATCAAGCAGTGGTGGTCGTGCTTGCAAACTATAGAAAAAAAGCACCGGCCTCTGTGCATCCCCCATGTTTCGAGCCACCAGAGAGGACAATGCTTTTTATTATAGTGTGCAAGCACGACCACCGCTGATGGATTGCAGGGTGGTCTGTAACCATGGAAACGAGCAGTGTATAATGTGATGGAAAAATTAATCAAGTCAGCAAAGGAGGCAATATGGACACTCACAATACATTAGTAAGGGCCGTGGATTACCTTTCTCTACATGATAAATGCCATTTGCTGAAGTGAGACGACCCCTTTAACAATTAACATTTTTATCCAGGTGTCAATTTGCCAAATACATTGTATAATGTTCTTTCCCAAACTTTGGATAATTTTTTGTGCCATCAGGAGAGTCTCGGATCCGACTCCTCCTGTGTATTTCTTTTTCTCTGCAGGCCTCGGACAATTCAGGAGGCCCAGCCAGCTCCCAGGAGTATCACTTTACCCCAAGATGCTGCTCTGAGCTAAAGAAGATTAAGCGAAGGATTATCCAGAATTCTGTCACACAATGGGCAGTGTGAGCCTTTAATCCGTCCGCTCGTTACAGCGTACACATGCATATAGTGCGGCCAATGAAATGCCACAGGGCACGGTACTGAAAAGCAACCGGCTAATAAGTGACAATTCAGGGCCGGGGATTGACTCCAAAATAGCAAGTGCTGGGGACGAGTTCTCAAGATCCTCCGCACAAGTGACACACGTCATGTGGCCATTGACAGGGCACTTACATGTATCCACTGGGAAATCCTACGTAAGGACAACAGACTAATGGGAGAGTAAGGAAAGGCTTAACGAAGAGTGGAAGTTACATTGTGACCGACGGGGGATTAAGAAAGAAGTAAAGACATGGACAGAAGGAATGGATTAGACTCAGGGCTGTTTATAGGGATTTGTATAATGACAGCTAAATCACTGTGCCCCATGCACATGACCGTATCCATTTTGTGGTCCACAAATCGCGGATTCACAAAATATGGATGCTGTCCGAATGACGTTCACATTTTATTTGCAGACCCATGGTTTTCAATAGGTCTGTGGTCCGCATTTTGCGGACATAGGGGTGTCTTAGGCTACTTTCACATAAGTGTTTTTTGCGGATCCGTTTTATATTGTGTCCGAGAAAACGGATCTGTCCCTATTGACTTACATTGTGTGCCAGGACGGATCCGTTTGGCTCAGTTTCGTCAGACGGACAGCAAAACGCTGCAAGCAGCCTCCAGAGCGGAATGGAGACGGAACGGAGGCAAACTGATGCATTCTAAGCGGATCCTTATCCATTCAGAATGCATTAGGGCAAAATTGATCCGTTTTGGACCGCTTGCGAGAGCCCATGACGGATCTCAGAAACGGAAAGACAAAACGCCAGTGTGAAAGTAGCCTTAGACGCCAGTCTAAATAAAGCCGTGCAATGGCAGTGGATCCACCGAAGTTATGTAGAGGCACCGGCCACGACATAACTTCGGCAGATCCACTGCCGCTTCTAAATCTAAGACAGCTTCCTAGCCTTTAGACTATTTTCTACGCCTAAACCAGGCCCATTCCATGCCCACATTTTTAGACCTGCATAAGCGGGGAAAAGTCGCAGATTGCTGCGCAAAGGACCTTTGCGCTGAAATCTGCGCCAGAAGTATTTCTGTTTCATAAATGACCCCCATAGTCTATCTTTATGAGGAATGGACATATGGTTGTGGAAAGCACGCGGATGATCTGTGCGCTTTTCTGCATCTGTATGTCCGTTCCACAAAATGACAGAATATGTTCTGAACTTGGCTGCTAAATGCGGACCACAGAACCATTGAAGTCAATTGGTCCGAGAAAAATGCAAATGTGACACGGACCACACCTGCATCTTGTGGAACCGCGATTTGCGGATTTCAAACCAGATACGGTTGTAGGCATGGGGCCTAATAGGAAGTTTGAAAACTTTTCTAATATTCATCATGCTCCAATTTCTAAGCATGATCAAGATCTCTGCTTGTTGTCAATGAAGGAAAACATGTATTGATAGTGCTGCTCATGCAGCCAAGAATTAGAACAGTATGGCTGCTTTTTTTCAAATACAGTGACTCACCTGTGTGCAGGTACGGGTGGACTTTACCACCGCACAGAACAAATGCCTGAGGTCTCAGAGATCATTCAGGAGGTCCCCTGCCGGCCACAAGCAGTTAGCTGAAAAACTTTTTAAAGGGGCAGACATACTTCAGCTGCAGAGGGGCTCAGGGGGTGGGGGGCTATTCCCAGCTGTACAGCAGTAGCTGAAGTGCCCATTGTGGCGTGTCACCCTTCCCCCGTAGACCTCTTTATAGGCTCAAAAAAGTCTGATAAGATGCAAGAAAAAGATTGTGTAACTAAAAACACCACCCCCCAAAAAAAAAATTGCTTGCAAGAAACAAATTAATTTCATGACATTTTTTACAAACCAAAAAAAGTGTTCCCCAAAAAGCAGAATACTAATAAAAAAGTTCCCTATGCAGAGTCAGACAAACAAATGTAATAAAATAAAGAGTATAAAAATGTATGCAAAAAACATAGAACATAAACAAGAAACATTTGATTACCTTCAGACTTGTTACAATCACAGACTAAGATTTAACATGAAATGTAAAGAGTTACATACGCACTGAAACTCGATGCTATAAAGAAAATGACAACCGAACACTCAACAGAAAAATAAAAACTCTGTAAAAAAAAATGTGCCGCATTTTGAGGGCCAGGGCTAGTTGGGACCTTTTCTAGTGTCTATGCTGTCCTCAACCATTTTACAAAAAAATTTGGGGACACACAGTTGCTTGGAAAGAAAAAAAATGCAGCTAAAAAAAACACCATAAAACCACATTCAGTATTGAAAAAAATGGTGTCTTTTTTAAAGAGCAAAAAAAAACGTCAGTGCAAAATGATGAGTGTGTAGGGGCCCTAGAGGATGCCCAGAAATGTCTAATGCACCTGGTGTCTCAAGACCACTTCAAATTTAGAAATATTGCGCATAGGAGGCTGAGCAGACACGTGGAGGTGAGGAAGCTCCGCAGAAATGTACGTTTTGGAGTGGTTTAATACAACTAGTGATGCAACTGCAGGCATTTTCCATACTGCATTAGACCTCATGTGCATTATTACTAGTGATGAACGAAGTATACAAAATTCGATTCGGATGCTTCGCCAAATTTCACAAAGAAATTCGCTTTGTGATGAATTACTTTGTCACTAAGCACATTTCTTTATAAGTAGCAGGCACAAAGACGGTAAATGCTGATTGCTCCACCCCCGTCATTAAACCCCTTTAGATGCCACATTCAATGCTGATCGCGACATCTAAGATGAAAAATTAGGGCTTTCAGGGGTTAATTGATAAAAAAAATAATCATACTCACCTTATCCATTTGAGCGAGAAGAGGCCACCACGGCCATCTTGATTGAAGACCCCGCGCGAAATCTTGCGCGGTGCGTGATGACGTCATCAGGCTGGCCGACGTGGTGATGACATACATCACCACGCACAAGATTTCACGCAGGATCTTAGCACTCAGATGGATTAAGTGAGTATAATTTTTTTTTTCTACAGCCATTTCAGGGGAAATTGATTCGTAAGCACGAGCAAATTCGGCTTTGCGGCCAATCGAATTTTCCCTGAAATTCTGATCAAAATCCACTTTGGATACTTCGATTCGCTCAACACTAATTATTATATTGTTCAGATCTGTAAAACAGCACCCATAGTCTGCCATGGCCACCTACTGTACCTCCTTATCCCTCTGATTCTAAATATAGGTATACACTGCGTGCAGAATTATTAGGCAAATGAGTATTCTGACCACATCATCCTCTTTATGCATGTTGTCTTACTCCAAGCTGTATAGGCTCGAAAGCCTACTACCAATTAAGCATATTAGGTGATGTGCATCTCTGTAATGAGAAGGGGTGTGGTCTAATGACATCAACACCCTATATTAGGTGTGCATAATTATTAGGCAACTTCCTTTGCTTTGGCAAAATGGGTCAAAAGAAGGACTTGACAGGCTCAGAAAAGTCAAAAATAGTGAGATATCTTGCAGAGGGATGCAGCACTCTTAAAATTGCAAAGCTTCTGAAGTGTGATCATCGAACAATCAAGCGTTTCATTCAAAATAGTCAACAGGGTCGCAAGAAGCGTGTGGAAAAACCAAGGCGCAAAATAACTGCCCATGAACTGAGAAAAGTCAAGCGTGCAGCTGCCAAGATGCCACTTGCCACCAGTTTGGCCATATTTCAGAGCTGCAACATCACTGGAGTGCCCAAAAGCACAAGGTGTGCAATACTCAGAGACATGGCCAAGGTAAGAAAGGCTGAAAGACGACCACCACTGAACAAGACACACAAGCTGAAACGTCAAGACTGGGCCAAGAAATATCTCAAGACTGATTTTTCTAAGGTTTTATGGACTGATGAAATGAGAGTGAGTCTTGATGGGCCAGATGGATGGGCCCGTGGCTGGATTGGTAAAGGGCAGAGAGCTCCAGTCCGACTCAGACGCCAGCAAGGTGGAGGTGGAGTACTGGTTTGGGCTGGTATCATCAAAGATGAGCTTGTGGGGCCTTTTCGGGTTGAGGATGGAGTCAAGCTCAACTCCCAGTCCTACTGCCAGTTTCTGGAAGACACCTTCTTCAAGCAGTGGTACAGGAAGAAGTCTGCATCCTTCAAGAAAAACATGATTTTCATGCAGGACAATGCTCCATCACACACGTCCAAGTACTCCACAGCGTGGCTGGCAAGAAAGGGTATAAAAGAAGAAAATCTAATGACATTGCCTCCTTGTTCACCTGATCTGAACCCCATTGAGAACCTGTGGTCCATCATCAAATGTGAGATTTACAAGGAGGGAAAACAGTACACCTCTCTGAACAGTGTCTGGGAGGCTGTGGTTGCTGCTGCACGCAATGTTGATGGTGAACAGATCAAAACACTGACAGAATCCATGGATGGCAGGCTTTTGAGTGTCCTTGCAAAGAAAGGTGGCTATATTAGTCACTGATTTGTTTTTGTTTTGTTTTTGAATGTCAGAAATGTATATTTGTGAATGTTGAGATGTTATATTGGTTTCACTGGTAAAAATAAATAATTGAAATGGGTATATATTTGTTTTTTGTTAAGTTGCCTAATAATTATGCACAGTAATAGTCACCTGCACACACAGATATCCCCCTAAAATAGCTAAAATTAAAACAAACTAAAAACTACATCCAAAAATATTCAGTTTTGATATTAATGAGTTTTTTGGGTTCATTGAGAACATGGTTGTTGTTCAATAATAAAATTAATCCTCAAAAATACAACTTGCCTAATAATTCTGCTTTCCCTGTATAGGTACAAATATAGGTATATTAGAGGATTTTCTTTAAAGGGAATATGCCATGATTGATGTAAAAATTGAAAATTACACATCATACAGGACATAACAATCTCTTTCTAACAAACCTAGAACCAGCCCTGTACCTCACATGGATCCACAGAGCTCCACTTTCATTGCTTCAATTGTTCTGCTAAATTTATTTCAAGATGGCAGATCAGGGGCGTGTCCTTTTTTGGGGGTGGTGGGTTCTTTCTCCTCTCCCTATAACTGCCACAGCTTCTAACAGAAGATATGGCTGGTGGTAGTTGAAGATTTAAAATGAGCACGTGCGACCACCACAATGAACTGGATGGAGAAATAAGGAAAAAAATAAACAGCAGGTGGCGCTAGACAGATACATTTTATTGAGTAGCTCGGTGGCTATACAAAATTGTTACAAAAGTATTTAGATTCACGTGCTGGTTTGACAAATGTAGAATATTTTACATGCCACAACCCTTTTAAATATTAACACAGAATCTATAAGAAAAAGGTACGTGGTCTGTTGCATCTCATGTCGTATTATGGAGTCCCCATACCCACGGCATATCTCGGAGTCCATAATAATGCATAGGTTGTTGTCATGAATGTTTCCCCCTTCCCCACTGTAATTATTGGCCAGTTCTACACCTTACTGTCACCATACTGTAAACTGTATAGTAATGGCGCACTCTCCTCGCCTTCCATATTGCCACTTATTGCACACCATGACGTACAAATCACCTGCAAAACAAATACATTCCAAGTAATCACATCAGCTAATCAGATCAGGCTGCAGATTGCAGGACTGTGGTCGTAATTACATTTAGTAAGATACTGTGCAAAGTGTAATTCATTCAGATGGCAGCATCATGGCCATAAAGACTGCATTATGTATGGCTGTGTGTTATCCGTGAAGAACGGTAACCAGTCACTACATGTATCTGAGCTGAAGGGATAAGGGTGGCCATGGTGTTGTCATCATTGATTGTTTGTAATTTGGTTTGACGGATGGATGACAAAGTTTGTATACAACCTTGTAACAATGCCATATGTTGTTTTTATGGTGGCCATTCTATGGCGCTGTCCCAGAAGCTACGTGTTATAGAATCCTGAGGCCCAGGAACAACAAGACTTAAAAGCTATGTACACCTTCGGAGGCAATTTTTGTTTATGATTGCATTTTACTCATTTTTGTCTAAAAATCATATTTTCAGTGGGCCTTTCTTAAAAATATTGAGCCGTTCTGACACAAAGGGTTAGCTGTTTTTCGAACTGTGTGACTGGTACTTTCACTTTGTGCCAGTCATTTAATAAACCTTATCTCTGAACTACTGAGAGGTCATAAACACTTATTTAAGCCACATTCTTATTAGTACGATAAGAACTGAGCCATAATGAGTGTTTATAATGTCCGAGAGCAGAGATAAGGAGTCCATCAGCTCCTGGTCTGATGGAAAAGACAGACAGACAGACAATCCCAAGGGGGCTACTAGAGCATCTCAGCTCTGTACAGAAAAAAAGGGGCTCCATATTTTTAATAAAGACCAATTGAAAAAATGATTTTAAGCTCAAAATGATTACAATGGAATAATAAATAAAAAAAATTGCCCCCCAAAGGTATACATAGCCTTTAACCCCTTAGTGCTATTTGATACTCGTAATTGAGCACTGCTATTTGGCGCTCCATGACGAGTATAAACGTCATGGCATTAAACTTTCACCATGTCTGCAGACATGGTGACAGCGCTGAGATCCCGGCTGTTATATACAGCCAGGGATCTCAGCTAAAAAGCCCAGGACCAATGATGGCGGTCCTGGGCCAGCGATCGCTCTGATTGGCTAGTCTGTACAGACTAGCCAATCAGAGGATTCTAATGCCGGCTGACAGGTTCTGATCCACACAGTCCGTGACTGTGAGGATCAGAACCTTCTAAAATGTATTTATTTATAAATAATACCCCCCCCACCTGTAGGCTCCAGCCTTTATCATTGTGCCCCCCCCAGGATGGCCGAGCGGGCGCGCGATCAAGCGCCCCCCCCCCCCCCCACTTCCCCCATTTTCAAGATGGCCGAGCGGTTTAGCAGCATGTCAGCACACAGCTGATACTCTGCTTGAAACGGCTGACATCGGTGCTGGCACCGATGGCAGCCATTTAACCCCTTCCATGCCACGGTCCATAGGGACCGCTGTATGAAAAGTGTTAACAGGGAGGGAGCTCCCTCCCTCTCCCATTGGGGGCTGCTATGCCATAGCCGCCACCCGATACTTGACGGGCTCCCTCCCCCATCGGACGCTGCTCTGTTGTGGCAGCGTCCGATGGTTACAATGGCAACCGGGCGCCTTCACAGGCTTCCGGCTTGCATGGTATAGCTAAGCCTGATCAGCCTCCTGCTAAAGGCAGCAGCCTGATCAGGCTAAGTGTAAAGTCACAATACACTACAGTACACTATATAGTGTACTGCAGTGTATTATAGAGGCTTCAGACCCACTGGATCTTCAAGAACCAAGTGGGTCTGGGTAAAAAATATAATAATAAAAGTTAAAAAAATAAAAATAAATGAATTTCTTCTTATAGCCGCACATTTATCACTGATTAAAAATTAAAAAAATAAAATACACTACACGTTTGATATCACCGCGTCCGTAATGACCTGATCTATGAAAGGGTCATGTTACTTTCCCCGCACGGTGAGCACCATAAAAAAAAAGAAAAACTATGATGAAATTTAAATTTGGCACACCTCACTTCCCAAAAAAAGGTATTAAAAGTCATCAAAAAAGTCTTATGTACCCCAAAATGATACCAGTAAAACCGTCACCTCATACCCCAAAAAATGAGCCCCTACATGAGACAATCGCCCCAAAAATATGTCTCTCAGTCTATGTAGACACTAAAACATGTTTTTTTTATTTTTTCCAAAAATGCTATTATTGTGTAAAACTTTATTAAATTAAAAAAAGTATACATACTAGGTCGTGTCCGTAAGAACCTGCTCTATAAAAATATCACATGACCTAACCCCTCAGATGAACACCGGAAAAAAAAACAGTGCCAAAAAAAGCCATTTTTTGTCACCTTACATCACAAAAATTGCAACACCAAGCGATCAAAAAGGCGTATGCCCTCTAAAATAGTACCTATGAAACCGGCACCTCATCCCGCAAAAAATGAGATCCTACCTAAGACAATCGGTCAAAAAATAAAAAAGCTATGGCTCTCAGACTATGGAGAAGCTATTAAAAAAGCTTAGCGGTGAACTAGCAAAACCATTAACAGATTTATTTAACCAATCACTGGTAACAGAAGTCATCCCAAAAGATTGGAAATTAGCAAATGTTGTGCCCATTCACAAGAAAGGTAGTAGGGAGGAATCAGGCAACTATAGGCCAGTAAGCCTGACGTCAATAGTGGGGAAATTAATGGAAACCATACTTAAGGAGAGGATTGTGGAACATCTAAAATCCCATGGATTAAAAACAGCATGGGTTTACTTCAGAGAGATCATGTCAAACTAATCTTATTGATTTTTTTGATTGGGTGACTAAAATAATAGATGGCGGAGGTGCAGTAGACATCGCTTATCTAGACTTTAGTAAAGCTTTTGATACTGTCCCACATTGAAGACATCAATAAATTGCAGTCTTTGTGCTTGGACTCCTATATTGTTGAATGGATTAGGCAGTGGCTGAGGGACAGACAACAGAGGGTTGTAGTCAATGGAGTATATTCAGACCAAGGTCTTGTTACCAGTGGGGTACCTCAGGGATCTGTTTTGGGACCCATATTGTTTAATATCTTTATCAGCGAAATTGCAGAAGGCCTCGATGGTAAGGTGTGTCTTTTTGCTGATGACACAAAGATTTGTAACAGGGTTTATGTTCCTGGAGGGATACACCAAATGGAAAAGGATTTAGGAAAACTAAAGGAATGGTCAAAAATCTGGCAACTAAAATTTAATGTTGATAAGTGCAAGATAATGCACCTGGGACGTAAAAACCCAAGAGCAGAATATACAATCAGTGATACAGTCCTAACCTCAGTATCTGAGGAAAGGGATTCAGGGGTCATTATTTCAGAAGACTTAAAGGTGGGCAGACAATGTCATAGAGCAGCAGGAAATGCTAGCAGAATGCTTGGATGTATAGGGAGAGGCATTACCAGTAGACAGAGGGGGGTGCTCATGCCGCTCTACAGAGCACTAGTGAGACCTCATTTGGAGTATTGTGCTCAGTACTGGAGACCATATCTCCAGAAGGATATTGATACTTTGGAGAGAGTTCCGAGAAGAGCTACTAAACTAGTACATGGATTGCAGGATAAAACTTACCAGGAAAGATTAAAGGACCTTAACATGTATAGCTTGGAAGAAAGACGAGACAGAGGGAATATGATAGAAACTTTTAAATACATAAAGGGAATCAACAAGGTAAAAGAGGAGAGAATATTTAAAAGAAGAAAAACGGCTACAAGAGGACATAGTTTTAAATTAGAGGGGCAAAAGTTTAAAAGTAATATCAGGAAGTATTACTTTACTGAGAGAGTAGTGGATGCATGGAATAGCCTTCCTGCAGAAGTGGTAGCTGCAAATACAGTGAAGGAGTTTAAGCATGCATGGGATAGGCATAAGGCCATCCTTCATATAAGATAGGGCCAGGGGCTATTCATAGTACTCAGTATATTGGGCAGACTAGATGGGCCAAATGGTTCTTATCTGCCGACACATTCTATGTTTCTATGAGACACTAAAACATAATTTTTTTAATTTAAAAAACGCTATTATTGTGTAAAACTTAAATTAATAAGAAAAAGTATACATATTAGGCATTGCAACGTCCGTAACGACCTGCTCTATAAAAATGTCACATGACCTAACCCCTCAGGTAGACGCTGTAAAAATAAATAAAATCATATGTACCCAAAAATTTTACCAACTCTTCCTGCAAAAAACAAGCGTTTTGAAAATGGAGACACAAAAACATAATTTTTTTTTCAAAAATGCGCCCTGCCTTGTGCCCTTACATCAGTTTATGACCACATATGGGGTGTTTATGTAAACCGCAGAATCAGGGTAATATATAATGAGTTTTGTTTGGCTGTTAACCCTCGATGTGGATTAAAGTGGAAAATCTGCCAAAAAAGTGAAATTTAGAAATTTCATCTCCATTTTCCTTTAATTCTTGTGGAACACCTAAAGGGTTAACAAAGTTTGTAAAATCAGTTTTGAATACCTTGAGGGGTGTAGTTTCTAAAATGGGGTCATTTTTGGGTGGTTTCTATTATGTAAGCCTCACAAAGTGACTTCAGACCTGAACTGGTCCTTAAAAATTGGGTTTTGGAAATTTTCTTAAACATTTTAAGATTTGCTTCTAAACTTCTAAGCCTTCTAACGTCCCAAAAAAAGAAAATGTCATTTACAAAATGACCCAAACATGAAGTAGACATATGGGAAATGTAAAGTAATAACTATTTTAGGAGGTACCACTATCTGTTTTAAAAGCAGAGAAATTGACATTTTGAAAATTGTGAATTTTTCAATTTTTTTTGTAAATTTGGTATTTTTTTTATAAATAAAAATGAAATCTTTTTACTCAATTTTACCACTGTCATGAAGTACAATATGTGACGAGAAAGTAATCTCAAGTATTTCTTACAGAGACTCTATTTATTTTACTGAATCTCTGAATGGCATGGATAAGTAAAAGCGTTTTAAAGTTATCACCACATAAAGTGACACATGTCAGATTTGCAAAAAATTGCCTGGTCCTTAAGGTGAAAAATGGCTGTGTCATGAAGGGGTTAAGCATCAGGTACGGATTGAAAAACAGTAGCTAGAAGTGGCACGCCCTGTGTCTGAAGATGTGAATGTTGGTACTTGTCCCTCAGCTGTCCACTGACAAGGGTCACCAATAACATAGTCTGAAGAGAGTAAGGAGATATTTGGGAGATATTTGGGTCACGAAGAACAGTAATGAGGCAATGTTTTGGGCCAGAACAGCCTTTTATCAAGCTATGATATACAAAAAGCATATAAAAATACCATGAATAATCATACTGGCTGTTAGTACATACTGAAGCGGTACAAAGAGTGAATATGCAGCAAGATAATCGGGGGCATCCAAAGCAGTTTCAAGTGCAAAAATTACAAACAAAGTAATAACCAAGACCAATAAGATCTGGGGGAAATAAAGACCCGAGTATGAACAAACCTAATAATGAATGTCAACATAAGCACAGAGGTGAGAGATGGAGGAGAAGACCACGGGGAAGGGAGGAAGGCACCATTGAATGGTAGAATAAGATATGAGGAGCTAGCTCCACCCTGGCTACTATTGTCGGACTGGCTCTTGCCTGGTGGTTGTGAATGCTCTTAATGGCAAATAGTTTGGCTGGGTGCAAGACAGGATTATGGAGGCAGAAGCCAATGGATGGATGGTGGAGTCAATAAGCAGGCCCATTGGTTACAATAAGTCTTTCTTTACTGAATTGAGGATGGGAGTAGTACATATAGCATCAAAAGGCACAGTTCCAAAGTTTAGTCTCCTCCCAACAGCTGTGCAAGGGTAGCAACAATGATAGAGGTTGTAGTACTCCCTGTCACCTTCTAATGACACTTCAGTCTCTCCAAATAACCACAGGCATGCAATTCTTTACTTGTTAATCCTTTCTGAGGTTCTTGCACTGAGGGACGCAGATTTAAGATCCAGATGACCAGTCCATCTCAAAGTGCGGTGGGTGCCGATGGCAATAATCCTTTCCACAGCAGCAAAGCCTCAATGTCTTAAATGAGCAAATACCTTTCTGTTTGAAGCTTGCATGGCCTGGATGTTGGTGAACCTTCTATAAAGTATGGTCTTTTTCTTTCAAGGGTACTCTGGTAGCAGACTGGACTTGGGTCTGGTCTGCAGTAATTCTCACACACATATCCTTCCGGTATCTCTGCTCAGACTACAGTCATTACCTTACTAACTAACTAACTAACTAACTTGGAGGTGTACTAAGCCCATCACTACGGTAACCTAAACAGTCTGCCATTATTGACCATCTGTTGCCCATACATTGCTGTTAGGATCACACAGTGCTTTTAACAACAAATCACAACATTTAACTTGACAACATTAACTTTTTAGCAAAGTTAACCCTTTGCAGTTGTCCTCTGGTGTACTGTACCAGAAACGCAGCACTAAGGAGCGGCTGCGCTAGTAGGGACTGGTTGTAATGTAGGGCAATGAACTGAAGTGGGCAGAAGTAGGGGAAAAAGATGGGAACCTACTAAGGCCTGCAGCGCAACCCTGGTGAAAGGCATGTAAATTAGTAGGTGTGGCTTACAAGCATGTAAATTAGCATGGGAGTGCAGAAAATGTGAAAGAGGAATAGGCAACAGGGCATGGATACGGTGGAACCAAAGGTTCTACCAGCGAACGGGTAGGAAAAAATTATTAACATGGAGTAAATATAATGGAAAGAAAAAGGGGATAATACCAAAGGTAAGTACTGCATAGAGGGGCACTAAAAAGAAATGGAATATTGACACACATGCAGTATCCCACTGCTATTGCTTTCATATGTGGTATATGCATTTTATTTCTACAGCCTGTCAAAAGGTTAACAGGCCTTGGTAGCTAGTTACTAGGTGCGGCTGCTACACCGTCCCCAAAAGGAAGGAATGTTAAACCAGTGAACCTCCAGCGGTTGCAAAACTACAGCTCCCAGCATGCTTTGATAACAGTGCCCCTGTGCGGGCATGATGGAAGTTGTAGTTTTGCAACAACTGCAGGGCAAGTGTTTGACATCCCTGCCATAGGAAGTTGCTTAGCCTCAGTGTAGGTAATGAGTTGGAGCTGAGACAGGAAAGAGAGAACCAGGTAGAAGCAGTTCTGGGAAAATATCCTGCCAGCTTGGGAGATTTGAATCATCCTCTGGGGAACCAACTGAGAAATCATATGGGAGCATTTCCACCTTAGAGAGGAGGTGCATGCAAAAGAGTCTGTGGAGGGAACTTGTATGAAACTTCTGGACTCCATAGCAAAATTGTCTAAGATATACAGTATATGGCGTCAGGAACCCAGGCAGACTTTGAGAAGCAGATTGATCATCTGCTACAGGACTTTTCTGGGCATTGTAGTGCTGCATTTTGATGAGAGAGATAAAGAAAAAGATAGAGAATGAGAGAAGTAGTTCACCTCAATGGCTGTATGCATTTGAGAGAGAGAGCACAGTTTAAGAAGGTTGACTCAGAAAGGACACATCTAGGCCTGTCTACTACCTTTGCAGCCTGTATTCGGAAAAACTGTGGAAATTGCAACTTGTGCAAGATGGGAGCAGGTGGTGATGTCATCATTCTCAGCGCAGGTCCTTTGGTAGGTCTTTTTCAATCAAGAAAATGAATTGGTACCACAAAGCGCAACAAAATTTATCTTTGTTTAGAATCGATTCTTCCTAAAATTTGGACTAAATTCCACTTCAGATGCTTAGCTTCTCTCAACAGTATTCGATACCCAAACAATAGAACTACGGCTCCAATTGTAAGTACAAAAAATCTCTTTATTAAATAAACACAATCACATTGTCATAAAAACAGCAGTAAACAGGTATGTTGTAGTGAGGAAAGACCTGAGGAGGACCGGGGGATCGACACACATGGGCTCACATAAGTTAGTAAGGAGCGTCGCAACAAAGTCAGAGAAAAGAAAAGAAAAAGTAACTCTGGATGGTTGGATCCAATGAGAAATATACATAGGCAGTGTTGAAATAAAGACAAGCTCAGAAAAAGTACCCAATATTAGTGCGCCGGTCCCTCAGTCTCCTTGTCCCAAGGACAAGGAGACTGAGGGACCGGCGCACTAATATTGGGTACTTTTTCTGTGGCAGAGTATCCTCATCTCAGCATCTTCTTTTGGTCACTTGTGCAGTCTGGTCCCTATCTGCAGACAACTATGAGCTATGACTGCTCTACTTTTATACAGTTTCTAACTGATCTATAACCTTCTAGTAGAAAGGGTGAAGCAAGTCGGTGGGAATGACGAAGCAAAACAGTCTGATTGAACTAAACCAGACATCTGACGTCTGATAGAGCTAAACCAGATGGTCAAAAGGAATGTTGAACGAAGCGAAGCATCAGAAGTGGAATTCAGTCAGAACTTAAGGAAAAATTTGTTTCTAAACAAAGCTGAATTTCCTTGTACTTCGTGGTAACTAATAATTTTTCCTAAAATGGCGGCAGAAAAATAAAAATCATCCACTTGAGGTAGTCCACTCCACGTGATCATGCTGGGAGCTCGCGGTGACGTCATCACGCTCAGCACAGGTCCTTTAGCAGGTCTTTTTCAATCAAGAGAGAAGCGGACTGGGTTTTTAACATAGCGATTTGTGACAAATTAATGTGTAACCAATCGAATATCTTGTAAAAATTCGCCCAATCGAATTTTTCTAAACTTTGCTCATCTCTAGTTAAAACTTCACCGTGTCTGGCTTTTCCCTCCAAAACTCAGCTCTGCATAGTCCCTTATGTCAGCAGTGGAAAATTACTAACTTCTCAGTGCACAGACTGGAAATTTCCAAAGTCTCTCAGCATAGCTGGCTGTGCATTAACTCCTTCCACAATTCAATGCAAATACAGTGGAATAACAGTGCAAATGAACAGGATATAAAATATCGCATTCAAATAGACAATATAAAACCGTATAAGTCCAAACAATTGCATAAATCACAGTGCAAGTTAACCCTTCAAAGTGCACTAAAGTAGTGAGTTGATGGCTTTGCATAACAGAAATAGGGACAAATGTTCACAAACATCCAGACTCCAAAGTGCCGTTGCTCCAGTGCATTACACTAGTCATTGTGAAACGAAAACGTGTTTCAAGAGGCCCCTGCCAAAGAAAAACGTCTTTTAAACAGACTACAATATTTCTGATACAATTCCTAGGTATAAACAAAAAATTAGTTCATAAAAATGCCCGCATAGGTTGGTGCCACATTACTACCTGTTGCGGTACCAGAGGTCAACAAGAAAAATTGATCCTGGAAAAAGAAATAATTGTTGGTAAGTACAAAGGATATATCATCAATATCAGATCTGTGGAAGTCTGACACCCATCATCCCAGCCAAATAGCTGTTTGAAGAGGCTGCAGTGCTCTAGAGAGCGTCCTCCCTCCTCACGGTCCATTGTATAGCGGCCATGCTTGGCATTGCAGCTTAGCGCCATTCACTTGAATAGGATTGAGCTGCACCCGGGACATGTGAACGATGAACATGACATCACTGATCTAGGATCAGGCTCTGGAGCTCTGCAGCTGATTGGCGGGGGTGCCCGGAGTCGGATCCCACTGATCTAATATTGATGACCTATCCTGAGGATAGATCATCAATATTAAACACCTGGAAAACCCCTTTAAGACCCCTAATTGCAGTTCTAAAGTGTGTCTATTACATGGCAGAATAGATTTTTATGCACTGAAAGTAAAGAATCCTTACAGCTCAGAACTGATAGGATTGTATTCACAGAGGCAATCCATCTGGACTCCAGGCTGATACATTCCACCTACAATGATACATTGTAGCAAACTATCAGGACAAAAAAAAACTCATGTGTGCTGCTGTGTATCGCTTGTATTGAGTGACCCTACATTCTGGCCTTTACAGGTCCCGAGTAGTGGACTCCATTCTGTGATGACTACATGCCTTAACAGGGCATATGGACAGGGGACATCTGCCTAGGGAAACCATTTTTGAGTTGTCCGTGCTCAAAAAAGCATGTCTCCTTTCTTCCAGAAACAGCGCCACAACTTTTCACAGGTTCTGTGTGGTATTGCAGCTCTTCTTCATTGAAGTTGATGGAGCCAAACAGCAATATCACACATAACCAGTGCTGAATCTCCTTAAAGAGACCAGTCCTGTATAAAGACTTACTGGAAGTACTCCAGGGTATGGAGACTTATTGGCAATGCTCCATGGGAAAACAATATGCTAAGAGGTATCTCCCAAGGAAGAGAACCATCTCAGCAGCGCCACCTATGAGTCAAATTCCGACTTTCCAACAAACCTTGGGATTTCACAAGGGAATATAGGCAGACCAGATATCCATCTACAGAATCTGTACTGATGAGGGTCAAGCCCCCCAAAACTGCTGTCTACAGATGGATATCTGGCCTGGTTATGTTCCCTTGTGAAATCCCAAGGCTTGTTGGAAAGTCGGATTTTGACTCATAGGGAGCCACTTCCAAGAGGTGGCGCTGGTGAAATGGTTCTGCTTCATGAAAGATACCTCTTTGCATAAGCTATGGAAGTCACTGTTTTTGGACAGAAAGCATCCATCCCGTACAACCTCTAGACGTAAACAAGAATGTTCTCATTCCCTGATAGCAAGCAGAGATCTTGAAAAATGCATTTATACAGAGAGTCTATTAGAAAATCCAATGATTGTTGTAATATAATCGGATTGCTTGGATGTTGCAGAAATTGAGGGGCCCTCCCATCCGCCACCCCTGTCACCCGTGTCCTCCAGTATCTAATCGATCATTAAACCGTAATAACCATTCTCGTTTATAACCTTTCAATTTATTTCGAGTCTGGGTCAATATCGGCACCTTCACAGGCTCGAGCACGGCAATTCTTCTTCCCCCGCGCAGCGCAGGGAACGTCCATTTCTTACGAGGGGAAAACCGAAGAAATCAATTTTTTGAATTTCACTAACTTTAAAGCCTCATTGTCCTTCCCTTACTGCCTGTCACTTCTTCCAATATAAATATATATATCTTCCAGGAACCTGCCGTGGCCAGCGGGGCAATGAAAGATAGATCTGTTTTAGAAGGTAATGATAGGAGAGTTACATTCAGCAAATTGATATCTTTTACTGTATCTGAAGAGGCTCCATAGATGTTCCTGTCCATACGCCCTGCCAGCGTCAAAGATCCATAAGTGATCTCAGAAGGTAATGGACGACGCCGGCAGTGATTGATTTCCGTGTTGATGAAATAAAACTCGTCATAAATGATAGTTCCAGCAGGACGAGCTGGAAGCGCACGTGTCGCGGACAAGCAGTAAATGCTTTCCTGGGCCTCAATTTACCCTGCACATTGCATCCGACCGTAATGACTTATAGCAAATCAATAAGGTCATTCTGCCATCCTGAGCGGGGAGGGACGGGGCAGCGGAACAATATCAGCCCACATTTGTTTCCTCTTGTATTCAAGAGAATGAAATGAGCAGCCATGCCTCCAGCCATCAACATACAACTGAAAGTCACCCGCCACCTACACACCGGGGCACACCGAGCCAGCGTACACGCTAATGACCCCTATTTATTAACACCTAGGGTCCCAGCAATCTCATCAACTGTTCCATGTCCCTCCTGATTTCTTTCTTCTCTGCCTATGTCAGTGTCGCAGTAGTTGTGGCAATAGCATGTTTTCTGGCATCATATTCATGAACCAGGAAGCTCAGGATGAACAGACGCTATCTATCTATCTATTATTTATCATCTATGTATCTATTGTCTATCTATCTATCTTCTATCTATCTATTATCTATCTATCTATCTATTATCTATCTATCTATCTATCTATCTATCTATCTATCTATTATCTATCTATCTATCTATTATCTATCTATCTATCTATCTATCTATCTATTATCTATCTATCTATCTATCTATCTATCTATTATCTATTATCTATCTATCTATCTATCTATCTATCTATCTATTATCTATCTATCTATCTATCTATCTATCTATCTATCTATTATCTATTATCTATCTATCTATCTATCTATCTATCTATCTATCTATCAATCTATCTATCTATGCCTATCAAAAAATGAATTACCAGACCGCATAAGATATAAATAATTTTATTGATACAATTCATAAGGAACTATCCATACATAGAGAACAAGTGCAGGGAAAGGCGGCATCCACAGGAGGAAGACACAAGGGCAGTGATTCAACACAATATCCAATACAAACAATAATAAAGTGCAAAGAGCCCAAATTTATAAAACTTATATAACACAGAATCAATTACCCATTATGTGCTTCCTCCGGGATGGCGCCAGCCCCGACACGCGTTTCAGTGAACCTTCGTCTGCGGGTGGTTCACTGAAACGCGTGTCGGGGCTGGTGCCATCCCGGAGGAAGCACATAATGGGTAATTGATTCTGTGTTATATAAGTTTTATAAATTTGGGCTCTTTGCACTTGCACTTTATTATTGTTTGTATTGGATATTGTGTTGAATCACTGCCCTTGTGTCTTCCTCCTGTGGATGCCGCCTTTCCCTGCACTTGTTCTCTATGTATGGATAGTTCCTTATGAATTGTATCAATAAAATTATTTATATCTTATGCGGTCTGGTAATTCATTTTTTGATAGGCATTTGTAGTATGTTATAGCATAGGCATATGTGTCATTTTTCTTTATACGGTGTTGATATATGTGAGCATTGGCTCAAAGTCTACGCTTTTATTGGCTCACGTATAATTGGTGCTATCTATCTATCTATTATCTATCTATCTATTATTATAATTATTTATTCTGAAGCAGCACTTATTCTGAGATGCTGTACCTCAGAAAAGGGGTAGATATATATATATATATATATATATATATATATATATATATATATATATGTAATATAATCCAAAATGAATTACAATAAACATGAACTATGCAAAAATGCATTGTCTGTAGTGAATTTCAAATTTTACTATATCCTTTAAAGTAGCATATGGATGCATAAGAAAAATGAGAAAATTGGCCATAAAAAAACATGAAAACGGACCAAAAATTGCAAAAAGAAAATGAAGAAAAGGCCTTGTGTTTGACCAGCCTTCTAGAAGTGTTTGCGAAGCCCTTTGGCAATTGCCTCTTTCGCCCACCATATAACCAGCCCTGTACATACAGGATGGGCACTAATATTTTTTATTATTTTCATACAATGTATTTGCTGCTCGTGTCCCTTCCTGATTAATCCCATCTGCTTTTCTTGCAACTTTTCAAAAGTGACAAGCGGTGAGAAACAAAAATCAGTAATTTGAGCTCAAATATGGCGTGTACCATAATTTGTGACTTTTATACCAAAATACTGGCATAAATTACCGTGAATGAGAATTTTTTCTTCTAGGGGAGGCCACGTGTGCAGTATTGCGTCTCAGCATGCCACCATTGTTTTAAGTTGGATTCATACAAAATTTGATAGAAATAAAAAATAAATAAACACTTTGTGAAACTGCGAAGTACGGAGGTACAGTAAGGCCCCCTGTGCCTCTATGTACGGCGTATTGCGGCTGCCTATCACTCAGGGTCTGACTCCATCCACCTCCTCAGCCTGTAATGTTAATGTCAAATCTGAGAATATAATAGACAACTTTACTGCCCGAAAGAAAAACCAGTTTAAAAAAAAAAATTGGAATTAATGTACTGGCACCCATAGGAAACCCCAGAGCCCCCGGCGAGGAGGCGGCGGTCATTATTCTTTGTTTGTAGCTTTTTCCAGCTATAATAGAAAATTCCTTCCCAATGTGGAGGAAAATAACACGGCGGAGAATATATGTATTTATGTATATACGGATGTCAGGATGAGGAATGATGGTATTGATTTGCCGTGAATCATCGTTCATGCTGTACGGGCAAAATGATGGGGGGGGGGGTAAAAAATAAAAGGTACGGTGACCTTCAAAGGGACAAGTCGTAACCAACAGAGGGACTCACGCACACACAGCAGATCAGGCCGCCTCAGACGTAGGGTAGGATGTACAGTTTTGTGCTTCTGCACTAAAGAGAACAAGGCAAACAAGAGGCTTTCATTCAGGGGGCTCCCGCAATGCTCGGCTGAGTGAGCGGGGACAGACGCGTCTTTCATAGGCGCAGCCCGCAGCTGAGGAGATGACTACCGGTACTAGTGTTCTGAACTTTTCATCAGCCTTATGTGTGAGCTGCCAGAGCAATACTTAACCATTCTCTATTCCCTGTGGTTTCAAGGGGACCCGGCGGAACAAAGGCGAGGGGAACCAGATCCCTCAGCAGGTTGTGGGCTTTGTGTGTCCTAGCCGAGTAGAAGGAGCTCCCGCCTCTGGTCGTGTCATGGAAAAGTGCTCAGCAATTTGTTTCTGTTAAACAGGACCTTTCTCTGGAGGAAGCATTTGGCTTTTCATCCCAACCGGTGTGTCTGGCTGACAACCTGACTCGGTGAAGTGTCTAGCATGGGCATTGGGGCAGTAACTCATAGCGAGAGGTGCCCATACACCGCCGAACCCATTGCATGTATGGGGGGCGTGCCGATCCTTTGTTTTGTGTGCCATCTTTGTGTGCCATCTAGTTATTTCAATGGGGCCACAAAAAAATGCGGACAGCACACCGTGTACTGTCTCCATCCATATGTCCGTTCCGTAGAACATGTCCTAGTCTTGTCTGTTTTGCAGACAAGAATAGGCGTGGTTACAATTGTTACAAATAAAAAAAAAACGAATAACGCAGATGGCGCGGATCTGCGTTCTTGCGGATCACAAAATAAATATGGTCATGTGAGTGCAACCTCAATGTCAGCTGAACCCAACTGATGACGGCAGGACTCATCGACCTTTTAATGTGTATAAGGGTGTCCCAACGTTCTCCGGGTGGCAGATGTTGGGGGAAAGAAGGATCAGGCTGTTGGATTTCAACATGCCCAATCATTTTGTTCTCCGAGAAGATAAGCTGCTTCCAGAGTCTTTTTGGCAGAGGCTTTCTCCCCTCTGCCCATTGCCAAACACGTGCATAGTAAGGCCTCATGCACACAAACGTATTTTCTTTCCGTGTCGATTCCAATTTTTTTGCGGACCGTATGCGGAACCATTCATTGCAATGGGTCTGCAAAAAAAAAAGGAGTGATCCGTGTGCATTCCGTTTCCGTATGTCCGTATATCCGTTCCGCAAAAGAATTGAACCTGACCTGTTATTGTCTGCATTACGGACAAGGATAGGACTGTTCTATTAGGGACCACCTGTTCTGTTCAGCAAAATACAGAATGCACATGGACGTCATCCGTATTTTTTGCAGATCCGTGTTTTGCTCACCGCCAAATACATACAGTCGTGTGCATAAGGCCTTAACTGTGTATGCATGTGGGGGATGGGTCAGCAGGGGTAGCTCCAGCATTATGTATAGTCAGCCTTACTCTCTTCTTCCCATTGAAAATATGCACATTTAGCTTAACTGGAGGAGCATGGAGATGAGGCTAAGGGGGTTAGTACCTATCAGCTGATGCACAGGACCCATCAGCTACCATTGTCAAAGAGGGCTCTTCACATGCCCTGGGACCTGAAGCTTGTGACCACCATAATATTAATATGAGGGGTGGTTTCTCTTCAGCAAGTGGCACTTATCATGTAGATAACATTAATACAAGGCATTTACTAATGTATTGTGATTGTCGATATGGCCTTATTGTGCATATTTGCCAGTTTCATTTACTTTTTCGATCACATTATAAATTTCTCGTTTCCAGGGGTTATGACCACGCTTCAATCCTGCAGTGGTGGTCGTGCTTGCACACTATAGAAAAATGTGCCAGTTTCTATGGCGGCCGTGACCGTGGGAGTGCGCATACAGTAGGTACGCACGTGCACAAGCTCCATATCTGCGCTGCAGCCGTGGCCGTAATGCCTGGAAACGAGCAGTGTATAATGTGATGGAAAAATGAATCCAGCCAGCAAAGGAAGCAAAATGGACAATCCGAATACATTAGGAAGTGCCTTGTGTTATCTTTCTCTACATAATAAATTCCATCTGCTGAAGTGAGACAACCCCATTAATAGTGTGGCACTGTCGTTAGATTACATGAGGAGCTTTATTTGATCAATGTACATCGGCAATAGGCTACTTTCACACTCGCGTTTGGTGCGGATGCGTCATGGATCTGCACAAGCGCATCCGTTCAGATAATACAACCGTCTGCATAGATTATCCTCCAACATAAGGTCAGCCTTGTTTCCAACATGGCTCCATCCACTTACATAACTGTAATGATTTGGAGCAATTGTACCATTTGTTGCCTCAAGAGAAGCCATCAAGGGTAATACTCATTCTCTCCAAGGCCAGAGGATCATCGCTGGGCACAACAGCGCCTATGGGTGGGTCACATTGTTATCTTTCAAAAAGGTCTTGATGTGGGTCTTTGGTACCCAAAAAGTTGATCTTAGGTCTCATAAATGTGATAAAATGAAGCAGCAATTCTCTTGGTCGCAGGGTCAGACTGGACCGGCCTCTGCACGGTCGGCCTAAAGAGAATCAATTGTGACAAAATGAGTCTGGGCACAATTCTTTACATTAGCAGCATAAAATTAAAGGGGGTCCATTTTGCTAGAATTGCTCCAGGCCATCCCATTACATGCCTTCTAGAATGTGACAAACAGCTGTAATTACACCGCACCGCAGGTACAATGTAGATGGCCTGCAGGTAAACATTGAAAAGAACGGAGCTCTTCAACTAGCACCGCAGCCCCTTCACAAAGATGGTCGGTGGTGGTGGTTGGGGGTAGAGTAGGAATTCCACCAGTCTGAAATTGATGACCTATCCTGAGGATAGGTCATAAATTCTTATGAAACCGGGCAACCCCTAGGTGCTCCTGTAATTTGCCCACTGGCTCCTGGTATTGCCCATACGGCACAGGTAGGTTAGCGTTAGGTCCCAAGCTATTTGAGATACCTTGGCGCGGTGCTCAGGCTCAGATATGTCCTTCATATAAGGATATATTGGCAAAATTCTCAATTTTAACACCAGTTTGAGGGTTTAGTCAGAATTGTTTGTTTGCATCCACAGTAGTGCACCTTCCTTATTAATGTTTATTTTAGGATTAGAAGATACTGAATCAAACAGAAGCTACAAGGCATTATCAGGAACCACTGCTGGAGGCCATGGAGACCTCCTATAAGGACTACATCAATAGCCATGTATTGACCAGTCGGCTGTACTTAGAAGAACATGTTTTAGCCACTTCGGTGATGAATTCTTGTGAATCCTAAAACTTAGTTATGTCTCCTGGCACAAGGTAACAATGAGAACACGAAGCCTCCCTTAGGAAAGAGTAAAGAGAGAGCCAGACACTACATTCTCAGAGCTCGCACAAAGAGCGTACACTTGACTCTGATATTGAGACAGGTATAGATGCACCTGTGGCTGATCCTTCTCTTACCCCCATTTCCCTTCCTCCTCCCTCTCTGCATAGGTCAGGAAGGGTTCAGCACTTGTCCAATCTGACCCCCTTCTGTCCCTTTGGCCGCGAGAGCTCCTCTGTTTTCAGTTCACAGTGAGATAAAATCTACTGTGTTTGACCGAACTCATTTATTTGTGTGTGATGGTGCGGGTGGGTGCCTGAGTGACATCGACGGAGATTTTCCAGCTACACCCTAAAACGCAAAGTGAATTTACACCCCCCGCGCCCTCCCTTCATAGGTTTAATCACCACACACTCTCTATGCTGGCATGGCTTTAACGGAGGATGCCATTTTTTTAGGCAGGACCCAATGTCCGGTCTTCTTTGGAGCATGGTACCGTAACACTTGATGCATGGCTATCATGGCTGATCAGGCTGGTCATATGTTTGCATTGGTGAAGACTTGGTCAAAGGGTTTGTCCAGTTTCGAGGACAGCATTTTCATATTATTTTCACGTACCTAAGGCCTCATGCACACTGTTTTTTTACTGTCAGTGATTTGGCTTCAGTGGTCCGTGTCCGATTTAGCTTCAGTTGTGTTTCCTTGTGTCTTCCTTTTTTTTTGTCTGACAGGGGAAAAAAAAGGAAGGTTAATGAAAAGTGGAATTTTATTGCACCAAGGTCTTGTAGAAAAAAAAGGACACGGATGCGGACACGGATGACATACCAGTTGTGCATCCGTTTTTTTGACGGACCCATTGACTTGAATGGGTCCGTCCTCCGTTTTCCACTGACAAGAATAGGACAGGTTATATTTTTTTGACGGACTGGAATCATGGATCACGGAGGACTATCAGTTTTTTTCACAGCTCCTTAGAAATTAATGGGACCTTCGCTAAACTGTGAAAAATGACGGAACGGACGCGGATGCACACAACGGTCGTGTGCATGAGGCCTTAGGCTGATGCACAAAATTGTATGTATTTACAGATCCGCAAAATACGGATACCGTCAGTGTTGCATCTGCATTATTTGTGGATCCACTGACTTCAATGGGTCCGTGGTCTGCACTTTTTGTGGCCAAGTATAGGACGTGTTCTATTGTTTTGGGGAACGGACATACAGATTCAGAAAGCACACTGATCATCTATCAAAGATAGAATATGTCCACAAACTGTGGGCCATGGATCCATTGAAGTCAAAGTGTCTGCCAAAAAAATGCGGACGGCACAAGGACCACATATGTAATTTCCATATCCGAAAAAGGATACGGTTGTGTGCATGAGCCTTTATTAAAGCGTTAATATAGAGGGTCCCCTGTTCAGGATCCACATCTGTTGACCAGAGTGAAGAGCAGCTAAAAAGAGTGTCTATTGCTCAAGACTACTAAGGCCGTGAACAAGGTCCTGGTGGACCGAAACGTTGGCCAGTGTAATCAATTTAATTTTGGGATGGACAATAAAATGAATCTTTTCTAATCATTTCAATACGAGTGCCGTGGTCTTCATCTATATCTATATTGACTATTACCACTGAGCACCGGAACCTATACGGAACTAGGAGTGCCATCCACTATATATCATCGTCTATTGCTCTGGAGGACCTGCCCTGTCCAGAAACCCCATTGATCTGAATGGACGCTGTGTAATACTTAATTTCTCCTGGGGTGGCGCTGCGCAGAAATCGAACACTTACTGCATGGTTTCCTCACAAATGGCAGCAGACTGTTGGGAGTCTCAGCAGGAGGAACCTTTCTAAGTTCGGATTGTCCAACGTTCTTTAAAGGGGAACTAAAAAAGTGATCTTTTCACATGGTCAGCATTGCACAGGAATCCGTCAGGAGGTATACAGGCCGTGGATTGGAAGGAGCCACTTTCTAAAACTAGAAGGCCTGATGTTCTGGAAATCATTGTAGGTCTGAGCTCCCAGAGTTCACCAAATACATTGCCAGAAACTGACTTCCCTTCATATTGACCCTACAGTAGATGTATACGTCTGTGTGTTTGAGATAAGAAACTGGATTCTGGGCTGATTGAGGCCAGAAACCTATAGGAGAGAATACATTATTTCTAGAGTCTTTCAGGTAATAGATAAGAATAAATATTTTAAGGGGTTGTGGCACCTTTAAATGTTATTTTAATATAATTCAGCATAAAAAACTAATTATTTTTGTAATTTACTTCACTTGTGAGATATTCTCTTTACTTTATTATAATGGCATCCCCTGGTGTTTAAACCATTCAGTAATGTGCATGTCCACCTACTTATATGTGGTTGCATATGTTCAGTTCCATACTTCCACTGCCAACAGATAGGGCTCGTTCACACGAACGTGTGATGCCATTCTCTGGCCATTCCGCTTCACGGATGCGGACCCATTCATTTCACTGGGTCCACAAATCCCGAGATGTGGAATGGAAGAATGGAACGGAACACTACGGAAGTGCTTTCTGGGGTTCCGTTCCGTGCTTCCGCACCGTAAAAAGATAGAACCTACTCTATCTTTTTGCGGAATGGACGGATCGCGGACCCATTCAAGTGAATGGGTCTGCAAACCCCATGCACCTGCCCCACGGACGGTGCCAATGCATTGTGGACCGCAATTGGAACCACGAATGGGGAGATCTCTGGATCCATGTGAGGTACACGCTGGTTCTAGCTTTATTAGAAAGAGGTGGTCATGTACTATATGATGTCTGATGTTCCTTTTTTACCAATCATGCCCTTTAAGCAGGGTAGACAATAGGCCTTTATACTTTTCCCATAGTTACAACAGTTAGCCTGACCACATTGTGCTGAAGACACTTACATTTCTCTAATGGTTAACCAGGTCCTAATAATGTACACAAAATGCACTTTATGAGATGACAAGTGGTAAGAAACCTGCTCTATATGTTCCAGAGCTATATGTATGGCCACGCAGTGGAAATTCCGCTGTTATGTGAAGTGGCTGTATTGGTAAGCATGAGGTTGTAGTTGAAGGTAATTAGAGGGTCATTAACTTTTAAAAAAACAGTTCATATGTCCTAAATATGAGATTTCTCTGCCAATATATTGTGATCAAAAAATATCTGAACCCACCCACCACAACAAAGTGACCAGGAACCTTCTCTACTGAACACCTAGCTCTATTCTGTATGAGCATCTAAATTCAGGACTGCAGAACCTATACATATACTGTGTTGCCACTTGTTACCTCTATGTGCATTCCTATTATTCCACCTGTTCTTGAGGCTGCTTTTAATTAGGTGATCCGTATAACTCAGTTTGCCCTTCCTCTCATTGGATGCTTGATTTCACATAGAGGTAACAAATTGTAACACAGCATACTGTATGTATAGGTTCTATTCACCTGAATTTAGATGCCTGTACGGCATAGAGATATGTATTAAATAGAAAAAGAAGGAATTAAGTCACCTTGGCGGGGTAGGTGGGCTTAGATATCTTTTGATCAAAATGTATTTGCTAGGAACCAAATATTTATTTATCATATCAAATGTGGTATTAATTAATCTATAGATTTTGCTTTTACAGTTTTAAGAGTTGTTGTCATGCTCTGTCTTTCATCATAGAGACATATCAAAGGTTTAGATTGATGGGGATCTGAGTGCTGAGACCCCACTGATCTCTAGGACATGGGGCGAGAAGAGGGTGCATATTGCGGTCTCTCTCCTCTCTTCAGAGGACGGAATCTAGATAGGCCCATAGACTTCTATGGAGTCCATCTCGTGCAGTGAGGAAAAAACTGACCCAAAAACAAGTACAAATGATAAATGCTCCCCTTAGGTTACAAAATTAGACAAAAATAACTGACGTTGAAAAAAGTGGATGGGGGAGTATGTGTATGGGGAGGGTGACATCAGGACACTCTGTCTTGGCCAGGGTAGGTAGATAGAAAGCAGCAAACAGAATCTATGCCCCCGGTGTAGGAAGGACCTCGCTATAGCTCTGCACACATGACTTATGTTAGTATATAGCAACAAAAATGAATGTACAGTTAAAAAATAAAACAAAACAGAGACTTAGTGGCAGTATGCAAAATGTATGCAATCCAATCTGGTCAAAACCAGACACTACAGCGACTGCTCTGCACCTTGCCATGCCTCCAGCAAGCTTTCTGAATGGTAAATGTACTTTGCTAGTATTCATGTTGCTTCAGCTCCATCTAGTTAGCCAGCATTTTTTTCTGTATGTCCCATTTGAGCAGGGGCGGACTGGCCATAGACCCTACACAGAAATATCCAGGTGGACCAATGCCCAGGGGTCCGCATGAGCCCTCCTCATGGCCGCCAGCAAAGGCATAACGATCTTATGCTCTCAGCATTAATTAATGCTAGGAGTATTGAGCAAATATGCCCTCCTGAACTCAACTGTATTGCCATCCTCAGGACGATGATACAGTTGAATACTATGATGCAGGAGGCAGTATTGTGTGCTTCACTGTGGTATTTTGTCTATTGGGGTAGTATTTGTTCTCCTCTGTGGTATTTTGTTCTGCTGAGTATTGCAGGCCCCACCTACTTGTGTTACCCCTCATTTTGTCAGTTTGGACCCACTTACAACATAGGGCCACAGTTTTTTTTCAGGGCCACTTTAAGTTCCCAGTCCGCCAATCCATGCGAGAAACTTTATCTTACTACCTATGAACCTGGTACCATCATCAACTCAGTTCATAGTAGCCATCTTTTCCAAGATCAACTAAAGGACAAAGCAGCATCCATGATCATCCTCCTCACCCAGACTAATGTGGCATCGCAGTCCTGCCAAAATTATGCAGTCTTGGACTGAAAGTGGGTGGGATAAACAATAAACCTGGAAAATAATGCACTAAAACAACAGATAATAATAATAAAAAAATGTATTTATATAGTGCCACCATAATCTGCAGCGCTTTACAAATTCATAGGGTTCATGTACAAAACAAAAGTAACTGGCTAATATGCAACATAAACACTAGGAGTCAGGGCCCTGCTCGCAAGAGCTTACCATCTATGAGAAATTGGGGGTGACACATAAGGTAGTTGATTGTGATAAGTAGGATTTGAGCCATTATTGAACTGACAGGAGTGGTGCCGGCCGATCTGCATACATAGTATATGGACTTAGCCTGACACTCTCAGCCACTACATCTTAATCGAAACACATCTGTGCCCGCCTACCAGCACCAAGGTGGTCTCAGTCAGGCAGGTCCTACTCTAAGCCTACCTATGCCGTATAGACCTCTACATTCAGGAGAGCAGACCCTGAATGTGCCACTCCTTCAAGACTAATATTAGGTAGGTTTAAAGTAGGACCTACCTGACTAATACCACCTTGGCGCTGGTAGGTGGACACAGATGTGTTTTGATCAAGATGTATTGGCTGAGTGTCTCGGATTTTATTATCGGAGTGATGGCTTAGTCCATATATTATGTTTGCATCTGTTGTTTTAGTGCATTATTTTCCATGATTTTACTGTATAAATGTAGCCATGCACATCCGCATATTTACTATCATATTGTGCGATGTTTTGTATTTTTTTCCATGTTTTTTTGATAATAACCCTGCCATAAGTGAGAGTTTCCACCAGGGTCAGGGTGCTCCCGGCAGGTGCGGGTTTAGGTGAACTAAATTTAGCAGCTTAAACGTTGGTATGTATCCTTGCAATAAAAGTTGAATTAGATGTTACTCCGGAGTCAAAGAGTTGCTAGGAGAGAGTTTAGCTGCCTGTCACTCACAGACAAGGAGGACACAACAAACCTCTTACGACTGTGATGATACAGTGGAATACCAACAGCCAGTATGTGTATATGCACACATATACAGCCAGCATGTGTATATACACACATATACGGCCGGTATGTGTATATACACACGTACATACATACAAGTGTGTACATTCTAAACACAAACTTAACTTTGTTGGTTTACAAGTTGTCACAACAAAACAAATGATTAGTTTGGGATTTCCAGAGATGGGGACAGTTCAGTCGAGTCCATGCCGTACACATGCAGAAATATCTACACAGTGATGGATGTAACAACCATTGTGAAAGGCAATTGTTAAAGTAGGAGTGACTGCAATCTCAGCTTCTTTTAAGACGTCAATGGGAAACTTAATAGTAAAGGGGTTTTCCAGGACTTAAATCTTGATGGCCTAATGATCGGTGTTTAATCTGGTGGTGAATCCCTGCTGATCGGCAGCATGAGGGGGCTGAGGTGCACTGCGCCATACACACGGTTGTGGCTGTGCCTGGTACTGGAGCTCGGACTTGGTCTCTGTTCTCAAATGTCACCGGCAGTCCCATAGAGAATGAATGGAGCAGCAGTGGAGAAATTCCTTAACCTACTGCTCCATTCCTATGGGTACAATGGACCCCCTGTCCTAGTGATGTTGTACCCCCCGTCAGATTGATATGGACTGTCCTGTAGATAATAGACAAGTTTATCTATCTATCTATCTATCTATTATCAATCTATCTATCTATTATCTATCTATGTATCTATCTATCTATCTCATTTATAAATAAAAAAAAGGAAAATGAAAACGCAGCACACTGTCGGTCGGGTGCAGTCAGGCCAATACGAACCGGCACCAAGGTCCCATTCAATGGAGAAAATACAAAAAAGCCAGCAGCACTCCAGTAAGATCAAGGAACAAGTGTGGTTTATTCACCCAGTGTCAAGTAGCGACGTTTTAACCGCTTGTTGCGGTTTTTCTCAAGCTATGTGCACATGTGTTACAACAGCAGTATATAAAGGTGTGTCAATTCATGATATAAAATATCCAATTAACTTCAAAACAATCAAAGATCATGGAAACTATGTTTAAATAGATACAAACTCATCGACATCAATGTGAAATTACATGTGATACAAATAAAGTGACAGTGCCTCATG
Source organism: Bufo bufo (assembly GCF_905171765.1). Taxonomy (NCBI): domain Eukaryota; kingdom Metazoa; phylum Chordata; class Amphibia; order Anura; family Bufonidae; genus Bufo; species Bufo bufo. The sequence continues at coordinate 51,693,749 of NC_053394.1, forward strand.
AACAATACATGATATATGATAACAGTAAATGATTAAATATAATTGATAATTAAAAATTTCAGGTGTGCTCGTTACATGGTGGAGATGAAAAACTTACAAAACCAGCTGGTAAACTGCGCACGCCGAGCATAGCGGTCTCGGAAGCGTCCACATTCAGTTACTGCGCACGCGCGGGATCAATAGATCTCGCGGTAACTCAGACGCAAAGGAGCTCAATGGAAACCTCATCAAAGATGGCCAAATCAGAGAATGTCCACATGTGCGCATGCCCAAGCAATAGTGGCCCCCCAACACAAAGTCATGTGATCATGTCACATGATCCGGATCAAGGCAGGTAAACAAAACCATAGGAGTATATAGGATCACAGCGATTGACAGCGAATCAGGACCGTATCGATGGTCAATGATTCCCTAGTAGTAGGTGGTGGAGACGCCGCCATGGATCCCCAAAGCCAAGCGTCTCACCAACCCGCTTAACGCTGTACAGACCCATCATAAGACTGATATTAAACACAGGAAAAAATGTCTCACAGTCAAGACCGACCGGATCAGCAGTCAAGTCATCACTGTTATAGGGAAGCAATGGCGTTGGCACGGGTCACCGATGGGCAGACGCGGTGGTGACAGGAAAGCTCTCCTTAAAGGGCTTCTGTCACCCCCAAAACTCATTTTTCATTTTTGGGCACATTAAAATCCTTATTGGACGACTATTCCCTATATAGGGCTCTTACCTTGTTCTGTGGCTTCGTTTCCTTAAAAATCGAGCTTTTAAAATATGCAAATGACTTCACTACCAGCAAGTAGGGCGTCCACTTGCTGGTAGCTGCCGCATCCTCCTTTTAAAAAACCGCCCCCTCCTTCTGTTGATTGACAGGGCCAGCGAGCGCTCTCCTCCTCCGGCTGGCCCTGTTAGCATTTCAAATCCCGCGCCTGCGCCTTACGTGTCTTCATTCGGCGCAGGCGCTCTGAGAGAAGGACGCTCGCTTCCTCAGCGCTCCCTCAGTGCGCCTGCGCCGATGACGTCACCTCTAAACCCGAAAGAGAAGACGTAATCGGCGCAGGCGCACTGAGGGAGTGCTGAGGAAGCGAGCGTCCTTCTCTGAGCGCCTGCGCCGAATGAAGACACGTAAGGAGCAGGCGCGGTATTTAAAAGCTGACAGGGCCAGCCGGAGGAGGAGAGCGCTCGCTGGCCCTGTCAATCAACAGAAGGAGGGGGCGGTTTTTTAAAAGGAGGATGTGGCGGCTACCAGCAAGTAGACGCCCTACTTGCTGGTAGTGAAGTCATTTGCATATTTTAAAAGCTCGATTTTTAAGGAAACGAAGCCACAGAGCAAGGTAAGAGCCCTATATAGGGAATAGTCGTCCAATAAGGATTTTAATATGCCCAAAAATGAAAAATGAGTTTTGGGGGTGACAGAAGCCCTTTAAGGAGAGCTTTCCTGTCACCACCGCGTCTGCCCATCTGTACCTGCTATAATATGCAAAACCACAAATCTTTTTCAGAGTGACCTGCCTCCTTAAAATGCTTGGAGACTGGCAAATCCATTTTTTCTTTCCTAATAGAGTATCTATGCTGGTTTAAGCATGTTTTGACGTCCCACGTGGTCTCCCCAACATACCACGCCTCACATGGGCATGACAGTAGGTAGACCACGTGGGACGAATCACACGTCAAATGCTGAGCAATCTTGATCATTTTATTTGTCACAGGATTACAAAAAGAGTCTCCCTTGATCATGAGGCAGCAGTTCACACAGTGATAGCATGGATAACAACCAGTCCGTGTGGAGCCACATAGTGACCTCACAGTGGTCCTATTGCTGCCCACATCGGACTTGAATAACCTATCACCCAAGTTCCGCCCCCTTCAGTAAGAAAAAAGTGGGGGTGTCCGAAACTCTTCAATCTGAGGAAAACTGTTACCAATAATCTTCCAATGTTTTCTGATGACAGACGCAATTTGCGGACTGTCAGCAGAATACTGTGAAACGAAAGGAATACGTAGGGCTATTGTAGTATCATTGCTTGGAGTTTGCGCCTGGTTAGTGTCAACCCGCAGCATACTCCCTGCAATGAGTTTCTTGGGCTACCCTCGAGCAGCAAATTTCTTACTCATTTCCATAAACCGTACATCTGAATGTTGACTTTAGGGTGAATTAGTGGTGTTTCTCCTCGTGTACCGTGTTGTTCTTGTCCCCTGGTATAGTCCTTTTGGACATGTGTATAATACAACTAAGGCTACTTTCACACTAGCGTTCTGCTGTCCGCTCGTGAGCTCTGTTTGAAGGGGCTCACGAGCGGAGCAGAACGCTTCCGTCCAGCCCTGATGCAGTCTGAATGGATGCGGATCCGCTCAGACTGCATCAGTCTGGCGGCGTTCAGCCTCCGCTCCGCTCGCCTCCGCACGGCCAGGCGGACAGCTGAACGCTGCTTGCAGCGTTCGGGTGTCCGCCTGGCCGTGCGGAGGCGTGCGGATCCGTCCAGACTTACAATGTAAGTCAATGGGAACGGATCCGCTTGAAGATGACACCATATGGCTCAATCTTCAAGCGGATCCGTCCCCCATTGACTTTACATTGAAAGTATGAACGGATCCGCTCAGGCTAATTTCGCACTTAGAAATTTTTCTAAGTTATTAATGCAGACGGATCCGTACTGAACGGAGCCTCCGTCTGCATTAATATGATCGGATCCGTTCAGAACGGATCCGATCAAGCGCTAGTGTGAAAGTAGCCTAAGCTTAATTATAAGTAATTTTGTATAACGAGTAACACTCTTTTCCTTTTTTTAGATTCAGCTACGAATTGCAACTCCAGTTGGCATCCTGTGTGAAGACACGAGCATCTCGGCCTTTATTAGCTATCCACATTCTGTTGTGTTGATATTTTGTTGATATCTTTTATGATGGCCGTGTTTGTATAGTGCCATACATGTGACGTGCTACATATTGCAATTTTTGGTCCACCTATACACTTAATCATTTGTATTGTTTGGAAATATTGAGATGTTGCTTTCCCCCTTCATTAGGGGTCACACCATCTCTGGTTTTAATTTATTTAGGGTACACGTTTGGATTTGTTTAGTGTCTCTTTGGGTGCTTGGACGGTTTGACACGGTGACCCGTGCCAACGCCATTGCTTCCCTATAACAGTGATGACTTGACTGCTGATCCGGTCGGTCTTGACTGTGAGACATTTTTTCCTGTGTTTAATATCAGTCTTATGATGGGTCTGTACAGCGTTAAGCGGGTTGGTGAGACGCTTGGCTTTGGGGATCCATGGCGGCGTCTCCACCACCTACTACTAGGGAATCATTGACCATCGATACGGTCCTGATTCGCCGTCAATCGCTGTGATCCTATATACTCCTATGGTTTTGTTTACCTGCCTTGATCCGGATCATGTGACATGATCACATGACTTTGTGTTGGGGGGCCACTATTGCTTGGGCATGCGCACATGTGGACATTCTCTGATTTGGCCATCTTTGATGAGGTTTCCATTGAGCTCCTTTGCGTCGGAGTTACCACGAGATCTATTGATCCCGCGCGTGCGCAGTAACTGAATGTGGACGCTTCCAAGACCGCTATGCTCGGCGTGCGCAGTTTACCAGCTGGTTTTGTACGTTTTTCATCTCCACCATGTAACGAGCACAACTGCAATTTTTAATTATCAATTATATTTAAACATGTACTGTTATCATATATCATGTATTGTTCACGAGGCACTGTCACTTTATTTGTATCACATGTAATTTCACATTGATGTTGATGAGTTTGTATCTATTTAACCCTTTCATGACCAAGGGTCATTGATGCCCCAGTGTCCAGGTCAAAATTAACAAATCTGACATGTGTCACTTTATGTGGTAATAGCTTTGGAACACTTTTACTTATCCACGCCATTCTGAGATTGTTTTCTCGTGACACATTGTACTTCATGATAGTCATATATTTGAGTCAATATATTTCACCTTTATTTGTGAAAAAATCCCAAATTTACCCAAAATTTTGAAAAATTCAAAATTTTCCAAATTTCAATTTCTCTGCTTCTAAAACAGAAAGTCATACCTAATAAAATATTTATTACTTAACATTCCCCATATGTCTACTTTATGTTGGCAGCATTTTGGAAATGTCATTTTATTTTTTTAGGACGTTAGAAGGCTTAAAAGTTTAGAAGCAATTCTTACAATTTTTAAGAAAATTTCCAAAACCCACTTTTTAAGGACCAGTTCAGGTCTGAAGTCCCTTTGTGGGGCCTACATAGTGGATACCCCCATAAATGACCCCATTATAGAAACTACACCCCTCAAGTTACTCAAAACTGATTTTACAAACTTTGTTAACCCTTTAGGCGTTCCACAAGAATTAAAGGAAAATGGAGATGAAATGTAAAAATTTCACTTTTTTGGCAGATTTTCCATTTTATATATTTTTTTTCTTTAACACATTGAGGGTTAACAGCCAAACAAAACTCAATATTTATTACCTTGATTCCGCGGTTTACAGAAACACCCCACATGTGGTCATAAACTGCTGTACGGGCACACGGCAGGGCGCAGAAGGAAAGGAATGCCATACGGTTTTTGGAAGGTAGATAGTGCTGGATTGGTTTTCTGAACGCCATATGTTTTTTATTTTCCTGCCGATCGTCTTGTGCAGGGGCTCGTTTTTGCAGAAAGTGTTGAGGTTTTTATTGGTACCATTTTTGGGTACATAGGATTTTTTGATCATTCATTATTACACTTTATGGGGCAAGGTGACCCAAAAATTGGCTGTTTTGGAACAGTTTTCATTTTTTTTTTTTTACAGCGTTCATCTGAGGAGTTAGGTCATGTGATAGTTTTATAGAGAAGATCGTTACGGACGTGGCAATATCGTTACGGACGTGGCAATACACAATAATAGCATTTCTGAAACCAAAAAAATGATGTTTTAGTGTCTCTATAGTCTGAGAGCCATAGCTTTTTTATTTTTTGGGCGATTGTCTTAAATAGGGTATCATTTTTTGCGGGACGAGGTGACGGTTTGATTGGTACCGTCATAAGCCTTTTTGATCGCTTGCTGTTGCACTTTTTGTGATGTAAGGTGACAAAAATAGCTTTTTTGGCACTTTTTTTATTTTATTTTTATGGTGTTTATCGGACGGGGTCCATCATGTGATATATTTATAGAGACGGTCGTTACGGACGCGGTGACACCTAATATGTGTATTTTATTTTATTTTTTCGTTTTTTTATAGGAAAAGGCAATGTCTTTTTTTTATTTACATTTTTATTTATTTATTGATTTATTTTTACTTTTATTATTTTCACTTTTTTTTATCAAGTCCCTCTTGGATCATGAAGATCCAGTGGGGCTGATAGTTGTTCTATACTTTGCAATGCTCTTGCATTGCAAAGTATAATACTTCCAGATTGCCTGTAGGTGGCAGCACTGGACGCCTTTGCCATGGCAACCGGACGCTTTTGCAAAGCGTCCGGTTGCCATGGCAACCATTGGGTGCTGCAATCACAGCGCTGCAGCCCCGATGGTGGAGAGAGGAAGCTCCCTCCCTCTGTTAACCCCATGGATGCCGCAACCGCAGCATCTATGGAGTTACAGGAGAGTGTCAGCATAGAGCTGACACTCTCTGCTGATGGCGGCGGCTCAGGAATGGAGCCACCGCCATCACACACAGAATGGGGAATCGGGGGCAGCGCTGGAAGGATGGGGGGTCGGGGGGTACAGACTACAATGGGGCAGGAAGGGCGGCTAGAAAATTAATGCATGGGGCGGGGAGGGGGCGGATCGCATGCCATCAGGGTAGGAAGGAGATGAGCGCAGGAGAGGGGCACAGATCGGCGGGGCATAGATCGGGGGGGGCACAGAGGGGCACCAAGGGCTTGGAGTGACACAGATCGGGGACATGAGGAACACTATCGGCTTTCAGGCTCTGATCTGCAGAGCGCAGATCAGAGCCTGAAACCGGCATTTTAACACTGCCGCGATCCGATTGGTTAGTCTGCACAGACTAACCAATCGGATCGATTGCCGGCAAGGGGCCACTCTGATTGGTCCCTTGCCGGCATTACTGCACTGTATGCTGTCCGTGACAGCACCAGGGCAGGGGCAGAAGCTTTAATCCAAGCGCTTTGCAGCGCTTGGATTAAAGAACTGTCTTGACGTTTATAGACGTGATAGCTGCACGGGGCATGTGCAGCTATCACGTATATATACAGATTGCAGTCGGGAAGAGGTTAAACATAGTTTCCATGATCTTTGATTGTTTTTAAGTTAATTGGATATTTTATATCATGAATTGACACACCTTTATATACTGCTGTTGTAACACATGTGCACATAGCTTGAGAAAAACCGCAACAAGCGGTTGAAACGTCGCTACTTGACACTGGGTGAATAAACCACACTTGTTCCTTGATCTTACTGGAGTGCTGCTGGCTTTTTTGTATTTTCTCTATCTCATTTATTATCTGTATTTATACAGTCCTGATCAAAAGTTTAAGACCACTTGAAAAATGGCAAAAAATCATATTTAGCATGGCTGGATCTTAACAAGGTTCCAAATAGAGCTTCAACATGCAACAAGAAGAAATGGGAGTGAGACAAAACATTTTTTGAGCATTCAATTTAATGAAAACAACGAATAAACTGAAACAGGCTGTTTTTCAGCTGATTAAAAGTTTAGGACCACACCTCCAAAAAAATACCGAAACCCCCCAAAACAGAAATCCAACTTCCAAACATGAACTCAGTAATGAGTAGCTCCGCCGTTATTGTTGATCACTTTAAAATTTCGTTTTGGCATGCTTGATGCAAGCGTTTCCATGAGGTGAGTGGGAACATTTCTCCAAGTGGTAAAGACGGCCACATGAAGGCCATCTACTGTCTGGAACTGTTGTCCATTTTTGTAAACTTCCCTTGCCATCCACCCCCAAAGGTTCTCAATTGGATTTAGATCATGGGAACACGCAGGATGGGCCAAAAGAGTGATGTTATTCTCCTGGAAGAAGTCCCTTGTCCTGCGGGCATTGTGTACTGTAGCGTTGTCCTGTTGAAAAACCCAATCGTTACCACACAGACGAGGGCCCTCAGTCATGAGGAATGCTCTCTGCAACATCTGGACATAGCCAGCGGCCGTTTGAAACCCCTGCACTTCCTGAAGCTCCATTGTTCCACTGAAGGAAAAAGCACCCCAGACCATTATGGCGCCCCCTCCACTGTGGCGCGTAGAAAACATCTCAGGTGGGACCTGCTTGTCATGCCAGTAACGTTGGAAACCATCAGGACCATCAAGATTAAATTTTTTCTCATCAGAGAATAAAACTTTCTTCCACCTTTGAATGTCCCATGTTTGGTCCTCTCTTGCAAAGTCCAAACGAGCAGTTCTGTGGCGTTCAAGGAGAGGAGGTCTTTGAAGACTTTTTTGTTTTTGAAGCCCTTCAGTCTCAGATGCCGTCTAATGGTTATGGGGCTGCAGTCAGCACCAGTAAGGGCCTTCATTTGGGTCGAGGATCGTCCAGTGTCTTGACGGACAGCCAATTGGATCCTCCGGCTCAGTGCTGATGAAATTTTTTTGGGTCTTCCACTTGACTTTTTTGTTCCATAACCCTCAGGATCATTTAAGAGATTCCAAATGACTGTCTTACTGCGTCCCACCTCAGCAGCGATGGCGCGCTGTGAGAGACCCTGCTTATGCAGTTCAACAACCGGACCACGTTCAAAAAGGGAGAGTTTTTTGCCTTTGCCATCACAACGTGTGACTACCTGACAGAAAATGACAATGAATCCACATCTTTGCACAGATTTGGCCTTTTAAAGGCATGTGGTCCTAAACTTTTGATCAGCTGATAAACAGCCTGTTTCAGTTTAATCGTTGTTTTCATTAAATTGAATGCTCAAAAAATGTTTTGTCTCACTCCCATTTCTTCTTGTTGCATGTTGAAGCTCCACTTGGAACCTTGATAAGATCCAGCCATGCTAAATAGGATTTTTTGCCATTTTTCAAGTATTCTTGAACTTTTGATCAGGACTGTATCTTCTATCTATCTATTATCTATCTAATTATTTATCTATCTATCTATCTATCTATCTATCTATCTATTATCTATCCATCTATCAGCTCCAGTTGCAGTGTATTGCAGTGTTCTTCTCTCTAAGTTAAGAGACTTTTCCAAATTGTGGCATGATGCATGGCACATGGATCCACCTCAGCTGCAGAACCTAAAATGAACATAATGTCAGATATTGTACAGAATATAAAAGAACACAACAATTTAAACTTTAAGGTATATTTTGCATTTAAATGCCCGATGTAGAACATACATTTCAGCTCGGGTCTATCACCTACTCACAGTTTTGCTGGCAGGCAGCAGTTAGATATTATTCTCCTTTCACTTCGACAATAATAATAATCATAATAAACACATTTCTATTGTAACCTTGTATTACTGTATTTGTGCCGCACCGAGAAGAATGGTCGCGCGCAGGAAATAAAGACTGAGCACCCAGGAGGGTGGTTGAGCAGGGTAATGGAGTGGGGGGAGGGCAGAGTGTTATGGTAAAATTCACTGATGCTGTGATCTCTGCCATAAATCTGGAATAACACATTGTGCCGCCTGTCAAGCACTGAATCCCAGCTGGGGAGCGGAGAGGGGTGAAATGCCTCATTAGCTCATAATAAGCTGCCCTCTAATCACCTCCCGCCTCGGGACCTCCTCCCTCGACACCAGGCCATGAGCACCATTTACAGCCACACAATGGACACAGAATGAGCAATGTTTCCAACAGGCGCACACATACACACAGCGCAACGACTGGAAACTTTCATCGCAACTGTCGGACATTGATGGCCACTGGTCATGCTGCGCCTTCTCCATCTAGTTTAAGAACTACAAAATTAAAGTAACATTATATATTGTGCTGTATATACACTGGGGGTGAATAAGTAGGTATACAATTTAAATAATAGGTAATTATATATATGTCAATAAAAGTGCAGAGGACGCAGCAGTTGCAGAAAGAGCAGAGCCTGTAGGTGTAATGGTAACGCCCCCGTTGCTCCTAGAGGCTCATTTGCATATATTAAAACATCATTTTTCTCAGTAATGCGGGCACATATGAACATGGGACCAACACAGATGCCTTCAGCTGCCAAGTGCACATGTAACAGGTCAGCCAGTGTCAGAGGTACAAAACTGCTGACAGATGCCATTTAAAGGAATAAAAAATTAGATTCAGTTTTCATAAAAATAAGCTTAGAAGGGTTTTCCATCTTCTGTGGCCTGTTGGGCAATCCACCCCACCTATAGAGGGAAGCATACTTACCTGCTCCACAGCGCTGGGTTCTGGATCCTTCACTCCACTACCACTTCTGCAGCGCTCTGGTGCCTGTATGTCAACATCCAGTTGGATAGCTTTGACCCATTGACCTGACGCAAGGGGGACGCGTCACCGCTGCAGCCAGTGATTGGCTGCAGAGGCTTTCAAACCAGATGTTGACACTGGAGCAAGGAACCAGAACCCAGCGGCGAGGAGCGGGTAAGCATGCTTTTCTCCACATGGGGTGGATTTGCCTGAAAGCCACCGAAGAAGGAAAACCCTTTAACCATATCCATAATAACATTATAAATATTTGACTTATGATTTTTTTGACCTTTTTAATTAATAGATTTTAGAAATTGTTTAAAAAAAGAATTCCAAATTGAAAATCAAAATCAAATTCTCAGTAGTTGACTTTTTTTGTGCTATTTAATGTATGATTTATATTAAGATCTACCTACAAGAGGTCTCAATGGCTCTGCTGTATGGTGCCACTGCTGTTTTATGGAAAGGCTTCTAGGGGAGAATATCTTCAACATCTGATGGTGCATGGCATGAGCTTTTTTCTGTCCAATGGTTTGGGGTTGAAAACGTCCCCCATACTGGTGTGATATTATAGCTCCCTACAACCGGGAGCGTGTATGAAGGCTTTATACACCTGTGGGTGTGAGGCCTTAGAGACTTCCTCAAGAACAAATATCTACAATAAGTCTAATTAATATCAAATTAAGTGGAGGTTGGCAGTTTTATGGTCAGTTTTTCATGCAGTTTTTTTTTTTGGCCAACGCTAGACGTGGGTTGAAAATAAATTGGGAATGTAAAGGGAGGACTTATACTTCTTCCTGCTGGATCCTCTTCTGGCTTAGGCTCCAAAAACTGTGCTGTGTGTGAAACCATCCTAAGGGTCAATTCCTACAAAATCCTATGTAAGTGATTTGGTAGGTGAGGCTATGAGCTGTACACATAATATGATAGGAATCTAGATCACCAGTGCAGAAATCTCCTTAGCCCTTAATTATTGAATTTTGCTTCTAAATATCCAGGAATAAACTGTTGTTGGAGACATTTCCCGGCTTGAATTATACCGCCAGCCTGGACGAGCTTAGGATTCTTAAGCAGGGTCTTCCACACATTTAAATGGCTTTGATAAATGACACCTCTCCTGTTTAAAGACATGAAGTCCTTATTCTCCTCGGCGACTTCATCATTAGCTCATCATGAGGATTGAACGATTGGGGGCTTTATGTCTTCTCTAATAGACCCCTGGGAGGCCACAGGGTCATTTTCATGTGAAGCTTTAAGACTGAAGATAGCAAATCCACCTCTCCATGACAATCAATACGGCAAAAGGCCCAGTGCACGGGTTAGAGATAAATTCTTAAATATGGATCGCGTTGTCACAATCTGAATAAGCGTATATTTTAGCCAATTGTGTAGCGGCTGCAAATTTGTCAGGAATTTGAGAGGTCATTGTTTCAGAATCTGTGCACTTTACACAAGTGTTACAGGCTGTGGGTGCGGGAAATATAGAGTTTAATTAGATATTGAGATGCAGAGGTGTAACTTAAGGCTCCTAGACCCTAATACAAGACCTGTAACAGCCCCCTCCCCCACCTACCATATGCCATTGAGGTCTTCTCATGAGCTAGAGAGTCCTTCGAGCTCCCTCAGACACCAGGACCTGGGTGCAATTGCTACCTCTGCAAACTCTACAACTACACCCTTATCAATATGTATGTGGTCAATCAAGGTAGCACTCAACCAGTTTATCATGGATATCTAGGTTTTCAGTGGCCCTGTGGTCATATAACTGTAATGAAGTCCAATAGCGGTATTTGTCCAGCTGAAATCCGCCATTTGTGCTGGAAACCCGCCGAATCCCTGTCGAATCCCATTATAGCCAATGGAGATCCAATTGTGTGCAGCGGTGTCCAGCAATGCTGGTAGTCTGTTCACTAGCGTGGATGTGAACCTACCCTTAACTTGCTTGAGGGGGAGATTGGGGGGCTCGGGAGAATTAGATATTGACTAAACAATCAGTCTACAGATGAAACCTGAAGTCTTCAATGTCTTCCATACACTTCATACGTGCCAAGTCCCGACTCTTTAATACAACTGGCACTTGCCTGTAGCGACAGTGGCATCGGAGCAGTTAGACAGAGGTTTGGGGCTCCCACTGTCCTCTGATAGACCTCCCCCCCACCTGTGGAAAAATTGTGGGGTGCCAGGGGCCTTGTGAAGGCTCCAAGACCTGCCATTGTAAACTACATGCGGAGGGCTTAATAGAAGGATTACAAAATTCTCATAGACTGCAAGCAGTAAACTATTGCTGTCTATGGTATAAGCAATTAAGTCCCCTGGGGGGCTAAAAACAAAAGTAAAATAGTTTAAAAATAAAATATAAATAAAAAAAAAATTCAAAATTCAAATCACTCTTTTCTCTCCTGTACAAATAAAAACAAATAAACAATAAAAGCATAAACCTAATTGGTATCACCGCATTCGAAACTGTTAAAGTATTAAAAGTATTTATTCTGCATCGTGAATAGGAAAAAAATCAAATTGCCCAAATTGCCATATTTGTATACCAAAAAGTCATTAGCACCCCATTATAGTACTAATAAAAGTACCAATTAAAACTACATGCTCTGTTGACAGAAATTTAAAAAAGTTACAGGTGTCAGAACCTGACAAAGCATTCTTGACAGTTTTTTATTTATTTTGTAAAGCAGTAAAACAGAAATTGTACATAAATTTAGTATCATTTATGAATGTCATAAAAATAAACCATTCAAATATGGCAAAACTATTTTTTTTAAAATGTTTTTCCATTTTCCAATACATGAAAGGGTATATGAAATAATTCCATTTAAATACAACTTGACCCCATGTGAGCAGAAAAGTAAAAAAAAAAAAGTTACAGCTTTTGGAAAGCGGGGAAGAAAAAAATATGTTTAAAACTTTCACACTAGCTTCGGGGCTCCGCTTGTGAGCTCCGTTTGAAGGGTCTTACAAGCGGCCCCTAACACATCCGTCCAGCTACCAATGCATTCTGAGTGGATGCGGATCCGCTCAGAATGCATCAGTCTGGCACCGTTTGTCCTCCGCTCCGCTCAGCAGGCGGACACCTGAACGCAGCTTGCAGCGTTCGGGTGTCCGCCTGGCCGTGCGGAGGCAAACGGATCCGTCCAGACTTACAATGTAAGTCAATGGGGACGGATCCGTTTGAAGTTGACACAGTATGGCTCAATTTTCAAACGGATCCGTCCCCCATTGACTTTCAATGTAAAGTCTGGACGGATCCATCTGAACAACTTTCAGACTTAGAATTTTTTCTAAACTATAATGCAGACGGATCCGTTCTGAACGGATCCAAACGTCTGCATTATAGGAGCGGATCCGTCTGTGAAGACAGCAGACGGATCCTCTCTGAACGCTAGTGTGAAAGTAGCCTTAGGTGCTGAGAGGTTAAAGACCTGATATTAACAAGGAACATAATTAACGTATTGCACAGCATCAGCCTGACATTGAACCAGAACAGTGTCCAAAATGTAATCTTATTCATTTTATGGTAACGGAACCAAATCCTATCCCTATAGAAGTCTCCTTCTCTGGACTGCATATATAATGCATCCAAAAAAAGAAAATCCCATTTCTTACGAGAATCACAGAAGGTTTAACACCCCGAGAATAGAATCCGCAGGCATTAGGGGTTAAGCAAACACACATGTTGCATTGCATTTAGTGAGTTCCTACAATTCTTTGTTGCAAAGGAAAAAGCAGTTTCTTGGCGGCTCCAGCGGCACAGCCCTATCTTCCCTATCTCGTCGGTTCCTTTATCATGGTAAACAGCACCTGAAAAAAGTGAAAGGCAAGCAAATATTTGTTTCTTCCCCCTTATTGGCCAGGGAGAAGGACATTTTGTTGAAGGCCAAATACTGTACACTTCTTCATGCAAAGCACAAGGCGGTCTAGATGCAAGCTTATTTCCCTACGTCATTTTACTTTTAAATTTGGAACAAAGCCCCATTGTGTGCCCCTGCCCGCCCGAGTCATATTAGTCATAAAGCGGCTCTTCTCTGCCCAGTGTTAACTGTGCCAGTTAACAGGTCTCATTCTGCATGTAGAGACATTTGTGCTGCTCCTAAAAATGATCATAGGGAAATTTGCTTGGTTATTGGATATCTAATTGTTGCTGCAACAGGGCCAAAAATGACTTCTAGCCTGGAGTGGAGAAAGGGAAAGTTATCAGAGGTTAGGTATTAAGATGCAGAACAAAACTGTTCTTTAAAATAGTGGATAGGCACTTGGAACAATGATATCTACTGTAAAAGGATGTGGTCTGGCAGTCATAATATTGCCTCAAATTTCTATAGTCTTGTGTGCAGGGGTAGAATGATCATTCAGATGCCCAGTGAGAATAGCACTTCTTGCCAGTGAAAGTAGCAAACACCTGAAGAAACCCTGATGGGCCACATTAAAGCGAATGCCATGCAAGTGCATTTCGACTTTTAAGATTTTATAGATTTCTCAACATGCTGTGCATTCACCCTTTCACTTTCTGCACATTTTGTTATGTTATGATCTTGGGCTAATTTTTTTTTTTTAAAGTTTACATTTTCCCCCATCATTCTGTACTCAATACCCCATAATGAGACAGTGAAATTGAAATGAGAAAGTGAAAACAGAATGCTAGAAATATTTGCTAATTTATTGAAAAGGAAAAGCTGAAATCTCTCATTGACATAAGTATTCAGACCCTTTACTCAGGGCTTAGTTGAAGGCCCTTTGGCAGTGATTACAACCTCCAGTCTTCTTGGGTGTGAAGACTGGATTGTAGAATGGATACAATGGATCAGTAAGAATGGACAGAACATGTATGGCCTTGCTGCTCTGTTCATTGTTTTATGGACCCATAGACCACTATGGACGTATTTGGTCTGCAAAATGGATCAAAGGAGTGGATATCTCACTTGTTCTTCTACTGACCCATATCAGTGGAAAAACAACGATGTGTGAATAAACACACTGAAAGCAATGGACATATGTGCTGTCCATGGAGAACGTGGACAGCACTCGTCTGTGGTTCATTGACAGGTGAATAAACCTTTAAAATCAGGGCCTGGTCCATGAGATGTTGAATTATGAGGCTATTCTTCTCAGTGAGATTATCTCCACCATACAGAACCCAGTGGAGCATTGTATGGAGGCATGGTCTTTCATATGTTGTATTATGAAGCCATGCTTCTCGGTGAGAATATCACCACCATATAGAACTCGATGGAACATTACATGGAGGCATGGACCATCAGATGTTGTAATAGTAAGCCATGCTTTTCGGTAAGAATATCTCCACTGTCCAGAACCCAGTGGAGCATTGTATGGAGGCATGGTCCATCAGATGTTGTATTATGAAGCTATGCTTGTTGTGAGAATATCTCCACTATACAAAACTTAATTGAGCATTGTATAGAGGCATGGTCCATCACATGTTGTATTATAAAGCTATGCTTCTCGGTGAGAATATTTCCACCATACAGAACCTGGTGGAGCATTATATGGAGGCATGGTTCATCAGATGTTGAATTTTGGAGCTATGCTTCTTGGTGAGAATATCTGCACTATACAGAACTCGGTGGAGCATTATATGGAGACATGATTAATCAAATGTAATATTAAGCCATGCTTCTCGGTAATAATATCTCCACCATACAGAAGCCAGTGGAGCATTGTATGGAGACATGGTCCATCAGATGTTGCATATGAAGCTATGCTTTTCTGTGAGAATATCTCCACCATACAGGAACCGGTGGAGCATTGTATGGAGGCATGGTCCATCGGATGTTGTATTATGGAGCTATGCTTCTTGGTGAGAATATCTCCACCATACAGAAGCCAGAGGAGCATTATATGGAGACATGGTTTATCATATGTTTTATTAAGGAGCTATGCTTCTTAATAAGAATATATCCACTATACAAAACCCAGTGGAGCATTGTGTGGAGATATTGTATTATGGAGCTATGCTTCTCGGTGAGAATATTTCCACCATACAGGAGCCAGTGGAGCATTGTATGGAAGCATGGTCCACTAGATGTTTTATTATGAAGACATGCTTCTTGATGAGAATATCTCTACCATACAGAACCCAGTGGGGCATTGTTTGGTGGCACCTGAAGTCTGTATCTATATGTGCAACCTTCATAGATGTAGCATCCTCCGTGTTAGAAGAGAAGCAAGACGAAACACAACATACAGTATGGTGAAGGTTTGAAGAAGGTGGGAGTGCACTTGATGTGATCTTTTTTACATGTTTCCTGCTCTCAAACTTTTACTGCAAATTTTAGCTATTAGCGCTGGGCCTATTCAAAATGATTGCAGAACGGCTTTGCTTAAACGACCTTCGGTGACCTCTGTTACCATAAACAATCGACTGCATTGTGATCCTTCTTTTTTTTTATGTACGCCGAGAGCAAGCAGCACAATAAATGAACCACGAGCTCTGATAAGCAATTACACAAGTACCAGGACTTGTATAGCATACAGTGGTTGCTGGGTGGGACAGCAGTAGAAGATGAGAACGCTTGCGGCCTAGAGCACTGAAAACTCTTGTTGGCGATTGTGTCCTTAACAAGGGCAGCACAATAGAGGGTGTGCTCGGCGCGGTTGTGTCTGTTAATAGTGTAATTAAATGTCTCTGCTGCTTCTCTTCTTAAAAAGATTTATTTAATTTCCCTTGGTAAAGAGGCTGCACTTTTCTCCTTTCAGGCGAGAGATAATTTCCTTTTTCAGGAACGCTTTGGGCCTGGAAGAGGGTGCCACTCACAAGGAGCAGGAATGCCAAACAACTTGGTCTGAGAGGATTGTCCTATTGTTCTGTGCCAACACACAATGTGGGTCTGAGGCCGGCACATGGTAACGAGTACATGGAGCGGACTGGGGCACGGCAAACACATTCAGAATCCCAAATGCTTAATTAACCTGGAAAATCATGGCATATTGTGAGCAAGGGCCTGGGTTTAGAAGAGCGCACACAACAAGATGCACACACACACATACAAATATCCCCCAGAGCCAGCGGCAGTCTAATAAGCAGGCACCGATTATTTAATAAACAGATTTACTGTTCAGCCTTTATAAAGATAGCCCCTGAATAAATGAGACCATTAAGTAAGTCTTCATTGCCAGGCAGACATGTAGCATTGTCTGGCCTACCCGGCAGACATGCAATCCTTCTATTAAGCACAGAATAATGGCTTTACATGTCATTTGCAAGTCTGGCGCAATTCAGCACATATATTCCAGAGGCTGGGATGGTGGACGTCTGGACGGTGCTGCACATGGAGGCCTACGGTATTGGAATAAGCTGATGTTGCAGGGTTTTTGGAGGGAAACAAAGGGTCATCGATCAGCAGTTTTGTTTATATGACATTTTAGTTCCATTGTTGCACTGGGGTAACTTGGGCCAATCTAAGAAAATGAATATGAAGGTCCTTCAACACCTTCAACAGCTGTCAGCCAAACCCCCCTCCACCCAAAAAAAATCCACTATTGGACGCCTAAGATATTATCCCTCTGCACGCTTCTTCTTTCCTGCTACCTCATCTGTCGAGGGGAGTCCGGATATCCCATACACATCAGATAGTTGGGCTTCTTTCACATGTGCGGCTATGCTCTCCAACAGGCTGTTCCAGCATAGAATCGGCCAGATAAAAACCATTGCGCAGAGTGGTTTTTGTCCAGCGGAATCCTGGCACATGTGCAGCAGGATTACCGCCAGACCCCATTATAGTCAATGGGTCTGGCGAGCATCCCGGTAACATCCAGCAATGCTGGTTCCGGAGAACTCCAGAAGACTATCCTCTGCCGGAACAGCCTGCTCAAGAGCACAGCCGCAAAGGTGAAACTAGACTAAGGGCTCATGCACACGACCGTATGTATTTTGGCGTCCTCAAAAAACGGATCCGCAAAACATACGGATGACGTCCATGTGAATTCCGTATTTTGCAGAATTGAACAGCTGGACCCTAATAGCAGTCCTATCCTTGTCCGTAATGCGGACAATAATAGGACATGTTCTATTTTTGGGCCGAACGGAAATTCGGACATACGGAAATGGAATGCACACGGAGTAGCTTCTGTTTTTTTTTTGCGGACACATTGAAACGAATGGTTCCGCATATGGTCTGCAACAAAAAAAACGGAACGGACTCGGAAAGAATGCTTCGTATGCATGAGCCCTAACTCGGTCCTGCCGTAATTGGTTGTTTTTTGAGATGTTAATCAAATGTGTACGACCAGCTAAACTACAAATAGTTTAGACTAAATGCGTGTGTGCTGTCATTAAAAGGGGTTAACTCACCATAGACAAAGCTCCTGAGACCCGTGTGCTGACTTTCCAGGGGGAAGCTTTGGCTAGCCAGGCATCTCTTCCACAGTGGACACTCCAGAGGTCAATGCTGTATTCCATTTTGGCCATTCAGATGAATGGTTTTTGATGTTTTATACATGGGAGGCCGGAGTTTCCCAGCATCAAATTCACTGCTAGCTATAGAGAGCCTCTAAGGGCATAGTCCCTCCGTACATTGTCCATATGCCTTAGCAGGTCCAAAATCTCATATATTCTTCTCCTTTTTCCTCTCTGTCCCTGCGGTGAGGAGGATGAGGGTTCCCTCCAAACATAGGACTTTTATTCTGTAGCCTAGGTTTGGTAAAGGTTCTAACCAACTAAAAAAGCCATTTCTTTATAGTTCCAATAAATGTAAAATTAAAAACGAAGCAACGTGGCCAACAGCTTTGATTAAAAATATAAAATTCCTATCATTTTCTGGCGATCTATAGGTCTCCATGGTTACAGACTACGAACAAACCCTGTGTAGTCTGATCCTGCATTCCATTGCCCTTTGCTAACATACATTTGATCGGGGTAGAGGACAGATGGAAGAGAGCGTGACTGAAGGATCAGACAACACAGGGTTAGCTTATAGTCTGTGAGTTTTGAAAAATTAGATCCGGCTGCTTCGCCAAACTTCGACAAGAAATTAGCTTTTTATTATATGGAGCTGGTGCAATGAAGGGGAACAGCGAGGACGCCGTCTCCCGTCATTTAACACCTCAGATGCAGCCTTCAACGCAGATCGCGGCATCAGTGACTCACATTCAGCCTTTCAAGGGTGAATCAGGGGTTAAAAAAATAATAATACTACTCACCTCATCCGTCCGCTCCCATCTTGATTGAAGAAAACCCGCCAAAGGACCTGCTGTAAGCGCGATGATGTCACCACGTGATCACTCTGGGAGCGCGCAATGATGTCATCACTGATTAAGACGGAAGTGGATGGCCTTTCCCCGAGCAAGTGGATGAGGTGAGTATTTTTTTTTTCCAGCCACCATCTTAGTAAAAATTTTATAATTACCACTAGGCGCAAGGAAATTTGGCTTCATGAAGAATCTAATTTTCCTGAATTTCGTATCGAAGTCAACTTCTGATACTTCGATTCGCTCAACACTATCAGTGACCATTGGGTGACGTCATAAAGATCATGCTGCTCTTCATCCATTCAGTTTATGAGCGTACATTATGTGGATTATACCCGTGAGTTTATCTAGAAGTGTCTCCTCCACCTCATGTGGATTTGTAGTGATTTACGGTCTGCAGGTGTCACTGCTGCAATTGCTGTCCATAAAAAATGGTATTGTACGGCTTTGTGCTTTGTCCAAGCAGTAATGTATGAAAGGGGAAGTGCATGATAATAAAGTGATACATGAAAAACTACACAAGTGAGCGCAATGCGATCAATAAATGGTGTATAACAATATCCTCATCATGTGCAGCCAAAACTTCCTTCCAAATAAGTATTTAGTATGCATAGGACAAAAATACTTTAAAAAACATTTAAAGCCAACCTGTCACATTAAAAAATTCATTCCAATCTGCAAGTTATAGAGCAGGAGGAGCTGAGCAGATTGCTATATATATCGTTTTTGCGGGAAAAGATTCAGTAAAACTTCTATTAAATTGATCTAAATCTCTGCTCTTTCCATGCGCAGGAGTCCAGTGGGCGGTCCTATACAGTGACTGACAGACATCTCTGTATGTCAGTCAATGATAGGACCGCCCACTGGACTCCTGAACCCAGAATGAGCAGAGATCTAAATAAATAAATTACAAGTTATACTAAATCTTTTCCCACAAAATTATTCACCAGTCTGCTCAGCTCCTTCTGCTTGTAACTATCCCACCAGCAGACTGGGCTGCATTTTCAATGTGACAGATTCCCTTTAAGACTTTGCTTGATTCTAGGGTCCTACTGCTACTGGGAGGGAAAAAATAATCTTAAAGGGGTTTTCTAGTTTCATGCAAATGCAGCCTTTAAAAGGCATCTGTCAGCAGATTTGTATCTATGACACTGGCTGACCTGTTACATGTGCTCTTGGCAGCTGAAGGCATCTGTGTTGGTCCCATGTTCATATGTGTCCGCATTGCTGAGAAAAATTATGTTTTATTATATGTAAATGAGCCTCTAGGAGCAACGGGGGCGTTGCAGTTACACCTAGAGTCTCTGCTCTCTCTGCAACTGCCACGCCCTCAGCGCTTGGGCAGGGCCAGGTGTGATGACGTTTTTACTGCCTGGCCCTGTCAATCAATGTGCAGTTGCAGAGAGAGAGCAGAGCCTGTAGGTGTAATGACAACGCCCCCGTTGCTCCTAGAGGCTCATTTGCATATACTGCACAACTGCAGTTTGTTATAATGTGTCCAGTCCGGCTAGTCCTCATGAGTTAAATCCAGCAGCACAAATCTCTCTTATGTCTTCAATGATACATTTTAACAAGTTGTAGCTGTGTGAAAGTAGGATGAGGTCAATGCATTTCAGTTGGGCTCTGTTCACACCTGCTTTAGAGGCTCCATTCAGAGCCTCCATTGCAGATTCCATCATATTTTCTAAAAAAAAAACACAAAAAAACATAATACAGTATGCAGCTCTATTTTTTCCAGAAAAAAAAACCCAGACGGACCCAATTATAAGCCAGTAGGGTCTTCTAGATGTCATTGGTGTCCATTTATGGATCTTATGATAGAACAGAAAACCAGAAATGAAAAAGCAGATGTGGACCCAGCCTTGCTTGGCTGATGGGATCCTTCAGGAGGCTGACCCCATATCATATTCTCTTACTTTGCAGCAAACTCTCCAGTTAGGTTGACTGACAGCATGAAGATAATACCTTTCATGTCTCCTTTTGTAGATTCAATGATTGCTGGGGCGGGTTACTTTGTAAAGTGGTGGTTGTGGTTGTGACAACTCTTTAGGTCTTGTTCACATTGCCAAGTCCATTTGATGTCCATGGAGAATCCGTCCGTGTTTCATCTGTGAAGATGCCCATGAAGGATCCATGTTTGGTCTCTGTGTCTGTTTTTTGTGTCATCAGTAGTCCAGAGATACTGCTTGGCAAAACATAAATTTTAGAGCATCTCCCACCAGTGGTCTGTGAAAAAAAGACCAAACATGAATGCCATCTGTGCTCTGTCAGTGGTTTTTCATGAATCCATAGACCTCATTGGGCATGTTTGGTCCACATCATGGACCAAAGTAGTGCATGTCTCCGTGGGTCAGTGGAAAACCACTGATGTGTGAACGAACACTTTAAAACCAATGGGTTCTTGTGCTGTCAATGGAAAATGCAGATAGCACACATCAGTGATTAAACAAAAACGTTTGCGATCCGCAAACCAAGGATACCTTCCTTGTGTACTCAACAGCTTTCTCACTCCCATTACTAGAAATGATTCTTCCAGTCCACAATAAGGACAATAGGACATATACTATAATTTGCAGAACGGACATATGGATTTGAACAGCACACAGATTACCAGCTCCCACAGATTCGTTGTCCACCATCCAGACACAGGTGACACCTTCATTACACCCCTGTCTTTGCCCGGACCATTTCCAGGTGCTTAGCAGAAGTAAATTTGGTGTCGAGGTGCACATTACGTGTCCTGTCATTGACAGCCAGTCACGTAGCCTTCGTTTGTGGTAGTATTGTAAATGGAAAACCTGGACTGCTATGGACTGGAACAGCATTGTCTTTAGCAATGAATTCTGGTTCTGTTTGGGATCCGACAAAAGTTGGGTTAGAGTGTGGAGACCTCATGGTGAGCGCTTCAATCCTGCCTTTGCTGTAGAGCCACACTCTGTGCCAGCTGCTGGTGTGATGATCTGGGGAGTCATCACATACGACAGAAGGTCACCCCTAGTAGTGATATGAGGGACACTAACAGCTCAGAGATATGTGCAGGACATCCTGCTGCCACATGTGTTCCTCTCATGGCAGGGCTTCCAACTGGCATTTTACAGCAGAATAATGCTCGCCCACACACAGCAAGTGTTTCCCAGGAATGTCGCCACCAGATTGTAACATTTCCTTGGGTGCCCTGACATCATATTTATCGCCAATTGAGCATTTGTGGGACCAGCTGGGACACCAACTTCAGCAACCTATGAGGTTGCAGGATCTACAGGCCCAGCTGTAACATCTGTGGTCAAATGTGCTGCAGGATACCATACAGAACCTGTATGCCTCCATGACCAACTGTATCTCATCTTGTATCCAGGCTAGAGGCCATATCTCATCTTGTATCCAGGCTAGAGGCCATATCTCATCTTGTATCCAGGCTAGAGGCCATATCTCATCTTGTATCCAGGCTAGAGGCCATATCTCATCTTGTATCTAGGCTAGAGGCCATATCTCATCTTGTATCCAGGCTAGAGGCCATATCTCATCTTGTATCCAGGCTAGAGGCCGTATCTCATCTTGTATCCAGGCTAGAGGCCGTATCTCATCTTGTATCCAGGCTAGAGGCCATATCTCATCTTGTATCCAGGCTAGAGGCCATATCTCATCTTGAATCCAGGCTAGAGGCTGTATCTCATCTTGTGTTCAGGCTAGAGGCCGTATCTCATCTTGTGTCCAGGCTTACATACCCAATATACTTCTCCTTTCACTCTAATATTGTAATCACTTAAATACATCATCATTACCTTCACACATGAAAAGTTTCACTTGATTCCAACAACTCCTTCTTACTGTAGGATTTTTTTTAAAACAATTTTTTGTAGTCAATGAATGTATGTGATTTAAAATAACCTATTGTTAACAATAACACAGTTGTAGACACAATAAATGCAGTCTATAGTTGTAGGACCTGCTGACAATGGGTTCTAAGGATAAGGAATGTCACCGATGACTGCATGGTGCTGAGGCGGTACATGGCATGACATTACACTACACACTCAGCATAAACAGTCATGTGTTTCCTGTCTGAGCAAGCTGTGAGAAGTCTGGTCTGTGGGCCACCCTGAGATCATGGACTATTTAGTAGGCCCAAAACTGCCTACAGGAACCATCTACATGACACGCCAAGTTTTCTTACCTCTGAACACTAGAGGGCAGTCTTGTATATGAGTTGTAGAGTTGCTTATTTCTTAGGGATGACTGTTTGGACTTTATCTGCTACATTGTAATCACATGTTACATAGAATTGCGTTTAGCTTTTCTGTTCTAAATATATAATATTTATAATAAAAGAAAATATGCATGACACTGGCCAAACACAGGCAGGACAAGAATGTATTCGGAGCTCATGTAAAACTTTTGACTACTTTTAGCTACTCCATTCCCCAGTATTGTGCATCATTCTCTGACTTACAAATTCTCCAATACATAATCAACTTAATTCAATATTTTAAGCAAAATTTTTATTTTATTTTATAAAAATTGCATTGGAGTGATCATGACTTGTCCTGAGCCATAATTTTATCTAGCTTTACATGTATCACTGTAAATATGAAATATCACTAACAGAAAAATGATTACAATAAAAATTAGAGGGGTTTTCCAGAAAATAAAATATATGTAAAACTGCTCACAATTCTGTGAAAACATAAAAATCCATACTCACCTTTTTAAATTGTCCCATTGCAACTAAAATGAAAAAATGAAGAAACTTTGCAAATAATCTTGATTAAAAAAAAATCTTGTACTGTTTTTGTCTACAGCATCTAAGCCTCTCTATGGTAACAGACTGCAAATAACTCATGTGTGGTCTGATCCTACTTCATTCTATCTGACTCCTACTCCTCGATAACCTAATTAATGTACATTAGTTAAAAAAATAGAGTACCAGAGTATGAGTGCAGGGTCAGACTGCGGAGAGCAGTCTGGAGACACATAATTCTCCATATTCATTTTCAGATTTTTAAATCACGACTATTTGTAATGAGGCTTCATTTCTCATTTAGACACATTGCAGCAATAAAAACGGACTCAAGCTGCAACAAAATAGCATAAAAAAAAACGTATAAATGTATCACATCGTCCCTCCTGTTAATGGGGTGCTGCTGTCTTCGGCTACATGCACACGGAAAAAAAACAGCCATAAAAAATGGACACACTGTCCGTTTTTCATGGCCATTTTTCAACTATTTCTGCATCCATTTTCTGTCCGTCTTTCCGTTTTTAATGGCCATTTTGCATCTATTTTTCATGGTGCTGAGTGCAGGTCCTTCGGCAGGTCCTTTTCAATCAAGAGAGGAGCGACTGCAAGTAGATGAGGTGAGTTTCTTCTTTTTTTGTAACCTCTAAAAGGCCATATTGCACTAGTGTACCCATTTTTAATGACCGTTAGAAAACAGGACATATCCTATTTTTTGAAGGCCACTATTCACTTGCCATAAAAAAAAAATGGCCATGTGAATAGCCCCATAGACTGCAATGGTTCTGAAAACGGCCTTAGATATATATAGCATATCCACAGTATATGCCATAAATGTCTGACTAATGTAGTGGAACCTTGGGGACCCACACTTATGTCCAGAACGGTTGTCCCATGACCGCTATCCCACCTGGAGTGGTGGCCATGGGCTATCACATTCAGGTGGAGAGTGAATGGACAGGTAGTTGCTCAACTCTCTCCACTCACTTCTAAGGCATCTTTCACACGGGCGTCATGGATTTGGGCCGGATAAGATGCGGGTGCATTGCGGGAAAATGTGCGATTTTTCTGCGCAAGTGCAAAACATTTTAATGCGCTTTGCACTCGCGTGATAAAAAACTGTATGTTTGGTACCCGAACCCGGACTTCTTCACAGAAGTTTGGGTTTGAGTTAGGTGTTGTGTAGAGTGTATTATTTTCCCTTATAACATGGTTATAAGGGGAACTAATAGCATTCTGAATACAGAATGCATAGTAAAATAGGGCTGAAGGGGTTAAAAAAAAAAGAAAAATATTTAACTCACCTTAATCCACTTGTTCGCGCAGCCGGCATCTCTTCTGTCTTCTTCTTTGAGGAAAAGGACCTGTGGTGACGTCACTGCGCCCATCACCATGGTGATTGATCATGTGATGGACCATGTGATGAGAAGCCGGGCTGCGCGAACAAGTGGATTAAGGCGAGTTAAATTATTTTATTTATTTTTTTAACCCCTCCAGCCCTATTTTACTAAGCATTCTGTATTAAGAATGCTATTATTTTCCCTTAGAACCATGTTATAAGGGAAAATAATAATGATCGGGTCTCTATCCCGAACGTCTCCTAGCAACCGTGCGTGAAAATCGCACCGCATCCGCACTTGCTTGCAGATGCTTGCGATTTTCACACAGCCCCATTCACTTCTATGGGGCCTGCGTTACGTGAAAAACGCACAAAAAATAGCTTGCTGCGATTTTCACGCAACGCACAAGTGATGCGTGAAAATCACCGCTCGTGTGCACAGCCCCATAGAAATGAATGGGTCCGGATTCAGTGCAGGTGCAATGCGTTCACATCACGCATCGCACCCGTGCGGAAATCCCGCCCGTGTGAAAGGGGCCTAAAGGGTCAAAGCTTGACTGTTTCCATGAATCCGATAAAAGCGACTGGCGAGAGCCTTGCATGTGCACCAGTACAGGTGGGGCAGGGGTCAAGGAACCATTGCTGTTAACATAGGTGTGGGTCCCAGAGATGGAACCTGCATCTATCAAGCGACATGCCATACATGTTATACATATTAACTCTTCGTAAAGCTTGTCACATGAAATACACCGCCTCACTGCAGAAACCTGCATGTACGAGCAGTAAAGGGCCAATAAAACATATACATTACGGGGTAGGGTATATATACAACTTACAGTAATATTCATTCAATACAGGGACGCGTGTGACACTGACGTGCCAGGAAACATAGGGAAGAAGTGAATCGGTCCTGTGTGATAGCATAATCCTCCCATTGTATCAGTAACTTGTTCAGTTTGCCGTATCATCGCCGTTATGCAAATCTACCTTCTATGGGATTATTGCCCGCACCGAGTCTATTTGCATGGAAGCGGTGGTCTGACGGCAGATTCATGTCTGTGGATCTTAGTCGCAGTGCATGCATACGCCGGACTGGAGATGAATATCGTATTGGGGGAAATGAATATTAGTACAGACCAGGAAAGTAATATCACCCAGTGTCTGCTCTCCGAGAGCAGGAAACAAAGTAAACAAAATAATTAGTCGCTAAACGCGCACTTTGAGCAGACCTTTCCTAAAGATTCATAAAAAATGCATCACTTAGGGCCGCACTGCTTCACATGCAGCTCTGCAGAATTTAATATTTTATAAGCAGTCTGCAACACAGGGAAAATAACACATTTCATCAAAATTGTATAAGGTGTATACAGTTCTCTGTACAAAAACGGGGGGAAAAAAACTAAAACATAAGTACTCCCATCGCTGGGATCAGAGGTGTGACAAGTAATTACCGGGGCCACAGCTAACACAGCTATGGACGCAGTCACTGAATATAGATGTACACACGCATGGCACAAGTATGCAGATGCACATACACACATGTATATGAATGAGCAACTCCTACCTGGATATACTGTACATATAAATACATGTATGCATGCACAGAAGTGTATAACATGCATGTGCGCAACACACACACATGTATATAGACTCGTACATACATGCATATACAGATGTATGCACATATAGCACAAGTATGCACAACATGCATATAAATATTAATAAATAAATATCAATATATTATTACATCAATATATATTATCAAAATATATATAACAAAAAATCATACTGTGCATATAATTACCTACATAAACAGGTGCGCATGCGCAGAAGTGTACATACATGCATGTGCGACACACACACATACATGCAAATATACACACGCATGTAAAGAGACTCATACATATATGCATATATGGACATACAAACCCATAGCACAAGTATGCAGACGCACATACACACATGCATTTGTATGCACAACTCATATGTAGATATACTGTACATATAAATACTTACACAAACAGGTAAGGTGTACACAATTGCATAGATACAAATAAACACACATACAGTACAGACCAAAAGTTTGGAAACACCTCATTCAAAGAGTTTTCTTTATTTTCAGGACTATGAAGGCATCAAAACTATGAATTAACACATGTGGAATTATATACATAACAAACAAGTGTGAAACAACTGAAAATATGTCATATTCTAGGTTCTTCAAAGTAGCCACCTTTTGCTTTGATTACTGCTTTGCACACTCTTGACATTCTCTTGATGAGCTTCAAGAGGTAGTCCCCTGAAATGGTCTTCCAACAGTCTTGAAGGAGTTCCCAGAGATGCTTAGCACTTGTTGGCCCTTTTGCCTTCACTCTGCGGTCCAGCTCACCCCAAACCATCTCAATTGGGTTCAGGTCAGGTGACTGTGGAGGCCAGGTCATCTGGCGCAGCAACCCATCACTCTCCTTCATGGTCAAATAGCCCTTACTTTCAAAGTTTTCCCAATTTTTCAGCTGACTGACTGACCTTCATTTCTTAAAGTAATGATGGCCACTCGTTTTTCTTTACTTAGCTGCTTTTTTCTTGCCATAATACAAATTCTAACAGTCTATTCAGTAGGACTATCAGCTGTGTATCCACCTGACTTCTCCTCAACGCAACTGATGGTCCCAACCCCATTTATAAGGCAAGAAATCCCACTTATTAAACCTGACAGGGCATACCTGTGAAGTGAAAACCATTTCAGGGGACTACCTCTTGAAGCTCATCAAGAGAATGCCAAGAGTGTGCAAAGCAGTAATCAAAGCAAAAGGTGGCTACTTTGAAGAACCTAGAATATGACATATTTTCAGTTGTTTGACACTTGTTTGTTATGTATATAATTCCACATGTGTTAATTCATAGTTTTGATGCCTTCAGTGTGAATCTACAATTTTCATAGTCCTGAAAATAAAGAAAACTCTTTGAATGAGAAGGTGTGTCCAAACTTTTGGTCTGTACTGTATATATGAACTCATACATGCATATACACGTGCACACATGCAAAGGTATATACAGCAGCAGACATTTTGACGAATTTCCCCCAGAGAAGTAACTAAAAACTGAGTGTGCTGTATCCACTTTTCAGTCCCTTAACAAACAAGAAATGTCCCCTTTCACTGACAGCAAACAGAGATCTAGAAAATGGAGAGTAATTAAAACAAAAAGTCCCATCATTCTTAATAAGGTGTCAACTAAGCCCAGAAAGTCATAGACCTCTTTATGAGACTCTCCACCATAGAGATTGGTTCCCCCCAGACCACCTGTTACCTTTGAGTCTTTTAAGGGTCTGGCCGACGCGGTCAGGTTTCCTGATGCAGTTTTGGAAGCTAAAATCAGGCGTGGATCATAAAAGGAGAGAAAGTATAAAGGACGGATATGACTTCTCTTTTTTTCAATTCACTCCTGGTTTTGGCTTCCACAATTGCATCAGGAAACCTGCCCGTGTGGCCGAACCCTAAGACACTAGGGCCAAGGTGCAACTTCTGCCTCTGCACACCCTATAGCTACATCCCTCCCTCTATCAGGGCATATAGACATGACAGATTGGGTACAAAACAGAGAACCACTCTGAAAAAAAGACTCGTTCTGGTGAACACGAGCCGTCCATGTATCACACAGACAGTACTACATGTACAGCTGCAAGAAAAAGTATGTGAACCCTTTGGAATGATATGGATTTCTGCACAAATTGGTCATAAAATGTGATCTGATCTTCATCTAAGTCACAACAATAGACAATCACAGTCTGCCTAAACTAATAACACAAATAATTAAATGTTACTATGTTTTGAACACACCATGTAAACATTACAGTGCAGGTGGAAAAAGTATGTGAACCCCTAGACTAATGACATCTCCAAAAGCTAATTGGAGTGAGGTGTCAGCCAACTGGAGTCCAATCAATGAGATGAGATTGGAGGTGTTGGTTACAGCTGTCCTGCCCTATAAAAAACACACCAGTTCTGGGTTTGCTTTTCACAAGAAGCATTGCCTGATGTGAATGATGCTTCGCACAAAAGAGCTCTCAGAAGACCTACGATTAAGAATTGGTGACTTGCATAAAGCTGGAAAGGGTTATAAAAGTATCTCCAAAAGCCTTGCTGTTCATCAGTCCACGGTAAGACAAATTGTCTATAAATGGAGAAAGTTCAGCACTGCTGCTACTCTCCCTAGGAGTGGCCGTCCTGTAAAGATGACTGCAAGAGCACAGCGCAGACTGCTCAATGAGGTGAAGAAGAATCCTAGAGTGTCAGCTAAAGACTTACAAAAGTCTCTGGCATATGCTAACATCCCTGTTAGCGAATCTAAGATATGTAAAACACTAAACAAGAATGGATTTAATGGGAGGATACCACAGAGGAAGCCACTGCTGTCCAAAAAAAACATTGCTGCATGTTTACAGTTTGCACAAGAGCACCTGGATGTTCCACAGCAGTACTGGCAAAACATTTGGTTGAAGTAATTGCTGCCAAAGGAGGTTCAACCAGTTATTAGATCCAAGGGTTCACATACTTTTATCACCTGCACTGTGAATGTTTACATTAATTCTTGACCATTCCTCTTTACAGAACTGTTTCAGTTCAGCAATATTGTTGGGATGTCTGGTGTGAATCGCTTTCTTGAGGTCATGCCACAGCATCTCAATCGGGTTGAGGTCAGGACTCTGACTGGGCCACTCCAGAAGGCGTATTTTCTTCTGTTTAAGCCATTCTGTTGTTGATTTACTTCTATGCTTTGGGTCGTTGTCCTGTTGCAACACCCATCTTCTGTTGAGCTTCAGCTGGTGGACAGATGGCCTTAAGTTCTCCTGCAAAATGTCTTGATAAACCTGGGAATTCATTTTTCCGTCGATGATAGCAATCCGTCCAGGCCCTGACGCAGGTAAAGCAGCCCCAAACCATGATGCCCCCACCACCATACTTCACAGTTGGGATGAGGTTTTGATGTTGGTGTGCCGTGCCTCTTTTTCTCCACACATAATGTTGTGTGTTTCTTCCAAACAACTCAACTTTGGTTTCATCTGTCCACAAAATATTTTGCCAGTACTGCTGTGGAACATCCAGGTGCTCTTGTGCAAACTGTAAACGTGCAGCAATGTTTTTTTTTGGACAGCAGTGGCTTCCTCTGTGGTATCCTCCCATTAAATCCATTCTTGTTTAGTGTTTTACGTATCGTAGATTCGCTAACAGGGATGTTAGCATAAGCCAGAGACTTTTGTAAGTCTTTAGCTGACACTCTAGGATTCTTCTTCACCTCATTGAGCAGTCTGCGCTGTGCTCTTGCAGTCATCTTTACAGGACGGCCACTCCTAGGGAGAGTAGCAGCAGTGCTGAACTTTCTCCATTTATAGACAATTTGTCTTACCGTGGACTGATGAACAGCAAGGCTTTTGGAGATACTTTTATAACCCTTTCCAGCTTTATGCAAGTAAACAATTCTTAATCGTAGGTCTTCTGAAAGCTCTTTTGTGCGAGGCATCATTCACATCAGGCAATGCTTCTTGTCAAAAGCAAACCCAGAACTGGTGTGTGTTTTTTTTAGGACAGGGCAGCTGTAACCAACACCTCCAATCTCATCTCATTGATTGGACTCCAGTTGGCTGACACCTCACTCCAATTAGCTCTTGGAGATGTCATTAGTCTAGGGGTTCACATACTTTTTCCACCTGCACTGTGAATGTTTACATGGTGTGTTCAATAAAAACATGGTAACATTTAATTCTTTGTGTGTTATTAGTTTAAGCAGACTGTGATTGTCTATTGTTGTGACTTAGATGAAGATCAGATCACATTTTATGACCAATTTGTGCAGAAATACATATAATTCCAAAGGGTTCACATACTTTTTCTTGCAACTGTAAATGTCATATGTAATGCTATACTTGATTGGCGTGCCGTCACTTCCCTTGGCGAAATCATTTCCATTTTTCAGTCGCTGGTGCATTAGAATAGCCCTTTGCCACTTTAGTGAATGACACATTTGGATCTTCGAGATCTGGATATATCACTTCCCCCATAAGTAACAGACATGAAGATCACTGCTCAAGAAGCTGCTCTACTGCTCAAGAAAGAATGTAAGGCAACATTTATGTTATTGTAAAATGTATATCTTTCCTTACATTCAATATCATACAAAATAAAACGTTTCACATCTTCGTACCCAGAGTTGTTATTATTACGTTTTTCTTCGGAGCCATCTAGTGGTTTATGCTTGTCACACAGCGTTATTGCTGTTTATATCTATATACATAGCTCCTGATGAGGAGTAGCAACTCAATAGAGGACAAGCATCTGTATATACTGTCACTTGTAGGGACTGGAATTTTACATTCCTTTACACATTTTATTTTTTGCATAAAATCTGTGCAAAACAATAGTGACAGTTATTCTCCCCCAGAAGCACTAGAATATGCGTAGACTACTGCGCCTCATGGAGGCACTATGTGTGCTGTCATACAGGTCCGTGCGTATGGCCGAATTTTCGAATCCGTACTATGGATCCCTCCAAGGCTCTGCTCATCTAAGGTTTGGATGATCAAAAATACTTCAAGTATTGCTGCCCTAATGTGGACTCTAAAATGCTTCCTATTACAGATCTATGAAAGAGTTTTAAATGGAACGTGTCATCCGAAAAATCACCTACCGTATTTTTTCAATCGAATGTTTATGTTAAAAATATTTTTAAGATTTTTTTTTTACATTTTTCATGTCACTATCTCTATTTAAAAAAATCCTAAAATCCTAAAATAGGGTGATGGTCTGTAGAGATCACTTCTCAGTAGTCATTTCATTATCATCACAGGCAGGATTGCAATGACATGTAATACCTGAATATAGATAAAACCGGATCCACCATTTAGGAGGTACTGTCTCTCTTTGGGGAGAGAGCGCCATAGTCGACGTGAGGAGACATAGCCATACATGTTCCTCTGGAACTCTGGGAAGAAATGGATGCAAATGAGCTCTTAACAAGTGTAACACCCCAGAGTGGTGTTACCACTCCTGCACCCTGCTGCTGTCTTTATTGGGCTAACAAAACGTCATCTTATGTATTTCTGTCCAGGTGATATACACTGTGCATTCCTGATCTGTATGCAACTGTTATATTCATGTAATATGCCTGGTTCACCAGCAGGTGGCAGCAAATATGGCAGAGCTGTACTTAGATAGAATGGAACTTACCATTCCATTCTAACCCACCAGCTACGGGAAGGGTGTGCAGAGACACGTTTCTGCTGGACATGCCCACGCCAGCCAGAGCACCCTAAGCTCTGCCGGCCATGGAGGCCAAAGCTTAAAGCCTCTGGAGCCAGGAGGAAAGTTCCCTGGCATAACCTAGAGTCAGACTACAGAGAGAAAGTGCAGCATACAGAAGAAGTGAATTATACAGCCAGCCTATCAGTACAGCAGAGTGAGAGAAAGATATAGCAGAGTTGAGTTTGCCTGCCAGTTTAATGCTGAAGCCTGCTGGAACCAAGACAAAGCCTGAAACTGTTTGGAGAAACATTTATTCAGGTAAAGCTGCCATTGAACTTCATCTCAAGGTCTGGACTCAAGTTATTTCTTCAAATCCCTCAATTATCCCCTCTATTTATTGCTTCGGAGCCAAAGCCTGGGGTCCAGCTGTATGCAGGTAGGAGCACCGTGACACACAAAAAGAGACATTTAGGCCGCACTACATCACTCGGCATTCCTAAACCTGGACTTGCGATATATAGGAGGGCCCTGGGGGGAGACGCCCGTTGCACAAGCTCTGCCACCAGGTGTAAGGCAGCTATCCTATAAGTCAATGTTCGTCCCTTTAAATAGGCCTTGACTTGGATATTAAATAAGCCGGGATCTCATCTTCAGACAGCAGACAGGTGATAGTCACAGGTTATCTACTCCCCCTCCCTGCACAATGACTTCTGCACAGATCATGTCCAGGAACCCTCCCATACAGTAGATGTCAGTGAACATTGCCTCTCTATGGTCCATGTGGCTGCTGTTAAAGCATATCCCTAAGTGATGATGAAAATGTAGGTATTATATTCCTTTAATGTTAATGGCACAGAATTTATTTTGTTGCTTTTCTCCATACATAGACATCCATGGAGACATTTACACCAGTCGCCTCAGTATACATTTTGGCCTTTGTGTGTTTGGATATTTGTTTTAAATATTACAGCTTTTATAGCTTTGCTGTTTGTGTAATTATAGGTTGTATAATTGATAATGTTCACAGCCATAGTCATGCTTCAATCACTGTAACTGTCAATGCTTACATGTTGTGCAATAAATCAATAGTACAAACAAGGATATGAAACTTAAGAGGTTTTCGAGGATTTTTATACTGATGACCTGTTCTCAGGATAGCACAAAACAAAAGGTGACGGCAGCACCTCCAGTGTATTCCTTTTATTGGACAAACCTTACAGAATGCGTGCAATAAAAGCTTTTACTGCACGCATTCTGTAAGGTTTGTCCAATAAAAGGAAGGAATACACTGCAGATGCTGCCGTCACCTTTTGTTTTGTGCTATTCGGTGGACTGCTGAGGATCTGTGGTCGTGGTGCGGCTGGTGCATTCCGGTGGGGTCGTAGAGGTCTGTGTGTGCTGCTCTACAATACTATTTGTACTCTTCTCAGGATAGGTCATCAGTATCTGATAGGTGGGGGTCCAACACCTGGGACCCCCACCGATCAGCTGTTTTGCCCTCCGCAGCTCCCTTCTAGCAGCTTACCAAGTACAGCACATTGTATAGTGGCTGTGCTTGGCATTGCAGCTCAGCCCCATTGACTTGAATAGGGCTGAGCTGCTCCTAAGCCATGTGATCGATGAAAGTGACGTCACTGACCTAGGAAAAGCAGAAAGAAGGAGCACTGCTGCCTTCTCAAACAGCTGATCGACAGGGGTCCAATGTGTCAGACCCCCAATAATCAGATACTGATTACCTATCCAGAGGAGAGGTCATCAGTAAGAAAATCTCAGAAAACCCAGGGCTTCTGTCACCCCCCAAAACTAATTTTTCATTTTTGGGCATATTAAAATCCTTATTGGACGACTATTCCCTACATAGGGTTCTTACCTTGTTCTGTGGCTTCGTTTCATAAAAAATCGAGCTTTTAAAATATGCAAATGACTTCACTAGCAGCAAGTAGGGCGTCTACTTGCTGGTAGCCATCACATCTTCCTTTTAAAAACCCGCCCCTCCTCCAGTTGATTGACAGGGCCAGCGAGCACTCTCCTCCTCCGGATGGCCCTGTCAGCATTTAAAATCCCGCGCCTGCGCCTTACGTGTCTTCATTCAGCGCAGGCGCTCTGAGAGAAGGACGCTCGCTTCCTCAGCACTCCCTCAGTGCGCCTGCGCCGATGACATCTTCTCTTTCGGGTTTAGAGGTGACGTCATCGGCGCAGGCTGAGTCCCTTGATGGTTTTTGTTGTGACGCCAGTACCGTTAATGGTGGTACAACCATGGGTAGTAATAATGAGGTAGACAGTGGTGAGGTGCAACTCACAACTTTTACTTTGGATGTCTTTTGGTTGCAGCAGTACAAATATGCAGTCTCCAGATGGTACAGAGTTAATTCTGCAAATCCACTGTTTTAGGCTATTTAGGTTACGTGGTTTTGGAGCAGTCGGTTAGGTGTACCTGGTTCCTATAGATGTGTGGATCCTATTCCTTGTCTTTCCCTACAAGCTGAATATTTTAGACAGGAAAACAAAAACTGTCTCTTAGAAGTTTGGTGTGGCTGCCTGAAGCTATAAAATCTCCACCATGCAAAGGTGTCTGTGGCCCTCAATAATGGCTCTTATCACCGATGAATTCCTAGGAATTCTTGTTTCTTTTCCAGGGAGGAAAACTCTTCTCCTACTGGTCAGGGATGCAAGTCTACAGTCCGACCACAGAAGGAAAACGCTCTTCTGCGCCTCACATCTGAGTATCACCTCCTAGCGAAGTTGGCTCCACTCACTAATCTGTGTTGCGAAGTCTTCACACTACATGTTCTCCCACTAATCTGATCTGACTCCCTCAGATCTGCTCTCTTCTGAACTACATCTTCTTATCTGACTAATCTCAACTCCCTCCTGGTCTCAACTGACTAACTAGGCCTGACCTAGGTATATACACTGCTCAAAAAAATAAAGGGAACACAAAAATAACACATCCTAGATCTGAATTAATTAAATATTCTTCTGAAATACTTTGTTCTTTACATAGTTGAATGTGCTGACAACAAAATAACACAAAAATAAAAAAATACAAATCAAATTTTCAACCCATGGAGGTCTGGATTTGGAGTCACCCTCAAAATTAAAGTGGAAAAACACACTACAGGCTGATCCAACTTTGATGTGATGTCCTTAAAACAAGTCAAAATGAGGCTCAGTAGTGTGTGTGGCCTCCACGTGCCTGTATGACCTCCCTACAACGCCTGTGCATGCTCCTGATGAGGTGGCGGACAGTCTCCTGGGGGATCTCCTCCCAGACCTGGACTAAAGCATCTGCCAACTCCTGGACAGTCTGTGGTGCAACGTGACGTTGGTGGATAGAGCGAGACATGATGTCCAAGATGTGCTCAATTGGATTCAGGTCTGGGGAACGGACGGGCCAGTCCATAGCATCAATGCCTTCGTCTTGCAGGAACTGCTGACACACTCCAGCCACATGAGGTCTAGCATTGTCTTGCATTAGAAGGAACCCAGGGCCAACAGCACCAGCATATGGTCTCACAAGGGGTCTGAGGATCTCATCTCGTTACCTAATGGCAGTCAGGCTACCTCTGGCGAGCACATGGAGGGCTGTGCGGCCCTCCAAAGAAATGCCACCCCACACCATTACTGACCCAATGCCAAACCGGTCATGCTGGAGGATGTTGCAGGCAGCAGAACGTTCTCCACGGCGTCTCCAGACTCTGTCACGTCTGTCACATGTGCTCAGTGTGAACCTGCTTTCATCTGTGAAGAGCACAGGGCGCCAGTGGCGAATTTGCCAATCTTGGTGTTCTCTGGCAAATGCCAAACGTCCTGCACAGTGTTGGGCTGTAAGCACAACCCCCACCTGTGGACGTCGGGCCATCATATCACCCTCATGGAGTCAGTTTCTGACTGTTTGAGCAGACACATGCACATTTGTGGCCTGCTGGAGGTCATTTTGCAGGGCTCTGGCAGTGCTCCTCCTGTTCCTCCTTGCACAAAGGCGGAGGTAGCGGTCCTGCTGCTGGGTTGTTGCCCTCCTACGGCCTCCTCCACGTCTCCCGATGTACTGGCCTGTCTCCTGGTAGCGCCTCCATGCTCTGGACACTACGCTGACAGACACAGCAAACCTTCTTGCCACAGCTCACATTGATGTGCCATCCTGGATAAGCTCCACTACCTGAGCCACTTGTGTGGGTTGTAGACTCCGTCTCATGCTACCACTAGAGTGAAAGCACCGCCAGCATTCAAAAGTGACCAAAACATCAGCCAGGAAGCATAGGAACTGAGAAGTGGTCTGTGATCACCACCTGCAGAACCACTCCTTTATTGGGGGTGTCTTGCTAATTGCCTATAATTTCCACCTGTTGTCTATCCCATTTGCACAACAGCATGTGAAATTGATTGTCACTCAGTGTTGCTTCCTAAGTGGACAGTTTGATTTCACAGAAGTGTGATTGACTTGGAGTTACATTGTGTTGTTTAAGTGTTCCCTTTATTTATTTTTTTACTGCTGGGTTCCACTATGGGGGACATTATTACTGCTGAGTTTTACTATGGGGGACATTATTACTGCTAGGGCCACTGTGGAGGACATTATTACTGCTAGGGCCACTGTGGAGGACATTATTACTGCTAGGGCCACTGTGGAGGACATTATTACTGTTGGGCTTCACTGTGGGGGACATTATTACTGCTGGGGCCACTATGGGGGACATTATTACTACTGGGGGCCACTATGGGCAATATTATTACTGCAGGGGGCCACTATGGGGGACATAATGTATACTGCAGAGGTTTTAAATGAAAAAAGCCAATGAAATTCATCCATTTTTAATGGCCGTTAAAAATAGACAGTGTGTCCGTTTTCATGGGCATTTTTTTTTATTGTTGTGTGAATGTAGCCTTATGAGTACAAAGTGGCTTTCATTATTTTAGGGGACATAGAGGCAGGTACTTATATAGGCACAGTGATGTCCCTGATATGGGGTGGTCACTGATAT
The DNA here is from genome assembly GCF_905171765.1 of Bufo bufo. Lineage (NCBI taxonomy): Eukaryota > Metazoa > Chordata > Amphibia > Anura > Bufonidae > Bufo > Bufo bufo. Next base: position 51,730,623 of record NC_053394.1, read on the forward strand.
CTTTTTGGGTACAACGTGGCTTTCTTTTAGGGGGATCCGTGGCTGGCACCTACATAGGCACAGTGATGTCACAGATATGGGATGTATCTGACTCTGCAGTTGCCTATGCCTCCAATTGGCATCTAGTGAAATAATCTATTCAGCGCAATATCCTTTTTTGCTTACAGTTCCTTTGAAAAACTGTAGTTAACAAGGCTTTTTAATACAGGTGAAAAAAAAGTCTACCAGCATATACCAAGCAAACGTATGCCGAAACGACACACCCTATGTTTGGCTAATGAAAGTTTGTGGGCATGTTAGGTATATATGTTGGGAGAATTTCCTGTGGTGAAAGTAGAGCTCGAACATGAGATGACCTTTGCATTATACATCAAAATGAAATTTCCAGAAAGTAGCCCAAGGGGACAGTAAAGCGCTAAGGAGTGTGATACAACTGAATAACCTCATAATAACTTTAGGTATAATTTAAAAAGGGGCTTTCCAGTCTAGGCTCAGAGTGGCTTAAAGATCACCATGAGCTGGATCAATCCCATTACAGCAGACATTCTGCCAGATAGGGCAGATTCTGCTGATTAAAATGATACCTACCTTGGAAAAATCGGCTGTGGCTTTCCTAAGAAAAAAATACTTTTATTCTTTATTCACATTAGGGCTTCAGTACACTGAGGGGTGTGGCCAGTACTGAAAAAAGCTGAGGTACACTGAGAGTCTAGGCCCCGCCCTCCAGCGCACTGAAGCCCTCAGTTGCATAAAGAATACAAGCCTCTTTTCTTAGAAACGCCAAAAACGATTTTCACAAGACAGGTATCATTTTAATCAGCAGTATCTGCCCTACCATGCTTTAGTGGGGTTGATACTGCTGACAGATGCACTTTAAAAACATAAAAATGTATAGTCACTGTTGTCTTCTGATGCTGCCCAGGACCCCGCTGCTTTCTATTTCTTGCTACCATCTCGACCCTCCAGAATCATTGGTTCAGCGGTGGTCTGCCTCAGCCGCGCATTTCCTGTGTGTCGAGATAGAAGAATGAAGTCGAGTATGGAGCAAAGACATGGACAGCATTGGAATGGCAGCAGGAGGAATCGATAAAGTGAGCATTATATTATTTTTAAGCCACTGTGAGCTCACTGCCACAATTTTTTTAAGGGTGGAAAACCCCTTTAATAATAAAAATGATAATAATAATATAAATAATATTAATAATAATAATAATACAGTGGTCCCTCAAGATACAATATTAATTGGTTCCAGGAAAACCATTGTATGTTGATACCATTGCAACTTGAGTAATCGGTTTCAAAGCCCCAAAATATCATCCAAGATAAGAGAAAATGAAGATTTAAGAAATAAGCAGATAACTAAGACAGATAAGACAAGTCCTTACATATAACAGTCAGAGCCAACTGCTAACTAGTAACTAATACAGCTATTTTACCAGAGAATTGGCCTTGATTGGTTGGATCTGAGTCTGACATTGTATGTTGAGTCTGGTTTCAACTTACGATGGGTCAGAAAAGACCATTGTATGTTGAAAATATTGTATCCTGAGGCCATTGTATCTTGAGGGATCACTGTATAAATAATAATAATAATAATAATAATATTAACCATTACATTAACTTTCTTCATCTTCATCTTAAGATCTTTATTGACCAGGTTACAACCTGTGATGGTCTGCATCAAGGAGCCTATAAATATGTGAACCCAGCGTGATAATCAGGAAAAAAGAGTAGAAATAATACAATTTAGCTACAAGTATTTTTTATTTTTATTTAGTTCCACTTTAAGAATAGTTCAGTGGGAAAAAAAGAATGATGTTGGCAGAAAACACAAGGCTGATATATACCGACCTAATGGGGAGAACAACCGGCTTTAAGTTAACAGCTGTGTCCCTAATTACAGGCGCTGATTTATACTCTATTAAGTCAGTATATACGGAAGTAATTCCTGAGAATGCATTTAAACCTTTTCTAAGCCACCAAACACTGCAGTTTTATTTGAAATAAATGTATCTGGCTCTTTGGGGAACATATGGTCCCGTTCTTTCTTATTAATAATTCAATTCAAGTGAACAAAAATGAGTTGGTACACTTACTACCGGGCGCTGTCCTGAGAAAAGCTACATTCATTTTCAGCATTTTGTAAATTGGGCTATTAAATAAAAGCATTATATAGGAATTACCCTTTAAATTTTAAGCAACTTGGTAATTTAATGGTATTTTCGAGTCAGATTCATTTTCAATCAGTAAAAAATTACAGTCATTTTCTGCTGACCGATTTTTAGAACCCGCTATTTTCTTGCAATTACACGTTCTGTTAATAAGTAAACTGAAAAGAGAAGGGGAGGCGAGGGGCGAGCCGGGCTTGTTTTGTCCGCTGCTCAGGCTATAGCCTTTTGATTTCATTCTGTGTGTCCCCAGGCTGTCGGCTCGTTTTAGAATGTCTGATAATCTATGAAATTAGAACAAGGTAAAAAGGGAACATATTAGCACTGAAGTCATTGAGTATTTGTGGCATTTCAAAGCAAAGATGTATTTCATAGAGTTCTGCAAGAAACAGGGCTTATAACTTCACAATGTATCTACAATGTATCTATCTATCTTATATCTATCTATCTATCCATCCATTCATCCATGGAATATCTCATTGGTTAGCGCTGGGGTCCTGAGTTTGAGTCTGCCCTCAGGTAACCACTGCTCCCCACATCTCCCAACAGGTCAGAATGGATCTGGATGGCAGACAAATGGTAAAAACTACCATCATGCTTCTCTCAGTCCAATCATATGTATCAGTCTGTCAATGGGGCAAAAAGTCTTTGAGTGCGTCATAGAGACATGTCTAGCAGTCGATGATCTCACACTGAGAGGTACACTACCCAAAAGTAGCCTCTGAGACCCTTCTTATAGGGCACTCTGCATCAAATCAGATCATACATGTAATAATTTACGTATCTGACTGAGATATAACTGCATGCTGAGTTTTGCATCTATCTATCTATCCTTCCTGTGATTGCACAATCCACAATCAATGTGGTCCTTCAGAACATTCTCCATGGGATGTCATAATCTAGAATCTGGGTGTGATCCATTTTCTGATACTTCCTGTGATGTCATAATCTAGAATCTGGGTGTGATCCATTTGCTGATACTTCCTGTGATGTCATAATCTAGAATCTGGGTGTGATCCATTTGCTGATACTTCCTGTGATGTCATAATTTAGAATCTCAGTGTTAAACACATTTCTTGTTATTTTCGTAATCTAGAAATTTATTTTGATCCATTTGCTAATACTTCCTGTAAAACACATAATCTAGAATTTTAGTGTCATCCATTTACAAATACTTCCTGTGATGTCATAATCTAGAATCTTAGTGGGATCCATTTGCTGATACTTCCTGTGATGTCATAATCTAGAATCTTAGTGGGATCCATTTGCTGATACTTCCTGTGATGTCATAATCTAGAATTTTAGTGTGATCCATTTACAAATACTTCCTGTGATGTCATAATCTAGAATCTTAGTGGGATCCATTTGCTGATACTTCCTGTGATGTCATAATCTAGAATCTTAGTGGGATCCATTTGCTGATACTTCCTGTGATGTCATAATCTAGAATTTTAGTGTGATCCATTTACAAATACTTCCTGTGATGTCATAATCTAGAATCTGGGTGTGATCCATTTGCTGATACTGCCTGTGATGTCATAATCTAGAATTTTAGTGTGATCCATTTTCTGATACTTCCTGTGATGTCATAATCTAGAATTTGATTGTAGTGCATTTGATTATACTTCCTGTGGTGTCATAATTTAGAATCTCAGTGTTGCACATTTTAACACATTTCTTGTTATGTCATAATCTAGAATCTGGGTGTGATCCATTTACAGATACTTCCTGTGATGTCATAATCTAGAATCTTAGTGGGATCCATTTGCTGATACTTCCTGTGATGTCATAATCTAGAATTTTAGTGTGATCCATTTGCTGATACTTCCTGTGATGTTATAATCTAGAATCTGGATGTGGTCCATTTGAGTATACATACTGTGATCAGAATCTAGATTAGGCTCATTTACAAGTACTTGTTTACTGACTCTGGATGTGGTTCCTTTCTACATACTTCTTGTGATGTCAGAATCTAGATTCTGGTTGTGCTGTACTTACACATACTACGGTGATGCGTTGATATACATATGTAGCTTATAATCACATCATCACGTCGGGCCTCAAAGCTTGGCTGACATGTTGTGAAACCGTCTCATTCTGGTTCTCATTATGTTGGTTTCAAGAAGATGAGAGGGGACGACAAGAGAGGTGGAGGCTGTGAGAAGACAATACAAGAATGAGGTGGAGACGGAGACTGTGAATAAGAGAATAGTTTCTACACAACTCGGTCTCTTGCTTTAAAGTGTAATTTAACATTTCATTTTTAGGTCCATCTCGAAATCTCCTACTTCTCTTCATGTGGCCATAGAAAGAGGACCTGTCACCCCTCCTGACATATCCGTTTTAGTAGTAATACTTTTTATCTTTCCTAATATCACAATTCTGAAGTATTGTTTCTTAAAACGTTACATTGAGTCATTCCTCTGTTATTCCTCCTAGAAATGTATGACTATTCACAACTAGGAGTTTCCAGCTGGGTGTGTGTTTCTGCACAGTCTAACACTGTCTAGTCAGTGCTGCCAGACTGTGTAAAATGGGAATGGTAGCACTCAGTTGTCAATTTCTAGGAGGTATAACAGAGGAACATCATAACACAGAGACTGAGATTTAGTAATGTGTCTGCACCTAGAATCTGGCCATAAAGTGGCGCAGATCGGTGCAATTTGGTGCAACTATGGTGTTGACACTTTTTTTCCTACTTGGGGACAAAAGGGGAGGGGACTATTTGGGAAGTGGGAGGAGCTTTGCACAAAAGGGGCATAGCTTAAGATGCACTATTTTGCACTAAAATTGTGCCACAATACTGGCATAAAATTGTGTCACAAAGTAAGTCAAACAATAGTTGGTATAGAGTTACCTCCAGCCTGAGCCGATGGGGGATAAATCTAGTGCAGGTCTAGAAGCCTGTCTATGGGATTAGTAAATCTAAGCCAAAGTGCTAAGAAAAGATGCTGCAGAAATATTTAATGGAGAAAGGTATTTTCTAAAACAGACAAGCTAGGAGTGGTGACAAGTCTTCTTTAAATGTTAAAATTCTGCAGTGAGCTCCCCCTACTGGCGCCTGCAGGCAGCTAGAATTTTAAAATTTAAAGAGGTTTTCTGGGATCAATAACTGCTGTACTATTGACATAAAATGGAAATATTTAAAAAATGTTGTTTCATTTTAAAGGGGTTGTCTGGCCAGAGTCAGAATGGGTTAAAAAGAGCAAAAAATAAATAAATACTATACCTCTGCTGTTTCTCGGGTCCCTCCTTGGTCTCTACTTCCAATCACTGGCTGAAGACGGGTGCCTCTGTGGTCAGTGATTGGTTGGGTGGTCACATTTTCTGTATTACGACTACGAGAAACAGGGCCCTAGGATTAATGGTAGTGGACGATCTGTGTGGTGAGTATTCATATATTATTTTTTTTTAAGCCATCCTAAACATTTTTTTAAATAATACCTTTGAATGGCATAAAACAATAAAATAATTGGATGAGCGATTCTTTACTGTGTGTCGAGATGGATCCAGGAAGCGGAGACCAGTGTCGCAACGGAGCATTGGGTAATCGGTAAGATATTGGCAGCACGGTGGCTCAGTGGTTAGCATTGGCGCCTAGCAGTGCTGGGGTCCTAGGTTCAACGCCTACCAAGGACAACATCTGCACAGAGTTTGTATGTTCTCCCCGTGTTTGCCTGGGCTTCCTCCGGTTTCCTCCCGCACTCCAAAGATTTACTGATAGGGAACTTAGATTGTGAGCCCCATTGGGGACAGTCGGATGCTAATGTCTGTAAAGAGCTGCGGAATATAGTAGCGCTATATAAGTGCATAACATAAATAAATATGACTTATTTTATTATTTTACACCTTCCTCAGCCTTTTAAAAAAAAATAAAATTATCTACTGGACAATCTCTTTATTTTTTGATTCTTTATCAATTAAATGTTAATGGAAGAAACGCCCTTTAAAGGGGTTGTCTGGGTTCAGAGCTGAACCCGGACTTATCCCCATCTTCACCCCTCCAGCCCCCCTGATATGAGCATCGGAGAATTTCATGCTCCAATGCTCTCCCTTCTCCTGCGCTATATCACGCAGGGCAAGGGCTTTTTTGTTTATATTTTTTACACTGCTAGGCGGAGGCTTCTGCCCAGCAGTGTTCCTGGTGATGTCACCGGCTCTAATGGGCGGGCTTTAGCGCTGCCCTAGCCGTTTTACAGGCTAGGGCAGCGCTAAAGCCCGCCCATTAGTGTTGGTGACGTCACCGGCCTCACTGCTAGGCATGTTGGTGACGTCACCGGCCTCACTGCTAGGCATGTTGGTGACGTCACCGGCCTCACTGCTAGGCATGTTGGTGACGTCACCGGCCTCACTGCTAGGCATGTTGGTGACATCACCGGCCTCAATGCTAGGCGTGTTGGTGATGTCACCGGATCTCCAAAAAATGCCTTTGCCCTGTGCGATTCAGAGCAGGGCAAAGGAGATCATCGGCGCATGAAATCAGGGGGAAGATGGGGATATGTCCGGGTTCAGCTCTGAACCCAGACAACCCTTTTAATTCTTTGTATGTGTAATAGGCTGCAAGAGATTCGAAGCTGTTATTAGAAAAATAAAATTCCAATGGCAATGACGTTTTACCATTATATGTATATCTTCGTCAGGCAATATGGCTGCCATTCAGCTTTCCCAGAAACAGATGTGTCAGTAATGGCAGATTAGATGTTTTTCATCGTCCCTCTTACCATTAACATTGAATGGCATGAAATTTTCCGCTCCGCAGAATCTGTCGTTTTGTACCTCATTGTACGTGTCGCTCTGACATAAAAAGGAAATGTCCCCGAGAAGATGCTTTTAATGTTAAACATGTACTTGCGATTTAACATGCACAACGCCTGAGCGTCTCCATTGTGGCTAGGACGTCCATGCAGAGCCTCGCAGATGATTTACTCGCGACTGGTTTACCAGGGCTGAAAGGAGCTTCAATTTTATAATATTTCACCCTAAGTTATGGCAGCAGAGGAGACATTGCCGAATGTAGCCCCTGCAGGGTGATCATTCCAGGTGACAGAGGAGTTGCCTGAGCAACAGGTTAACGTGCCGTTGTTCCAGGTAGTCCTGTACACAGAAATCTCAATCTTCATGGTTGCTGACGGGCTTATTAAAGGTGCATGTCTGATAGGCCATCAATATCTAATTGTCAGGGATCTGACACCCCGATCCGCTCCGATCGGCTGTTCTGCAGTATCTCCGGCACTGGAGGTCAGCACTGGAACTACATAGCACCATTCATTGTGTAGTGGATGGAGGTGGTTTCTGTAGTATTCAATTCAATGGGAGCAGCGCTGCAGCAACTAGAGATGAGCAAAGTATTGGAAAATTCGATTCGGCTGCTTTTCAATTACTTTGTCGCGAAGCGCATTTCTTTGTAAGTAGTGGGTGCAATGACAAGCCGGCCACCGCCATCTTGATTGAAGATCTGGCGCTAAATCATGCATGGCCTGAAATGACATCATTGGGCCGGCCGGCCAGCGTGGTGACGTCATACGTCACCGCGCACGGGATTTCGTGCAAGATCTTCAATCAGGATGGCGGCGGCCAGCCCGTCGTGAGCAAATGATTTTTTTTGTTTTTTACTCTATTTCAGGTAAAACTGATTTGCTTCTACAAAGCATGAGGAAATTAGAATTTATCCTGAAATTCGGATCGAATTCCACTTTGTCGGGTTTAATTCGCTCAACACTAGCAGCAAATGTTAGGTGTACCTACCCTAACACGAGAAACAGTTGCAGGCAGTGAGACTGGCAGCAGTGACTGTTATGTAGACTTAGGGTCCATTCACACATCCGTGTAGTGTTTTGCAGGATCCACGGATCCGCAAAACACGGACAGCGGCAGAATATGCCTATTCATGTCCGCTATTGCGGACAACAATAGGACATGTTCTATTTTTTTCAGGATCGGAATTGCGGACCCGGAAGTGCGGGTCCGCAATTCAGGATCGGGGCCGCACGTTGTGCGGTCCCATAGAAATGTATGGGTCCGCAATTCCGTTCCGCAAAATGCGGAATGGAATTGTGGATGTGTGAATGGAGCCTTAGGCTAAAGATAAATAGATTGACTGCACAGCGGGCAGGTTTACCGCAGACTGGTATAGTTTCCCAATAGACTGTTATCACCTGGTGGATGCTCTGCGTGACTATGCCCTTAGTCTTAAAGCGGTTGGCCCATCTGGAACATTGAAGGCAAATTGCTAGGATAGGCCATCAATGTCAGAGAGGTGCAGGTCCCACCTCTGGGACGCTCCTATTTAGATAATGAAACCCTCGAAGTGAAGGTAAGCACACTGTTCATGCGCGTTCCAAGCACACTCAGCTATTTTTGGAATTCCCATAGCTGTGAATGAAGAGCGCACCAGGCAAGAACGTCCGCCTCTCTATTCACAGCTATGGCACTGCTGGAAATAACTGAGCCAGCACTTTTTGCTATTTTCAGAACTCCCGTCTCAGTGAACAGAGGGTGGTCAAGCATGTGTGACTGCTCACTGTTCACTTCAGGGGGTCCCGTTCTGGAGATAGGAGCTGGTCCCAGAGGTGGGCCCCTTACCTATCTGTCATTTATAGCATACCCTAGTCATCGATGTCCCAGATGGGCCAACCCCTTTAAATTGGTTGTTACTATAGCTGTAAGCCCACTCTTCTTCACATATAGCCCTGTTACTATCCTAATCTGCCGATACATGCTTTAAAGGGGTTGTCTGGGTCCAGAGCTGAACCCGGACATACCCATAATTTCACCCAGGCAGCCCCCCTGACATGAGCATCGGAGCAGTTCATGCTCCAATGCTCTCCCTTGCCCTGCGCAGGATCGCGCAGGGCAAGGGCTCTTTTATTTACAATAACACACTGCCGGGGCGGAAGCTTCCACCCAGCAGTGTGTTCGGTGACATCACCGGATCTGATGGGCCGGCTTTCGCGCTGCCCTAGCCGTTTTACAGGCTAGGGCAGCGCTAAAGCCCGCCCATCAGTGCCGGTGAAATCACCGGGCTTACTGCTGGGCGGAAGCCTCCTCCTGGCAGCCCTAAGGAGAGCCCGGTTCGTTGCCAGAACTCCAGAAAATGCCTTTGACCTGCACGATTCAGCGCAGGGAAAAGGAGAGCATCGGAGCATGAACTGCACCGATGTTCAAGTCAGGGGGGCTGCCTGGGTGAAAATGGGGATATGTCCGGATTCTCTGAACCTAGACAACCCCTTTAATCTCTCCCCTGGTTGCTTTAGATGCACCGTAATTATTAAGAGGCACATGCCTATTTGTGGTGCATCTTTACAGGTCTGTGCGACAAAGCGGAGATCTAGATCAGCAAGGGTACTAATCTAGACCGCCACAATAATCTAAACCGCGGTGATGGACCATGTCATTGGAGCATGTGATCTGACGTCACCAAAGGTCCTTTAGCCCATAGTTCATCTTTTTAAAGAACTGAAGACCGGGAGAACTACGCGAACAAGAGGAGAAGGTGAGTTAATTTTTTTTATTTTTTAACCCTCAATTGATCACCTACTATGCATTCTGTATTCGGAATGCTATTATTTTCCCTTATAACCATGTTATAAGGGAAAATAATACAGTGTATAGACTGTCACCTAGCAACCGTGCGTGAAAATCGCACCGCATCCGCACTTGCTTGCGGATGCATGCGATTTTCACGCAACCCCATTCACTTCTATGGGGCCTGCGTTGCGTGAAAAACGCAGAATATAGAGCATGCTGCGATTTTCACGCAACGCATAAGTGATGCGTGAAAATCATCGCTCATCTGAACAGCCCCATTGAAATGAATGGGTCCAGATTCAGTGCGGGTGCAATGCGTTCACCTACCGCATTGCACCCGCGCGGAAATCTCGCCCGTGTGAACGCAGCCTTAATGCCGTTCCCCTTAGCCTGAGAATTACAGACTAGTTTACATGAGCCTTATTGCCAACCTTAGATTCTGCAGAGAGATGATTTGGAAAGATAGCGAGGAGGAGTACTACAACCCCTATCTTTGGCCTGTATGCATACACTGCTATCAGGGAAGATCTGTACTGTGAATTGTTCGAAACTGTGTTTTGATACCATTGAATGAACTATAACTCCCATTCTGCACTTTAGTAAAGAAAGACTAATTTTGTACAAAAGGCATGGTTACTGACTCCAGCACCATTCGCCGACCACTGCACCTACATCTTCTGCCTTGTACTCATACAACACTCCAAGGGCACTACAACTACCATCAGGCAGAAGCCCCAACATCTGAGTGTGTCCTGAGAGAAGAAAGGGTGTGCCCTCCTATCATTGCCCTGGCCCTAGGGAGGATTGGCGTGAGGATCGTCACTGTGATTTAGGCTACATTCACACAGATTTGCAAAAAAAATCCGGATGACATCCAGTTGGCATCTGTATTTTGGGCAGATCCATTGTAAGAATGCCTATCCTTGTCTGCAAAATGGACAAGAATAGGACATGTTCTATCTTTTTAGCGGGGCTACAGACGGAAATATACAGATGCGCATAGCACGCAGTGTGCTATCCACATTTTTTGTTGACCCCTTGAAAAAAAATGGGTCAACATCCTATCCGCAAAAAAAACGCAACGGAAATGGAAACAAAATACGTTCATGTGCATGAGGCCTTATGTGAATAACTGTTGCAGATAAAGCCACGACCACTTCTAGCCTCAGACTGTTGAGGGACACAATCCCAACTGATAACAACCGTATGGACCTTATTACAGACTGCTGGCAATTCATTCATAAACTTCTAAAAGGAATAACAGGGGAACGATTCACCATAGAATTATACGAAAAGATGCTCCAGAATTGTTATTTCATGGGGATTGCAAGTAGTTACTAAAACAGCCATGTCAGAAGAGGTGACGGGTCTCCTTTAAATCATCAATCTGCATGTACCGAATGGGATCCATATTTCTCCTTCGAGTCTAAGAGCCAGTAGCGCGGCCGATTATGGCAGGCCGTTCTGTTTTATGTTAGCCGCTGCCGCGTCTGTATCTGATATAGTTAACACGCTCCATAATGTTAATGCATTTCCATATAAAGTGTAGGTAGCAGACACTGGATGGAGACATCTTCGCCCACGTTCTACGGGGCACATCCTGGTTTACAGTAAACAATTAAAACTTCTCATTAACTGTGACAAAGCGCTGCCCAAGAAGCCTTGGATTTGTCTCTGCTATGCTATAGATTTGAAATAAGGCCCCATTGCTTGTCAGGAGGAAAGGCTGAGGAGGGATTGACAACGCTACTGAGAATATATACTGCTCAGCCTTTCCTCACCCTGCTAGCGCTATTGTCACAACTGCCAGAGAATTTGTGGGGTTTAGCAGATAAGGATCAGAACAGCCCATCGGGGACTCGTTAATCACCCCAAGCGCCTTCTCGAATCCAAATTACATCTGCATTTGAATTAGCGGCGGCACTTACCAATTTAATTCTGAGCGTTTTCCCTTTAAAGATGGAATTAAATTAGAAAATGAGTGAGTCCTTAATTTCCAGATTATAAATCACCAGCATATAATTCAACTCCTGTACCTTAAGGCCAATTACATTATCCTAAGCGACATTTTATTTCACAACCTTGCGAGCGCTCTCATAATGCAGAGATGAGAGGTGCCACAAATCAGCCTGAGGAGGAACATACACATCCAGGGCTGGGGCTGGCAGAAACTACTGCCAGTGTGGAAGTGGCAGAACCAAGGCATCCAGGATGGCTACATCTATGTCGCTTGATCTGATCAGACACAGCCTGGCCCTGTTCGGCAAAAGGGTGGGTTCAAAATGACATTTTTATTCTCTACCCATACCAGAAATTACATGGGTTTCTCTGGGTGCTTTAGTTTTGGCTTTCAGTAAAATGTCCTTTTGTGTACTTGATCTGGACTGGAAGCTCATAAGAAGATCCTGTAAATAGCCATATGAAGCATGTCGGGGCCTAGATATAATGGGCAATGATCAGTGGTGGACCATCAGTGCAGGCAGACCACACGGTTGCATGGTGGCTATGGGGCCTACTGGCTTGGTCATCCCCCCTTTCAGAGGCTGCTCTCTGTTGTGCTCTATGAAGTCCCTGAGTGGGCACTCTGATATGAAGAAGAAGGATGGGAATTCACCATGATAGTGCCTGAGGACAACCCTGTATATTTAAATTTTACTACTCTTTTTTTTTTATATAGTTAAGTTTTACTACTCTTTATTTTTTATATTGCCCCCGTCAGGACCCAGGACCTGCTGTGTGGGAGGCAGCAACCTTACCAGTTAAGCCACAGAAGGAGTTCCTCTGACCTCCGTAACATTCTTCCCATGCATAATGTACTAGTATCTACAGATACATCTCTATATCTACCATTACTTCGCATGTTATTTATTTATCAAATGTAATGGTGCAAAAAATAAATAAATATATACCGTATTTTTCGCTTTATAAGACGCACCCCAGGTTTAAGAAGAGGAAAATAAGAAAAATATATTTTTCATCAGACCTCATATCAGATCCTCAGATCAGACCCCCATAAATATCAGGACATCAGAACAGACCACCATAAATATCAGGACATCAGATCAGGCACCCATAAATATCAGTACATCAGATCAGACCCCCATAAATATCAGGACATCAGATCAGCCGACATAAATATCAGGACATCAGATCAGGCACCCATAAATATCAGTACATCAGATCAGACCCCCATAAATATCAGGACATCAGATCAGCCGCCATAAATATCAGGACATCAGATTAGGCCCCCATAAATATCAGGACATCACATCAGACTGAGCCCCTTATCAGGACATCACATCAGCCCTTCATGTTAGAACCCCATCAGACCTTACAGTGGGGCAAAAAAGTATTTAGTCAGACACCAATTGTGCAAGTTCTCCCACTTAAAAATATGAGAGAGGCCTGTAAATTTCATTATAGTTACACTTCAACTATGAGAGACAGAATGGGGGGAGAGAATACAGGAAATCACATTGTAGGATTTCTAATGAATTAATTGGTAAATTCCTCGGTAAAATAAGTATTTGGTCTCCTACAAACAAGCAAGATTTCTGGCTCTCACAGACATGTAACTTCTTTTTTAAGAGGCTCCGCTTTCCTCCACTCGTTACGTGTATTAATGGCACCTGTTTGAACTTGTTATCAGTATAAAAAAACACCTGTCCACAACCTCAAACAGTCACACTCCAAACTCCACTGTGGCCAAGACCAAAGAGCTGTCGAAGGACACCAGAAACAAAATTGTAGACCTGCACCAGGCTGGGAAGACTTAATCTGCAATAGGCAAGCAGCTTGGTGTGAAGAAATCAACTGTGGGAGCCATTATTAGAAAATGGAAGACATACAAGACCACTGATAATCTCCCTTGATCTGGGGCTCCACGCAAGATCTCACCCTGTGGGGTCAAAATGATCACAAGAACGGTGAGCAAAAATCCCAGAACCACACGGGGGGACCTAGTGAATGACCTGCAGAGAGCTGGGACCAAAGTAACAAAGGCTACAATCAGTAACACACTACGCCGCCAGGGACACAAATCCTGCAGTGCCAGACGTGTCCCCCTGCTTAAGTCAGTACATGTCCGAGCCCGTCTGAAGATTGCTAGAGAGCATTTGGATGATCCAGAAGAGGATTGGGAGAATGTCATATGGTCAGATGAAACCAAAGTAGAACTTTTTTGTAAAAACTCAACTTGTCGTGTTTGGAGGAGAAAGAATGCTGAGTTACATCGAAAGAACACCATACCTACTGTGAAGCATGGGGGTGGAAGCAACATGCTTTGGGGCTGTTTTTCTGCAAAGGGACCAGGACGACTGATCCGTGTAAAGGAAAGAATGAATGGAGCCATGTATCGTGAGATTTTGAGTGAAAACCTCCTTCCATCAGCAAGGGTATTGAAGATGAAACGTGGCTGGGTCTTTCAGCATGACAATGATCCCAAACACACCGCTGGGCAACGAAGGAGTGGCTTCGTAAGAAGAATTTCAAGGTCCTGGAGTGGGCGAGCCAGTCTCCAGATCTCAACCCCATAGAAAACCTTTGGAGGGAGTTGAAAGTCCGTGTTGCCCAGCGACAGCCCCAAAACATCACTGCTCTAGAGGAGATCTGCATGGAGGAATGGGCCAAAATACCAGCAACAGTGTGTGAAGACTTACAAAAAATGTTTGACCTCTTATATTGCTAACAAAGGGTGTATAACAAAGTATTGAGATGAACTTTGCTAATAAATTCTTTAAAAATCAGACAATGTGATTTTCTGGATTTTTTTTTCTCATTATGTCTCTCATAGTTGAGGTATACCTATGATGAAAATTACAGGCCTCTCTCATCTTTTTAAGTGGGAGAACTTGCACAATTGGTGGCTGACTAAATACTTTTTTCCCCCACTGTATATCAGCCCACATAGTGAGACCCCCATCAGACCTCAGATCAGCCCACATAGTGAGACCTCCATCAGACCTTATATTAGCGCATAGTGAGACCCCCATCAGACCTCAGATCAGCCCACATAGTGAGACCCCCATAAGACCTTATATCTGCCAATAGTGAGACCCCCATCAGACCTTATATCAGCCCATAGTGAGACCCCCATCAGACCTTATATCGGCCCATAATGAGACCCCCATCAGACCTTATATCAGCCCATAGTGAGACCACCATCAGACCTCAGATCAGATTAAAATAAAAAACATCTCTTACCTGTCCTGCACCGTGGCTCCTCTCCACCTCCGGCAGAAGTCGCGCTCCCCTGTCTTCTCTATCACCTGACTGCATGCATTGTCAGGTCATAGTGCGTGCACTACGTCCTCAAGCTGGACGCAGTCAGGACAGTGCAGCGCCGGTCCTAGGAATGAAGACCGGGAGGGTGAGTACAACCGCTTGCAGCGCTTCACTACCTACTCCCGACACCGAAAGTATACTAGTGAGCGCTTCCATAATGGAAGCGCTCACTAGTAGGGATGAGCGAACCCGAACTGTATAGTTCGGGTTCGTACCGAATTTTGGGGTGTCCGTGACACGGACCCGAACATTTTTGTAAAAGTCCGGGTTCAGGTTCGGTGTTCGGCGCTTTCTTGGTGCTTTTTGAAAGGCTGCAAAGCAGCCAATCAACAAGCGTCATACTACTTGCCCCAAGAGGCCATCACAGCCTTGCCTACTATTGGCATGGCTGTGATTGGCCAGTGCAGCATGTGACCCAGCCTCTATATAAGCTTGGGTCACGTAGCGCTGCACGTCACTCTGCTGATTCAAGCATAGGGAGAGGTTGCTGCTGCGACGTTAGGGCGAGATTAGGCAGATTAACTCCTCCAAAAGACTTCATTCTGTGATCGATCTCCAGCTTTGGATCATTGAAGTGCTAATATCGAATTGCTCACTTTTTTTAGGCTGCCCAGAGCGTTTTTATATCACTTTTTTCTGGGGTGATCGGCGGCCAATTTGTGGCTTGGGGTGTGCCAGCACAAGCTATCACCAAGTGTATTTAACCATCAACAGTGTGGTTATTTTTTGCTATATCCTACATCAGCTGCAGGCTGAGCCTGTGTCACCGAAGTGCATTTAACCATCAACAGTCTGGTTATTTTTTGGCCATATACTACATCAGGTGCAGGCTGAGCCTGTGTCACCCAAGTGCATTTAACCATACACAGTGTGGTTATTTTTTGGCCATATACTACATCAGGTGCAGGCTGAGCCTGTGTCACCCAAGTGCATTTAACCATCAACAGTGTGGTTAATTTTTGGCCATATACTACATCAGGTGCAGGCTGAGCCTGTGTCACCCAAGTGCATTTAACCATCAACAGTGTGGTTAATTTTTGGCCATATACTACATCAGGTGCAGGCTGAGCCTGTGTCACCCAAGTGCATTTAACCATCAATAGTGTGGTTATTTTTTGGCCATATACTACATCAGGGGCAAGTTGAGCCTGTCACCCAGCGCCTAAAAAATAGACCTGACATTTATATTCCTCCAAATTAGTACTGTTTTAGCTGGTCAAGTTATTTGTAGTGACCGTAAAAGCACAGTTTTTGTTCTGGGTTGAAAAACTATTCCCAAATTTGCCATTCTCAAAATAAGTAGTTTATGCTATATCAGGCCTACTTGAAATCTATCCCAAAAAGGATATCTTAGATTCAAGGTGCTGATAGTGTCATTCAGAAAAACTTAACACACACGCTACCGTGCAGATACAAGTCTAATTCTGTGATTAAACGTATACCTGTCACACAGCGCAAAAAAAAATAGGCCTCACATTTCTATTCAACCAAATCTGTACTGTTTTAGCTGGTCAAGTTATTTGTAGTGACCGTAAAAGCACAGTTTTTGTTCTGGGTTGAAAAACTATTCCCAAATTTGCCATTCTCAAAATAAGTAGTTTATGCTATATCAGGCCTACTTGAAATCTATCCCAAAAAGGATATCTTAGATTCAAGGTGCTGATAGTGTCATTCAGAAAGACTTAACACACACGCTACCGTGCAGATACAAGTCTAATTCTGTGATTAAACGTATACCTGTCACACAGCGCAAAAAAAAATAGGCCTCACATTTCTATTCAACCAAATCTGTACTGTTTTAGCTGGTCAAGTTATTTGTAGTGACCGTAAAAGCACAGTTTTTGTTCTGGGTTGAAAAACTATTCCCAAATTTGCCATTCTCAAAATAAGTAGTTTATGCTATATCAGGCCTACTTGAAATCTATCCCAAAAAGGATATCTTAGATTCAAGGTGCTGATAGTGTCATTCAGAAAAACTTAACACACACGCTACCGTGCAGATACAAGTCTAATTCTGTGATTAAACGTATACCTGTCACACAGCGCAAAAAAAAATAGGCCTCACATTTCTATTCAACCAAATCTGTACTGTTTTAGCTGGTCAAGTTATTTGTAGTGACCGTAAAAGCACAGTTTTTGTTCTGGGTTGAAAAACTATTCCCAAATTTGCCATTCTCAAAATAAGTAGTTTATGCTATATCAGGCCTACTTGAAATCTATCCCAAAAAGGATATCTTAGATTCAAGGTGCTGATAGTGTCATTCAGAAAAACTTAACACACACGCTACCGTGCAGATACAAGTCTAATTCTGTGATTAAACGTATACCTGTCACACAGCGCAAAAAAAAAATAGGCCTCACATTTCTATTCAACCAAATCTGTACTGTTTTAGCTGGTCAAGTTATTTGTAGTGACCGTAAAAGCACAGTTTTTGTTCTGGGTTGAAAAACTATTCCCAAATTTGCCATTCTCAAAATAAGTAGTTTGTTGCTATATCAGGCCTACTTGAAATCTATCCCAATAAGGATATCTTAGATTCAAGGTGCTGATAGTGTCATTCAGAAAAACTTAACACACACGCTACCGTGCAGATACAAGTCTAATTCTGTGATTAAACGTATACCTGTCACACAGCGCAAAAAAAAATAGGCCTCACATTTCTATTCAACCAAATCTGTACTGTTTTAGCTGGTCAAGTTATTTGTAGTGACCGTAAAAGCACAGTTTTTGTTCTGGGTTGAAAAACTATTCCCAAATTTGCCATTCTCAAAATAAGTAGTTTATGCTATATCAGGCCTACTTGAAATCTATCCCAAAAAGGATATCTTAGATTCAAGGTGCTGATAGTGTCATTCAGAAAAACTTAACACACACGCTACCGTGCAGATACAAGTCTAATTCTGTGATTAAACGTATACCTGTCACACAGCGCAAAAAAAAATAGGCCTCACATTTCTATTCAACCAAATCTGTACTGTTTTTGCTGGTCAAGTTATTTGTAGTGACCGTAAAAGCACAGTTTTTGTTCTGGGTTGAAAAACTATTCCCAAATTTGCCATTCTCAAAATAAGTAGTTTATGCTATATCAGGCCTACTTGAAATCTATCCCAAAAAGGATATCTTAGATTCAAGGTGCTGATAGTGTCATTCAGAAAAACTTAACACACGCGCTACCGTGCAGATACAAGTCTAATTCTGTGATTAAACGTATACCTGTCACACAGCGCAAAAAAAAATAGGCCTCACATTTCTATTCAACCAAATCTGTACTGTTTTTGCTGGTCAAGTTATTTGTAGTGACCGTAAAAGCACAGTTTTTGTTCTGGGTTGAAAAACTATTCCCAAATTTGCCATTCTCAAAATAAGTAGTTTATGCTATATCAGGCCTACTTGAAATCTATCCCAAAAAGGATATCTTAGATTCAAGGTGCTGATAGTGTCATTCAGAAAAACTTAACACACACGCTACCGTGCAGATACAAGTCTAATTCTGTGATTAAACGTATACCTGTCACACAGCGCAAAAAAAAATAGGCCTCACATTTCTATTCAACCAAATCTGTACTGTTTTAGCTGGTCAAATTATTTGTAGTGACCGTAAAAGCACAGTTTTTGTTCTGGGTTGAAAAACTATTCCCAAATTTGCCATTCTCAAAATAAGTAGTTTATGCTATATCAGGCCTACTTGAAATCTATCCCAAAAAGGATATCTTAGATTCAAGGTGCTGATAGTGTCATTCAGAAAAACTTAACACACACGCTACCGTGCAGATACAAGTCTAATTCTGTGATTAAACGTATACCTGTCACACAGCGCAAAAAAAATAGGCCTCACATTTCTATTCAACCAAATCTGTACTGTTTTAGCTGGTCAAGTTATTTGTAGTGACTGTAAAAGCACAGTTTTTGTTCTGGGTTGAAAAACTATTCCCAAATTTGCCATTCTCAAAATAAGTAGTTTATGCTATATCAGGCCTACTTGAAATCTATCCCAAAAAGGATATCTTAGATTCAAGGTGCTGATAGTGTCATTCAGAAAAACTTAACACACACGCTACCGTGCAGATACAAGTCTAATTCTGTGATTAAACGTATACCTGTCACACAGCGCAAAAAAAATAGGCCTCACATTTCTATTCAACCAAATCTGTACTGTTTTAGCTGGTCAAATTATTTGTAGTGACCGTAAAAGCACAGTTTTTGTTCTGGGTTGAAAAACTATTCCCAAATTTGCCATTCTCAAAATTGTGGTGAACGGGAACAATGAGGAAAACATCTAATAAGGGACGCGGACATGGTCGTGGTGGTGTTAGTGGACCCTCTGGTGCTGGGAGAGGACGTGGCCGTTCCGCCACAGCCACACGTCCTAGTGAACCAACTACCTCAGGTCCCAGTAGCCAGCAGAATTTACAACGATATTTGGTGGGGCCCAATGCCGTTCTAAGGATGGTAAGGCCTGAGCAGGTACAGGCATTAGTCAATTGGGTGGCCGACAGTGGATCCAGCACGTTCACATTATCTCCCACCAAGTCTTCTGCAGAAAGCGCACAGATGGCACATGAAAACCAAGCCCATCGGTTTGTCACATCACCCCCATGCATATCAGGGAAACTGTCTGAGCCTCAAGTTATGCAGCAGTCTCTTATGCTGTTTGAAGACTCTGCTGCCAGGGTTTCCCAAGGGCATCCACCTAGCCCTTCCCCAGGGGTGGAAGAGATAGAATGCACTAACGCACAACCACTTATTTTTCCTGATGATGAGGACATGGGAATACCACCTCAGCACGTCTCTGATGATGACGAAACACAGGTGCCAACTGCTGCGTCTTTCTGCAGTGTGCAGACTGAACAGGAGGTCAGGGATCAAGACTGGGTGGAAGACGATGCAGGGGACGATGAGGTCCTAGACCCCACATGGAATGAAGGTCGTGCCACTGACTTTCACAGTTCGGAGGAAGAGGCAGTGGTGAGACCGAGCCAACAGCGTAGCAAAAGAGGGAGCAGTGGGCAAAATCAGAACACCCGCCGCCAAGAGACTCCGCCTGCTACTGACCGCCGCCATCTGGGACCGAGCACCCCAAAGGCAGCTTCAAGGAGTTCCCTGGCATGGCACTTCTTCAAACAATGTGCTGACGACAAGACCCGAGTGGTTTGCACGCTGTGCCATCAGAGCCTGAAGCGAGGCATTAACGTTCTGAACCTTAGCACAACCTGCATGACCAGGCACCTGCATGCAAAGCATGAACTGCAGTGGAGTAAACACCTTAAAAACAAGGAAGTCACTCAGGCTCCCCCTGCTACCTCTTCTGCTGCTGCCGCCTCGGCCTCTTCTGCTGCTGCCGCCGCCTCGGCCTCTTCCTCCGCCTCTGGAGGAACGTTGGCACCTGCCGCCCAGCAAACATGGGATGTACCACCAACACCACCACCTGCGTCACCAAGCATCTCAACCATGTCACACGGCAGCGTTCAGCTCTCCATCTCACAAACATTTGAGAGAAAGCGTAAATTCCCACCTAGCCACCCTCGATCACTGGCCCTGAATGCCAGCATTTCTAAACTACTGGCCTATGAAATGCTGTCATTTAGGCTGGTGGACACAGACAGCTTCAAACAGCTCATGTCGCTTGCTGTCCCACAGTATGTTGTTCCCAGCCGGCACTACTTCTCCAAGAGAGCCGTGCCTTCCCTGCAAGACCAAGTGTCCGATAAAATCAAGTGTGCACTGCGCAACGCCATCTGTGGCAAGGTCCACCTAACCACAGATACGTGGACCAGTAAGCACGGCCAGGGACGCTATATCTCCCTAACTGCACACTGGGTAAATGTAGTGGCGGCTGGGCCCCAGGCGGAGAGCTGTTTGGCGCACGTCCTTCCGCCGCCAAGGATCGCAGGGCAACATTCTTTGCCTCCTGTCTCCTCCTCCTCCTACTCAGCTTCCTCCTCCTCTTCTTCCACCTGCTCATCCAGTCAGCCACACACCTTCACCACCAACTTCAGCACAGCCCGGGGTAAACGTCAGCAGGCCGTTCTGAAACTCATATGTTTGGGGGACAGGCCCCACACCGCACAGAAGTTGTGGCGGGGTATAGAACAACAGACCGACGAGTGGTTGCTGCCAGTGAGCCTCAAGCCCGGCCTGGTGGTGTGCGATAATGGGCGAAATCTCGTTGCAGCTCTGGGACTAGCCGGTTTGACGCACATCCCTTGCCTGGCGCATGTGCTGAATTTGGTGGTGCAGAAGTTCATTCGCAACTACCCCGACATGTCAGAGCTGCTGCATAAAGTGCGGGCCGTCTGTTCGCGCTTCCGGCGTTCACACCCTGCCGCTGCTCGCCTGTCTGCGCTACAGCGTAACTTTGGTCTTCCCGCTCACCGCCTCATATGCGACGTGCCCACCAGGTGGAACTCCACCTTGCATATGCTGGACAGACTGTGCGAGCAGCAGCAGGCCATAGTGGAGTTTCAGCTGCAGCATGCATGGGTCAGTCGCACTGCGGAACAGCCCCACTTCACCACCAATGACTGGGCCTCCATGCGAGACCTGTGTGCCCTGTTGCGCTGTTTCGAGTACTCCACCAACATGGCCAGTGGCGATGACGCCGTTATCAGCGTTACAATACCACTTCTATGTCTCCTTGAGAAAACACTTAGGGCGATGATGGAAGAGGAGGTGGCCCAGGAGGAAGAGGAGGAAGAGGGGTCATTTTTAGCACTTTCAGGCCAGTCTCTTCGAAGTGACTCAGAGGGAGGTTTTTTGCAACAGCAGAGGCCAGGTACAAATGTGGCCAGACAGGGCCCACTACTGGAGGACGAGGAGGACGAGGATGAGGAGGAGGTGGAGGAGGATGAGGATGAAGCATGTTCACAGCGGGGTGGCACCCAAAGCAGCTCGGGCCCATCACTGGTGCGTGGCTGTGGGGAAACACAGGACGATGACGATACGCCTCCCACAGAGGACAGCTTGTCCTTACCTCTGGGCAGCCTGGCACACATGAGCGACTACATGCTGCAGTGCCTGCGCAACGACAGCAGAGTTGCCCACATTTTAACGTGTGCGGACTACTGGGTTGCCACCCTGCTGGATCCCCGGTACAAAGACAATGTGCCCACCTTACTTCCTACACTGGAGCGCGATAGAAAGATGCGCGAGTACAAGCGCACGTTGGTAGACGCGCTACTGAGAGCATTCCCAAATGTCACAGGGGAACCAGTGGAAGCCCAAGGCGAAGGCAGAGGAGGATCAAGAGGTCGCCAACGCAGCTGTGTCACGGCCAGCTCCTCTGAGGGCAGGGTTAGCATGGCAGAGATGTGGAAAAGTTTTGTCACCACGCCACAGCTAACTGCACCACCACCTGATACGGAACGTGTTAGCAGGAGGCAACATTTCACTAACATGGTGGAACAGTACCTGTGCACACCCCTCCACGTACTGACTGATGGTTCGGCCCCATTCAACTTCTGGGTCTCCAAATTGTCCACGTGGCCAGAGCTAGCCTTTTATGCCTTGGAGGTGCTGGCCTGCCCGGCGGCCAGCGTTTTGTCTGAACGTGTATTCAGCACGGCAGGGGGCGTCATTACAGACAAACGCAGCCGCCTGTCTACAGCCAATGTGGACAAGCTGACGTTCATAAAAATGAACCAGGCATGGATCCCACAGGACCTGTCCATCCCTTGTGCAGATTAGATATTAACTACCTCCCCTTAACAATATATTATTCTACTCCAGGGCACTTCCTCATTCAATCCTATTTTTATTTTTATTTTACCATTATATTGCGGGGCAACCCAAAGTTGAATGAACCTCTCCTCTGTCTGGGTGCCGGGGCCTAAATGTTTGACAGTGGCCTGTTCCAGTGGTGGGTGACGTGAAGCCTGATTCTCTGCTATGACATGAAGACTGATTCTGTGCTGACATAAGGCCAGATTCTCTGTTACGGGACCTCTCTCCTCTGTCTGGGTGCCTGGGCCTAAATATGTGACAGTGGCCTGTTCCAGTGGTGGCTGACGTGAAGCCTGATTCTCTGCTATGACATGAAGACTGATTCTGCGCTGACATAAGGCCAGATTCTCTGTTACGGGACCTCTCTCCTCTGTCTGGGTGCCGGGGCCTAAATGTGTGACAGTGGCCTGTTCCAGTGGTGGGTGACGTGAAGCCTGATTCTCTGCTATGACATGAAGACAGATTCTGTGCTGACATAAGGCCAGATTCTCTGTTACGGGACCTCTCTCCTCTGCCTGGGTGCCTGGGCCTAAATATGTGACAGTGGCCTGTTCCAGTGGTGGATGACGTGAAGCCTGATTCTCTGCTATGACATGAAGACTGATTCTGCGCTGACATAAGGCCAGATTCTCTGTTACGGAACCTCTCTCCTCTGTCTGGGTGCCGGGGCCTAAATGTGTGACAGTGGCCTGTTCCAGTGGTGGGTGACGTGAAGCCTGATTCTCTGCTATGACATGAAGACTGATTCTGTGCTGACATAAGGCCAGATTCTCTGTTACGGGACCTCTCTCCTCTGTCTGGGTGCCGGGGCCTAAATGTGTGACAGTGGCCTGTTCCAGTGGTGGGTGACGTGAAGCCTGATTCTCTGCTATGACATGAAGACTGATTCTGTGCTGACATAAGGCCAGATTCTCTGTTACGGGACCTCTCTCCTCTGTCTGGGTGCCGGGGCCTAAATATGTGACAGTGGCCTGTTCCAGTGGTGGGTGACGTGAAGCCTGATTCTCTGCTATGACATGAAGACTGATTCTGCGCTGACATAAGGCCAGATTCTCTGTTACGGGACCTCTCTCCTCTGTCTGGGTGCCGGGGCCTAAATGTGTGACAGTGGCCTGTTCCAGTGGTGGGTGACGTGAAGCCTGATTCTCTGCTATGACATGAAGACTGATTCTGTGCTGACATAAGGCCAGATTCTCTGTTACGGGACCTCTCTCCTCTGCCTGGGTGCCGGGGCCTAAATATGTGACAGTGGCCTGTTCCAGTGGTGGGTGACGTGAAGCCTGATTCTCTGCTATGACATGAAGACTGATTCTGCGCTGACATAAGGCCAGATTCTCTGTTACGGGACCTCTCTCCTCTGTCTGGGTGCCGGGGCCTAAATGTGTGACAGTGGCCTGTTCCAGTGGTGGGTGACGTGAAGCCTGATTCTCTGCTATGACATGAAGACTGATTCTGTGCTGACATAAGGCCAGATTCTCTGTTACGGGACCTCTCTCCTCTGTCTGGGTGCCTGGGCCTAAATATGTGACAGTGGCCTGTTCCAGTGGTGGGTGACGTGAAGCCTGATTCTCTGCTATGACATGAAGACTGATTCTGCGCTGACATAAGGCCAGATTCTCTGTTACGGGACCTCTCTCCTCTGTCTGGGTGCCGGGGCCTAAATGTGTGACAGTGGCCTGTTCCAGTGGTGGGTGACGTGAAGCCTGATTCTCTGCTATGACATGAAGACTGATTCTGCGCTGACATAAGGCCAGATTCTCTGTTACGGGACCTCTCTCCTCTGTCTGGGTGCCGGGGCCTAAATGTGTGACAGTGGCCTGTTCCAGTGGTGGGTGACGTGAAGCCTGATTCTCTGCTATGACATGAAGACTGATTCTGTGCTGACATAAGGCCAGATTCTCTGTTACGGGACCTCTCTCCTCTGTCTGGGTGCCTGGGCCTAAATATGTGACAGTGGCCTGTTCCAGTGGTGGATGACGTGAAGCCTGATTCTCTGCTATGACATGAGGACTGATTCTGCGCTGACATAAGGCCAGATTCTCTGTTACGGGACCTCTCTCCTCTGTCTGGGTGCCGGGGCCTAAATGTGTGACAGTGGCCTGTTCCAGTGGTGGGTGACGTGAAGCCTGATTCTCTGCTATGACATGAAGACTGATTCTGTGCTGACATAAGGCCAGATTCTCTGTTACGGGACCTCTCTCCTCTGTCTGGGTGCCGGGGCCTAAATATGTGACAGTGGCCTGTTCCAGTGGTGGGTGACGTGAAGCCTGATTCTCTGCTATGACATGAAGACTGATTCTGTGCTGACATAAGGCCAGATTCTCTGTTACGGGAGCTCTCTCCTCTGCCTGGGTGCCTGGGCCTAAATATGTGACAGTGGCCTGTTCCAGTGGTGGGTGACGTGAAGCCTGATTCTCTGCTATGACATGAAGACTGATTGTGCGCTGACATAAGGCCAGATTCTCTGTTACGGGACCTCTCTCCTCTGTCTGGGTGCCGGGGCCTAAATGTGTGACAGTGGCCTGTTCCAGTGGTGGGTGACGTGAAGCCTGATTCTCTGCTATGACATGAAGACTGATTCTGTGCTGACATAAGGCCAGATTCTCTGTTACGGGACCTCTCTCCTCTGCCTGGGTGCCTGGGCCTAAATATGTGACAGTGGCCTGTTCCAGTGGTGGGTGACGTGAAGCCTGATTCTCTGCTATGACATGAAGACTGATTCTGTGCTGACATAAGGCCAGATTCTCTGTTACGGGACCTCTCTCCTCTGTCTGGGTGCCTGGGCCTAAATATGTGACAGTGGACTGTTCCAGTGGTGGGTGACGTGAAGCCTGATTCTCTGCTATGACATGAAGACTGATTCTGCGCTGACATAAGGCCAGATTCTCTGTTACGGGACCTCTCTCCTCTGTCTGGGTGCCGGGGCCTAAATGTGTGACAGTGGCCTGTTCCAGTGGTGGGTGACGTGAAGCCTGATTCTCTGCTATGACATGAAGACTGATTCTGTGCTGACATAAGGCCAGATTCTCTGTTATGGGACCTCTCTCCTCTGCCTGGGTGCCTGGGCCTAAATATGTGACAGTGGCCTGTTCCAGTGGTGGGTGACGTGAAGCCTGATTCTCTGCTATGACATGAAGACTGATTCTGTGCTGACATAAGGCCAGATTCTCTGTTACGGGACCTCTCTCCTCTGTCTGGGTGCCGGGGCCTAAATATGTGACAGTGGACTGTTCCTGTGGTGGGTGACGTGAAGCCTGATTCTCTGCTATGACATGAAGACTGATTTTGCGCTGACATAAGGCCAGATTCTCTGTTATGGGACCTCTCTCCTCTGCCTGGGTGCCTGGGCCTAAATGTGTGACAGTGGCCTGTTCCAGTGGTGGGTGACGTGAAGCCTGATTCTCTGCTATGACATGAAGACTGATTCTGTGCTGACATAAGGCCAGATTCTCTGTTACGGGACCTCTCTCCTCTGCCTGGGTGCCTGGGCCTAAATATGTGACAGTGGCCTGTTCCAGTGGTGGGTGACGTGAAGCCTGATTCTCTGCTATGACATGAAGACTGATTCTGTGCTGACATAAGGCCAGATTCTCTGTTACGGGACCTCTCTCCTCTGTCTGGGTGCCGGGGCCTAAATGTGTGACAGTGGCCTGTTCCAGTGGTGGGTGACGTGAAGCCTGATTCTCTGCTATGACATGAAGACTGATTCTGTGCTGACATGAAGCCAGATTCTCTGCTATGGCATGAAGAGACTGATTCTGCGCTGACATAAGGCCTGATTCTCTGTTACGGGACCTCTCTCCTCTGTCTGGGTGCCGGGGCCTAAATGTGTGACAGTGGCCTGTTCCAGTGGTGGGTGACGTGAAGCCTGATTCTCTGCTATGACATGAAGACTGATTCTGTGCTGACATGAAGCCAGATTCTCTGCTATGGCATGAAGAGACTGATTCTCTGCTGACATGAAGCCAGATTCTTTGCTATGGCATGAAGAGACTGATTCTCTGCTGACGTGAAGCCAGATTCTCTGCTATGGGACCTCTGTCCAATTGATATTGGTTAATTTTTATTTTTTTAATTTTTATTTTAATTCATTTCCCTATCCACATTTGTTTGCAGGGGATTTACCTACATGTTGCTGCCTTTTGCAGCCCTCTAGCTCTTTCCTGGGCTGTTTTACAGCCTTTTTAGTGCCGAAAAGTTCGGGTCCCCATTGACTTCAATGGGGTTCGGGTTCGGGACGAAGTTCGGGTCGGGTTCGGATCCCGAACCCAAACATTTCCGGGAAGTTCGGGCCAAACTTCTCGAACCCGAACATCCAGGTGTTTGCTCAACTCTACTCACTAGTATTCACTTTATAAGATGCACGGCCATTTCCCCCCCACATAAATCGAAAAATACGGTATACGCATACACACATATATTAATACACAGTCGAGTCACATTATTATGACCACCAGCTAATATCCAGAGTAACCACCACAGCAGCTAGATAGATTGGGAGTGACTCAATAAGGTCCTGGAGGATCCATAGACCGAACACAAGGATCGAGGTGGTTCCACAGATGCTCAATTGGATTCCAGTCTAAGGAATTAGGGGGCCATGGTAGTACTTGGAAGTCCCGGTCCTGTTCTTCCAACTAATGTCAGACATTTCTAGCCGTGTGACATGTCGCATTGTCTTACTGGAAGAACCCATCCGTTCCAGGGAAGACAATCAGCATGAATGGGTGTACATGATCTGCAAGGATGGATTCATACCTAAATCAGTAGACAGTGCCTTCTACATGGATGAGTGGGCCCAGAGAATGCCACAAAAACATTTCCCAGACTATAATGCTGCCACCACCAGCTTCTGTTCTACCAGCAATGGTTGCAGGGTGTATATTCTCTTGATGTTTCTCACCAGGGTTCATCCATTTGATGAAGCAGAAAACACGACTCATCTGAGAAGGTAACCATTTGCCAATTAGCAGAAATCCAATTCCGATACTGCTGTGAAAATTCAAGACTTTTCTGCTGATGTAACTTCTTTAGCAGAGGTTCAGTGACATCCATCTGCTTCAGAGCCACTTACGCAGTAGGGTTCACTGAACTTTTGTCTTAGGCACATGTCTGGTAGCCGCCTGGTCCATTTCGGTGATGAACTGCTTCACAGTAGTATGTTGGTCCGCCCTTGTGAACCTTCATAGCCAACATTCACCTCTCACATCAATGGTACGTGGTGCTCTGCAGTCTCTGTGCCGCTTATTCATAATGGTGCCATTTGTCCACTCACTATACACTTTCACCACAGCAGCACGAGAACAGTTCACACACTGCACAGTTTCAGAAATACTGGCACCCTTGGCCCGAGAGCCAATAATCATAACTTTTTGCAACTCTGATAAATCACCCCTTTTACCCATGGCAGCAATGAGGGATATGTATGCAGACAGCCTATCACACCTTATATACCCACTGAGCCAGCTCACCACACGTGACTTCCTTCATGAGCTACATGCTGCCGACGTCAAAAGTAGGAACTGGTCATAGTAATGGGACTCAACAGTGTGTGTATATATATATATATATATTGTAAGGAACTGTACTCACTTGACCAGTGTACAGAGGCAGGGACACCACAAAGTTCATCAAAGTCTTCTTTATTTAGGCTTTTCCAAATACGTACAGCCGATAAAACCGGATCACAGCCGGGTCCAACAAACACAGCACACACTGACAGTGTTACCTCACACTGTCTACTTTCTTCCCCAGACTGAGACACACCTAAGTCCAGCAGCAGGATTAATAGAATCCCTGGACATGAGCAGGCCCCAAGTCCCGGACTGGAGCATAGGGAACAGGCACCCACCCAGCACATTGCCTGTTCCAAGTAAAGGCCCGACTCGAACTAGTTGAAACCAGCTATGCTATCTATCATGGTGTTCACCAACTACCTTAGTGGAAACCTAATTTAGATGCCTTTACTCCACCAAGGCCGGGCACCTTGGTGACACGTTCCCGGTGCAAACAAAAACCTCTTTTAGAATGCTTCCTGCACTATTCTGGGTGACACATATCTCCCATCATAAATGACTCCTGTCACTGCCTCACAATATATAAATATATATATCCATTTTGACCTATGTATATCAACTATATTTGGTAGGTGGATATTGGCCACCAATATACAGGACTAACATCTATGGGGCAGTTATATGGCTTTATTTGGTGTATGTTATTATGTTATGTTGGAGGGTGTAACCCACAAATGCTATATGTGACCATGACACTGATACGGGCCAATAAATAATGTATCTATTTTATAAACTTCTTTAGTTTTGCAATTTATTGATGTAGCCAATGAAAAAAACAAGCTTTGCATCCAGGGTAGTAGTGTTCACCAACTCGTGAGACTACAACTCCTAGCAGGCAGTGTTGCAGTTTTTTAAAAGCCACAGGTTTAAGTGGTTGTAAACCCCTGGGCAGACCCTCCAGCGTGGCTGCACCTGTGAATGGAATCATATCTGGTTCCTGCCGCTGGGTTCTGGCTCCTTCGCTCCCTCGCCGCCGCCGCAGGCCTTGGGTCCCCCCAAGTCCAAATCCGGTTTGATGTGGGTGAAGTGGTGGCTGCAGCCAATGATTGGCCTCAGTGATGATGTGAACCTCATGCGTTGTGTCACCAGGTCACGTGAGTAATTTGTCTACTGAGCTGGTTGTTCGGTCCCAGGCTGAGTGTACATAATTCTATACGGTCTACTTGGAGTATGGCTGAATTGTGTACCAGTCCTGTTTTATTGTGCAACGCTGAATGGCAAGGCTACATCACTGAAGGTTCGTATTCCCATGCCAACAAATGCATATTAGAATTATACAGAAAAGCCCTCTACAGATACAGTATAATTCCCATCAGACCAAAGACTTAGATAGAGGCATGATGTGGGTTAAGGACTCTATAGTCACTTAAAAAAGGCCTATCAACATTCCTGACACATCTGTTGTAGTAAATTATTTCACATTAAATGAAAATTCTGGAGCTTCTATTATTATTCCTGTATGTGCTGTCTTTCCTATATTATTCCTACTAGAAATTAATGAATACATTGCCAACTGGGTGTTACCAGGTGGGGTGAGTTCCTGCACAGTCTGACACTGGCCAATCAGTTAATTCTGGCAGTGGCTGACTCCGTGAGAACACACTCATTGGATAAGTGGGATGGTAACACCCTGTTGTCAATTTATAGAGCACTGCACGTGAGCTTTTAAAGATATAATACCCTTTTTCCACAAAAACCTGTTGCAAAGCTTCTATGGTTAATAAGTGTGGAATAAGCATATTTTCCAGCATCACTAGCTGCATATATTTTGCCACAGATGTAGCGAAATGTGTTCCTTTTTCTTTCCAAAAACCTGTTATAATTTTTCTACATTTAACAAGCGTACAAATAAGCGTCATCAACAGGGCATATTTTGGTCACAGATGTGGTCCAATTTAACGGGGAGAGGGGGATTTCTTAAAGGATAAAAGAAAGAATCACAAGAGAGGCAAAATATGAGTCTTAGGAGACCTCAGAGTGTTTCAGGGCACTTTAGATTTGGATTGAATTTATTCATACCCAAATCAAATTTTTTGACCAATTCATTAGAATGGGACCTGAAACTAATTTTAAGAAAGTCGCTTATCTGCAAATGAGACACAAGCACTTTTTGCTCCTGGCTAGAGATTAGCGAACCTGTCAACATAGGGTTAAATTTAAGGTTCCCCACAGAGAGAGATAGAGAGAGAAATCTCTGGGTGTGTACTCTTTCTATTATAGAGACCAGTTAATATATGTGATGACTATTGTAGGCTAGGCAGTGCTACTCTTGGTTTCTAGGAAAATATATATGCAGTTGAGCATGTCTAACATCTGCTGGCATCAGATAGGCTTTGGAAGGCAAATTTGCATATGTTTCCCAGAAATCCAGAGGGGGATGTTCTACACATACTAGTCTCTCTCTGTTTTCTAAAACAAATCACAAAAAGATTGTTAGAATCCAAACTTTTTGGGAAATTCAGGATGAAATTTGTACCGGTAGAATCAATTTGCTCATCCTTACTCCTGGCGTTTTGTTTATTCTTTAGCTGTCATTTATTCATTCTGCGTTTAGTTTTTTTGTTTTTTTATAAATGCAGCTCTTTGCATTTTTTTCAGACATTTTGACATGTTCTTTATAAAAGCTACAAAAAACACAGAAAAAATACATGCTGTTATTTTGGTATTTTAACAGTCGTCGTCGTCGTCCCCAAAAAAAAAAAAACATCAGGGCAAATTTGTGTGTGTAGGGGCGCTAAAGCCAGAAAATAGAGAAAAATATTTCCCCTGTTTTTGATTATTGATAACTTGACGCCACATAAAACTATTTTTAATGATACCTCCCCTTTAAAGTTGCGTTTAAAGATCAATGAGGTGGTAAACCCAAGAAACGGCTCTTTATATTACGAGGATTTTGACTGGTCCGGGAGGAGCACAGGTGAGAGCCGCTGGCTTATACGATAAAGAAAAATGTAATTATCCAGAAAATGTGTTGTATGGGTGAGTGCCTTCACTACAGCTATATCAAAGTAGTCTCGGTTGTATTTCCGCCATTACCCAGCATATTCTACCTTCTCATAGATCACAGTCTTTTTCCCTGGCATTGAAGGTGTTAATTATTCATGCAATCTTTACAGAAATAAGGCATAAAGCCTTGGTGGGAAGTCGAGATTTGCAGGCGATAAACATTATTTACAGACGGGTGCATATGATTCAGGGTAATGACAGAGGCAGTCGGAGGGGGAGATATTAACTTCTTGTTTCAATTCAGCCAGTATTGCTCCTGTTTAATCTAATTTCTATTTGTTTCCCAGCCTTTGTGCGGGTTTTATTGAGGTGGCGACGGGCTTATCAAGATGATCTCTCTCTTTCTCTCCCTGTTTGTGAGCTGAAGCAGAGCGAAGATCAAACTGGAGCACAAGATTTGGGTCAGTAAGAAGGGGCCAAAAGATATCCTGGGAATACAACAGCCACAAGGGTCCCCTCCCGGCCGTAACCTGCCTCTATTCAGGTCCGGGCCTCAATATAAAACAGCTGTGTACTCATTGCATTGTGACCACAGAGAACAAATATATTTCCTGTTGTCTTTGTCATTTTGGGCTGGTCTGATTGTATCTGAAGAACAAACCTATTGATTGCTGTCTTATGTTATGGAAATTCAAGAAAATCCAATATTAGCAGATATACACCACTGTTTGGGTCCATAATGGTGAGAAAATTGTCATTCTTTCTACATATCACCTGGGCCAGTCTCGATGCTCAGCAAGACCAATGCGCAAGATGAGCCCAAAAATGAAATATATACTTTCTACATCCTTCATTATTTCTTAATACTCGGCAGTTTGCATAGAACTAGAGTTAGAATTGTATTCTTCTAGATCCCTGCAGCCATCACTAGAGGGAGCTTTAAAACTAAGGAGGGGATTTATGAAGACGTGCGTTACATACCCCCACGGTCGTACACAGATATCATGGGGCCCCACCTAGTTTCCCAGTATGCGTGCGTCAGTCACTCCTAGACAATGCAGAATAGAAAGCATGACGACCCAGATTTGTGATGATTTTTTTTTTTTTATTAAGCGGAAGAAATTTTAATTAAAAATAGTGTAAGTCACACCTGGCCTCAGCCACTTTATGCGGATGTCAGAAAAAGCTGAGCATGTGCTTTATAAATACAGCACTCATTCTTGAACACCCTATTTCTTAATGTATTTTACACCAGAAAACTAGCAAAAATACTTTGATAAATCTCCTGCTTTGCCTTTATTACAAAGCTGGATGTCTGCAGCCACCACTAGGGGGAGCTCAGGGCATAGGAATTAATAAAGTTAATATTGACTGAATAAGAAGCTGTAATCATCTGTTTGCACTGTGGTGGCTGCATTCAAATGCAGTGTTTTCAGATCAAGAATTGAAGAAGTTCAGCCCTGGGCCCCCTCTCCCCTGGGCCCTGTAGCAGTTGCATGGTCCACCTCCTTTGAGGGTATGCCACTGAATACACCAGTCTTAATCTACTTAGCATAAAATATGCCTAATTTATTAAGAGGTGCAAACCTATTAATAAATAATAAATATTTACCACTTTTGACCACAACAGCGAGTGATTGACTGAAGGGAATTCCAATCCTATTTCTTGCTGTGTTGGAAAAGGAGGAGTGGGGGATTGGCGAGTATAAGCTCTTTTATTTTTTAAACCATTTGCAGCCTACGGCCATACTTTGTATATGGCTGGAAATCCCCTTTTGTAATTAATCGTAATTAAAAAATTTGTATAGCCACTGACAAATTCAATAAAATGTATCTGTATAGCGCCATCTGCTGTTTGTTTTTTTCCTTATTTTCTTTCCATCTCACTGAGGTGGTCGCATGTTCACAGTTTAAATCTTCAAATGCCACCAGCCATATCTACTGTTAAAGCTGTGGCAGTTACAGGGAGAGAGCTGCAGCAGCAAAATAGAATTTTTTTTTAATGTTATGTGTTAATTTCTTTCTAGCACATCGGGGGTTAGCTCTTGCTACTTTGTGGTTACTAGACAGGGGCAGGCTCAGCAACCTGGGTTTAGCTTCCTCCCTAGGTTAGTGGGTTGTTGTGAGCTTGAGCAGCAAGCAGCTCTGTAGGACCCTGAGTCTGGTGAAGATACACAGCTGAGTACGGTAATTGGGGCCCAGGAGAATCTTCACTTTAGCCATTCATCCACATAGAGGGTGTGGAAAGCAACTTTAGAGGGTATAGAAGGTTTGGCATCCATATTGGTTGGTGGAGGATGGCTGCCCATGAGGGTAATGGTCGTAACCTTGCTTATGGACTTCACTGCATTTTGAATAGAGATAAAGGCCTCAGGTCCCGAGTCATATTGGAAAGATACAGATACAAGTCTGTTGAAGGACTGCATCCCCATGAGGGTATTGTAGAGCCACATTGTAAGAGGATATTGCCTTGTGAGAATATAGTGCACCACCAAGCCTGAACTATATTGAAGCACATCTTATACCTAAAGAGTGTATCTACATGTGGCAAGTCCATCTTCTTTGTTCTACCAGAAGTTTCTAGAAGCTGTTAATTAGAACTGTACCTACTCCCAAAAGTATATTGTGACGCAGTGAGAGATTTTGTCTAGGAAAACAAGTATTTTCCTCCCAGCATGTGCTGCTGGGCTGATTTACAGCCAGATGAGGTAAAATACCGGACTGGATTTTAAGTGCCGGTCCAGGTTTTGGCAGTACCTGGCTGTCGTTAAATAGGCAGCTGGGTTTAGAAGCCATGTCTCTGTGTTGGGATCTAGGAGCCTTGTGTCTGGATGAAGGATTGCTACCTGTTTGGCGTGAAAACAGGTTGGTGCTGCTATCAGCAAGGACTCTTTGAGGTAGAATTGCCGCATGGTGTGAATTACCACCAACACCGCAAGGTGACTTTTTGTTTGATTATGACTGCTTGTTTTGTAACTTGCCTAAAGTGTGAATAAAACACTGAACTGTTTGATCCAAAGAACTTGTTATTGCCTCTATACTGCGTCCGCTAATCCTGTCTACCAGAGCGAAACCCCACAATATGTATTTGCACTTGCCAAAAGTTTCAGTAAAGACGTGGTTACTGGTTTCCTCCAATCTGGCCTTATCATAGTAAAGCTCCTGGCTGCCCCAGCCAACCTCCCTTGCACCCAACAACGCATTGATACCAACACCAAGGGCACCCAAAACGACCAACAAGGAGAAGACCCCTCAACCCAGGGTGTGCAAAGGGGTTGCCTCTCCCTTCACTGTGGATCACCACCATGAATACTACCACCTCCATCCTCCCACCACTCCCATCTTCTCCTCCTTATGACTCCCTGCAGACTGCCTTACAGACACATGCTGAAAATGGCTAAACTTTGTTCATCTAATATTCCTCTATTTATCAACAGCTTCTAATGGACTCTGATGGATCCCAGTTGATTGCAGAGGGTTCCTGAGACAACAAAAACTTTTAAAATGACTACCAACAGTTATGTTGTACTGTAGGCCCATGTGGCAATACCCATTCATATTTACACTAAAGTATCACTGGGGTGACACCATGGCATGCAGGAGATGAGTATTACTTATTTGATTATTTTCGAGAATTCTAAGTGGTTTTGAAACATTTCTAGATGGATGGACAATCCCTTTAACCAGTGTATGGTTTTCTACGTAAGTTCTGTAAATTTTCATATTAAATTAACTAGCTATCCTATAAATCAGTACACGACCTATTAACCCCTTAAGGACCCTGCCATTTTTCACCTTCAGGACCAGGCCATTTTTAGCAAATCTGACATATGTCATTTTATGTGGTAAACTGTCATATTTTTTAATTTTTTTTGGAGTATTGGATTGTGGTGATTAATATCTCCTTGGTGGCACTATTTCAACTTTTCACTGTGTATTCAATTACCCCTTAATTCCACAGTTTTGTCCCCTGTACATCCTACTTTTGCCTGTGCTTAAAATAGGGTTGCTAGGCATGGTCCGTCTATGTGTTGAAGGACGGAGGACGCAGAAGCACGCAGCCTGCAAGGTCAGATTACAGACAGCCAGGGACTGTAAGTAAATGATTAAAGCCAGGTCCTCCCAAGCAGCTGATAACAGTGCCTGGGCTGTGTGCACTTCTCCCTGTCCCTGCGCTTGGCAGACGCTCCCTCACTCAGCAGAGCTGGAGAAGGCAGAGTTGGAACAGCGCAGACCAGGGAAGGGAGATCTGCCGTCTGCTCAGTGTATAAATGAAAGCAACATGTGGTAAGAGGACCCCTTTGTGCTGCAGGAGATTAACCCTTTAGGGGGGAGGGCTCTGGTTACTGACACTTTTGGGGGGCTATTGTTACTGGCTAGTGAGGGCAGGCGGGATTAGCCTCAGGGTGAGGGCAGTGGCGGCCATCTTAACTGAATAGTGAAATTGCAGTTTTATGCAGACTGGTTGCTAAGGGCTGAATCTTATTAAATATGGGGTAAGTCAGTCTAATAGTAACTGATTCTGGAATATCATGTTATTACTAACTACATATATGAAAATTGAAATTAGGGTCTAAGTGTGACAGTTATCCTTTAAAACGCTTTTACTTATCCAGGCCATTCTGAGATTTTTTTCTCGTCACATATTGTACTTTATGACAGTGGTAAAATTGAGTCAAAAAATTTCATTTTTATTTCTAAAAAAATATCAAATTTACCCAAAATTTTTAAAAATTAGCAAATTTCCAAATTTCTATTTCTCTACTTTTATAATAGATAGCAATACCTCCAAAAATAGTTATTACTTTGCATTCCCCATATGTTTACTTCATGTTTGGATCATTTTGTGAATGCCATTTTATTTTTTGGGGACGTTAGAATGCTTAGACGTTTAGAAGCAAATCTTAAAAATTTCCTGAAAATTTCCAAAACCCACTTTTTAAGGACCAGATCAGGTCTGGAGTCACTTTGTGAGGCTTACATAATAGAAACCAACCAAAAATGACCCCATTTTAGAAACTACACCCCTCAAGGTATTCAAAACTTATTTTACAAACTTTGTTAACCCTTTAGGTGTTCCACAAGAATTAATGGAAAATGGAGATGAAATTTCGGAACTTTTTTGGCAGATTTTCAAATTTAATCAATTTTTTTCCGCTAACAAGGCAAGGGTTAACAGCCAAACAAAACTCAATATTTATTGCCCTGATTCTGTAGTTTACAAAAACAACCCATATGTGGTTGTAAACTGCTGTACGGGCACACAGCAGGGTGCAGAAGGAAAGGAACTAAACTGCTGTACGGGCACACAGCAGGGCGCAGAAGGAAAGGAACTAAACTGCTGTACGGGCACACAGCAGGGCGCAGAAGGAAAGGAACACCATATGGTTTTTGGAGGGCAGATTTCACTGGGATAATTTTAAGCTGCCATGTCACATTTGAAGACCCCACTGATTCACCCCTAAAGTAGAAACTCCAAAAAAGTGACCGCATGTTGGAAACTATGGGATAAGGTTGCAGTTTTGTTGGTACTATTTTAAGGTACATATGATTTTTGGTTGCTCTATAATACACTTTTTGTGAGGCAAGGTAACAAAAAATAGCTAACTTATGCAAATAAAATTGATTAGAAAACCAATTAAATCAAAGTCTCAAACCACAATCTTGGAGCGCAGCAGGTCTGTGGTGAAGTGGGTTCAAGTTCACACTTAGTCCGGAATTTCATAAAAAAGACCGTGCAGCTCATAAACCACGAATGGAAGTGCCAGTATTCAAAGGCATACAGAAAGTGTCTTATCGATGCGATCGGTCACTGGGTTTGAAATCCGGGCTCCCACCGCAGTCAGTGTCTTTATATCCTGGATATTATAAAAAATGACCTGACATAGTGAAATACCGCAGATATTCCAGTAAACACGCTTTTTATTATACTTGCAAAATTAAGAACAAATAAATGCACATAAAATCATATGAGGAAGGTCCAGTAACTCCACCTGCCCAACCCGGGTTTTGCTTTCGCTTGTTTTGTCAGGGGCAACTCTATACTAAACTTACAGACCCCCCTATTATAATCAAATGGGCGTTACCTAAACACTTTGAAAGACCTTGCTTAAAAGGTGATATAGTCTAAAGATCTTAAAACAGAAGTTAATATCAATCCTTTCTTATTTAAATAATACAGTGAGTTATACTAAATACCTCTCCAGATTATATATTACAACGCAGAAAAATACTTTTTTTTTAAATCTTTAGGCTACTTTCACACTTGCGTTCGGAGCGGATCCGTCTGGTCTCTGCACAGACGGATCCGCTCCTATAATGCAAACGATGGTATCCGTTCAGAACGGATCCGTCTGCATTATATTTCAGAAAAAAATCTAAGTCTAATTGTTAGTCAGACGGATCCGTCCAGACTTTGCATTGAAAGTCAATGGGGGACGGATCTGTTTGAAATTGCACCATATTGTGTCAACGTCAAACGGATCCGTCCCCATTGACTTACATTGTAAGTCTGGACGGATCCGTTTGGCTCCGCACGGCCAGGCGGACACGAAAACGCTGCAAGCAGCGTTCGGGTGTCCGCCTGCTGAGCGGAACGGAGGCGAAACGGAGGCGAAACGGAGCCAGACTGAGGCATTCTAAGCGGATCCTTATCCACTCAGAATGCATTGGGGCTGTACGGATCCGTTCGGGGCCGCTTGTGAGAGCCTTCAAACTGAACTCACAAGCGGAACCCCGAACGCAAGTGTGAAAGTAGCCTAATCCAACATATACTCATAGACATCGTATTTCCCTTTAACCTGTTGGTATATGTAAACCCTCTTAATCAAACAATATACTTGCTCCATTCCACAATATCACATAGTGTTCACATTAACCAATAAAAAACGCACTAAACCTCAAGGATAACATTATATCATGTTTTGCATTTTTTTTAAAAACCACCCAATGCACAGTCTATAATACATCATTTGAGACAGGTCTTAATGTCAAATTCAACATTAAACCCATTAGGTTGTAATGTATCCAAGTGGTACCACCTCTTTTTTATTTATTCCACCTCTTTTTTATTTATTTTCATAACGGGATCCTCCCCCCTCCATTTTGTCCATACTTTCTCCAAACCAACAAACTTTAAACCTTGTGGGTTTTTATTGTGCACCTTTTTAAAGTGTGCCGACACGCTATGTGTCTCCACACCTTTCTTAATATTGCGAATGTGTTCTTGTACACGGGTTTTAAGTTTCCTCAAGGTTCTTCCTACATACTGGAGGCCACATGGGCACTGCAGCATGTAAATCACTCCCATGCTTTCACATGTTAATTCCCCCTCTATTTTAAAACGCGTTCCTTTAAGCAAACTCTTCAATCCGCGGCTGTTTATTCTCCCTTGTGCGATTTTTACAAGGTGCACAAAAACGGTACCATATGAATTGGTGTTTTTTGTTCTTCTGTTGGTGGATGGGTAAATAGCTGTGCACCAATTTATCTTAGATTTTTGGGGCTTTTTTAAAAATGACAACAGGTTTACTCGGGATAAAACCCCCGAGGACCGGATCATTTTCAAAAACAGACCAATTTTTACAAACAGCATTTCTAATCAGACCTGCATTATTATTAAATTGTGTAATGAAAGCTAGTCTTATTTCTTTTTTATTATCTTTCCTGAAAACCCCTTAATTTTTCCTCTGTTTTTTCTTTGTTTCTTCTTCATCCCCGGGGTTTCACTTTTCCTCTCCTCCTTTTCTGTTGGTGGAGAGGGGGGGGGGGGGGGGGGAGGTGTAGCTAGTGATTAGCCCTGTTAAGCACCCTCTATGTGTACCCCCTGATGAACCAAAAGATTGGGGGAAACGCGTCGGAGTGATAGGGTACTTAATGGTTTGTTAGGGCGTATTAGGGCAATCCAAGGCAGGTACGCGGACGGAGGATCACCACCTTTAGGTGATGCCTTCGGGCTGAGGACCAACCAGGATCATTATAGGGAACGGAATTTTCTCATATGGTTGTTTCCTTGCATACACCTACTCCTGGGCCCTTGATTGATCTGAATAAGGGTATTTTTGCGTATTGTTTAGTAACATCTGACCACTTAGGGTCGTTTTAAGGATATCTATTAAAGCTTACGTTTTAGGGTTCCACTACTTTTTTTTCGATTATTTTCTTTAATTTACTGGGACTCACTATATCCATTTGATTATCAGATAACTTTTTGTTAGAGAGTTTTTTTAATTGAATGTCTGGAATTCTGTTTATCACATAATTACTTTTGGTCTGATGGAAATTTTTAACTACAATACACTGGGACGGTGATGGGGGCGAAATTCGCCCCCAGTTTCGCTAACCTGTATATGGCTGCATGGGAGGAGATATATATAAGCCCTAAGTTATGTACTAGCAAAGATGGGGAACGTCTATTATCCTGGAAAAGATATATAGACGATTGTATGGAAAGGGAATATACAGGAGTTGGAAAAATGTATTGTGTATATTAATGATAATAATTGGAACCTTCATTTTACTTGAACTATTAGTCCAACCTCTGTGAATTTACTAGCTCGAACGATTTTTATAGAAGGAGGGACCTTTAAAACGAAAACATATTTTAAACCGACGAATATTTCGAATATTCTTTTTTTTTTTTTTTTTAATTGTTATATTTTTTTCTTTCCCACTTCCCTAAAGTTGTTCTTACCTGTCCTTTGGATTCCTGGTTTCCTGGCTGCTCCAGTCAGTGCCCGTTGCCGCTTCTGCCGACTTCCGTGCTCATGGAGCGTCCCTATCACCATGGGAATGTCTCCATATACTAGAATGTACTGTCGGATTTGAGAATTACGTTGAAATCGCAATTCGATTATTTCAAGTTATAATAATCGAATTTCGATTTTAACTTAGCACTGCTATATTTAATTCTAGCCTAATATGGAATATAGCAGTGCTAAGTTAAAATCGAAATTTGATTATTATAACTTGAATTAATCGAATTGCGATTTCAACTTGGACCTGGTTTACTATGGTCGGCTTGGTAGAATTAGCGAATATGACGAATGTATTCGTCATATTCCACAAAATGAAGATAACGAAGTATTCTTCATCTTCGTTTTAGCTACCTATTCATCAACTTCGCTAATTCTAGCATTCATATAGGAAAGTTTACTATAGAGACAGCTAAGTTTAATTCGCTATGCGATTATATTACTTTGCTTTTTTTTTATAAATAGAATGATTATAATAATTATCAGGTATTATAATTATTCTATTTATTTTTTTGAAAAAGCAGTCATATAATCGCATAGCGAATTAAACCAAGCCAACCATAGTAAACCTAATTCTACCAAGCCAACCATAGTAAACCAGGTCCAAGTTGAAATTGCAATTCGATTAATTCAAGTTATAATAATCGAATTTCGATTTTAACTTAGCACTGCTATATTCCATATTAGGCTAGAATTAACGAATATGGAATATAGCAGTGCTAAGTTAAAATCGAAATTCGATTATTATAACTTGAATTAATCGCATTGCTATTTCAATAGGAGAGTAGCCTTTAAGTTAAAATCGCAATACGCGATTATTTAAATCGCATATTAATCGCGATAACAAGAATAATGACGAATATTCGATTTCGACGAATATAAAACGAATATTCTGTCGAATATTCGCGAATTTCGTCGAAATCGAATATGGCACCTGCCGCTCATCACTAATGAGGAAGTCGTAAAAGAAAGTGAAGAAGAAACAAAGAAAAAACAGAGTAAAAATGAAGGGGGTTTTCAGGAAAGCCAATAAAAAGAAATAAGACTAGCTTTCATTACACAATTTAATAATAATACAGGTCTGATTAAAAATGATGTTTGTAAAAATTGGTCTGTTTTGAAAAATGATCCGGTCCTCGGGGGTTTGATCCCAAGTAAACCTGTTGTCATTTTTAAAAAAGCCCCAAAAATCAAAGATAAATTGGTGCACAGCTATTTACCCATCCACCAACAGAAGAACAGAAAACACCAGTTCATATGGTACCGTTTTTGTGCACCTTGTAAAAATCGCACAAGGGAGAATAAACAGCCGCGGTTTGAAGAGGTTGCTTAAAGGAACGTGTTTTAAAATAGAGGGGGAATTAACATGTGAAAGCATGGGAGTGATTTACATGCTGCAGTGCCCATGTGGCCTCCAGTATGTAGGAAGAACCTTGAGGAAACTTAAAACCCGTGTACAAGAACACATTCGCAATATTAAGAAAGGTGTGGAGACACATAGCGTGTCGGCACATTTTAAAAAGGTGCACAATAAAAAGCCACAAGGTTTAAAGTTTGTTGGTTTGGAGAAAGTATGGACAAAATGGAGGGGGGAGGATCCCGTTATGAAAATAAATAAAAAAGAGGTGGAATAAATAAAATAGAGGTGGTACCACTTTGATACATTACAACCTAATGGGTTTAATGTTGAATTTGACATTAAAGGGACACTGACAGGCCAAATCAGCATATATATAGTTAGATATATGACATTACAGGTCTTATAGAGTCTTTTAAAAGCATATAAGTATCCCCCCTGTCCACCTTATAAAGAGCGAAATATAAAGTTTTATAACCTGCTTGTCCGGTCAGCAATCTGCCCAAGGGGCGGCGTTTCATGTGAAAATGCGCCCAGCCAGCCTTCCCAACTGCCGTTCTTAAGCCCCGCCCAGCTCATCATTATTCACTTCGCTGGGCGGCGGCTAGAACTCTCCCCAGTCCCGATCCTGCGCATGGGCAATTTAATCCTCTGGGCATCGTTCATGCCCAATCTTCTGCGCCTGCGCCCCGCCGTGGTTAGATCGCGCCTGCGTACACACACAGCCTGCCTGCGTCTTGGAGGCAGCTGCAGCCTCAGCCATGCACTGTTCAGAGCAGCGCTTCAGAGCGCTGCTCACTCACATCGTCAAAGGGGTTAATAGTGCGTCCCAGAGGATTGAATTGCCCATGCGCAGGATCGGGACTGGGGAGAGTTCTAGCCACCGCCCAGCGAAGTGAATAATGATGAGCTGGGCGGGGCTTAAGAACGGCAGTTGGGAAGGCTGGCTGGGCGCATTTTCACATGAAACGCCGCCCCTTGGGCAGATTGGTGACCGGACAAGCAGGTTATAAAACTTTATATTTCGCTCTTTATAAGGTGGACAGGGGGGATACTTATATGCTTTTAAAAGACTGTATAAGACCTGTAATGTCATATATCTAACTATATATGCTGATTTGGCCTGTCAGTGTCCCTTTAAGACCTGTCTCAAATGATGTATTATAGACTGTGCATTGGGTGGTTTTAAAAAAAAAAAGCAAAACATGATATAATGTTATCCTTGAGGTTTAGTGCGTTTTTTATTGGTTAATGTGAACACTTTGTGATATTGTGGAATGGAGCAAGTATATTGTTTGATTAAGAGGGTTTGCATATACAAACAGGTTAAAGGGAAATATGATGTCTATGAGTATATGTTGGATAAAGATAAAAAAAAATGTAT
Organism: Bufo bufo; assembly: GCF_905171765.1. NCBI lineage: Eukaryota > Metazoa > Chordata > Amphibia > Anura > Bufonidae > Bufo > Bufo bufo. The sequence goes on from NC_053394.1 coordinate 51,773,337, forward strand.
TTTTCTGCGATGTATTATAATCTGGAGAGGTATTTAGTATAACTCACTGTATTATTTAAATAAGAAAGGATTGATATTAACTTCTGTTTTAAGATTTTCAGACTATATCACCTTTTAAGCAAGGTCTTTCATAGTTTTTAGGTAACGCCCATTTGAATATAGTAGGGGCGTCTGTAAGTTTAGTATAGAGTTGCCCCTGACGAAGCAAGCGAGAGCGAAACCCGGGTCGGGCAGGTGGAGATACTGGACCTACCTCATATGATTTTATGTGCATTTATTTGTTCTTAATTTTTTAAGTATAATAAAAAGCGTGTTTACTGGACGATCTGCGGTATTTCACTATGTCAGGTCTTTTTTTATAATATTCAAGATATAAAGATACTGACTGCGGTGGGAGCCCGGATTTCAAACCCAGTGACCGATCGCATCGATAAGACACTTTCTGTATGCCTTTAAATACTGGCACTTCCATTGGTGGTTTATGAGCAACAAAAAATAGCTGTTTTGGCACAGTTTATATTTTTTGTTATTTACAATGTTCATCTGACAGGTTAGATCATGTGGTATTCTTATAGAGCAGGTTGTTACTGACATGACAATACCAAATATGATTTTTTTGGTTGTTTGTTTCAGTTTTACATAATAAAGCATTTTTGAATAAAAATATTTTTTTTGTGTCTCCATATTCTGAAAGCCATAGATTTTTTTATTTTTTGGGCGGCTGTCTTATGTAGGGGCTTATTCTTTTCGGTATGAGATGATGGTTTGATTGGTACTATATTAGGGTGCATATGATTTTTTGATCGCTTGGTATTACGCTTTTTGTAATGTAAGGTGGCAAAAAATGGCTTTTTTGACACACTTTTTTTTTTTTACGGTGTTCAACTGAGGGGTTCGTTTATGTGATATTTTTATAGAGCAGGTGGTTACGGACATGTCAATACCTAATATGTACAGTACAGACCAAAAGTTTGGACACACCTTCTCATTCAAAGAGTTTTCTTTATTTTCATGACTATGAAGGCATCAAAACTATGAATTAACACATGTGGAATTATATACATAACAAACAAGTGTGAAACAACTGAAAATATGTCATATTCTAGGTTCTTCAAAGTAGCCACCTTTTGCTTTGATTACTGCTTTGCACACTCTTGGCATTCTCTTGATGAGCTTCAAGAGGTAGTCCCCTGAAATGGTCTTCCAACAGTCTTGAAGGAGTTCCCAGAGATGCTTAGCACTTGTTGGCCCTTTTGCCTTCACTCTGCGGTCCAGCTCACCCCAAACCATCTCGATTGGGTTCAGGTCCGGTGACTGTGGAGGCCAGGTCATCTGGCGCAGCACCCCATCACTCTCCTTCATGGTCAAATAGCCCTTACTTTCAAAGTTTTCCCAATTTTTTGGCTGACTGACTGACCTGCATTTCTTAAAGTAATGATGGCCACTCGTTTTTCTTTACTTAGCTGCTTTTTTCTTGCCATAATACAAATTCTAAGAGTCTATTCAGTAGGACTATCAGCTGTGTATCCACCTGACTTCTCCTTAATGCAACTGATGGTCCCAACCCCATTTATAAGGCATGAAATCCCACTTATTAAACCTGACAGGGCACACCTGTGAAGTGAAAACCATTTCAGGGGACTACCTCTTGAAGCTCATCAAGAGAATGCCAAGAGTGTGCAGTAATCAAAGCAAAAGGTGGCTACTTTGAAGAACCTAGAATATGACATATTTTCAGTTGTTTCACACTTGTTTGCTATGTATATAATTCCACATGTGTTAATTCATAGTTTTGATGCCTTCAGTGTGAATCTACAATTTTCATAGTCATGAAAATAAAGAAAACTCTTTGAATGAGAAGGTGTGTCCAAACTTTTGGTCTGTACTGTATATATTTTTTTTATTTATTTAAGTTTTACACAATGATATCTTTTTAAAAAAAAATAAAAAATGTTTTAGTGTCTCCATAGTCTGAGAGCCATATTTTTTTTTTTTTTGGCCGATTGTCTTAAGTAGGGTATCATTCTTGCAGGATGAGATGATGGTTTGATTGGCACTATTTTGAGGGTGCATATAACTTTTTGATCGCTTGCTATTACAGTTTTTGTGATGTAAGGTGACAAAAAATTGCTTTTTTTACACCGTTTTTATTTTATTTTTTATGGTGTTCACCTGAGGGGTTAGGTCATATGGTATTTTTATAGATCAGGTTTTTACGGACGCGAAGATACCTAATATGTATCCTTTTTTTATTTATTTAAGTTTGACACAATAACAGCATTTTTAAACAAAAAAAATCATATTTTAGTGTCCATAGTCTGAGAGCCATAGTTTTTTTATTTTCTGGGCTCATTTTTTGCGAGATGAGGTGACGGTTAAATTGGTACTATTTTGGGGGGCATACGCCTTTTTGATCGCTTGGTGTTGCACTTTTAGTGATGTAAGGTGACCAAAAATGGTTCATTTAGCACAGTTTTTATAAAAAAAAATTGACAGTGTTCATCTGAGGGGTTAGATTATGTGATATTTATATAGAGCGATTCGATGCGGACGCGGCGATACCTAATATGTCTACTTTTCTTTTTTCCCTATTTTTTACAATTTTTTTCTTTACTTTATCTTGTGGAAAGGACGCTTTTTTTTTTTTTTTTACTTGAAACTTTTAATATTGTTTTTTTTTTTAAAACTTAGTTTTTTAAACTTTTTTGTTAACTTTATTTTTTGTTCCACTTTGGGACTTCAACTTTTGGGGTCTGTTCCCCTTTACAATGCATTACAATACTTCTGTATTGTAATGCATTGGCTGTAAGTGTATTACTCAATGTGATTCACTTACAGCCTGCTTGCCTGTGAGATCTAGGGTGCTGGATCTCACAGGCTCTCCCGAAGGCAGCCACGATGCCTAAGGAAGGCATCGGGCTGCTTTCCCTGCCATCGGATCCCCGTCACAGCAGCGTGGGGACCCGATGGCCACCCTGCACATGTCTGAAGCCCGCATGTGCTGCGGTCAGCCCTGATTTCACCGATGCCGGTGCATACAGCAGGGGTCCGGCTATTAGTGACTGCCGGACCTTTGCCGCTGATCGGGTGGGCGCAGCTCCTGCACCCGCCCGATCACCATGACGTACATGTACTTCTCAGGTCCTTAAGTCACGTCCAGAGATGATGTACATGTACGTCTTGGGTCCTTAAGGTGTTAAATAGGCTGTTAGACATAACTTGGATAATAGCTAAGCCAGCACCTCATCTGCAGACAGCTGTTTCAGGATGATTGCCCCCTCATCAGTGCAAAGCAGAGAGTACTGGCTTAACTGGGTGAGAGGCCTTCATCATGATTCAGATACTACTTCTTCTTATCTAGAGTGCCTAGTAGGTGAAAGGAGTCTTATAGGCCAGGTAATGCTTCTCTGGGAAAAAAGATATGGAAAGAGAGCTAATTTGCATATCTTTTTTTCCTGGAGGAGCATTATCTGGCCTATAAGACTCCTTACTCCTACTAGGTGCTCTCCATAAGGAGGAAAAGTACACCCTGAATTATATTGGATTCAAAATTATTTGTAAAATACTTTGCATGAAATAGATTTTTCAATTACTGACTAGTACAGTACTGATGAATATTCCTCCTTCATACCCAAAACCACTGCTGCAAAACTTTTTACTTTTGGGTACTTCTTAGCAATTCAACATGATCATGGCCACCAGAGGAGGGCTGGGAACTTAAAGTGGTCCTAAAAAAAAATAAAAGAGACCCGCAGGTTGTAGGTGGGTCCAAACTGACACAAGGCGGCCAACAAAAGCAGGCAAGGTCAGCAATACCATAGTACTCCACAAAATACGATCTAAGCAGAAGCAAATAATACTATGCAGCACACAATACTGCCTCTGCAGAACCAAATACTACTGTGCAGCACAGAAGATGTTCCTCTGTGGCAGCCATCAATAGTTGTCATGTTCTTTCCATCTTCTCCTCCAATTAAGATGTGGCGCAGGGGGCTTACGAGGTGAAATGTGGGCCACTGTCCTACGTTTTGCCACCAGCCAGGTAAATAAGCACCTGCTGCTCAAATTTTTAATTAATGCTAACAGCATTAGATCATTATGTTAGCGAGAAGGACTTGGGCATCACCATGGACTTCAGTCCACTGGGAAATTTCCCTGTAAGATCTATGGCCAGTCCGCCCCTGATGGTGCTCGACCCCAAAACACACTAGGGTCAATTTTGTAGGAAGCCAATTTGCCTATTTGTATATTTTTGGAGTGTAGGAAGAAACCCATGCAAACATGGAGAGAACATAAAAATTCCATGCAGATGTTGTCCTTGGTCAGACTCAAACTCGGGACCCCAGGCCAACGTCAGCGAGGAGGACTTGAGCAGCCCCATGGACTTCGGCCCACCAGGAAATTTCCCTGTAGGATCTACGACCAGTCCACCCCTGGTGTCCACTTTTATAGAGCAGTATTGTGGTCAGCAATTTGCATCAGTAATGGTAAACCAAAACCAGATGTGGAGCCTACACGGGGACAGATTTTCAGCTCTTTGATAAATTAGGACCCAATCCTGTTTTGCCCTAATAGGTATGGATTACAGACAGACGTCATGGGTTAAACCAGGTTTGTTGGTGCCTTTATTCTGCAACTTCACAATTTGGGACTTGTAAAAAGCGAAAATGAAGTAGATGTCACCGGATGACCAATGTGCTGCCGAGGACTGGCAGCTCAGGGGTTAATGAAAATGGAATTGAAAAACTCATAGCCTCATTGCAGTAAGGTAATGATGTCCTGCAGCACGAACACGGCAGCGATAACTAAACAATATTCATCACAGGAGCCTCTGGGAACAGCTGCCATTAATACTGCGATCATGGTGTGCAGGGGCAGAGCGGGCAGCTCGCACTGTCTGACAGCACCGGCTCAAAGTGTGACATTGAAAAATATTCGCAGTGACACAGCCACCAATCACACCGAGACCTGTTTAAAACGCGATAGGCACCACATGCCGCGGCCCATAGCTCTGAACCCAGGGCCAACGGGCCGAATATTGATAGAGAGTTGGGTTAGCAAATAATAATACAAAAGAGGAATGGCCTGGGGAGGACTGCTTAAGTCATTTATAAGCTTCACCTGTGCCCTCCACCCCTCACCCAAGAAAAGCTTTCATTACATTAATAACTTACCATAAACCAGAAATCATTACAGGCTGTCGAAATGGACGAAAACCACTGGACTGATTCTGCGCTTGCGCTGCTCCCGTTCCTATATTTACAGATCACTTCTGACTCCTGTCCTGGGTAACTACTACTAGGCCGTCTTGTAAGAAACTTCTGTCTTCTTAGAACTTTTGCCATGTTCACTTGATCTTCTTAGGGCTCTTTCACACTTGCATTGTTGGGATCCGGCGTGCACTTCCGTTGCCGGAGGTGCCCGCCGGATCCGTAACACCGCAAGTGAACTGAAAGCATTTGAAGACTGATCAGTCTTCAAAATGCGTTCAGTGTTACTATGGCAGCCAGGACGCTATTAAAGAGCGGGGGAGCAGTGTGCTTGCCGCCCGTGCGGCTCCCGGGGCGCTCCGGGGTGGCGTCGAGGCGCCCCATGCGCATGAATCGCGTGATCCATGCGGTCGCGTGGTCCATGTGCGTGGGGCGCCCCGGGGGCCGCGCGGACGGTGGGTGTGCTGCTCCCCCGCTCCCCACTACACTTTACCATGGCAGACAGGACTTTAGCGTCCTGGCAGCCATGGTAACCATTCAGAAAAAGCTGAACGTCGGATCCGGTAATGCGCTGAAACGACGTTTAGCTTAAGGCCGGATCCGGATTAATGCCTTTCAATTGGCATTAATTCCGGATCCGGCCTTGCGGCAAGTGTTCAGGATTTTTGGCCAGAGCAAAAAGCGCAGCATGCTGCGGTATTTTCTCCTGAACTGAAGACATCCTGATGCATCCTGAACGGATTTCTCTCCATTCAGAATGCATTGGGATAATCCTGATCAGGATTTTTCCGGCATAGAGCCCCGACGACAGAACTCTATGCCGGAACAGAACAACGCAAGTGTGAAAGAGCCCTTACATTCAGTATGTTCTATATTTCAGGCTTAGGAAAGGTAGCCACAGACATAAAAAAAATTAGATCTAAAGCTGTCCCAGTCCTTCTGTCCCAGCCCTCCCATACACAGGCTTGCTTAGGTCAGCCGAGCATGCATGAAGTGGCATAACAATCCTATGGGCCCCAGGACAAATTTTGGAACCCCTAGTGCCCCTTAGTACAGTAATGCCCTCTTAGTGATCCTTGCATCAGTAATGTCCCTTAGTGCTCCTTGCATCAGTAATGCCTCCCTTGGTGCTTCTTGCATCCCTAATATCCATCTTAGTGATCCTTTAATCAGTAATGTCCCCCTTAGTGCTCCTTGCATCAGTAATGTCCATTTTGGTACTCCTTGCATCAGTAATGTCCATTTTAGTTCTCCTTGCATCAGTAATGTTCCTTTTAGTAATCCTTGCATTAGTAATGCCCATTTTAGTAGTTGTTGCATCAGTGATGTCCTTCTTAGTGCTCCTTGCATCAGTAATGTCCCCCTTTAGTTCTTCTTGCATCAGTAATGTCCCCTTTAGTAATCCTTGCATTAGTAATGTCCATTTAAGTACTCGTTGCATCAGTCATGTTCATCTTAGTACTCCTTGTATCAGTAATCTCCCCTTTAGTGCTTTTTGTATTAATAATGTCCATATTACAGTTCCTTGCATCAGTAATTTCCCACTTAGTGCTCCTTGCATCAGTACTATCCATCTTAGTACTCCTTACATCAGTAATGCCGCCCTTAGTGCTCCTTACATCAGTAATGCCCCCTTTAATGCTCCTTGGATCAGTACTGTCCTCCTTAGTGCTCCTTGCATCAGTAATGTTCCCCTTAGTGCCCTTTAGTACAGCAATGCCACCCATGGTGCCCCTTAGAACAGTAATGCCCCCCTTTAGTAGTTAATAGTATGTGCCTCTTTTGCACCAACACATAAAAAAAAAAAAATGAAACTCACCTCACCTATTGCCCCGTGAAGCGTCTAGCACAGGTGGCATGATGCAGTGATGCCATTGGGCCGCCTGACGTCCTCCTGGGGGCACATACACTCTAGGACCTGCGTCTAGATCTCTAGTAGGTCACAGTAAGAGGCAGGGCAGGGAGCCAGATATAGATGAAAACAGTGGTTGCCCAGGGTTCAGGATGGGTCTGCACACCCCTGTGACCACAGTTCTTACGCCCCTGTGTCCATGTGTTCTGAATGGTGAGTAGGGAATAAGCTTCTGCCAGACATTTCCAATGCCAGATTACCTCAAATATGTACCAATATGACAAAAAAAATAATAGTTTCACGCTCCATTGGCTGCTGTATTATGCATCAAGGGGAGAATATTTCCAACATTATGTGGATATGGAATCCTTGCAGCTTCGAAGTACGCAGCCACAGGAAACGTTATATTCCATTGTACAGCCACCTATATATGGCTCTGATTGTGCATGAGACTAAATGTTTTGTCAAATTGCCAAATATGTATGCGACAGTATAAGGCATGGTTCAGACGGCTGTAGTGTTTTAAGGATCCGCAAAACACAGATACTGACCGTGTGCGTTCTGCAATTTGCGGACCGCACATGGCCGCAACCATAATATAAAATGCCTATTTTGCAACCTCTTTTGCGGTCCCAATAAAATGAATGGGTCCGCACCCGTTTCAGAAAATTGCAGAACCGATGCGAACTCATTTATTACGGCCGTCTGAATGAGCCCTAACTCTGGGAGCCTACCATTGGCTCTCTTTGTAAAAAAGAGTATGTTTTTGGCGTACAGTTGTATGGAAAAGAATAGATGACTACAATTATACAAACATATACAGTATATCGACATACACCAGCCAATAATGCAAAAAGGACACTCTTTTGGCATATGCTAACTAATAAAAGTCTATAAGAACCTGATGTGTATGTTGAACACAATACCCAAATATCATACTTTTACTTACAGGTTCATTGGACATTTCAGTCTATTATAATCACCATATGTTTTAGGCATCATTAGGCTTTACAAGGATGTTCGTGGTCAGGCTGCAGTTGGGAGGTTAGGGCTAGGCTGTAGGTTCAGTTAAATGAAGTAGATGAGCACAATGGGTTTAGGCTGTTTGGAAGAATTGACTTTGGGTTAGAATGAAGATAAGGAAGGAAAGGTAAGTAATTGGTAGGACAAAATACACATAAAGACTGTTGACTTAAAGGGTTGACCACTTTAAGTCAACAGCCTCCAGTTGCTCTGGTATCAGTGATGTCCACTTAAGAAGCAAGATGGCGGTTGTCATGCGACTTGTCCTTGTGACCACTTCCTTGGACCATTTCTGGCTTCTTCCACTACGGCGGTGGTAGTAGCCTATAAGGGTCAAGTTTTCTGATGCAGTTGTGAAATCTTTTTTGAATTCATTCCTAGCTTTAGCTTCTAAATCTGCACCAGGAAACCTGATATTCTGGCCAGGGGTGGACTTGCCATAGACCCTACAGGGAAATTTCCCAGTGGCCAAGTCCTCCACATGGCCACCAGCCAGGTACATAACAATCTGAGGCTCTCTGCATTAATTAATGTAGGAGCATAATGATAAGGCACTGGCCAGCAGCCGCTGGTGGTTTCCTGAATTCAACTGTATTGCCATCCTTAGGACAATGATACAGTTTCATACTGTGGTGCAGGTGGCGGTATTTTGCTCTGCACTATGGTATTTCTGGCCCTGCCTACTTCTGTTGTCCCTGCCTACATGTGTAGGACTTGCCTACTTGCCCCACTTATTTTCAATTTGGACCCACCTAAAACATGGGGCCATATTACGTTTTTTTCCAGGGCCACTTTAAGTTCCCAGTCCTGCTTCTGGCCGTACACTAACTGATGTGCCCAGCACATGATGTCTGTATCTGCGCAGATGCAGTAAACCTTGTTATCACAATGCTCATATTGTATATAAAAAATAGGCAACTATTTGGAGAACATGAACCTGAGTTTCCCAAAATGTTTGAGGTTGGACACCTGTGACCCAACAATTGAGGGGAATCACATATATATCAGCAAGATCCTTTAAAACAGAGCAGCGATCATTATTGGTCTGAGATACATTGCACCCAGAGGTGGTTAATATCCGTCTCTCATTCCGTAGTAATCTTTATTGTCAACGTAGTAATCTAATCAATCCTAGCGTCATCCCTTCAGATCGGCTCATTCAAGACCTCATGGATCCTATTGTAGTACTAAAATCTGGGACCACTGGGACCACAACCCTGGCAGTAATGAAGGATATGCCTCATGAATTTGTCTCAATCAAATAACTATAATAATCTTTATGTATGCAGCATATTCTGCAGCACTTTAGAAGAAACACATACAGACATCACATAGTAACAAACTATTAAGCAATTTAGGAACGAGGGCCCTGTCCGCAAGAGCTCACAGTCTATGAATCTACAGCAGAAATAAAAAAAATAAAAAATTTGAAGGTACGCCTGAAATACATGTCATTGTAATGACAGAATTTTGCAATATTTTGTCCAAGTGCTTGCAAAATGGCCTCATTTTCGATCAAAGGCAGACAGAAGAAAAATCTTAGCATCCAATTATGTACCATCAGGAAACATATGATGGAGGGAGCGTTTATCCACCAGTAGGATCTAAGTCTTGCAGACTGGTGACTTGTACATTTAACACCGTTTTTGGAGTTTGTTAGTATGAGGGTCTACAGAGGCTGGCACTGCCTAGTAAAGGAAAAATACTTCGTGATCGCCAAAGTAATTTATGTGCAAGACAACACCATTTACTGGTACAAAAATGGGTATGATATCTAGATGGTGAACTGAACTGGAACATATTAGTTGTGATGATGGGTCTGTGTACCCATCACGAGGCAGGCATGGTGCAATATTGTAGTATAGCCATACAGAATGGTACTAGTCCTGGTGTTTTCCAGTGCTAGCTGCATAATGGTGCTAGGGGGTGTTCCCTTCACAGTCTGTCATTAGCCACTCTGTGCTTCCAGTGTCAGACCGTACAGATCCCCAGCTGGTAACACCCACCTGCACCTTTATTGTAAACTGCTGACAATTCATTCATAAACTCATAATAGGAATAATACTGGAATTGTACAACATAGAGTAATGTGAAAAGATGGTCCAGAATTGTTATAACACGGGAAATGCAAATGATAAGTAAAACAGACATGTCCTCTTTAATAGGAGTTGTCCAGGATCAAACTTGAATGACAATGAGCTGCGATACCAGATACAGCCCATGCTGGAAATAAAGCAGACAGCAGACTCTGTTCTCTAAACCCAGACAACCCCTTTAAGTTAATTTACGACACAATACATTTTTAATGGTATGACTGGAAAAGTCAATTATTGCCTATTTTATGTAGATATACGTCCAGTGTCCAACTGCTGTAGCAGTAGTCCATTGCTTAAAGTGTATTTGAGTTTTTAGAAAAAGTTTGCACAATGGCTGTGCTTCTTTGTACAATTATGATTGTGAAGGAACAGTTATGTTTGGGCTTACCTAATTTCTCTTAGCCATATTATTCCCTGTTTTAGCTGCACAGCTAGATGCATTTCACTGAGAAGCAGTGGGTTTATCCCTTCTATAGAAGTCTGCAAGTACTGTATAAAGTGACCTTACTTCCTTTACTTCCTACTATGTTCGGGAGCTGAGAAAGCTGATAAGGATCAGTTGGAGCTGTGACAGAAAAGTGTGAGGAAGCAAGCAGAAAACAGCTCTGTGTAGTAAATCCGCTTTTGAGGAAAGGAAATGGAGAAAATTTATTTTTGGAGCATACCAATGTCTAGAGGAGGTGCATGCAAAGCAGACTGTGGAGATAATTGTCTTAAAGACCTATTAACTCCACAGCTCAATTGTCCACAAGATGAAAGGCTTTGGGAGACTGGGAACTCTTAAGAGGCAGACCGGGAATCTGCTAAGGCCAAGTTCCACAGAGGACATTGTGGTTCTGCTTGTGAGTACAGAACTGAAGTGAGAAAAAAAAGTGATAGTGCAGAAAGCTGCAAATGGTATTGCACCCCTATTTCTGGATAATAAAGCTAGAGAACCAAGTGCACTGTGAGAAAGATTACTTCTAAAAAAGACCATGGCTGCTCTATTTTTGCAACTTTGAGCACTGTAAGAGCTGTGAAATTGCAAAGCTGTGGAAGATCGGCCTGTCCATGCAAAGTCTGAACTGTGACAACCACTATGAGTATTGTATTGGAACTCTTAACTGCCAGTAAAAGAGCTGTTCCACTGTTAAACCTGCCTCATTGTTGCCTCTCCCCTCAGGGGACCCTGCCTTGCACTTCAGGATTCATCAGCGTGAAGGGCACCCCAAACCACCACCAGACAGAACCCCAAAGGAGTGCCCCAAAGGGAGGAAAAGGTGCGCCTCTTCCCATCACTGCATGGCTCAAGGAAGTGTCAGAGTGAGTAACTACTACCTCTATTATTGCTAAAACCATTTCTATTCCCTCTCTCCACCACTGCGGCTCACTGCATACATATACATTAATTGACAAAAGAAACAACGCAACAATGTTAGATTGCTGCAAAACTGGGCATGCAGTTATGTGTCAGGCAGATATCTAAATGATTACAAGTGCATTCTGACTAGACGCTGTAAAAGTACTTCTTCCGCTTCCTATGAAAAAGGCTCTCAGAGGCTACTTTTGGGTAGTGTATCTCTTTCTGTGACATGGGGCACATCAATGGACTGAGAGATTCAGAATGTTTGTTTTGACAAATTGGCCACAATCTAGGCTGCTCTGGCCTAGCTGTTAGAAGGTGTTGGAAATAGTGGTTACGTGAAGGCACACACACAGAGTGAACAGGCTTCAGACTGTCCACCAGAAGAGAAGACTGTTTAATCCACCAACAACCACAAGCAGCTCCCACAGCTTTGTTGTCTACCATTCAGACATAGGTGACACCCAGACCATTTCCAGTCTGGTGTCATGATGATAGTATAGTCCTACCCTTTGGTCCTCGATGCACTGTAAGTATGTCTTTGGAGTGTGGGAGGAAACCCAGGCAAACACAGGGAGAACATACAAACTCCATGCAGATGTTGCCCTTGGTCGGATTCAAACCTAGGACCCCAGCGCTGCAAGGCAACAGTGCTAATCACTGAGCCACCGTGCTGCCCATTACATGTCCTGCCACTGACAACCAGCCACTGTTGCCTTTGTTTGCATTGTTGTCATGAATGAGCAACCTGAACTGCTATGGACTGGAACCGTATTGTCTTGCGATGATTGTAGGTTCTGTTTGGGATCAACGACAGTCGGGTTCAAGTATGGAGGCCTCTTGGAAAGCACTTCTGTCCTGCCTTTGCTGTGGAGTGACACACTGCCCCAATTGCTGGTGAGAGGGAGCCATCGCATACGGCAATCGGTCATCCCTAGTAGTGATATGAGGAACACTAACAGCTCAATGATATGTGCAGGACGTCTTTCAGCTACATGTGTTGCCCCTCATGGCAGGGCTTACAACTGGTATTTTTCACCCACATACTACAACACTTCCTTGGCCCGCCGTTCAATATTTATGGCCAATTGAGCATTTATGGGACCAGCTGGGACACCAGCTTCAGCAACCTACAAGTGTGCAGGATCTACAGGCCCAGCTGTAACATCTGTGGTCAAATGTGCCGCAGGATACCCTACAGAACCTGTATGCCTCCATGACCAACATTATCTCATCTTGTATCCAGGATAGAGGCCGTATCTCCTCTTGTATCCAGGATAGAGGCCGTATCTCCTCTTGTATCCAGGATAGAGGCCGTATCTCCTCTTGTATCCAGCATAGAGGTCGTATCTCATCTTGTATCTAGGCTAGAGGCAGTCCAGCAAGGTCCTAGAGCCTCATTTCTGTTGTACAGGTCCCCCATTAAAGTTATAGCTCGGCTATAATACTATGATCACTTACATATGTCCTCATTACCTTCACACATAGAAAGTTTCATTGAATTCCAACAACTCCTTGGTGCATTGTTTTTTATTTTGTACACAGTAGCCCAAACACTTTTTTTTTTGACACATACACCTGTTTTTTATGTCAGCACTTTCCTTTCCCTGTTCTCAGCATCAGCTCATCTGGGCAGGATGTTTACATGACAAATGTCCTGTTTTCATCAGCTTCCTGCTGGGTTTTCTAACCAAACCACAGAACCCCATAAACACTTATGAAACAGGAGAACAGAACCCATTTAATAAAACTATTGTTCTGACTGTTGGAATTTTTTTCCATTGGTTTCAAATGCTGTGATCATAATCTCATCTCATAGTGTAAGACCCTTTGCAGTACCTCAGTAAGTCTACAGCAAAAAGTTAACTAATACCAGCAGTTAGTGCAAGGTTCTTACGTTAAATATTTTGATTTGTTGTGTATGTGAACTCAAAAGCACTGTATTAGCAATCTAACAGTTAATGTTTGGCAGACTGTTTAGATTGTCAGGTGATGGACTAGGTGCACCCCCTGGTTAGTGAGAGTGAGCTACATGTGTGTGAAGAGTTCCTGCAAAAGTTAAGCCCAAGCTTTGGAAAGGCCTATAACTCACATGGCCATGCTTTGGACTCAGACAGCAAGGTATTGTGCAAGTTTATAGCAAAAATAATTTGCTGCTGTTTAAGAGAATATTGCTAAAGCATCCCCCTTACTTCGAGATGGATTGGTCACCAGTATTTAAAGGAAACCTGTCAACTCCAAAACACATTTTAAACCGACATCATTACCTTACAGCAGTGCTTCTCAAATAGTGGGGCGCGCCCCCCAGGGGGGGGGCGCCAGGCTCCGTAAAGGGGGGCTCGTTCAGGGCCGGCCTTTGGGGTGTGCGAATTTCTTCTGTATAATGCCAGCAGGCAGGCCGGGCGGCCGGGGCGTCCCTCATTGATGTCACGTGCCTGCGCCGCCTGCTTTATGAATGAAGCAGGCGGCGCAGACAAGTGACGTCACTGAGGGACGCGCCGGCCGCCCAGCCCGCCTGCCGGCATTATACAGAAGAAATTCGGATATACGGTACTATTAGGAGTGAGGGGGGCATGTTTAATAACTTTAAACGGCGGCGGCGGGCACACAGAATCTGTGGATGGCACAGTTAAGGGGTGGGGGTCTGTGGATGGCACTGTTATGGGCTGGGGGGGCACTGTGGATGGCACTGTTATGGGGTGGGGGGTCTGTGGATGGCACATATATAACAGTGCCAGCCACAGATCCCCCTGTAACAGTGCCAGCCACAGATCCCCCCCATAAGTGTCCGTCATCCACAGATCCCCCCATAAGTGTCCGTCATCCACAGATCCCCCCATAAGTGTCCGTCATCCACAGATCCCCCCATAAGTGTCCGTCATCCACAGATCCCCCATAAGTGTCCGTCATCCACAGATCCCCCCATAAGTGTCCGTCATCCACAGATCCCCCCATAAGTGTCCGTCATCCACAGATCCCCCCATAAGTATCCGTCATCCACAGATCCCCCCATAAGTATCCGTCATCCACAGATCCCCCCATAAGTGTCCGTCATCCACAGATCCCCCCATAAGTGTGTGTCCGATCCACATTTCTTTCTTTTTTTATTCTCTTATACGTTAATAAGGATACAGTGTTATGCAGAGGTGTACTTATAACAATTTTATAGACAAATGATACTATTTAGTCGCGCGGGGGCGCAAAATGTTTTCTTCTTCCTAGGGGGGGCATGACAGAAAATAATTGAGAAGCACTGCCTTACAGTAACCCCCAGTGTGTTCCTAATCATGTTTTTCCTTCCTCCACTGGTTGTTGTATACTTTATAAAAACGCTGTTTTAATCTGTGTTTTCGCTATCCTCAGAGTCAGCTTGAAGTCAAGGGGGCAGCAGCCTCCTTGCTTCAAGTCAAGCTAAGCCTGCACCTTACCCATCCTCCCTTCACTGTGATTGGCATCCTGCTGTGAGGCTGGGATCGTGCAAGTCTCGCGCATGCGCGGTGCGCTCCTTGTCACTGCACAATCCCGTCTCCGGCTCCCGCACTCAGCCGGCCGCTTTCCTCTCTCTGCGCATGCGCCGGGCGCGCGTGCACGATGGAAAAGCCCGGCGCATGCGCAGAGAAAGGAAAGCGGCCGGCTGAGTGCGGGAGCCGGAGACGGGATCGCGCAGTGACAAGGAGCACACCACGCATGCGCGAGACTTCCACGATCGCAGCCTCACAACAGGATGTCAATCACAGTGAAGGGAGGACGGGTAAGGGGCGGGCTTAGCTTGACTTGAAGCAAGGAGGCCGCTTCCCCCTTGACTTTAGGCTGACTCTAAGCATAGCAAAAACACAGATTAAAACAGCGTTTTTATAAAATATACAACAACCAGTGGAGGAATGAAAAACATGATTAGGAACACACTGGGGGCTACTGTAAGGTAATGATGTCGGTTTAAAATGTGTTTTGGAGGTGACAGGTTTCCTTTAAGATCTGCACCCCTCAGTCCAGGCACTACAGAAGACTTTTATAAGAACCTCATTGAATTAGAGGTGGCCTTGCGGTTCGCCGAGCGGTCATTTCGCGGCGAACTTTGCGCGTTTGCGATTTGCCGAACATGTGAACATATGGCAACGTTCGCATGCGCCATATTCTTTTGCATTGCGCCGAACTTTGACCCATGACACATCCATCAGGTGGTACAGGACAGCCAATTGAGACGTTTCAGCACATGGACACACCCCCACCCTATAACAGAACCCAATCTGGCAGCCATTTTACATTCTGTGTTTTGCCAGTGTAGGGAGAGGTTGCTTTGTGGAGCAGGGACAGACTGTTAGGGACACCAAATGCTAGCTAATAGGGCCACAAAAGTCCTTTTAAGGACTGGTATAGGTGTGCTATTGATAGGTGTGATATACTGAGGGATGTGATATACTTATAATATACTTTCTAACATTGAAAGTATATAATAGTGCATTTGTATTGTGCAGCAGTTGGGTGCAGTTCTGCTGCGATACCGCAGCTATATAGAGGGACAAACGCTATTGGAATAACTAATTGCAACTGGTGTGATATACCTGTTGCCCCCCAAAAAACTGATTTAGGGGTGTGATATACCTATAATATACTTTCTAACATAGAAAGTATATAGTGCATTTGTATTGTGCAGCAGTTGTGAGCGGTTCTGCTGCGATACCACAGGTATATAGAGGGACAAACGCTATTGGAACAACTATTTGCAACAGGTGTGATATACCCCCAAAAAAACTGATTGAGGGGTGCATTATGCCTGCTTCCGCAAAATACTGATTAAGGGGATTGATATGCCTGCTTCCACCAAATATTGATTGATGTCTGCGATATGCCTGCTTCTGCAAAATATAGATTATGGGGTGCAATATACCTGCTTCCACAAAATATTGATTGAGGGGTTCTATATACCTGTTTCCACAAGATACTGATTGAGGGGTGCAATATACCTGCTTCCACCACATATTGATTAAGGGGTTCTATATACCTGCTTCCACAAATAGTGATTAAGGGGATTGATATACCTGCTTCCACAAAATACTGATTAAGGGGTTTTATATACCTGCTTAAACAAAATACTGATAGAGGGGTGCGATATACCTGCTTCCACAAAATACAGATTGAGGGTTGCGATATACCTGCTTCCACCAAATATTGATTAAGGGGTTCTATAAACCTGCTTCCACAAAATACTGATTAAGGGGATTGATATACCTGCTTCCACAAAATATTGATTGAGGCCTGCCACATACCTGCTTCCACAAAATACAGATTGAGGGTTGTGATATACCTGCTTCCACCAAATATTGATTAAGGGGTTCTATAAACCTGCTTCCACAAAATACTGATTAAGGGGATTGATGTACCTACTTCCACCAAATATTGATTGAGGCCTGCAATATACCTGCTTCCACAAAATACAGATCGAGGGGTGCGATATACCTGCTTCCACTAAATATTGATTAAGGGGTTCTATATACCTGCTTCCACAATATACTGATTGAGGGGTGCGATATACCTGCTTCCACCAAATATTGATTGAGGCCTGCGATATACCTGCTTCCACAAAATACTGATTAAGGGGTCTGATATACCTGCTTCCACCAAATACTGATTGAGGCCTGCAATACACCTGCTTTCACAAAATACTGATTGAGGGATGTGATATACCTGCTTCCGCAAAAGACTGATTAAGGGGTTTGATATACCTGCTTCCCAAAAATACAGATTGAGGGGTGCGATATTATAACCATAAAAAAAAAACAAAAAAAAACAATAACCCCCAAAAAAGTTTGGAAAACACTCATATAAAATATATGCAGTTTTATTGATACATAAAATATACACAAAAATAACTTAAGGCACACGGTCATGGGAAGACGGGGAACACAGTGTAGTGGGGAAATAATCCCCACCCTCGTACGTACCGTACTAACAAGGAGACGGACCAGAAAATCCGAAAATAGTCAGCCACACACAATGGGTCCAATGTAAATTACCCAAGAATGACATATAACTAGATACATATCCAAGCTACTACTGCCGTGTCACAGTAACCCATAAAAAATACAATGGCCAGCCTCCAATTGCTAAAGAGCAAGAGGTCTGGTCGCAGCTGTACAAAAATATGAACAGAGCAAAGGCACGGCAATAGTCGGTATACTATGACAATCACTGATACATGATCACGCAAAAAACAAGCACAGGAATGCATAAATTTCCCATGATGTGTGGAAGCACCGGATATCTGGGCAGAGCAGTACCTCGACGCGCGTTTCGCCAGGAAAAGGCTTCATGGGAGGTAAAAAATGTGCACAGGTGTCCATCTTAAATAGTGAGGTCCATGCCAGGTAATACTAGTGCGCATGTGCATGGTGAATGAGGATCCGATGCCACAGGAACGCGCCACCAGTAGCCATAGAGCTACGTATATAGCGTACCCCATGCGCCGCATGACCAAGCCGCGGGGTGAGGCCACGCACAAGCAATGCGCGGCACAACACCCTCTAGCCTGCTCGCACAGCCCAGGAGCGTGCACCACCCGACTCCCATAGAAACCAGCATAAAGGAGCGCTCCCATGATATCATACCACAGCGCACCAGTGCGATGCGCTAATATCTGGTGGCGGTCATAAAGATAAAACAGATATAAAGAAGGCTGTCACAATATCATCTCGTGAGGGGTGCGATATACCTGCTTCCATCAAATATTGAATAAATGTTTCTATATACCTGCTTCCACAAAATACTGATTGAGGGGTGCGATATACCTGCTTCGCCCAAATATTGAATAAATGGTCTATATACCTGCTTCCACAAAATACTGATTGAGGGGTGCGATATACCTGCTTCGCCCAAATATTAAGTTATTCTATATGCCTGCTTCCACAAAATACAGATTGAGGGGTGCGATATTATAACCAAAAAAGCAAAAAAAACAATAACCCCTAAAAAAGTTTGGAAAACACTCATATAAAATATATGCAGTTTTATTGATACATAAAATATACACAAAAATAACTTAAGGCACACGGTCATGGGAAGACAGTGAACACCGTGTAGTGGGGAAATAATCCCCACCCTCGCACGTACCGTACTAACAAGGAGACGGACCAGAAAATCTGAAAATAGTCAGCCACACACAATGGGTCCAATGTAAATTACCCAAGAATGGCATATAACTAGATACATATCCAAATAATAGATGTGAATAGTATCAACTGCTACTACTGCCGTGTCACAGTAACCCATAAAAAACACAATGGCCAGCCTCCAATTGCTAAAGAGCAAGAGGTCTGGTCGCAGCTGTACAAAAATATGACAATCACTGATACATGATCACGCAAAAAACAAGCATAAGAATGCATCAATTACCCATGATGTGTGGAAGCATCGGATGTCTGGGCAGAGCAGAACCTCGACGTGCGTTTCGCCAGGAAAAGGCTTTGTGGGGAGGTAAAAAATGTGCACAGGTGTCCATCTTAAATAGTGAGGTCCACGCCAGGTAATACTAGTGCACATGCACATGGTGAATGAGGATCCGATGCCACAGGAACGCGCCGCCAGTAGCCAGAGAGCTACGTATAGCGTACCCCATGCGCCGCATGACCAAGCCGCGGGGTGAGGCCACGCACAAGCAATGCGCGGCACAACACCCTTTAGCCTGCTCGCACAGCCCAGGAGCGTGCACCACCCGACTCCCATAGAAACCAGCATAAAGGAGCGCTCCCATGATATCATACCACAGCGCACCAGTGCGATGCGCTAATATCTGGTGGCGGTCATAAAGATAAAACAGATATAAAGAAGGCTGTCACAATATCATCTCGTGAGGGGTGCGATATACCTGCTTCCACCAAATATTGAATAAATGGTTCTATATACCTGCTTCCACAAAATACTGATTGAGGGGTGCAATATACCTGCTTCGCCTAAATATTGATTAAGGTATTCTATATGCCTGCTTCCACAAAATACTGATTGAGGGATGCGATATACCTGCTTCCACCAAATATTGATTGAGGCCTGCGATACACCTGCTTCCACAAAATACTGATTGAGGGATGCGATATACCTGCTTCCACCAAATATTGATTAAGGGGTTCTATATACCTGTTTCCACAAAATACTGATTGAGGGGTGCGATATACCTGCTTCCACCAAAAATTGATTGAGGCCTGAGATATACCTGCTTCCACAAAATACTGATTAAGGGGTTTGATATGCCTGCTTCCACAAAATACAGATTGAAGGGTGCGATATACCTGCTTCCACCAAATATTGATTAAGGGATACTATATACCTGCTTTCACAAAATACTGATTGAGGGGTGCGAAATACCTGCTTCCACAAAATTATGATTAAGGTTGATATACCTGCTTCCACAAAATACTGATTAAGGGGATTGATATACCAGCTTCCACCAAATACTGATTGAGGGGTGCGATATACTTGCTTCCACAAATACTGCTCTTCTCTAGGGACTTTGGCACAGGGTCATTTAAAATCACAGGCAGAGGTAGAGGCAGGCTGTTCAGCAAGGGTGGTAGGGGTCGGGCAGGTGCACCAGGCCGGAGCCTAAGTGGGAAGTTGGAGAAGGTGCGTGCGACAACGTCAAAGGACGCATTAGAGTTGGTTGAGTGGCTCACTCAGCCTTTTGCTTCTGCACCCTCCTCATCCTCTGTATCTGCACCATCCTCACTCTCTGCTGTGTGCACTCCCAAAGACACCACCACCACCACCATAGCCCCTCCACTCGAGTCAGAGGAATTATTTTCCCATCCATTCCCAGACCTTACCGATGTGCAGCCATTCTTGGCATCGGATGAGAAGGTAGCAACGGCCGCCACCCAGCGGTCTGACAACAGTACTCCGAGATCTCTAATGTCAGTGGTGGTAAAGGTGATGATGATGACGTGTCGATGGACATCAAGTAGGTGCCCACAAGAGAGGAAGAGGAGGGGAGTTCAGAGGGAGAGATAGAGCAGCAGATAGCGAGGAGAAGGAGGAGAAGCAGGCAGAACTCGCAGTGCACCGGAGGTAAAAAGCAGACTGCAAATGTATCTGGAGCGAGCCATCCACCATGCACAGTCACATCTTGTGCTCCCAAGATGCCGGCACATGGCTCCGCAGTATGGGCTTTTTTTAACGTGTCAGCTGCTGACAATAGTGTTGCCATCTGCAGCCTGTGCTGTCAACGCATAAGTCGCGGTAGGCCCAACACTCACCTAAGGACGACCGCTTTAAGAAGGCACCTGGCCTCCCATTACTGAGCCCAGTGGGAGCAACGCCATCAGAACCCACAAAGTCACACTCCCAGCGCTCCACGTCCTGCCTCTTCTCCTTCTCCTCTCTCCTGCCATTTGTCCTCCACTCCACCTTCCACCGTGCCATCGTCGCGTTCATCTGGCAGAAGGCAGGCTTCCGTGGCCCAAATGTTCGAGCGTAAAAAGTTGATGACGCTGGATAACCCTCTTGCCCAACAGCTGACCGCTGGCTTGTGGAACTGCTAGCCTGCCAACTACTGCCATATAAACTGGTGGACTCAGAGGCCTTTAGGAAATTTGTGGCCATTGGCACACCGCAATGGAAAGTCCCCGGAAGGAAATATTTCTCCCAGAAGGGCATCCCAGAGCTATATGGCCACGTTCAGCGGCAAGTGAATATATCTCTGGCACACTTTGTCGGTGCCAAGATACATCTGACCACAGACACGTGGTCTAGCAAACACAGGCAGGGAAGGTACATAACTTTTACTGCCCACTGGGTGAACCTTCTGACGGCCGTCAAGCATGTAACCCGTGGCATCCGTGTGGATTTGGTGTTACCGCCACGGATTGCATGCAGGCCTGCCTCTTTTTCTCATACTGCTACTCCATCCTCCGTCTCCTCCTCGGCTGACTCCTCCTTTTCCACTGCACCCCCCAAGCTCCCCAGAAACTATTCGACATGCCAGGTGAGACGTTGCCATGCTGTGCTGTGGTTGTTGTGCCTGGAAGCCAAGAGCCACACCGGTCCTTCACTGCTTTCAGCTCTGCGGTCACAGGCCGATCAGTGGCTAACGCCGCTCAATTTGACAGTTGGTAAAGTGGTGTGACAACGGTGCTAATCTGCTGAGCTCGCTGAAACAGGGCAAAATGACACACGTGCCGTGCATGGCGCACGTCCTGAACTTAGTCGTGCAGAGATTCGTTGCCAAATATCCCGGGTCCAGGACATCTTGCGGCAGGCCAGGAAAATCTCTGGCCATTTTAGAAGATCTTATATGGCCATGGCTTGCCTTGCTGACGTTCAGCGGCGACACCACCTGCCCGTCAGACGTCTGATTTCTGACAGCCCGAACTCCACCTTGTATATGCTTGATAGGCTGCTCCAGCAGCAATGTGCCGTTAATGACTACCTGTACGAACTCTGCAGCAGGATAGGTTCTGGGGAGCTTGGTTTCTTTTCATTGCGCAGCCAATCCTACCACGCCTGCAAGAAGAGGGCGGTTTGAAGATGTGTTGGTCACTTCGGATATGAGATCATTCTTGCAGCCAACCCATCGACAGCCGCCCTCCGGATCCAGCATCAGGGAATGCCTAGACCGACAGGTGTCTGAATACATTGGGTTAATGGCCGATGTGGACGCTCTGAGAAGCAAGGAACCCCTGGACTACTAGGTGTGCAGGCTTGACCTGTGGTCAGAGCTGGCACAATTTGCCATGGAACTCTTGGCTTGCCCCTCGTCGAGTGTCCTGTCCGAAAGGACATTCAGCGCAACAGGGGGATCTTGACGGATAAGCGCACTCGCCTAGCTCACAACAGTGTGGACTACCTCACATTTCTAAAAATGAATGAGGCATGGATCTCGGAGGAATTCAACACATGTGACGACCATGTGTAATTGAATTTCCCCATGCCAGCCCACACATATCCGTCACCACCCAGAACAAAGAATGGTCCTTGTCTTATGTATATGCAGCGGCATAAAAAGCCTTTTCTGTCAGGTGAATGCCTCATTTTTGGGCCCTCTATTCCAGTGGCCTACAGTAAAATTTTTATCCAGTGACCGCCTAATGTACCTCCAGCCACATAATCACTTGTTCTTTTGTGTCAGGTGAATGCCTAATTTTTGGGGCCTGTACTCCCGTGGCCTAAAGTAAAATTTTTCTAGGTTCCAGCAGGGCACATTTTTGAGAGTTTCCCTTTAAGACGCATAAAAATGGCCCCTGATTAAAATACATATTTTTGTGGGAATTTTTGCCATTGATCCCCCTCTGGTATGTCACTGTCCATGTTGTGGGACTATTTGTGAACTTCTAGTAAGTATTTGGTGGCTGCAAATATGACCTGAAGGTTTTTCAGGTTCGCCTCCAATTAAGTGAATGGGGCCTGCCGCGAATGCGCAGTTCGCGAACATTTGATCGCGAACGTGCGTTTGCGAAACATCCCGGTCGATGTTCGTCCATCACTACATTGAATGCCTTAGGTTCTTCTGAGAAACTGCAAAGTGACTTTAGTGAGAGAGATAAGGTAAGGGAGCACTACAACTACCATCATTGTTGCTTCTACACATAGAAGTGTATTGACAACAACAATGATGGTAGTTGTAGTACTCCCTGAGTCACACTCCAAATTCTTTACCATCTTCCCAAGATAACCATAGACATGCTACACTGTTCCTATTATCTTCTTCTACAGGGCCCTGGGTGAGGTGTGTAGAATTCTAGATACTGATGCCCAATTCATCAGAAAGTGTGGTGAGTGCCGGGGGCAATAAGCAAAGCTTTTCTTCCATAAATAAGCGTATACCTTTCTGGGCCTGAATGGTCCTGGACCTTCTTAGATGTTTGTTCTTTTTCTCTCCGGTATATTCTGGTAGTACAGTAGCTTCTTTGGCAGCTGTAGATGAACATTTTGTGGACTTGGGCCTAGATCTGAGGAGATTGCACATGTAAGTGTTTACCGTAGCTCTGCTCAGCTCACACTCTTCTAACTACCCAGTGGGCAGACACAGGACATCACTCTGGCAACCTAAGCAGTCTGTCAATGTTTACCCTATGTTGGCCATACATGGCCACCAATGTACTTAGTGCATAGAAAGAGAAGTGTTTTTAACAGTAAATCACAGCATTGGCAAGCATTAAAATAACTCTTTTGGTATTAGTTATCCCTTTGCAGTAGCCCCAGTCTTGTGATCAGATTGGGGTCCCAGCAGTACTATCCCTACCGTTCTATTAGTTTTCGTGGATAACTGGAGAGTACCCTTTTAAGGCTAGGTTTAAAATCCAGCGTGTATTTTCCATGGCAGAAATCCAAAGCTGAGCCCTTGGATCTTTATTTATTTATTTATTATACTCACTTATATAGCACTACTATATTCCGCAGCGCTTTACAGACATTAGCATCCAACTGTCCCCAATGGGGCTCACAATCTAGGTTCCCTATCACTATGTCTTTGGAGTGCGGGAGGAAACCGGAGAACCCGGAGGAAACCCAGGCAAACACGGGGAGAACATACAAACTCCATGCAGATGTTGCCCTTTGTCGGATTTGAACCTAGGACCCCAGCGCTGCAAGCCACCGTGCTGGGCCCAGTAGACTCCCTGGATTCTAAAACTCCAATGACGGGCTGTAATAAATGCAGATGGATCATTAGGAACCCGTCCTGTCCATTTACTCCTGGCTGCGAGGACAGTATGAGGCCTTCGCTGGCAGTAATGGTCGACACTTGCATAGATCTCTTTGGCTGCAATTCCCTTTTAAAAAGCCTTTCTGTGCTACATTTGTGTTAAGCAGTTCCGCTCGGCTCCGAGTAATATGTTCGGGGTGTATTGTTAACACAGGGCCAAGTTCGTAATGTAGCACAGACAATTAAGCACACAATTTTTGTATAAATGCAAAATCCTTCACTGTGAATTATTTAATTTCAGCTCTCCAGTTCATTTAATAGGGCTCTTTCAGAGGCCATTTCACTCGCCGAAAAAAACCCATTTTACTCCGTGGCTTGATTTAATTACATGGTATGATATATGATATGGTTAATAGTGCTTCTGCTCTCCGTGCCTCAGCTCGAACTGCTATTGTCAGTAATCTGTCAGATTCATTTTTAACTGCATTGAAAAATTCAAGCTTTATTATTCCGCGTTCTCTCCCTCTCCCCCATCAGGAAGAAAGTAATGTGCTTTTTTTTTTTTTGCTTTTTTTTTTTATTCCGTACTCTAACGCAGAAGCAGAGCCGGGAATAGAGGGAATAGAGAAAGAAGAGCTCTCACAGCTTCAGGCTGCAGAACGTATTAACACGTCTGATTCATGAGTTAAATTTCCAAATGCCTGTGGCCATTGGCACTCGTTCCTCTGGCTGTCATTTCGTTAAAGGGACTCACTGGTTAATTCACTCCTTTAATGAGACGCCGCTATTCAACTAATGTGTTTTACTGTATAAAAGGTCACTCCGGCAAGCAAAACAGATTGGAGGGAGCGAGGCGGGAAGCTGTAGGCTCGATGTAGTAGTGTTTCGAGCCTCCTAGGCATTGCACGGTCAGAGTGCTGCTAATAGGCTGCAGGACTGATGGGGCAGCATTCACCTCAACTGCTGAGCCCCATAAATCAGGGCTAAATAGAGAGCAGATTAATCAGCTGCACAGACAAAAAGAGCTTGCTTTTCATTACCCATATAATCACTAACATGATTTGCCGTAACGGACGGGAGTTCGGCTGCAGATTGGAAGGAGCAGTCAGACTCTGGGAAGGAGATCCTGAGCTGCGCTGAAGCGTATTGACTCTGACACCGTGTGCCCCCCTTTTCTTCTTCTTAACATCCTATTACGGGATGACTTATTCTATAGCGGAAATTTTTTAAAACCCTGCCAGAACGGTTACATTTACAGATGGGAAAAAAAAAAAAGGCAACCCTTTAACCAGCCCATTAAACCTCATCGGAAATATTTGCCATCTGATTATTATATCTACGTGAGATATGAGTCTAAGATGACGGGAGTAGAGTTCTTCTTTAGTATACATTTCATTTGTATAAAATGTTACATTTTTGCATAATTTTTTTCTTTTTTCTTTTTGCTGGGCGATAAAGGTCAATGGGTGGGAGGATCATATATTGGGTGTAAAGATCAAAGATGAAATCTTTGGGTGTAAAGAACAAAGATTACATTTTTGGGTGTAAAGATCAAAGATGAAATTTTTGGGTGTAAAGATCAAAGATTACATTTTTGCGTGTAAAGATTAAAGATAACATTTTTGCAGTTTTTTTGCTGGGCAATATAGGGTGTATAGGGTGTCAATGGGTGTATAGATCATATATTGGGTGTAAAGATCAAAGATGAAATTTTTGTGTGTAAAGATCAAATATTACATTTTTGCGTGCAAAGATCAAAGATTAAATTTTTGGGTGTAAAGATCAAAAATAAAATTTTGGGTGCAAAGATGAAATTTTTGCGGCATTTTTTATTTTTTTTGCTGGGCAAAACAGGTCAATGGATGTAAAGATCACATATTGGGTATAAAGATCAAATATTAAATTTTTGGCTGTAAAGATCAAATACAAAATTTTTGCGCAATTTTATTTTTCTGGGCGATACAAGTCGATAGGTATAAAGATTATATTTTTGGGTGTAAAGATCAAAGATAAAAAAAAAAGTTTTTATTTGCTGGGTGATACAAGTCAATAGGCGTAATGATAAATATATTGACAGAACCGTATTGTTTACTCGGCCTGCGTTCAAAAAGTTGCTGTTCATTTTCTGCCTTTCCCATTTCAAATGGAATATTTTACCATTTTCGCGGTCGCCTTCCAAGCTTTGCTCGACGTGTTTGGATTGGGTTTATTTCTCCTCGTTTGGAGACTCTTGTTTCCAGCCAAAGCTAAACAAACTGCATCTGCGGCGCGTTGCAAAGCCGCTCAGAAGGAGCTAACCGTATGTTTAATTACCCAGCATCTGCTGCTGAGACAACCTTCCCCCCAGAATGCCGTTCCTTGCCGCTGGTAACTCGGTATGAATTGTAAAACCTGTCAGACGGAGAAAGGATCAGGAAGCTTTTGGGGTAGACTTAAAGTGACGAGTTGAAGCACTAAAACCTGATAATGCTGGCATAATCCATGCCGAATTTATCAAACATTTAGAGAACAGCAGAGGCGCTGATAAAACTCATTTATTACCCGTCCGCGCTCATTAACCTCGGAACAGCTCAATCTACCTATGCAAATAAGAGCAGGCAGCCTGACACGGGGGCCGTGTACAGAAATTACAAACAAATATTCATCCATTATGCTGCTGGAATTTAACTAACAGTAAGTGAACTACGGCTCTGACTTTTTCATTATTTATCCAGATGGATATGACAGAATGATGGAAAAGGGCCTCTTCAGTTGCCAAAGCACCGTGGGGCCAGTCAATAGCGATGAGCAACTTTGGTTTTCACAGCCAGAAGATTAAAAGGGGGGGAAGGGGCGGAAGATTTGAAGAAATGGAGGGAGATAACATTTTAAACACAGACATTAAAGGGGAGCTCTCATTTGAAGCCCCCTTAAATTTTCTAATTGCATATTGAATTCACTGAAGTTCTTGAATTATTCCTTGTTTCCAGAACCATATATATGATTCAGTATTCTATAGGCACCTAAGTCCTATCACCCCTATGCAACTAAAGCGACAACAACCCTGCAAATTAGATCATATCAATTATCAACCAAACCGGAGACACCCATCTGTAGAGAACTGTTCCAGGGTCCTCGCCCCTCATGAGTACAGAGCAAGATACTGGATGGCTGGATGAAATGCCATAAGGCCCCTTTGCCAAAGATTGGGGCAATGATTGGGAAGGAGTGTTACTGGGAAAGCTTGCTCCCGATAATTGCCCTTTGTAAAGGTGGCACCACTCACCGGATGAACGAGCAAAAATATACCAAAAGTGATCGCTGCAGCCAATCACTGGCCAGTAGCGAGCGGTTTACAGGCACGTCGTCACTGCAGCTAAAACATGACGTCATGACTGCATCGGTGGGAAGGGTAGGAGAGTCAGCACAGGAACGGAGGGGTTCAGGACAGTGAGTATAAAGTTTTTTTTAATTCCTCTAATAGGTTTCCTGCCTTTCTAAAATAAAAAACTTGGGCAACCCTTCTAAGAGTAGACCAGGCAGGAGAAGGTGCTCCAAACTCATTACGGCGCACACAGTGTGATAGATTTAGTTAATTTGCGAGGCATGTAGGACACTTTTCTCTTCCTTAGGCTACTTTCACACCTGCGTTCGGGTGTCCGCTCGTGAGCTCCGTTTAAAGGGTCTCATAAGCGGCCCCGAACGCAACCGTCCAGCCCTAATGCATTCTCAGTGGACGCGGATCCGCTCAGAATGCATCAGTCTGGCGGCGTTCAGCCTCCGCTCCGCTCAGCGAGCGGACACCTGAACGCTGCTTGCAGCGTTCGGGTGTCCGCCTGGCCGTGCGGAGGCAAGCGGGTCCGTCCAGACTTATAATGGAAGTCAATGGGGACGGATCCGTTTGAAGATGACACAATATGGCTCAATCTTCAAACGGATCCGTCCCCCATTGACTTTCAATGTAAAGTCTGGACGGATCCGTTCAGGCTACTTTCAGACTTAGTTTTTTTTTCAAACTATAATGCAGACGGATCCGTTCTGAACGGATCCAAACGTCTGCATTATAGGAGCGGATCCGTCTGAGCAGACATCAGACGGACCCGCTCTGAACGGTAGTGTGAAAGTAGCCGTACACTGCCTCTTTTTTTATTTACTTTATTGCTAAATTTTGGTGCAATTTTGGTTCAATCTGGATCATTTTAAGACTCCTCTAAGGCACATCCTGTTTTCTAAACCTGTCACCTCTCCCGACCTGTCTGTTTCAGTAACTTTTTGCATTCCGTATAATATTTGTGGAGCATCTATTCTTATAACTCCCCCCTCTATTATTCTTGTTATGATTAAGTTGTTATCAGTTTGCGATGAAGGTCCATCTGGGTGTTACCAGTTGGGGTTGTGTTCCTGCACAGTTTGATGCTACCCAATCAGTGCTGCCAGTGTCAGACTGTGCAGGGACACCCCCCCCCCCCCCAACTGGAAACATCCAGCTGGACCTTCATTGCAAACTGCCAGCAATTCATTTATAACTTCTAGAAGGAATAATAGAAGAATGATGCTCCAGAACAGGGAATGCAAGTAATTACTAAAACAGACATATCAGGAGAGGAGACAAGTCCTTTTCAAACTGTCTAGAGTCAAACCCTAAAGTTGGATCTGGTACACAGCACGTACACCAGTTTTTCGTGCCAACTGGGCCAGAAATCTGGCTTATTTAGTTTAGTAAATCTCTCGCAATGTTTGAGTGTTTGTTTTATTTTATTAGTTTTATTAAGACGTAAATGCAACATACAAGTGCAGACATAACATCCAAAAGCACTGCATTAAGTACAATGTAAAGGCATTAGTAATAAAGAAAAGGACACTACAAAGAATGAACTCCTTCTCCTAGTTACAGACACTGAATGTTACATCTCCAGAAGTGTAGAGTTCCCAAACATTTATAGAAAAAAATTAACAATAACTAATCACTAATCTTAAAAAACACACTGTCTTATGGTCACTAGGGCCATACCCCAGAACAGGGTAACTGCAAAAAGGTAAATTATTATATTGTTATTTGGTTAATTAAAATGGTCTGATTTGTTGTGTTTGTCTTCTTAATAGTACTGTATGGATAGGTCAGGGTTAACAACCTTGATCCAGTCCCTTTAGGTTGCTAGGAGATGGACCTGGGTCCTCCCCAAGTCAGTCGAGTCTAGACTAGCTGTGCTACTGAGAGGACACGTCTGCTTGCTCCTCAAGGCCTGAGTCCCAGAGAGCCATCATCTCTGAGTTCTCCAGTGTTCTCCAGAGAGAAAGAAAAGAAAGATTAGAAGGTCCAGAATCGGCAAGGCTGTGCATTGGAGTCAAGGTACTGTGCACGTTTAAGGGTGATAGAGACTTTACCACCGTGAGAGGGAATATTGCCAGAACAACCATCCACATTTCGAGTCAGTTTGGTCAGCTGTATCTTAATTCTGTACCACTCAGTCCGGGAATTGCATAACATTTACCAAGAACCTTATTGCCAGCTCAAGGTTCTCCAGAGAGAGAGAGGTAAACTTTAGAAAAATAGAGAGAAGGAGTACCACAACCCCAATACATTGGCATTAAAGAAGAATTGCACTGTGATTTGCTTGGAACTGTGCCTTGATACTGTTGGATGCACTACTACTACTACTACTACTCCTAGTCTGTACTTTAGTACAGAGAGAATTATTTATTCACTACAACTGACCTGGTCTGACCTGGTCTCTGACTCCATTACCATTACCATGCTCCCAGCAGATAAGTTCCAGCTTCCCGGCTCCATTCATTGGTCTTCTGGTCCTGGGCACATTTAAAAATGCCCCTAATTCTCAGCAATCCCTTTAAATTAAAATAATACATTTAATGTCAGAATGCCCTTCTGTCACATAAGAAGACACCAGTATTAGGAATGTGCAGCAGATGCTCGGTCCGCACTGGGGTCCCTTTAAGTTGAGATAAGTGTTTTGTGACGCCAGTTGCAATGAAGCAACAATAGGACAGAGTCCCTTTAAGGAATGGTGTTGGATGGCTCCCAGGTGTAGGAATGCCAGAGTGGTATAGGGCCGCCTATAATGTCCCTTAATGTGTTGTGCATGTGTCACGGTGCTCCTACCTGGATACGCTGGAATCCCAGGTGTTGGCTCTGAAGCAGACAAAGGGGGTATTTGATAAAGGGGATGATAAAATAAATTGAGTCCAGACCTTGTGATGAAGTTGATAACAGCTTGACTTTCAATAAACTTTTCTCTAAACGATTTACAGGCTTTGTCTTGGTTTCCAACGGGCTTTGGCATGAACTGTGGCTGGCAAACTCCTCTCTGCTATGTCTGTTGCTCTCTGGCTCTGCTGTGCTAACAGTATAGCTGTATAATTTAGCTTTAGCTGTAGGCTGTAAATTCTTTCTGTAGTCTGTCTCTAAACTGGTCCAGGGAACTTTACTCCTGGCTTCAGAGGCTTCCAGCTTATGCCTCCATGTCCAGCAGAGCTGAAGGTGCTCTAGCTGGTCCAGACAGGGCTCGTCTAACAGGGACATGCACCTGCTGCCTTCCCCTAGCAGGGGGTATTCTCAACCTTCCCCTAGCAGGGGGTAAGCTAAACTAACTCTCACTGGTCCCCACCCTTCCTGCAGGAAGTAGGACTTGCCCACTCCTCCACAGAGGGGGGTTAGAATGGAAT
Source organism: Bufo bufo (assembly GCF_905171765.1). Lineage (NCBI taxonomy): Eukaryota > Metazoa > Chordata > Amphibia > Anura > Bufonidae > Bufo > Bufo bufo. The sequence goes on from NC_053394.1 coordinate 51,804,151, forward strand.
GGAAGACTTCATTCTATATACCTGCAACTCTGCCATGTTTGCTGTCACCTGCTGGTGAACCAGACACATTACATTTGAACACAACAGTTGCAAAATAGGAAATGCACATTGTGTGGACCTGAAATAAATACATAGATGACATGATATTAGCCCATTAGAGATAGTAGCAGGGTGCAGTAGTGGTAATGCCACTCTGGGGCATTACAATTTGTACATAGCAGGTGGGGGCCATGTTAAAGATTTTACATTGGAGACCAGGAGCTTCAAGTTATCTGTATCTGTAGACTATATTCCCCGCTCAGAAATGTGGAAAGACAAGAGTATGGGACAATGTCTATCCATATTACAAATTCAAGGCTGAGATCAGAATACCCATCGTATGTGGTGGGCAGAGGTGGCCAGGGTTATGGATTAAGCCAAGCGGAGAAATATGGAAAGACAGTGGTATGGGGCAATGTTTTCGCATCTTACATATTCAAGGATGAGATCGGAATGCCCATCGTATGTGGTGGGCAGAGGTGGCCAGGATTATGGAGTAAGACAAGTGGGCTGGGGCTTTCATGGAAGTGAATGGAAGCTACTGAAGCAGCATAGCACAGCCAGCTCAACTATTTCCGTAATCCCAGCCACCACATACTATCCAAACTCAGTCATTAGTGTCTAAGACAGGAATAACCCTTTAAGGCCTCTTTCACACGGGCGTCATGTTTTTTGCCCGGATAAGATGCGGGTGCGTTGCGGTAAAATGTGCGTGAGAAAAATTGGCATGTTTGGTACCCAGACCCAAACTCGGACTTCATCACTGAAGTTCAGGTTTGGGTTAGGTGTTGTGTAGATTTTATTATTTTCCCTTATAACATGGTTACAAGGGAAAAATTAATAGCATTCTTAATACAAGTAAATTAGGGATGGAGGGGTTAAAAAAAAAAAAGTTAACTTACCTGCTCCATAGCTGCCGATCTCTGTTCTATCTTCAGGACCTTGCAAAAGACCTGTGGTGACGTCACTGTGCTCATCACATGGTCCAATCACATGGTTCATCACCATGGTGAGGGACCATGTGATTGGACCATGTGATGTGACGTCACCACAGGTCCTTAGCCGGCAGCTCAACATTACAGAAGAATACAGAGATCCGCAACTACGCGATCAAGTGGACTCGGTGAGTTTTTTTTTTTTTTTTTAACCCCTCCATCACTATTTTACTTCGCATTCTGTATTCAGAATGCTATTATTTTCCCTTATAACCATGTTATAAGGGAAAATAATACAGATCGGGTCCCCAGCCCGATCGTCACCTAGCAACCATGCGTGAAAATCGCACCGCATCCGCACTTGCTTGCGGATGCTTGCGATTTTCACGCGGCCCCATTCACTTCTATGGTGCCTGCGTTGCGTGAAAACGCAGAATATAGAGCATGCTGCGATTTTCACGCAACGCACAAGTGATGCGTGAAAATCACAGCTCATGTGCACAGCCCCATTGGAGTGAATGTGTCCGGATTCAGTGCGGGTGCAATGCGTTCACATCATGCATTGCACCCGCGCAGAATACTCGCCCATGTGAAAGGGGCCTAAGTTTGAAAGATTCCTCTATTCTTAAGAGGTAGTTTATATGGGGCTGTCAATGGAGATATCAGAGTTGAGAACTGTTGTCAGATTCTGATGGAATTTACTCATTTCTATTGACTCTATTGCAAGCCACCTAAGAATTGACTGTCCATGAAACAAGTCTTTAACCCCTTAATGTGGTTAACCAACATCATATCAGACCTCACAGAATAGCTGACCCACGGTGCTGGATTATGACTTGCCTCTTGTTCACTTGTACTATTCCTTTCTTCCTACTTTAAAACTTGAATAAATGTCAGTTTTTGCCATAGCATTCCATGCAATGATTATTATATAAGTGAAGGCTATGTACAAGGATACTGAAATTTTAACACATGTGCAGGTCCAACACTAACCCATTTTAAAGAACATTTATTTAAGGGGTTGGCTCATCTCAGACATTGATGGCATATCTCTAAGATACACCATCAATGTCAAATGGGTCCCACTTCTCGGAGCCACTCCTATCTCCAGAAGGGGCCCCCGAAGTGAACATAGAGCAACTGCTCAAGAACTGCCAGCCTCCATTCACTGCCGTGGGAGTTTGAAAAATAGACAAACTCTAGCATGGCTATTTCCGGCAGTCCGATAGTGGTGAATGGAGCGGTGGGCGCACTTGCATCGTGCGCTCTCCATACACCGCTATCGGACTTCTGAAAGTTGCTGAGCGTGCTCGCTTGACTATTTTCGGAACTCCCATAGTGATAAATGGAGAGTACTCTGCTCATGCGTTGTGTACTCTCCTTCACTTTGAGGATCCTGTTACGGAGATAGCAGCAGGTCCCAGAGGTGGGACCTGCACCTATCTGACATTGATGGAATATCCAAGCATAGCCAACCCGTTTGAAGGGAATCTCATCAGATATTCATGCATTAAACAGCTATTGGTGTCCTATCGGTGACAAAAATACTTTTTGGTCCCGTTGTTCATTTTCACAGAAAAAAATATTTTCAGCCATACGGAAAAAAAAGTTTAAAAGCTCCCAAGGGGTGGTCCCCAGGGCTTATGTTGTCCAGGCTCTCCTATCTACAATATGCCCTCATCATCTCTGTATCATCTTCTCTCCACCTCTTTCAGCTCTTTACATCAGCAAGCCCCTAGATAAAATCCTGCACAGATGGACTGCTGGACTCGTCTTGTCTCAGGGACAGTAAGTACCCCTCTGTGGGCAGCAGCATCATCAGGTTCACTGCTTGTGCACAACAACTGTGCAGGTGCTAGATGAGTTCAGCAGTGCACCTGCACAGTATTTCATCTAGGGGTTTGCTTAGGTAGAGAGAAGAAGGCAGTGGAGAGAAGACTCCAAGGGGAGGATCGATGCTCGATGTAGATGGGAATGCTTGGGTACCAATAGCCCTGGGGACCTCCCCTTGGGATCTGTTAAATAAATTTGGAAAACAAAAAGGACCAAGGTATGTTTTTGATACCGGGCACCAAGAACTGTTTAATGCATAAAATTGTGGTGACTGACTCCCTTTAAAGTCTCTATAATTTCTAGTAAATATCAACAGCTCAAAAGAACTATGGGATGAATGCATTTGACCAGAACCTCCCCATAATTGCCAATGCCAGTCACGACTCACCACCTTCTGGAGGGCGAGGTAGTACTTGACTTTTGGCCAAGGCCGGCATTCAATGAGATAATTCATCCTTGGCCATCAAAGACTTATTATGATCAATTAAACTTTTTCTCCTGACCTCATACATTGCCGTCTTGTTATTGCTCCAACTCTGGAGCCAATTAAGGCTTCTTAAATGACAGTAGAATCATTAAATTAGGTAAGTGTGCTTAATTATGATTTAATTACTAATTTGTTCTCTCAGATCTGCTTCTTTCTTGAACAATTACTGCCAGAATAATTAATTTCCTTTCAGCTGCTTCTGGCTCCTTTATAAGGAAAGATACACAGCTTGAAAAAGATTTGTTAGTCCCACACAGATTAGCAGTCCCACTAGGTGTGTGCTGTACAAATTTCCAGCCGTAGATAACTTCATAAAAGTGTCTTAAGGAAATCTATAGGTGCCTGCCTACCAACTACCAAGCTATCCACATCTCCAGGTAATTTCACAATTATCCTGTGGCTATGATACAGAAATGCATACATTATGGCTTTCCTATAATTGGGTAAGGAGAGATAAATGCAGTGAAAATAGCGAAAAAGCCCATGAAAGAAGTTGATTGTGTGCGGACATTAAGCCATAAGTTAATAGGCATTAAAAGAATTGCAATGTGAGCGGATTCTTCTGATAATATGAAGAATAATGAAGGTCACCTAGAAGAATGTTTTGAAAATGAGGTTATCTCTATAGTAGGTAATGATAGAAGTAGTTACCAAGTTCTCTTTAAGGTCTTGGTCTTAGACAACCTAAAGGGATTGGCCTATCTTAGACATAGGATATGCCACAGGTGTGGATTCCACCTCTAGGACCCACACATGTTATGAGAATGAGGCCCCCCGTAGTGAAGAGCACTCCACACATCCATTAATTTTTGGAGTCCTGAAAATCTTAGACTGAACCCACTTGTCTATTTTTGGAAGTCCCATAGCTGTGAATGGAAAGCACGCCTTGTAAGAGCGGCCACCATTCCATTCACTGCTATGGTACTAGGAAGTGCTAGGCTATTTTCAGAACTCCCATAGTAGTGAAAGGAGGATGTGTGGGGCTGCTCTCTGTTCACTTTGGGGATCTCACTCTGGAGATAGGAAAGGGTCCCAGAGGTGGAACCCGTACCTATCTGACATTGATGGCAGATCCTAGAGATATGCCATCAGTATCCCAGATGGGAATGCCCCATTAAAAGGAATATATTGCCTATATTTATATCTTATATCTTCTTATAATAAAAAATAAAAAAAGATAAATTGATGCATATTTTTATAATTTGTTTTTATTTTATTTATTTTTTTATTCTATTTTCCATACAAGAATATGGGGACAGCCATCTTGCCTGAGCTTCTGTTAACAGCATTCAGAGATTTGCTTTACAGCAGCCACATGGTCCATAGAAACCTGTACACTGGACTTGTATTGGAGAGTGTTGTGGGCATGCTCTTTGATCATTGTGTAGAGATCATCGTACAGGAAGGGGAAGGAGGGGAGGTGTGGCCATCATCTTTTGTGAAGAGTGTGGCCCTGTATTATACATATATAAATATATATATATATATATATATATATATACAGTACAGACCAAAAGTTTGGACACACCTTCTCATTCAAAGAGTTTTCTTTATTTTCATGACTATGAAAATTGTAGATTCACACTATGGCATCAAAACTACGAATTAACACATGTGGAATTATATACATAACAAACAAGTGTGAAACAACTGAAAATATGTCATATTCTAGGTTCTTCAAAGTAGCCACCTTTTGCTTTGATTACTGCTTTGCACACTCTTGGCATTCTCTTGATGAGCTTCAAGAGGTAGTCCCCTGAAATGGTTTTCACTTCACAGGTGTTCCCTGTCAGGTTTAATAAGTGGGATTTCTTGCCTTATAAATGGGGTTGGGACCATCAGTTGCGTTGAGGAGAAGTCAGGTGGATACACAGCTGATAGTCCTACTGAATAGACTGTTAGAATTTGTATTATGGCAAGAAAAAAGCAGCTAAGTAAAGAAAAACGAGTGGCCATTCTTACTTTAAGAAATGAAGGTCAGTCAGTCAGCCGAAAAATTGGGAAAACTTTGAAAGTAAGGGCTATTTGACCATGAAGGAGAGTGATGGGGTGCTGCGCCAGATGACCTGGCCTCCACAGTCACCGGACCTGAACCCAATTGAGATGGTTTGGGGTGAGCTGGACCGCAGAGTGAAGGCAAAAGGGCCAACAAGTGCTAAGCATCTCTGGGAACTCCTTCAAGACTGTTGGAAGACCATTTCAGGGGACTACCTCTTGAAGCTCATCAAGAGAATGCCAAGAGTGTGAAAGCAGTAGTCAAAGCAAAAGGTGGCTACTTTGAAAAACCTAGAATATGACATATTTTCAGTTGTTTCACACTTGTTTGTTATGTATATAATTCCACATGTGTTAATTCATAGTTATGATGCCTTCATAGTCATGAAAATAAAGAAAACTCTTTGAATGAGAAGGTGTGTCCAAACTTTTGGTCTGTACTGTATATATAGTGACACAGCGAGGAGTTTTGCCTGGGAAGGCAGGTATTTTCCTCCCAACATGTGCGGCTGGGCTGGTTTCCAGCCAGGTGAGGTCTAATACCGGACCAGAGTTTAAGTGCCACACCTGGATGCCCTAGATTTTTTTGGCCGCACCTGGCTGTCCTTAAGTAGGCAGCTGGGCTCAGCAGCTGAGTCTCTGTGTTGGGATCTGAGGTTTTGTGCCGGACTGGAGGGCTGAGACCCATGTGCAGGTGAACAGGCCCCCTAAAGCCTGCTGTGGACTACTGAAGGCAGAACTGCCAACAAGGTGACTTGTGCAATATGAACTTTCCATTGAGTGTGAATTAACACCAAAGACTGCAAAGTCGCATGTTGTTCTGTGCAAATTAAACTTTCCATTTGTGTGTGAATTAACACCAAAGACTGCAAAGTGACGTGTTGTTTTATGCAACTTCAGCAAGTGTGAAAACACTGAAGTTTGAGTTAAGAGCTTGTATTTTGCCTCTGTACTGCGTCTGCTTACCCTATCTACCAGAGCAAAACACCACAATTGGTGGAGGATGCGTGCAAACGCAGTGAGGCTGGCGTGAAGGCCGAAATTTATATTTTTTATTTTATCCGGGCACGGTTGTATGTCTTACATCAAACCAGTGAGATTTCAACCCGTGTCCCTCGACAAAATGGAAGCTGTCGTGAAAGCCCTCGTGGAGGCTAACCTGCAGCAGCAGGAGGCTAATAAGCAGCAAGAAACAAACTAGCTGCTGTTACAACATGTGATGGCTTTACCGGTGGCAGGAGCATCCCAGAGCGTCCACGATGCCTGGAAAGCGGTCCGTGCGGCGATCCCAAAGATGACCCCCTCGGATGACGTCTAAATTGTTTTATGCAACTGCCGCAAGTGTGAATAAACACTGAAGTTTGAGTTAAGAACTTGTATTTTGATCTGTACTGCGTCCGCTTACCTTATCTACCAGATCGAAACCCCACAATATATATATATCTACACTGCTCAAAAAAATAAAAGGAACACTTAAACAACACAATGTAACTCCAAATCAATCACACTTCTGTGAAATCAAACTGTCCACTTAGGAAGCAACACTGAGTGACAATCAATTTCACATGCTGTTGTGCAAATGGGATAGACAACAGGTGGAAATTATAGGCGATTAGCAAGACACCCCCAATAAAGGAATGGTTCTGCAGGTGGTGACTACAGACCACTTCTCAGTTCCTATGCTTCCTGGCTGATGTTTTGGTCACTTTTGAATGCTGGCGGTGCTTTCACTCTAGTGGTTGCATGAGAAGGAGTCTACAACCAACACAAGTGGCTCAGGTAGTGCAGCTTATCCAGGATGGCACATCAATGCAAACTGTGGCAAGAAGGTTTGCTGTGTCTGTCAGCGTAGTGTCCAGAGCATGGAGGCGCTACCAGGAGACAGGCCAGTACATCAGGAGACGTGGAGGAGGCCGTAGGAGGGCAACAACCCAGCAGTAGGTCCGCTACCTCCGCCTTTGTGCAAGGAGGAACAGGAGGAGCACTGCCAGAGCCCTGCAAAATGACCTCCAGCAGGCCACAAATGTGCATGTGTCTGCTTAAGCGGTCAGAAACAGACTCCATGAAGGTGATATGAGGGCCCGACGTCCATAGGTGGGGGTTGTGCTTACAGCCCAACACCGTGCAGGACGTTTGGCATCTGCCAGAGAACACCAAGATTGGCAAATTCGCCACTGGCGCCCTGTGCTCTTCACAGATGAAAGCAGGTTCACACTGAGCACATGACAGACGTGACAGAGTCTGGAGACGCCGTGGAGAACGTTCTGCTGCCTGCAACATCCTCCAGCATGACCGGTTAGGCATTGGTGTGGGGTGGCATTTCTTTGGAGGGCCGCACAGCCCCCCATGTGCTCGCCAGAGGTAGCCTGACTGCCATTAGGTACCGAGATGAGATCCTCAGACCCCTTGTGAGACCATATGCTGGTGCGGTTGCCCCTGGGTTCCTCCTAATGCAAGACAATGCTAGACCTCATGTGGCTGGAGTGTGTCAGCAGTTCCTGCAAGACGAAGGCATTGATGCTATGGACTGGCCCGCCCGTTCCCCAGACCTTAATCCAATTGAGCACATCTGGGACATCATGTCTCGCTCTATCCACCAACGTCACGTTGCACCACAGACTGTCCAGGAGTTGGCAGATGCTTTAGTCCAGGTCTGGGAGGAGATCCCTCAGGAGACCGTCCGCCACCTCATCAGGAGCATGCACAGGCGTTGTAGGGAGGTCATACAGGCATATGGAGGCCACACACACTACTGAGCCTCATTTTGAGTTGTTTTAAGGAGATTACATCAAAGTTGGATCAGCCTGTAGTGTGTTTTTCTACTTTAATTTTGAGTGTGACTCCAAATCCAGACCTCCATGGGTTGAAAAATTTGATTTCCATTTTTTATTTTTGTTGTCAGCACATTAAACTATGTAAAGAACAAAGTATTTCAGAAGAATATTTAATTAACTCTGATCTAGGATGTGCTATTTTTGTGTTCCCTTTATTTTTTTGAGCAGTGTATATATATATACACACACTACTCACAAAAATGTAGGGATATTTGGCTTGTGGGTGAAATTTCAGGATGAGCCTAAAATGCACTCTAACCTTTACAGGTGAACTTAATGTGACCTTCTCTAAACTTTTGAATACACATGTCCAACTGTTCAATGTTTCAGTACTTTTTTCACAGCTTGCTGTTCTTTAACAAGGAGCTTAACGACAATTCACAACAGGTGTTTGATCCATAAATCGCCCAATAAATTTCCTGGTTCATTTAGAATTGGTATTTAAACAGTCCTCCTTATCATGTTGTTTACATTTTGACATCATGAGACCAAGACGACACCTAACAATTGATCAACAGTACCTCGCCACTGCGAGGCTTCAAGCAGGTTGTCCTCAGACGGAAGTGGCCATTGAGCTTAGAATGTCACAGAGTGTGATCGGCAGGTTGCAACAGAGATATAGAGAGACTGGAAAAGTCACAAAAGGCATAGAAGTGGACGTCCTTTGGCAACATCCCACACTGATGACCCTCCAGGCACATTTAAGGGAGGTGAGAGAAACCCAAGTGTCTTTTCAGACCATTTGAAACCATTTAAATCTGCGTGGTCTGCTTGCTAGATGACCTGCAAGTGTACCAGACCACAGGCATCATCGTCTTGCATGGCCTAGGGAGCATCTACGCTGGACGAGGGACCAATGGGCCTCAGTGCTGTTCACTGATGAAAGTCGATTTACGCTGACCAGAAATGATGGCGGCCAACGAGGTTGGAGATGTAAAGGAGAGAGCTATGCATCAGCCACTGTTGTCACCAGATGAGCCTTTGGTGGTGGTGGTGTTACAGTGTGGGGAGTTGTGTCTAGTCAATACAGAACTGCCCTACACTTTGTGAATGGCACAGCAACAAGCCCATACTACTTGAATGACATCATTATTCCAGTCATTGTGCCTCTGCATGAAGGCCTAATTTCATCTTCATGGATGACAATGCGCCAGCTTATCCAGGTAGCATCATTAGAGAACAGCTGCTGGAGACTTGGGTACCTCAAATGGAGTGGCCTGCACATTCTCCAGACCTGAATCCAATTGAAAACCTATGGGACCTGAGTCGCTCTGTAACTCTGTACCCCAGAACCTCAATGACCTGAGGGCCGCCCTTCAAGAAGAATGGGATGCCATGCCTCAGCAGACAATGAGTATAAACAATAAACAGCAGGAGATGTAGTTGTCAAGCTGTATTTGATGCTCAAGGCCACATGACAAGTTATTCAGACATTGACATTTTTGTGGGGGTATACCCACCACTGGTGTTGGCTTTTGTTTCAATAAATTGTTTGAGATGGGGAAATCACCACTGCTGCTTCTACTTAAATGTCCGACTTTCATGATATAATATCACTGTAGTGTGAACTTTTTATGTTTTCCATAAATTTCACCCAAAAGCCAAATATCCCTAACCTTTTGTGAGTAGTGTATATAGAGGTGTTACCTTTCATTGTTATTAGTTTTGTAATAACAATGAGAAGAGAAGTGATCTGTACAGTACAGGAATTGCCTGTCTATTATGAGGCTCTGTGGTCAGTGTGAAAACTGCAAGATATCAGGATTATTTTTTAAGATAGGGTCAGGGAAAATTAAATAAACTATTCATTAAAAACTCAAAGGAAGTGTAGACATAGCCTTGTGACCCTTGTTTCAGAAGGGAGACAAGCAAAGGACGTGGAAGACAAGCAAAGGGAATACAAAGGTCCTCCATGGGAAAATTCCCCAGCAGATGGCACTAAATGCTTCATTAAAAATGATTTTTTTTCTATAAAAAACTTTTGCATATGCATCTTTACGGAGGCAAGACCTGAAATTGTTCTTTTTGTAAATTTTAAGCATGACGTCTCCGGCTCGGTATAACAGAATTCTTGAGCTTTGCAACCATTCAGTGGATAAAGCTGTGAACTGATCAAACTAAAGGGCCCTTTACATGGTCCGAGAATCGCATAGATCTGGCGGTGTAAATTTACCACCGATTACCCGATGAACTAGCGAAATGCTCGTTCATCGGGTAATTGGATCATTTGGCAAACACAAAAATACACAGGACTTTGTTATTCTGTCCTGCATAACGTAAACCAGACAGATCCTTTATGCTTGCCCTTAGACTTCTATTATGACCAATTAAAACGGAATGCCTCTTAAAGGCTTCCGTTTTGCATTCCGTCCAAGAATTCCTATAAGAACCTATAACGCAATACCCTAATGCAAGTGCGAACCCGTCCTAAAGTGTATGAGCATCTTTTGTGGGTTGTAAGCTAGTGTTCAAGTTCAACCTTTTATACAAAATCTAGCCTAGAACCACATTGATCAGTTTTCCTTCCTGACCCTAATAGACATTGGACTGATTCCATATAAGACAAACAGAAATGCAATAGAGAATATTACACTTAAAGCAAACCTGTCACCATGATTTTGCGCATAGAGCTGGGGACATGGGCTGCTAGATGGCCACTAGCACATCTGCAGTACCCAGGTCCCACAGCTCTCTGCGCTTTTATTGTGTTAAAAAACAGTTTTGATCAATATGCAAATTACGTGATATGAGTCCTGTAGCTGGAGATGAGTCAAGCGTCAAGGAGCCCAGCACCGCCCCGCGTCCTCCGATTCTCCTCCTTGCCTGCTGACGTCACAGAGCTGGAGCGCCGGAATCTCACGATGCGCGAGCTAGCGCATGCGCAGTGTCGGCATCATGTTCATTCCCTGTGCTGGCATCAGCACAGGGAACGAACTGCGCATGCGCTAGCTCGCGCATCGCGAGATTTCGGCGCTCCAGCTCTGTGACGTCAGCAGGCAAGGAGGAGAATCGGAGGACGCGGGGCGGTGCTGGGCTCCTTTCCGGCTTGACTCATCTCCAGCTACAGGACACATATCACGTAATTTGCATATTGATCAAAACTGTTTTTTAACACAATAAAAGCGCAGAGAGCTGTGGGACCTGGGTACTGCAGATGAGCTAGTGGCCATCTAGCAGCCCATGTCCCCAGCTCTATGCCAAAATCATGGTGACAGGTTCACTTTAAGCAAAATTACATTAACTTCTGACAACAGTCCGTGTGAGACAATGGCAACAGTCAACTAGAACATAAACTTCTGGGGGTAGTCGGGGGTTAGTGAAGGGGAAAAGTCCAAAGGCTGTCAATTAGATCCTAAGAACAACAGGCTGACCTTGAGTTCTCTTCCTATGGCTATGGCAATAGTAAAACGGTGGCTATTGATGCTTTGAGAGTCCAATGATCTTGGGGAGTTTTTCAAGATCATAATTCTTAGAGGGGTACTCTGGTCCACAGGATAGGGGATAACTATCAGACCAGTGGGAGTTCTACCACTGGGACCCCCACCTATCATGAGAACAAGGGCCCCGTAACCTGTGGAGCCCCCCTGAAATGGACAGAGCGGCTGGTCAGAAAATCGCGCCGCCGCTCTACCGGTCTAATCATTGTCCCCTGTCCTGTGGATGGGGGATAACTTGTTATAACCAGAATACTCCTTTAATTATTTATTTAATCATCTATAATGTATGGTTGCACTTTAGAGAATCTCTGTAGTTTTCCATTTTTGAGACTAGTCCAACAATTATCAACATTTTCTGCCATTATTAATCTTGCAAGAGCATGTTGTTATGCCAGCAGCCTTGCCCACTGCAGCGCCACATCTTCTGTTAGGCTTTACAGCCTGCTCCAAAGGGCATTCACGCGCACGTTCACATGTGTTCCCAGCTAATGGTTTGCTGTCCTTAGGTACTTAAGGCACCATCCCAAGTAGGAGGCTGCCTGAGCTTTAGGTTATCAAGTCTCTAGTTAACTGCAAAAGGTATCATTCTCTGTCTGACTTCTGTGTAACAAAATTCAGCCTGACAACTGACTCTGACTCCTAGCACCCGCCCTGACCTTAGGAATTGTCTTTCATATACGCTAGTACGGTGCCTGCATTGACCGTGGCCTGTCTCCTGGCTATGCATATTGCCTCACCCCTAGGTGCCTGCACCAGTATTTCTGATAGAAGTGGGTCAGCTGCCAACTACACCAGGACTATTCCATTAAGTAGCGGCCTGGTTGGTTCCCAGCAGCAAAGTTCAGATGTCTGAATAGGGGTTAAAGGGATGATTGCCAGAGGACCGCCAGGACAATGCCGTTAGATTTAGCCTAAAGCCAAACTGGTTAGCTGGCACAGTGGGTCCACACCCACTGCCAGTAATAAATGTTCCTGAAATTTACACTTCTGATGTCCTTCTGTATTTTACCTGCAAGAAGTGATCTCGAGTTCTCTGCAAGGTTCATGAATAGCATGTTTCCTCATGTTACGCCACAGGGTGCAGTGGTGGATCCTCTATGTGCAATCTCATTTGTTCAAGCTAAACTGGAGGATAGGCTCTAAGGGATTATACGTTCCTCACCCTATGCACCACAAGGAAGGACTTTGCTGCTGGCAATCCCCAGATCACTCTACATGGAATAGTCTTGAATTGGTGGCATGGCAGTAGCAAATGAAGTCCAGTAATGGGGAGTGGTCATTAACAGGAGGACAGCAGAAGTAGGAGACACAAGAAAATAACAGCTTCATTGTGAGCAAGCCAGGGTCAGAACCATGGAACCACAGGTATCATCAATACAAGGAGCAAAACAAAAAGCAAGTCAGACAGATGTTCAAGGTTCATCAACAGTGAGTCAGTCTTAAAACAGCTGGGGTCAACAGGGAGAGAATAGCACTAACCTTATAATCAGGCAAAGTCTGCAGACCAGGAAGAGGTTTTATTTCAACTTTCTACCCATGGCAACTTGAGGTTGAAATGCAGAAGAGCTGAACCGGAGTCAGTGTAGACAGGAGATGTAGAAAATCCAACCAGGATTCTGGATGAATGAGTAACACCTCAAAGATTTTGACTTTCATTTACATATTTACACAAAGATATTATATACCCTTATCCCTCTGTAGAAGTAATATATAATCTTATCAACCTTTGCTAATGACCAAGATCTTCATACCCTTTGTGAGACATTGACCGGAAATGTGATCAGGGATTGTTCCCTACTTAGGCCCCAGGAGATATATACCTCTTCGAGGGAAAGCTGGATGAGATATAAAGAATCCAGGAAAACTTATTATCCCTACCTAACAGTAGTTTGATAAGTCCTGTTTCCAGGCCTGGATTTTTATGGAATGATGGACAGGTTGGTAATGGGGCCTATTATTCCCTTCCTGGCCACTAGTACAAGTTTTCTTTGTAACATAATCTAGCTTGTTACTGGGCTATTAAGGTGTGCACTAGAGAGAGAGCCATCTGGGCAGATAGAACCTATATGGAGATACTATTACTGTGATTTATAGCCATAAAAGTGGACATTTGCTCTTGTTAAAAACATGGTAATGCAATTTTGTTTAAGTGTTTGGTAGTAAGCCACTTACATAGTCAGGAAAACTTTTATGCTTAGTTAGCCCTCAGCCAAAAATTGGATTTCAGCATGCTCAATCCTTTTGCTTCTGTAGGAGATATGCAATAGCGATCCCTTCTTGCTATTTAAAAAAAAAAAAAACAGTAGGGGTCATTTATTATAGCTCTACCCCAATTTTCTGGTGAAGAAAAGTTTTGTCTTAAGTATGGGTTTGCAGCAAAATTTCCAACTTTTTAGCATTTAGCCTTGTCACTTGTCAGTTTTTTCAAAAACTGGGCATGGGTGGGAGGAGGCAGGGCTTCTGTGGTCCAACTCACTTATGAACATGTGTACAAAAAACATCCTTCGTGGTCACAAAAGTAAAGAATATAGCTGCGCCATTTTTGTGGCATTCATCAATATGTTTGGAGCCTACAACCCACTATAAATGTTATAAGGGAGGGTAGCCGGTTCCTATTGATATACTTTTATTTCCTTGCAGTTTTGGCATCATGCAGGAGAATAACTTATTACGCATGCCTATATAGAGTCACGAGGCTGGAGCTCCTCTTGGGAGGAGTCATGCTAACATGTTTGACATCTCGCAGACTGGGTACATCATCACAAGTCCCTTCTAGCACATGCACAGATGATACCTTGGCTGGTATACCTCAATTCACTACAAATACAATAGAGCTGACCTTTGGGATGCCAATCAAGCCAGGAGGTGGACCATGCTGACAAGATTCCATGTTCAACCAGAGTCCTGTCGTGGGACAATTTTCTCTCCTTTGGGAAATCTCTTTAGTCAGAAGCTTCACAAGCCACAATGAAAATGGACTTTCATAAGTAAAGAACCACTTTATACTGAGTGCCTGGTACAGCTATGATAAAACCTGATTTGCATTTAGCACAAGAGGCTTTTGTCTGCAGGGTGACCATAGAGGGAAGGCACCCAGTCCTTATGGTTGAGGGTGGATTAAAGTTCATACACAGGAAGTTGTGCTGCCAGTTTCAGATTTTGGTAGAAGTACTTTTGTGCCAAAATGTGAATTTTTTGCTGTTTCAAGCTACCAATGACAACTTTGAAAAGTGGTGGAAAAGTTAGGCATGATTTGGTATGTTAATTAGTGTTAAAAAAAAAGTTGCAAAATGCAGCAAGCCCCTGAAGAGCTGGTGCAGAGGGTGGGAGTGTTGGTTTTACAGGAGAAGAATCGCTGGTTCCCAGGACTAGGAGCTCTGACTTCCTCTCCCTTCTCTGTCTCAACTCCTGGCAGGAAGCAGGAACAGCCCACTCCAACTAGGAGGGGTGGAACAGGATGGTTAGCCCTGTTCCTGCCAACCATCGCCAACCATTACCTCCTCTTGCTGGAACACATGGCCAATACATGAAAAACATAACATTACATATAACATAACTATATACAATTGTAGGTCTGGAGTACTGCAAAATGACTCCATTGATGGGGTGTGTAGGAAAAATGAAGTAGCATTTCTAGATGCACCAAATTTAACAAACATTGCGATAAATTTGTTGCATCTTTCATCAACTCAAAGCAAAATGGCCCATAATGATACATTCCCTTCTGTGTTTTATACTTGTAGGTTCCTTAGAAGTAAACTTGGTGCTGCCTATATGTTTCGGCAGTAAAGTTAATCATACACATTAGACTAATGTTGACTGAACCCAACAGTTTCAGTGGGACTTGCCAATCATCTAATGTGTATGGGATGTCCTGACTTTCCTCCAAAGGGAGATGTTGATAGGATGAAGTATCAGGCTGTTGGATTTCAGCAGGCCCAATCCTTTTGTTCTCAGGGGTGTCACTCACCTTTCAGAGCACATGATTGGTCGGCCAATCCTTAGGGTGTCACGAGGAATAATTGTTGGCCAAATGGACAGCTATTTAAAGGGCACGGCCAATCGAAAACCAGGGATATATGTTGAACATATATGGCTTTATCTTGGAATAATGAGGGCCGATAGGAGCTGGTCTTTATTTTTGGTTTGTCTACTGGGTGTAAAACTTTGTATTACTGGTATTTAGTCTCCCAGTCTTAGAAATTAAAAGATATTAGTCATAGATCAGTTTACAAACCACATACACGGCATGGTGCATTCATTCTCACATGGTAATAAACCAGATATTAAGAAGTACAGATAGGTAAATGTTCTATTTCATTCTACAGTCCTGTCATCGGCCTGACCAGACGTAGCTTTTTCTGTATTTGATCCAAATTTTACTCTTCATTTATTCTGTATCTTTGCCTGCTTATACATTTGAGAGATTCCTTTCTTTGCCTCTTTATTCAGTGTCTTTGCAATTCTTTCATAGATGTAATAGGTATTAGACCTTCGATGAAATACTTGCTTTAAAAAATGATAGGAAAACCTAACAATGCTTTGTAGATGGGACTTTGGGGGGTCACATATCAAGATCTCCAAAAGTGCATCTAATAGCTGGAATAATGGAATAAACTTCTCCATCTAGCTCTGCACAATAGATGCCAGTCTTTGGGCTGAGAGGTGTTCAGCTCAGATGAAAACGAAATAAACCATTGGTACCTCAGGTGTTAAAGCTGATAAATCCCATTATGAGACGTCTGCCCTGTAATCTCTCCTTTTTTCTTTTGTGTTTACGTTCTTTTGGGAGGAAAATCAAGAAGAAATTTGTAATGAAAACTTACCCATGGCATTTTATTGTCCAAGTTGCATGCAACCTCCTGTTTTGTTAAATGGTATAATACTGTATGGATAGAATCATCACTTTTAGGACATTGGATGAACGGATGAGGACAATCATGGAAGCGCTAGATAAGGACAGTGGCCATGAGATGTAGTATGAAGTGCACCACCGATGACATACAGTAGCACTGAATTATGCAAAATGTGTGATCATAGGTAACCACCGTGATATATTTATTAGGGAAATCAGTAGGTTACAGGCATTGGGAGATATTTATCCATACAATTACACCAGTTTTTCAGCATAATTGCAGTGGAAATAAAGTTGGATGATACTCTTACCAATGTAAAGAAGTGGACTGACCATTTCAGCCATGGGTTAGGGACAAGGGCATGGTTTAAAGCATCTGGGCACCAATGCAAAAATCTGTGGAAATGTTAATTCTAATTTCTTTTTAAGTGCCAGAGGACCCAGGGCATGGGGTATCTGCAAACTGCATATACTGTTATGCAATGTTATACCATGTATTGTAATGTTATGTATTGCAACCAGTATAGCTACGTACGTATGGCACAGCAGGGGTTAATAATCCTGGGTCAGCCCTTGTAGGAGGCTAGGTAGTGGCTGGTTCCACTAGGGAGTGTATAGGGAGGGTTCAGAGGTGCACCTAGCCTTTCTGCTGCCTGAGGCGAAAACTGAAATGGCGCCTCCCCCCCAATGCCAATTTCTTAACCTAACCCCTTTGCCACAATGAATGCGCTCATTGCCCATGGACCTTCCGCTGACCCCCTCTTGCCTCTACCTGCTGATGCCTGAGGCCTCTCCTGGCCTTATTGGTGGTGCACCCCTGGGAGGGTTCAGAGAGAGAGCGAGAGAGAGCTGTTGCCTTATGCTCTCTCTCCTTTTGCCCAGAAAACTACAGAGACTCACTGTTCTCTGCTTTAGAGAAGGAGAAAGAAAGGAGAGACATGGAGATCTTAGAATCTGCATGGTCAAGCATAGGAGTCAGTAAGGTAACCTGCTACCAAAAGCTGCTAAGACTTTACTGCAGCGAGGGACATTGTTAAGACACCCTTCACACCTTGGCCAGTCATATCATTAAAAACCCTGTATCCCACAGTGGACACCACAGCCATTATTGCACTATTGCCCACTATACGGTCTGTTAGAAGAGACTTTAGCAAGAAAGAGAAGAATGAGGGCCATAACTCCCATCCTTGACTAAATCCTTGTATAGCTATCTAGGACAGAATTGCTCTGTGTACAGTTGGAATTGTGACTGTTATAACTGGATGTGCTACAACTCCCACTTTGCACCTGAGTAAAGAGAGACATTTATTATTCTACCTTTGGTCTGATTTTCTGGCTCCTACACCATATGCTGTCCATTGCATTCTGCACGCCCAGCCTTGTACTCAACATTACGTGCACCCTAACTACCATCAAGCAGGAGCCCCAACATTAAGGTGCGCCTTACTTCTATCTCTGCACGGCCCTAGGGAGCAGGTGTGAGGAAAGCCACAAGCTAAACAAGCACCAGTGGTAGCTGCTTCCTCTGCACCCCATATAGCTACACCACTGGCTGGAAAGGATCCACAGCCCCTTAATTACAGCAGGGCATGCAAAGGAAAAGGAAATGCAGATAATAACTGCAAGGAATTAGAAATCGGCATGTCTAAAGATATTTCTAGTCCCTCCATTGATATTCTTATCAAAGCGAGGGTCCATGAAAGTCAAACATGGTGGATCTAGATTCCCTTTAACAATGGATAGCAGCCCCCATATCATAGTAATTTTTCAGGAGGTTTCTCCTGAAGCAGTAAGATCCTTTAAAAGGAATATAAAAGGAAATCGGTCACATTTTTTATTATACACCTTACATTGTTTAGACAAGGTACTTTTGGATGCATGGAGATGGAGAACTTACCAGTGACCAGTGATTGCACATATTACAGTCATGATCTGTCATGACAGACTGTACACATCTAAAGACCAATGGAACAGACTGCCCCCAACTGCGTGTCATTTTATGAAGTCCTACACAGGTTCCACCTGAGCCGCCTGTCAGTGTATTGCGTGCCCTGCGGGTGCGCAGAGTTCCTTGACTCAAGAGGGAAGGATTTGCATGTATACCAGGGACTTTATCTAATGGAAACATTGATCAGAGCTGCTGAGAAGGCATCACTCACGTTTGCCCTGTGCAGACAGGTGCAATTTATCACTGGCAGAGCATATTCTGAATTCTGAATGTAGTGGAAATTTCAGATTAGTGCAGAAAACCTCCATTAATTATGGATACGAGCAATTGAGGTTGGACTGGTTGGATATAAAACTGAGAGGTAAATCTGCATCAACATTTAGGAGCTTCATCCAAGATCTATGGAGATCAGAACCAATGAAAGCCTGTCAAGCAAAAACTAAAGAACACCACACTATCTCTATAATATACAGTTGCAAGAAAAAGTATGTGAACCCTTTGGAATGATATGGATTTCTGCACAAATTTGTCATAAAATGTGATCTGATCTTCATCTAAGTCACAACAATAGACAATCACAGTCTGCTTAAACTAATAACACACAAAGAACTAAATGTTACCATGTTTTTATTGAACACACCATGTAAACATTCACAGTGCAGGTGGAAAAAGTATGTGAACCCTTTGATTTAATAACTGGTTGAACCTCCTTTGGCAGCAATAACTTCAACCAAACGTTTCCTGTAGTTGCAGATCAGACGTGCACAACGGTCAGGAGTAATTCTTGACCATTCCTCTTTACAGAACTGTTTTAGTTCAGCAATATTCTTGGGATGTCTGGTGTGAATCGCTTTCTTGAGGTCATGCCACAACATCTCAATCAGGTTGAGGTCAGGACTCTGACTGGGCCACTCCAGAAGGTGTATTTTCTTCTGTTTAAGCCATTCTGTTGTTGATTTACTTCTATGCTTTGGGTCGTTGTCCTGTTGCAAAACCCATCTCTGTTGAGCTTCAGCTGGTGGACAGATGGCCTTAAATTCTCCTGCAAAATGTCTTGATAAACTTGGGAATTCATTTTTCCTTCGATGATAGCAATCCGTCCAGGCCCTGACGCAGCAAAGCAGCCCCAAACCATGATGCCCCCACCACCATACTTCACAGTTGGGATGAGGTTTTGATGTTGGTGTGCTGTGCCTCTTTTTCTCCACACATAGTGTTGTGTGTTTCTTCCAAACAACTCAGCTTTGGTTTCATCTGTCCACAGAATATTTTGCCAGTACTGCTGTGGAACATCCAGGTGATCTTGTGCAAACTGTAAACCTGCAGCAATGTTTTTTTGGACAGCAGTGGCTTCCTCTGTGGTATCCTCCCATGAAATTCATTCATTTTTAGTGTTTTACATATCGTAGATTTGCTAACAGGGATGTTAGCATATGCCAGAGACTTTTGTAAGTCTTTAGCTGACACTCTAGGATTCTTCTTCACCTCATTGAGCAGTCTGCGCTGTGCTCTTGCAGTCATATTTACAGGACGGCCGCTCCTAGGGAGAGTAGCAGCAGTGCTGAACTTTCTCCATTTATAGACAATTTGTCTTACCGTGGACTGATGAACAGCAAGGCTTTTGGAGATACTTTTATAACCCTTTCCAGCTTTATGCAAGTCAACAATTCTTAATCGTAGGTCTTCTGAAAGCTCTTTTGTGTGAGGCTTTATTCACATCAGGCAATGCTTCTTGTAAAAAGCAAACCCAGAACTGGTGTGTGTTTTTTATAGGGCAGGACAGCTGTAACCAACACCTCCAATCTCATCTCATTGATTGGACTCCAGTTGGCTGACACCTCACTCCAATTAGCTCTTGGAGATGTCATTAGTCTAGGGGTTCACAAACTTTTTCCACCTGCACTGTGAATGTTTACATGGTGTGTTCAATAAAAACATGGTAACATTTAATTCTTTGTGTGTTATTAGTTTAAGCAGACTGTGATTGTCTATTGTTGTGACTTAGATGAAGATCAGATCACATTTTTTGACCAATTTGTGCAGAAATCCATATCATTCCAAAGGGTTCACATACTTTTTCTTGCAACTGTACATCAACCAGTCATAACATTAAAGTCATATTACAAACATATTGTGTTCTTCCACCTTCCACCCCTAAAACAACTCTGGTCCATGGAGGTATGGGCTCCATAAGAACTCTGAAGGTGTCCTGTGGTTTCCCTCACCAGCTGCAGATCCATTAAATCCTGTATTTAGGGAGGTGCTGCCCCCATGGATTGGACTTGCTTTTCCAGTGCATCCCACAGATGCTTAAACTGGGGGATTTGAAGGCCAGGTGAAAACCTTAAACTTTTTGTCATGTTCCTCAAACCATTCCTGACCAATTTTCCCAGTGTAGCAGAGCATACTTTTTTGCAGTGACTTGTAAAACCAACATGGAAAAGGACTTCGGAATTTTATTTGACAGTAAATGTAACTGTACCAACCAGTGTCCGGCAGCTGCTGCCAAGATAAATAGAGCCATGGGGTACATCAAAAGGGGCATAAATGCCTGTGATCACACGTTGCACTACATTATTTTTAGCCGAGGAGGAGTACGAATTTTGCGGTAATTCACATATATAATGCACATAACGTTACGAGGCTGATATTTCTGCAGGGAAACCATTGCTAGTCTCCCATGCAGAAATAATTGTAGACCATTTTATATTTATCCAACATCATACACTAAACATAAGACCACTGCTGCCATACACAGCGCCAACCTGATGCTGCCATACACAGCACCCACCTGACACTGCCATACACAGTGCCCACCTGATGCTGCCATACACAGCGCCCACCTGATGCTGCCATACACAGCGCCGACCTGACACTGCCATACACAGCGCCCACCTGACGCTGTCATACACAGCGCCCACCTGACGGTGCCATACACAGGGCCCACCAGGCGCTGCCATACAAAGGGCCCACCTGACGCTGCCATAAACAGTGCACACCTGATGCTGCCATACACAGGGTCCACCTGACACTGCCATATACAGGGCCCACCTGATGCTGCCATACACAGGGCCTACCTGACGCTGCCATACACAGCGCCCACCTGATGCTGCAATACTCAGGGCCCACTTGACGCTGCCATACGCAGCACCCACCTGATGCTGCCATACACAGCGCCCACCTGACGCTGCCATACACAGTGCCCACCTGACGCCATACACAGCGCCCACCTGATGCTGCCATACACAGGGCCCACCTGACGCTGCCATACACAGCGCCCACCTAATGCTGCCATGCACAGGGCCCACCAGATGCTGCCATACACAGGGCCCACCAGATGCTGCCATACACAGGACCCACCAGATGCTGCCATACACAGGGCCCACCAGACGCTGCCATACACAGGGTCCACCAGACGCTGCCGTACTCAGCGCCCACCTGACACTACTATATACATATTACATACACAGCTGTACCACATGCCCGTTACACAGATAGTTTACTATATAAACATTGCACACACAGCTCTGCTACATGTCCATTACACAGATAGAACTACTGTGTGCACATTACACACAGAAAACTGTACAATAGACTGGTTACACTGACATAGCCCTGCTTTATACACACCTTCTATACATAAAGTACCTCTGCAGTCCTACAGTGAGCCTGTGTGCCCCTAACTCCTTCCACACAACTGGCTGATCACATGACTGTGACATCACCACAGGTCCTGTAACCACAATGTAGTGTTTAGTCCAGACTCTGGAGCCGCTCCTGGTGAGAGAGATGTCTGTGAGGGGCGGGGCTTCTCATGATATGGGTGGGGCTTCATGTGTGCCGTACCTGGCAGCTTCTGATACAGCGCTTCTGACTAGAAAAAGACCATGCTTAAAAATATGCATGAATCTTTTTCCAGGGAGTAAAATGGCCTGAACAGGCGTCTATGGCGCTTTTACAGGTGTTATTGCGACTTCTGCCTGTGATGAGAACATAGTCCTGCCTCTTTATAAATCACTGCTCAGACTGCACATGGAGTATTGGGTACAATACAAGAAAGACATGTTAGAACTTGAGTGAATTCAAAGACGGGCAACTAAAGTAATAAATGGAATGGGTGGACTACAGTACCCAGAAAAATTAGGGTTAATCTAATTAGAAAAATATATGAGGAGTGATAACTATGTATAAATACTAATAGCTATGTATTACTATATCATAGGACAATACAGAGACCTCTCCCATGATCTCTTTATACCCAGGAATGTGACGGTAACAAGGTAACATTCTCTACGTCTGGAGGAAAGAAGGTTCCTACATCAACATAAAATAGGGTTCTTTACGGTAAGGGCAGTGAGACTTTGGAACTCTCTGCCTGAGGAGGTGGTGATGATGAATTCACTAAAAGAGTCCAAGAGGGGCCTGGATGTATTTCTGGAGTGTAATAATATTACAGGCTATAGCTACTAGATTTCTGGAGAAAGGTCACTTATCCATGGAGTTATTGTGATTGCTAGATTTGGAGTCGAGAAGGAATTAGATTGGAGTTGAGAATGCTGATCCCCAGTTGCTATAACATCTCATGAACCCCATCTAACTCCAGTGGTTAATCAAACCCAAATGGACCAAATAGTGAGTGAAAAAGAAAATGTCCTGATGATCATGGTAGGAACATAGAAGTATTAGCACGGAGAAGCTAGGTCAATGTCAAAAAGCATGAGAGGCCCATGTTTACATGGAGTGCACAAGAGAAGACCTTTGATGACCTCCTTAACCCTTATTAAAAACATCCAGTTGCCCATTACTTCATCTTATTTTGCTGGTTTGAGAGTTTTACTTTACTAATTACTTCTGAGATGTTTGGCCCTAACAAATTTATTTACTTACAATTTGATTATGTTAATTTCTTCAATGACACCAATATAGGAGGGCACGTGTTAATTTAATAAATTGGTTTAACCCGACAAGTGCTTTTTAGAGGAGGGACTTCTGTAAGTATTCGTCAGATTAAACAGATTTATTAAATTAACTCATGCCCTCTTCTGAACGGTGTAATAGAAGACATTGACATAATCACATTGTGGTTACGGTGGTCACACTGGGTATTTTAGGTATTCAGAGGCTCACTAGAGATGAACAGACAGGTCATTACTGAATTGTTCACCATACGGCTCAAATAAAAGTTAGAAACTCCACAATTTCCATGCCTTATGGCTTTAAATGTGATACTAATGCAAAGCAATAATTAATATCATGTGGTCAATGCATAATGATGCCTTCAACCTGCTGTGCATTGACTCTTGTTTACTTAAGTTTAAAACCATCTCGAAGTCCAGTGAGAACTGCAGGCTTGTAACCAGAGATAATGCTTCTCAAACCTTGAGGGAACAATCATCTGTCCATTAAAGTGACAGCTTCTGCACAGGAATCCCCCCTGGTGACTGCAAAACATAGGGACAGCTGCTCAACTCCAGCCGGGCCTGCCAGGGACACCACTCTGGGGAGGGATAAAGGGTGCAGTGGGTCCTCTCTTTGCTAAACATGATATGTTATTTACAAAAAATATTTGTAAATGGAAGGAAGGACATCAGGACAATGGGCTGAATATCATGAGGCATAAGGCAAGGTCACAGAGTGGCTGGACACAGAACATGATAAAATCAAAAAGGAATGTGAGACGATAAGTCAGGATTATTAAAAAATGTATTGATCTGTCCGCTTGGTGGGTACCTTCCAAATAACAGCCTTCCCCACAAGTATGCAAGGCTGTAGTTCTGTGAATGAATGATGTCCTGATTTGCCCTGGATTATAATAATATATTTATATATGTGCATTTTATTTCGCATTTAAAGGGCTTCTGT
The DNA here is from genome assembly GCF_905171765.1 of Bufo bufo. Lineage (NCBI taxonomy): Eukaryota > Metazoa > Chordata > Amphibia > Anura > Bufonidae > Bufo > Bufo bufo. The sequence continues at coordinate 51,828,376 of NC_053394.1, forward strand.
CACCCCACTAAAGTGATTTTTTTTTTTGGGCTAGTTAAATTAGTTATATAGCGATATATGAAAATATAATTGTGTTCCTTACTTTGATCCAGCAGTTTATTCAAAAAACGAAGTTTTATCATATGCAAATTCGGTCTCTACCAGCAAGTAGGGCGTCTACTTGCTGGTAGCTGCTGCAGAAATCCGCCCCCTCCTCTTGTTGATTGACAGGGCCAGCCGGGATCTCCTCCTCCGGCCAGCCCTGTCGGCGTTTCAAAAATGGCGCGCTTGTGTTGAATCGGCACAGGCGCTCTGAGATGAGGAGGCTCGTCTCCTCAGAACTCCCTCAGTGCGCCTGCGCCGATGACATCACCGAAATGGAAGACGTCATCGGCGCAGGCGCACTGAGGGAGTTCTGAGGAGACGAGCCTCCTCATCTCAGAGCGCCTGCGCCGATTCAACACAGGCGCGCGATTTTTGAAACACCGACAGGGCTGGCCGGAGGAGGAGATCCCGGCTGGCCCTGTCAATCAACAAGAGGAGGGGGCGGATTTCTGCAGCAGCTACCAGCAAGTAGCCGCCCTACTTGCTGGTAGAGACCGAATTTGCATATGATAAAACTTCGTTTTTTGAATAAACTGCTGGATCAATGTAAGTGACACAATTATATTTTCATATATCGCTATATAACTAATTTAACTAGCCCCAAAAAAAAAATCACTTTAGTGGGGTGACAGAAGCCCTTTAAGTTCTGGATCAGTGGGTATACCGTACGTGTTGACTTCTGCAGACTTTTCTAGAGCAGAAGAAGTTTTTGTAGATCTGTAATGGTGGCTTGGAAAGCTGTTAGGCCACATTGAAGATGTTGAATGAGTATAACTTTTTATTCAAACTCTTCTCCCTTCCAGGAGGCATAGACACTTGGTGGTTTCTCTTCTCTTCCGATTCTTGGAACAGCAAAAGTCCTTGCAACGAATTCTCAGAACAGACAAAAGAGAGTGACCCCCCTGGCTAGTGACAATTTCAGCTTCAGTCCTAAGTCTATGGGGAAGAACTACCACTTCAGGAGCATTGCTGAGTTTGTTTTCAGCAACAACAAAAAAGTCTCTGTAATGTGGATGACATGTGTAATATCTGTGTCTAGAAACCTTGCTGAATTTTTTCAGAAAGAGTTTCCTGGTCCCACTAGTCGGTGTTTGGTTGGCACAATTGTGGCGATGGCAAACTGCTACCCCCATCCACTCTGCAATGTTGATCCAGAGGAAGGAAAAAATCCTCATGAGGCAATTTTTCTCATCTTGTGGAAAACAATTCCTACCCTACTCCAAATCTTGCAAATCAGAAAAACTGATACCAGTGACTCCTATTTACCCTTCCCATGTGCAAAACCTTACATCTATCAGTGGTAAACCTTATCTGCCACTTCTCTGCCTCCAATCTCTCCAGACCCCTCTGTAGAAGAGTAGTGTCCACTTTTGTAGATAAATGCAAGCAACCTCTACAACCAATAACTGGACTCAATGGCGATGCCATCACATCACGAGCGAGGCAAGTGTTTGCCTGCAGCACTCATTTGGATGTACGTGGCCTCATGATTGCAGGACCACTGAGGACCATTGGAGAAGCTGTGCTGGAGCAGCAGAGGAGTTGCACAGCTGAATAATTTTTTTCTTTTTGTTGTTTTTATTTTATCAGCCAATTGTTTTTTCAAATCTTGGACAACCCCTTTTTCATTTGTTATGTGTTATACGCCACTTCTTGGCGTATTACGTTGCAGATTTTGTCGCAAAGGTGTTTTGCGACAAAATCTTGAACTGTACCCTGCTCACTCCACTTTTAACAAGTGATGGAAAAACAAGGCTTGGTGTGGGCAGGAAAGAGGGCAGGCGGGCCCGTCCCATTCATAATTAATGGCCTTAAACTACACCAGCAAGGGAGATGACGAAGATTAAAGCATGTCGCACGGCCAGCGGCAGCAAGTTATGTAAGAGGCCTGCGTCTCTACAGAACTTAGGCTCATCCACTGGCAGCACACAGGATTTAAGACCGGTCTTAATAAATGTCCCCCTTAGGCCCATTGCAGACGAGCGATACGAATTTGGTCCGGATGCGTTCAGCTAAAAATGCGCGATTTCGCAAGTTCATTCAGTTTTGTCTGTGATTGCGTTCAGTTGTTCAGTTTTTATTGCGCAGGTGAAATGCGCATTGATGCGTTTTTCACGCCCGTGATAAAAAAAACTGAAGGTTTACAAACAACAACTCTTGGCAACCGTCCGTAAAAAATGCATCGCATTCGCACTTGCTTGCGGATGCGATGCGATTTTCACGCAGCCCCATTCACCTCTATGGGGCCAGCATTGCTTGAAAAACGCAGAATATAGAACATGCTGGGATTTTCACGCAACGCAGAACTGATGCGTGAAAAACAACGCACATGTACACAGCCCCATTGAAATGAATGGGTCCGGGTTCATCACGCATTGCACCTGCACAGAATACTTGCTCGTGTGAAAGGGGTCTTAGTGTCAATAATTTAAATAATCCAGCAATGGGGGGAGATCCTTCATCTTGGACTGTATTCACACCTTTCTCGTACATCATGTATCTCAAAGGGTATCTAAAAATTTAGATGAGATTTGGAAGGCATGACATGAAACAATAGGATATGACAGAGATGTTAGGAGAAGCTCGGTCTATAGGGCGCATTATGCCTTGTGATTGTGCATGACTGCAGTGAGCTGAGGAGAGGGGGTGGCAGGTCATCGGGTTCGTGTGGTTACAGACTGCACTCTATTACTTAATAATGCATTAAGTGAGGCTTGTTAGTTGTGCATTACATGACTAGATCTTGTAGGCAGCAGATGCCCTGGGAGGTCGAGAGAGATAAAATGATCTGTCCCAAGGCTCCTTTCAGCCTTAGAAGTAAAGAGATCATTTTTATCAACTGCGTGAAAACAGCCAGAGAGGAGCCTTGCCTCTCCCATGAGAAATGTAACAGACACACACACACGTGCACTACCAATACACGCCTGCCCGCGCGACTTGGGCAGCGATTAATAACTGATGTGATTTATATACCCATGCTTATAAGTATATGATGTTAAAGTGGTAGTCCATGATTCGAAAAGAAGGTCAGCTTTTTTCGAGACTCAGCGCCACTCTTGTCTATGGGCCATGTCTAGTACTGCAGCTCAGCCCCATCCACTTGAGCGGAGAGGAGCTGCAATACCGGCCATAGCCCTTAGATTGGCGCTTTTTGTGGAAAATTAATCAGACCTTTTTTTTCCTTCTAATCCTAGACCTATTTATGTAACAATAATGATAAAAAGTTCTAAAAATATAGAAAGTTTCTAAAATGACCTGATGCTCACAAAAACAGAATTGTGTAGGAATCCACAGTATTATGGAGGTATTCTCCTCTAGAAGCATTGCTTCTAGACAAGTATAGGGTGCCGTATGGAGCAATATGTCTATACAGCTCCATCATCAAGTTCCATAGAGCTTCTGTGTTGCCATACAGGTTCCTTGTTCATGTCTGGCCACTTCTATGAGCCTTTACTCATCTTGTACAAATTTTTAGTCACACAATATTTTCTTCTCCATTCATGTCTAAAGCTAAATTGAGAATTCTGGTGGTTGCCTGTTATAAACCAGGAATACGGGGCAGATTTGACCACCATGAAGACCACACAATTGCGTAGCACCCAAGGGATCAGGTGGCCATCCTGCTTCACCCTGTCAGCCAAGTTCCCCAAGCAGGGGTACCACTTTCAGCTGGATGTGGATCCTCCGGATGTGAAGACAGTTTAAGACAATGGTAAATGCCAAATCGGCCCCTACCAGGAACCTGCATTGTGTTCTGATGCCAGGTCTCTTCGGCAGAACCATGTTTGATAAATGAGACACTTGAAACACATGAAACTTTTCCTAATTCCTTGGTATCTGACAGACCCATACAACAGTGGGCTGCTCTGACATGCTACACGACGAGCCTACTATAGAGTAGAAACTAGTATTGCCAACTTTCTTTTTCAAGATGGCCACCAACTCTTACTCCTGGTAGTAAGCCTATAGCAACCAATCACAGTTCAACTTTGATTTCTTTTAAATCTCTTGAAAATCAAAACGGTTATGTGATTGGTTGCTATGGTCAATGTATTAAAATTGTAGACAGTTTCATGAATCTGCCCCAATGGTACCACCAAAACCACATGTGACCTGTAAGCTTGTAGGCCTCAGAGCAGAAATCAACCAGTCTGGATCTCTAATGGCGCAACTCATTTCTATTGTACTACTGTATACGTCTAATGATGTGCAGGATAGGGATGGTGGCAATGGTGATGTGGGTGGTTGTAGTTCACATGGTGGCCAATCCTGTTCCAGTGCTCCCTGAGCTGCAAGTGCAGTGAATGGAGGGGTGCAACCCTCCTTCCCCTCAGGGCACATCCTGGACTTTGAAATCTTCTGCCTGGTGGTGGCTGGAGTGCCCTTGATGTTAGGCAGATAGGTAGCAGGGCTGGCAGATGATGGAGGCAATGACCAGACCAGGCCGATCAGCTGTTTCAAGAGGAGGTGGCTCTACATGCGAGTGCCGCTTCCTTGTCATTACATTACGCGTCGTCTCATCTGTAGCAGCGGCGTAGTATAATTCCAAGCACTCGCTCCATTGAAGTGAAAGTATCGAGCGCCATCTCCTCTTCAAACAGCTGATTAGTGAATGCTGGGTATCGGACCCCTGCCTATCAGATGTTGATAACCTATCCTGACGACAGGACATCAATATACACTCACCTAAAGAATTATTAGGAACACCTGTTTTATTTCTCATTAATGCAATTATCTAGTCAACCAATCACATGGCAGTTGCTTCAATGCATTTAGGGGTGTGGTCCTGGTCAAGACAATCTCCTGAACTCCAAACTGAATGTCAGAATGGGAAAGAAAGGTGATTTAAGCAATTTTGAGCGTGGCATGGTTGTTGGTGCCAGACGGGCCGGTCTGAGTATTTCACAATCTGCTCAGTTACTGGGATTTTCACGCACAACCATTTCTAGGGTTTACAAAGAATGGTGTGAAAAGGGAAAAACATCCAGTATGCGGCAGTCCTGTGGGCAAAAATGCCTTGTGGATGCTAGAGGTCAGAGGAGAATGGGCCGACTGATTCAAGCTGATAGAAGAGCAACGTTGACTGAAATAACCACTCGTTACAACCGAGGTATGCAGCAAAGCATTTGTGAAGCCACAACACGCACAACCTTGAGGCGGATGGGCTACAACAGCAGAAGACCCCACCGGGTACCACTCATCTCCACTACAAATAGGAAAAAGAGGCTACAATTTGCACGAGCTCACCAAAATTGGACTGTTGAAGACTGGAAAAATGTTGCCTGGTCTGATGAGTCTCGATTTCTGTTGAGACATTCAAATGGTAGAGTCCGAATTTGGCGTAAACAGAATGAGAACATGTATGCATCCTCTGATGGCTACTTCCAGCAGGATAATGCACCATGTCATAAAGCTCGAATCATTTCAAATTGGTATCTTGAACATGACAATGAGTTCACTGTACTAAAATGGCCCCCACAGTCACCAGATCTCAACCCAATAGAGCATCTTTGGGATGTGGTGGAACGGGAGCTTCGTGCCCTGGATGTGCATCCCTCAAATCTCCATCAACTGCAAGACGCTATCCTATCAACATGGGCCAACATTTCTAAAGAATGCTATCAGCACCTTCTTGAATCAATGCCACGTAGAATTAAGGCAGTTCTGAAGGCAAAAGGGGGTCCAACACCGTATTAGTATGGTGTTCCTAATAATTCTTTAGGTGAGTGTATAAGGCCAGACAATCCCTTCAAACCTAACCACATGCAATGAAGTCTAAAGCCATATGTGTACGTTACCTTTACTGTCTCAGTCCAGTACTGCCTTCAGGGTCCTCAATCTTCTGTAATAATTCAATGCTTCCTTCACTCAGAGGTTAATCCTTAGCAAAGTTACTTTTCTGGCAGTTTTCACTCTCTCAGGAATGGTGTTTTCCTGGAAAACTTTTGTCTTGGCCTACTTGGCAGCAGCACATGCAAACACGTCTTCACTCTAGCTTATACAGTAGAAGACTCTTAACTAACCAGGAGGAATGGCACTAGCCCATTATCTGGCAACTAAAACTAAAAACTGCTAGTTAACTATTTTCTACCCATACATAGCCTTTTGGAATACATAGTGGATAGTTAGCATTACACTAAAGAATGGTACAGCTTTTATAATGACCCATAACATTATAGCATTAACCCTGTAGCAGTGAACCTGCGGGTCACTGCGCATGTATTCTTGTCATTCTTTTTTACATTTGTTACGCTGCTTTATCATCATGATATTAGATCCTTGTACAAATGAGCTTTCTATGTTTTATTGGACTCCCATCTGTCATATTTGAATAAGCCTATAAGAACAAAAGATAAAGGGTAAGATTTATCAAAGCTAGTGCAAAGGAAAACTGGCTTTGTTGCCAACAGCAACCAATCAGATTCCACCTTTCATTTTTCAGAGCTCCTTTGGAGAAAGAAAATATCAATTTGATTGCACGACCAATAGCGTAAAATAAGGAAATGGATCACTGGGACATCTAGTGTATTGGTTGATGTCTTCACAACACATTGGGGCCTTTCTTAATAAAAAATAAAAATAAACAGTGGTGTAAGCATCTTAGGATAGGTCATCAATTTGTGATCGATGGGGGTCCGACACCCAGGACCCCCGCCGATCAGCTATTTGAGAAGGCACAAGCGCTGCTGTGAGCACCATGGCCTTCTCTCAGCTAACCAAGCACAGCGCCATTCATTGTATAGTGGCTATGCTTAGAATTGCGCTCAGCCCCATAGAAGTGAATGGGGCTGAGCACGATACCAAGCACAGGAGCGCCGGTTCCTTCTCAAACAGCTGATCATTCAGGGTCCCAGGTGTCGAACCCCCACATATCAAATACTGATGACCCATTCAGAGGTTAGATCATCAGTATCAATATTTTTTTAATGGCATATCGCTAGGATATGCCATCAATGTCAGATAAATGCAAGTCGCACCTTTGGGACCTGCGCCAATCTCCAGAATGGGCCCCCCGAACTCCCGAAGTGAAAGAGGGCACACCGTGCATACTTGAATGTTCTCCATTGACTCCTATGGAAGTTCCAAAAATAGCTGAGCAAGTGCACTCGGCTATTTTCGGAAGTCCCATAGCCGTGAATAGAGTGCGCACCGCACGGACACCTCTCTATTTGCTAGATGGCATATTCTAGCAATATGTCATTAATGTCTGGAGCTAGTGTAGATTTTTGTTGTAAGTTTTGTTAAAATTGTCAGGCCACGTAGGTCTTGCCCACGACCAGGTCACGTTTTTAAGAAAAGTGGCAAAAGCGGTTGAAAAGGGAGAAAAGCCACACATTTTTGTGCAAAACAGGACTTGCACCAAAATGTGCAACTTTTCTGCTGCAGTAAAGCTACCCCCTGCTGAGTAATGCTCACTGTATGAGCTGTCAAGAAGTGTTGAGCAAGGGTAGTGACAACCGGTCAATATTTTTGGCCTAAAAACTTGGTTTGTCAGCAAAGCCTTCGGCAGACGTTACCAATACGAGACTGTTGTCATTTGCAGCATGATCATATATCTCTCCACACAAGCTAAGGCTATTGAAAAGGTATTGATCTCGGTATTAAATTGAAATGAACGTGGCTCTCGGCAGATCGCCGCGTTACGGGGCTGCAGCTTATCCAGGCTTTGATCATAGTTTCCTCCGTATACAGGCTTTGTAAATGAAGAATTAGGTAAATATACCCCGAAGAGCAGAATATGATTAGGCGGTGAAAGAAAAAAGGAATTAAAAGTTGGCACAGACCAACAGAAGGTAAAAGAGAGAACAAGACGGCGGCGACGGCAGCAGCGATGGGCTAATTTCTCGTACTGTACTCATTGCATTGCTATGGGTGCAAAGGTAACAGCGGGAGAATGGGACACCCAGGCATTCTCAGCAGCAAATACATTAACTACAGCATGCACCTAATTACTCCAGGAGAGAAGAGAGGAGGGGGCACCTTTTACCGTCCTCCTTCAGTTTCTTTCCTCTTCATATTCGGGGGACGGTTGCTTTTTTTGTTCTTTTATTAAGAAGCTTTTGTTCGCCTGGATGTTTAAAGCCATTTCCAGCAGCCTCTGCTATGAATCACTTTCACATAAGCACACAATGTACCTGTTTAAATCTGCTCCTTTTTATACCCCCTCCATACACACACTTACATCAGGGAGGGGGTAGAGACGAATAAAAACAGCTTTTTTTCCCTCCCTTTTGCTCTTTTTTTTAGATAATGTTTTCCTCTAATAACAGCTTTTATTTTATTATAATCCATTAGATGACAATATTATTCAATAGCTGATTAGAAGGCAATTTTGGTATATTTCCGCACACATTTCAGCTCTGGCTCGTTTTTGCAACCTGCAGGTCTCGCTCTAATATGACTTCAATTTTCTTAAAATCTGCATTTAACTGCTCAGGCTGCTGTCGGCCTCAGAAATGGGATTTTAATTCGGCATTGAATCCGTCGGGCATAACCTGCAGACACCCATTTCTCCGGAGCTCAGGCTCTTCCTCTCTCCAAAGCTGAATGATAAAATTTCACCAATGCTCTATGTCAATAGGATTCTTTCTTTTCTTTTTTACCTACAAGAAGTAGCCATGACAGGGGAAGAGAAAACAGAACGATAGTTATCTTGCAAGAAGAAGGAAAAGAGCGGAAAAGGAGCAAAAATATCGCACAAATAAATACCTACTTGCAGGGTCAGATGGTGAACTTAATGCGCCCGTGGGGAAAAAAATAAAAATAAAAGTGGCCCCATGTTCTAGGTGGGTCCAAATTGACAGAAGGTGTAGCAACATAAGCAGTCAGGGCCAACACAGGTAAGCAGGGAAAAAAGAGGTAGACAGGGCAAGCAATACCATGGTGCAGAGCAAAATACTGCCCCAGCAGAACCAAATACCGCAGTGCAGCACAGGATACCACCCCAGCAGAACCAAATACCACAGTGCATCACAAAATACAACCCCAGCAGAACCAAATACCACAGTGCATCACAAAATACAACCCCAGCAGAACTAAACATAGGCGTGCACATGGGGTGTGCCTGGGCACACCCTAATCAAGCCTGCTGGCCGATGAATACTAATGAGCGCTTCCATTTTGGAAGGGCTCATTAGTACCGGAGGACCAGGAAGTGGTGAACGCTATGTACTTATCGCTTCCTGGTCGTCGGCTGTGCAGGGCTGCGCATAAGGGGGCTAATGAGGCATAAGGGCTGATAATCGGGGCTAATAGCATAAAGGCTATATACAGTATATATATATATATATATATATATATACACACACTGAACAAAAATATAAAAGCAACACTTTGTTTTGCTCCCATTTTGCATGAGCTGAGCTCAAAGATCTGAAACATTTTCTACATACACAAAAGACCCATTACTCTCAAATATTGTTCACAAATCCATCTGTGTTAGTGAGCACTTCTCCTTTGCCGAGATAATCCATCCCACCTCACAGGTGTGGCATATCAAGGTGCTGATTAGACAGCATGAATATTGCACAGGTGTGCCTTAGACTGCCCACAATAAAAGGCCACTCTGAAATGTGCAGTTTGATCACACAGCACAATGCCACAGATGTCGCAATGTTTGAGGGAGCGTGCAATTGGCATGCTGACTGCAGGAATGTCTACCAGAGCTGTTGCCCGTGCAATGAATGTTCATTTCTCTATCATAAGTTGTCTCCAAAGGTGTTTCAGAGAATTTGGCAGTACATCCAACCGGCCTCACAACCGCAGACCACGTGTAACCACAACAGCCCAGGACCTCCACATCCAGCATATTCACCTCCATGATCCTCTGAGACCAGCCACCCAGACAGCTGCAGCAACAATCGGTTTGCATAACCAAAGAATTTCTGCACAAACTGTCAGAAACCGTCTCAGGGAAGCTCATCTGCATGCTCGTCGTCCTCATCGGGGTCTGGACCTGACTGCAGTTCGTCGTCGTAACTGACTTGAGTGAGCAAATGCTCACATTCGATGGCGTCTGGCACATTGGAGAGGCGCTCTGTTCACGGATGAGTCCCGGTTTTCACTGTTCAAGGCAGATGGCAGACAGCGTGTGTGGCGTTGTGTGGGTGATCGGTTTGCTGACGTCAACGTTGTGGATCTAGTGGCCCATGGTGGCGCTGGGGTTATGGTATGGGCAGGCGTATGTTATGGACAATGAACACAGGTGCATTTTATTGATGGCATTTTGAATGCACAGAGATACCGTGACGAGATCCTGAGGCCCATTGTTGTGCCATTCATCCACCACCATCACCTCATGTTGCAGCATGATAAGGCACGGCCCCATATTGCAAGGATCTGTACACAATTTCTGGAAGCTGAAAACATCCCAGTTCTTGCATGGCCAGCATACTCACCGGACATGTCACCCATTGAGCATGTTTGGGATGCTCTGGATCTGCGTACACGACAGCGTGTTCCGGTTCCTGCCAATATTCTGCAACTTCGCACAGCTATAGAAGAGGAGTGGACCGACATTCCACAGTCCACAATCAACAACCTGATCAACTCTATGCAACGGAGATGTGTTGCACTGTGTGAGGCAAATGGTGGCCACACCAAATAATGACTGGTTTTCTGCCCCCACTTTTGTTCAGTCTATATATATATAGCCTTTATGCCATTAGCCCCCATTATCAGTTCTTATGCCTCATTAGTCCCCATATGCCTCTCATTAGCCCCATATGCCTCTCATTAGCCCCATATGCCTCTCATTAGCCCCATATGCCTCTAATTAGCCCCATATGCCTTATTAGCCCCATATGCCTTATTAGCCCCAAAACGCATCATTAGCCCCCATATGCCTCTCATTATCCCCCATATGCCTCATTAGCCCCAATATGCTCCCAGCAGCCTCATTTTTAATAAAATAAAAAAACACTTACCTCTCTGCTTCTGGATGCCGCCGCTCCTCGCCGCCCACAATCCTTTTCCTCCTGCTGTCGGCTGTGCTCTGAACTGGCGCGCACAGCGTGGCGTCACAAAGCGCCTCACGCTGTGCGCAGCCCTGCACAGCCAACAGCCGAGGACCAGGAAGCGATCAGTACAGAGCGTTCACCGCTTCCTGGTCCTCCAGTACTAATGAGCTCTTCCAAAATGTGTGTATATATATATACACATGCATACACGTGCGCGGTGTGTGTGTGTGTGTTTATGCTTTAGGGTGCACACCCTAATGCAATAGGCTGCGCACGCCTATGGAACCAAATACTACAGTGCGGCACAGTATACCACTCCAGCAGAACCAAATACCACAGTGCAGCACAAAATACCACCCCAGCAGAACCAACACAGTGCAGCACAAAATACTGCATCAGCAGAACCAAATACCATGGTGCAACACAAAATTCCACCCCAGCAGAACCAACACAGTCCAGCACAAAATGCTGCCACTTCTGCTGCACTACTCAACTCTATCACCATCCTGAAGTGAATTCAGGAGGGCACCTGTGGCAGCTAGGTGCCATAAGTACTTGATGCTCCTACCATTGATTAATGCTGAAAGCATCAGATTATTATGTACCTGGCCAGAAGGTGCTCGGGTAGCCCACTGGGAACTTTCTTTGTAGGGTCTATGGTCAGTCCATATTGATTATGATTGATTATTGATGATGATTATTTGAATATATCAATTACAATCAGTATGATGACATTGATCTGCCCATACACACAAGAAAAAAGGTGGATGACCACCATGGTCGTGGCTGGATGACTGATGCCAAACTATTGTCTGTCAAAAATGTGATCTGTCCTGTCGGAAAATCAAGGCCGTGATGGGTCAAAAATACAAGTGTATGGTATAATCCTCTGAATTTTGCTGATCATTTGTCATTTTGCACAAGTCTGGAGTGTTTTATTTCATTAGTGGCTCCCTGATCGGCCAGTTTAATCCACTATGTTGCTGGTGGAATCATTGCTATGAGTTATCCCACAGAGGACCAATGGTCCACATTGTGGCCAATGCTTCTCTCATGTTTGACCAGCTTTACATTGAAGATCAAAGTAGCAAAATATTATACTAATGACATACAGTACGTGGTTCCACCTACAACCCATGTATAGATAATGGCCCTCTGCATCTATGTACAGATACATCATTATAAGTAATTTATACTTAGGCTGGAACCAAAGATCGCTGTGTGGAAGAGCAGCCATTGAACTGAATGGGGTCGCAGTGCAACTCGCAAGTTGCTGTGACCACAACCCTAGAATTTCAAAATTCCAACACTGCTGAATATTTTGCACCCCAATTGAGTTCAATGGCTACACAACGATCTTTGGTCGTGTAATAACTATCGTCCTTTAAAGAGTGTTGTTTCTCTAAAAATCCTAAAAATCTGTGAATAATTTAACAACTAGGTGTTTTCCAGTTGGGGGGGGGGGGTGTCCCTAAATACTTTGACTCTGTCCAATCAGTGCCCACTGAGTCAGGCTGTATAGAGACAGGGGAAAAGTGACACCCAGTTGTCAATGCATTCATAAATTTCTAGGTGAAATAACAGAGGAACACGACAATTCAGAGATCTAGGAGAAGATTCTCGAGAATTGTTATTTCACAGAGAAAACAAGTAGTTACTACAACTAACATGTCAGGAGAGAGTGCCGAGATCTTTATTTCTCTTTTGTTGCACTATTTCAGGATTGTCTATATCGCTGAGCACCAGGCCACCATTAACACGAACTGTACGTGTCCAGGTATGTATTATGGGATTTGGTCCTTGAAGCTGTGGAGCTGTGTCGGTCATTTGTTCTTTTGCATAGACATGTCAGGGTGGATGACAGGTCCTCTTTAAAAGCCTTCTCATTTTCTCTGATCCAAGGTATTTATCCCAAAGCATTGCACATCCACCACGCTCCCAAAGAGATAGATCTTGAATGGAATCTGTTCCATGACCCAACACCACTTAAAATGCCAGTCATCCATATGCAATGCAATTGTTGTGTCAAGTACAAACCCTGACCAGATGAGCACCATCTTTCCTCCACCTCCATTCATGACAAATACAAGGTAGACCTCCAATTGGATCTTCACAAGGAACCTTCCTCCAGTACTCCTGTCATACTTCTTTTGGTTCTACAGTATATGCAGCAAATACCTTCTTTCCCACAATCTGGTACCACAACGTTTTACTGCAAGATGCTGGATTTCAGCTTCAACCCAGATATTTCATGCTCCGATGCTCTCCTTTGCCCTGCACTAAATCGCACAGGGCAAAGGCTTTTTTTAGGAGACCCAGTGACGTACTGGGCTAAAGCCCACCCATTAGTGCCAGTGACGTCATTGAATACACTGCTGGGCGGAAGCCTCCACCTAGCAGTGTAATAATATAAACAAAAAAGCCCTTGCCCTGCTTGATCTAGCGCAGGGCAAGGGAGAGCATCGGAGCATGAAATGCTCCAATGTTAATATCAGGGGACAACCCCTATTAGGCTGCTTTCACATCTGCGTTCTCCTTTCCGTTCTTCTGCTCCATTTAGGAGCAGAAGAACAGAAAGGACTGATTTGGCACATAACTGAGCCGAACAGAGCATATGGACCCCATAGACTATAATGAAACCCATTAGGTTTCTGTTCAGGGGAAGGTTTTTGTAGCAGAGAGAAAAGTCGTACTTGCAGGACTTTTTTCTCCACTACAAAATCGATCCCCTGAAGGAAACCTAATGCACTCTATTATAGTCTATGGGGTCCATAGGCTCTGTTCGGCTCAGTTATGTTCTGAATGCGTCTTTTCCGTTCTTATGTTTCTATAATAGAGCAGAAGAACGGAAAGGAGACGCAGATGTGAAAGCAGCCTGACTGGAGAAGGAACGGAACACTTACCTGGTGACCTCTTTTGTATCTTTTTACCAGCAGATCCATCAATTCCAGGCCTCCTCTCCTCCAAAATGGCCCCATAGCTTCTTAGACCACCTGATGCATACTGTACATTCGGTAGCCAAAGACACCGCCTGCTTCTCTTGGATTGGTCAGCACTGCTCACTTGAACAGTGCTGGCCAATCCAAGAGTGGGGCTGGACAAGTAGGAGGGGTCCCGGGCTACCGATGCAAAGTGTGAATCAGATGGCCATCTTGGGTGGTAGAAGAGGAGCCAACAAATTAGTGGACCGGATATTAGAAACATGAAAAAGAGGTTACCCAGTAAATATGAACTTTTTTTTATTGACCCAGAGGTCATTTTAAGATAGAGAGGCTCATTCTTGAAAAGTCCCATATTTGTCCAAATCTAATAAATAAATAAAAATACAAAGTGGAAAAAGCAAAAAAAAAGCATTTCAATTAATATTTTTTTTTACACAAATCAATATAATAAAGAAGCTTGTCATAGACTATACACACATTTAATATCTCTATGAAGATGACAATACTGTGACTTCTGCTGACGACTGACATCAACGAGAACAATATTGGCCAAAGCGTTAATCCGAAAAATGGAACAAACGTCATTTTCATTAATAATTATTTGTCCTTAGCCATAAAGAATCAGGGGCTGCCACCAACAAACAATCAAACAAATCCAAAATAACCACAAGTGCAGAGGCGTAGCTATAGGGGGTGCAGAGGTAGCTACTGAGTCTCTGGCTGGAGGGAAGGGGTTAGGTCAAAAATGTGGCATGGGGGGGTGGCTGTTTCAATTTGTGCCTCAGGCAGAATGAAGGCTATGTGCTTCCCTGACCCTGACCACAAAGCACTGAGAGAAGGGATGCCCAAGCTGAGCTCTTGCACCAGGGCCCATGAGCCTTTAACTACGCCCCTGCACAAGAATGTACGTTCTTGACCTTGGGACTGATCATCCTTTTCAAAAATGTTAATTACATTAACATTTCTTATCATTAGACACTTGGGAATCCCAGTGCTTAGATGATCAGCTCTCTCACCAGGTACCCGTCCTCCTGCCCTCCATCTTTATCATTCTGTTGTGCACCTTATTTGCTGTTTCTCAAGAACACCAAAAGTAGTGATCTCCTTCCACTTATTAAACAGATCAGCAAATTCTCCTCGGCTCATTTAAAGAAGTAGGCCAAATACATAGAATTTAGGTTGGACATCGGGGTGTACCAGAGTTAGTGTTGAGCTAGGGGCATTGCTAGGGTCTGAAAACATCCGGGGCACAAGCCCACTGTACCAAGCCTCCGTGAAGCCATGCCCCCACCCCATGAAGCCACACCGTCATCACCATGGGGGGGGGGGGGAGTGGAAGGCCCTTCACAGTAGTTATTAACCCCTTTCAGCTGTACCCCCTTCAGTGAATGGGATTGCGCACCTAAGTGACAGAACTCATGCCCGCGCAGCCCGCAAGTAGCAAAACAAGTACAAGGTGGGTGGGGAATAGCCAAATTAAAAAAAATGCTACCAGGCCAGCATAACATTCGAGGCACTGGACAAAACATCCGAGCCCCGAATGTTTTGACCTAACGACGCCCCTATGTTGAGCCATTTTAATTTCAAGATTTGTGAGCTACTGCATCTGCTCTCTGGAATTAGTTCTTTAACCAAAAATAACTATATTATATCTAAAAGGCAAATAAATCATCAATGAGAAAATTTTGACCATAAGAATTTTTTTTCACAAGATGCAATTAGGAAAGAGTCTCGTAGACAAGATTAGTTCTTACCAGTGCATTTATGCAAATTATCTAATGTCAGCCAAGCCAGGGATTCCTCCAAAATGAAGAGCGACCCATTTGCCCCTCATCAGTACAGAGCAGGATACTGGATCACCAGATGAGGTGTCTTAGACTCGAGTGGGTCACTCTTCCTTTTGGAGTAGTCTCTTGTATTGTTGGAATGAGCCAATTTGGTAAGTTTTTCCCATGGAGCATTGCCTGAAAAGAAGTCTGTATACATTCGCTTCTTGAATAATAACAAGTCCATAAATTTTTTGATTTGTTTTAAGATTTGATGTACATGTATTACAAATTGAACACTAATGGGATACTTAGAGTGTCGGTCACCCAAAACCCATGATAAGTAGCCTTAAAGGGGTTGTACGGGCGTTTTCTATTGATGACTTATCCTCAGGATAGATCATCAATATCAGATCGGCGGGGGTGTCGGATCCCGACCCGACCAGCTGTTTGAGGAGACACGTGCCGTCTCCCTTCTCTCTTCCTGTCTGCTTCTACGGTCCCATTGACATACAGCAGCGAGCAGGAAGAGAGAAGGGAGATGGCACATGCGCACACCCACTCCTCAAACAGCTGATGGGCCAGGGTGTCGGACCCACGCAAATCTGATCTTGATTACCTATCCTGAGGATAGACCATCAATATAAAAAAGCCCGGACAACCCCTTTAATTACTAATTTTTGCTTCTTGCTTATACACTCACCTAAAGAATTATTAGGAACACCTGTTCTATTTCTCATTAATGCAATTATCTAGTCAACCAATCACATGGCAGTTGCTTCAATGCATTTAGGGGGGTGGTCCTGGTCAAGACAATCTCCTGAACTCCAAACTGAATGTCAGAATGGGAAAGAAAGGTGATTTAAGCAATTTTGAGCGTGGCATGGTTGTTGGTGCCAGACGGGCCGGTCTGAGTATTTCACAATCTGCTCAGTTACTGGGATTTTCACGCACAACCATTTCTAGGGTTTACAAAGAATGGTGTGAAAAGGGAAAAACATCCAGTATGCGGCAGTCCTGTGGGCGAAAATGCCTTGTAGATGCTAGAGGTCAGAGGAGAATGGGACTGATTCAAGCTGATAGAAGAGCAACGTTGACTGAAATAACCACTCGTTACAACCGAGGTATGCAGCAAAGCATTTGTGAAGCCACAACACGCACAACCTTGAGGCGGATGGGCTACAACAGCAGAAGACCCCATCGGGTACCACTCATCTCCACTACAAATAGGAAAAAGAGGCTACAATTTGCACGAGCTCACCAAAATTGGACTGTTGAAGACTGGAAAAATGTTGCCTGTCTGATGAGTCTCGATTTCTGTTGAGACATTCAAATGGTAGAGTCCGAATTTGGCGTAAACAGAATGAGAACATGTATCCATTCTCTGATGGCTACTTCCAGCAGGATAATGCACCATGTCACAAAGCTCGAATCATTTCAAATTGGTTTCTTGAACATGACAATGAGTTCACTGTACTAAAATGGCCCCCATAGTCACCAGATCTCAACCCAATAGAGCATCTTTGGGATGTGGTGGAACGGGAGCTTCGTGCCCTGGATGTGCATCCCTCAAATCTCCATCAACTGCAAGATGCTATCCTATCAATATGGGCCAACATTTCTAAAGAATGCTATCAGCACCTTGTTGAATCAATGCCACGTAGAATTAAGGCAGTTCTGAAGGCAAAAGGGGGTCCAACACCGTATTAGTATGGTGTTCCGAATAATTCTTTAGGTGAGTGTATAATGCTAACATATTCTTCATTTATATCCATCCCTGTCCCCAATGGCGCTCACAGTCTGATCACTATGGACAAGCCAATGAACCTACATGTATGTTTTTGGACTGTGGGAGAAAACCAATGAACTCAGAGGAAACTCACACAAGCATGCACTTATAAATAGTGTCCCTCTTTGTCCTGTCTAAGAATACAAATCACAGTATTGTCTGTATGACAAAAATTAATCCGTACATCACAAATTTGTCTGTGTGCCTAAAATTCAGTTGGTGCATCAAAAATTCTGTCCATGGTCAGAAAAAGTGTCCGTGCACCAAAAAAACTGCCTAGTCTAAATTTACGCCAACTATAAGTTGACGAAGTTTTACTGCAAAAATGCACCAAAATTTTAGGCACACAGAGCCGCATTTAGACCACACCCCCTATTCTGGGAAGCCAAACCCCTTTCCCACAAAACTAAGCTCCTTGTCGGGCAAGGCGTAAAAAAACTCCAAATTAGAGGACTGGATTTTGACAAGAAAGGTATGGTTTTGCTTCGAGGCACCTACATGGCGGTGGGTTTACTTTGAAAGTGATTTTGGAGGCCATACAATCCCTTTAAAAAGGAGCTGTCACCTCCTGACATGTCTGTTTTATGAACTGCTTGCATCCCCCATGTAGTAACAATGCTGGAGCATCTATTCTTATGACTCTATGTTGTGCCATTCATGTATTATTCCTACTGGAAGTTGTGAATGAATTGCTAGCAGTTTCCAATGAAGGGGCTAGAGAAATATGTGTCTAATTTTATAAGAGGCAGAAGCCTTTTAATAAATTAGGTGCATCTCTGCCACTCTGTGCGCCAGAAACTCAAATCAATGCCAGTCATGGGCTGGTATGGACTTGGGACACAGCTTACACCAGAAACTGTTAAATTATAGTAAATTCAGCGGGCAGTGATAGGCTCTATCCCTCCCGCTAAGTCCTTTTCTCACCACTTTAGAAAAGCGTTAACAAGCTCAAAAAGTTGGAAAATATGAAGCAAACATGGCACCATAATTTGCTACTTTTTAACACTACAATAGTGGGGTAAACACATTGATAAACACCCCTCATTAGGCTTTCATATAGGTGGGATTTCCTTCTATATACCCATGTTCACGTGTAGTGTGAACACAGCCTAACAATGACTCCACCAAATCATGGACTGGGACTCATTAGTAAGATCAAGATATTTTGTGCACCAGATTTTTTATTTGTTGTCCACTAACCTTAATTTAAAGGCTATGTACACCTTTGGGGGCAATTTTTTTTTATTATTGCATTGTACTTATTTTGAGCTTAAAATAATTTTTTTAACTGGTCTTTATTAAAAAAAATATGGCATCCTTTTTTTTGTACAGAGCCGAGATGCTCTAGCAGCACCCTTTGGATTTTCAGTCTTTTCCATCAGACCAGGAGCTGACGGACTCCTTATCTCTGCTCTCTGACCTTATAAACACTCATTATAGCTCAGTTCTTATCTTACTGATAAGAATGTGGCTTAAATAAGTGTTTATGACATCTCAGTAGTTTAGAGATAAGGTTTATTACATGACTGGGCACAGTGAAAGTGAAAGTACCAGTCACACAACTAGAAAAACAGTTAACGCCTTTGTGACAGAACGGCTCAATATTTTTAATAAAGGCCAGTTGAAAAAATGATTTTTAGCAAAGAATGAGTAACATGCAATCATTTTTTTTAAAATTGCCTCCGAAGGTGTACATAGCCTTTAAGAAAATAAATCAATATAAGGAGATTGCTAAAAAAAATTAAGCTAGTGCTTTGGATGGAAATTATAAAATGATACATTATTGTCAACTATTGTTAGAAATCTGCTTTTGTCCATAAATTCATGAGAAGGGATCTGAAATATAAAAGGAAATAAACTTTTTGGACAAAATGGAATCCTGTAAGATCCCAAAAGTGATAGGAAAACGAATCCTTTCTGGAGTTAAAGTGTCTGCAGCCTTGGTAACGATGGATCGTGTTTAGCTTTTTATTCATCTTTTTTGCTATTTTCATCTCCCGGGTTCTTGTTCCTTCTTCTGCCTCTTAAGTTGTTTTTTTTCTTTTCCAGTTTTATTGTTCTCGCCTCGCTCCTATCCGCTCTCCCCTGTTCTCCTTCTCATACACTTTGCTCTTTTCATTTGTTTTTCTACGATTTCTGTGTACGGTCATTAGGAATAATAGAAAAATCAATAGTCCCTCATTAATGCTGCAGCGATCAGGGTCATGCCGCTTTCTTAATTACAGTTTCAGTAGCATTTGCTTAAATTGGAAAGAATAAAGAGAGTGAATGTGCAGGAGCCGGGAGTCTGCCTGCGTACACGTATTGTCCAGGCTCTTCAAATCTTCCCCCAGCTTTGTGAGGTCCTGACACAGAAAGAGAATGCGGGGAGGTAATTATCCAGGAATCAGATAGCGGCTATTATCAGATTCTAATTAAAGTTTCTTTAGAATTTTCCATTGCCTTTTTTTCCTCTCTCTTCCATCTTTCTTCTTCCCTGCGAGGTTGAGCACAATGAGATAATTTGCAGCTTTTTGGTTAATTACGTGAGTATAGCCTCAAACATTCCATAGACTTGTGTGGAAACCATGCGTCTCCCAGCAAAACGCTCCATTCCCATCGTTTATGGGGCGGAATGGCAACTCAGTTTTTTGTCACATTTTTAAGAAATTATGATTCTTTACTTACAACATATTTTTCCATGGATCCCAAATTTTTGGGTGGGTCGACATGCTACTGAGGCTTTTAAAGATATTTAAAAATATTAAAAACCAGTATAAAATGTGAGCATGTGTGTATCAATTGCTTAATGCAGTGTTTTATAACATTAGAACATTTGTGTAATTATTGTTTTGATTGTTACTTATTTGCTTATTTTTTATTGTTTTTTTGTTTGTTTTCTTTTACCTAACTTGCAGTACGGTGGCTCAGTGGTTAGCATTGTTCTCTTGCAGCTCTGAGATTCTGGGTTTGAAATCAACCTGAGGCAACATTTGTATGGGGTTTACATGTTATCCCTTTAGTTTGGGTTTCCTCTGAATACCTCAGTTTCTCAAAATCCAAAAACATACTGGTCAAATTGGTTCCCTATTTACATGACAACAATGGCGTACATAGAGAAGTAAGGGCCCCATAGCAAGGATCAAACCAGTACCCCCCCCCCCCCCCCCCCCCCACACACACACACACTGGACAGAAGGGTTTCTGCCAAAACCCTTTTCACTGACCCTTGGGCCATTTTCCCACTGCTTTATTTGCTAAAAAAGTTGTTCCTTTAGAGGGTAGAGTCCTGACCAGGTTTTCACCCCTAGTAGAAGAGGAGATGATCCCAACTAAGACTGGGCCCCCTTCTTACCCTGGGCCCCATAGCAGTCGCATGGTCTGCCGCTATGGTAGTTATGCCCCTGCATGACAATATCCATTCTGTGGTCTCGTGGATCCTCAAAATATGCATGCCGCCCGCATGCATCCCGCAATTTTATTGAGCCCCATTGAAAAAATGCTTTTTCTTCTACACAAATCAGACAATCATAGGCCATCAGACAATTTGCACAGATGCAGATCCATTGAAATAAATCGATCTGCCTGCGATATGGAAATAATACAGATCGGACAGGGACCGGAGATATGTTTGAGTGAATGCACCCTGAAACTGACCCTAGTGTATGAGGGATTAAGGTACGGCCACACGGTCAAAGTTCTGCATGCAGTTTTGGAAGCCAAAATCAGGAGTGGATCATAAAAGGAGAGAAAATATAATGGACGTATCGGTTGTATGATCATATTTATTGATAACCTATTGTCAGATCATCTCCCCAGCTAACGCATGCCCCATCTACAGTAAGCATGTGCCACTGAATAAGTTGCCCTGATCAGATAACCACTGATACTAACCATCTTCTCTCATTCCCATGCAAACTAGGAAGAAGTGACATGTGAGCTGCAAATCGACACCTGCTTCCATTTCATTCCAGTACAAACCTACAGCTAAGAGCACATTCACATCCACCCTAATTATTTCCATTGTTCTGCTTCATTAGAGGAGCACATAACGGAAACCAATGGAGCCAAATAGATCCGATTGACTATAATGGAGACTGTTCAGTTTCCATTCGGGTGTCCACTTTTTAGCGGAAAAGAAGGACTTTTTTGTGTGCTCTTTTTGGCAGAATCTTCTACAAAAGCCCTGAACGGAGCCTGCAACGCAAATGTGAACATGCCCTAATCAGTATGAAAAAAAATGCTAGGCAATAGTCAACTGTACCTGGGATGCAATTAAAATTGAAAGAATTGCTTCTTCTAAACCTGTTCCTTTGAACAGGGAGACATATGGCCCTGGTCGGACAGAATCCTTCGTGCAGGAAGTGTGGCACTGGCACAGTGTTTAGCTCCTACAGCTAAATGGAGTGGTCCATCATTACACTAGGGACTTAATAACTTTTTTTGCCCTAAAAAAAATAAATACATAATAATGCCATAAATCCCCTGAAAGTATCCATCTATGTTTTATAACAATGTAACACATTTATAAAAAGAAAACAAAAAACAAAACATTCCTTGAGACGATACTCTTTGTCCCATGACAATGATTCTCATGAATACTGTACATACAACATCCTAGCATTCCCCTTTTAGAAAATAAAAATAAATTCCCATTAGACATCAGTTTCTTTTCTTTGTTGATAAATATTCTTTTTCTTCCTTTTCTTTTTTGTAATATTATACATTTAGGTAAATCAACTTTTATGGAATGGCCATACTGGCAGTTACCAATTTTTCCCAGTAATAAACATAACTAAGGACAAAATTGGTTAAAGAGTCACTGAGTTTTTATAAAACTTTTGATATGTCATAGAGACGTATCAAAAATTTTGATTGGTGGGGGACTAAGTGCTGAAAACACCACTGATTGCTAGAACGACGAAAGTGAAGCACTCACATAGCATGGTCTCTCTCCTCACTGTAGGAGAGGAAACGAGATGGACTCATTTGAAAATGAAAGCCCCTGCAGTGAGTAGAGAGAGCGTTATCCGAGTGCTTCTTTCTCCTTGATCCAGTGACCAGTGGAGCTCTCAGCATTCGAAATCTCATCAATGAAAACTTTTGATATGACGATATCACATATCAAATGTTTTACGAAAACTCAGTGACCCTTTAAATATAATTTTATCTTTTAGAATCAGTGTTTTTGGTAAATGATTTATTATGAGAACAGTGATCTACAAGCAATTATATACTGTATTCTGAAAATACATAATACACTGATAAACCAGAAAATTAAAACCATGTCTAATACTGTGTCGGTTTACCTTGTGCTGTCAAACAGCTCTGATATGGCATGTACTCCACAAGATCTCTTGAAGGAGTCCTGTGACATCTGGCACCAAGATGTTAGCAGCAGATCCTTTAAGTCAGTAAGTAAATTGTGAGGTGTGAGGTCCATGAATTGGATGGCATTAGGTTACCTGACACCATGTGTGCAAAGAGTTTTTGGCCCCCCCCCAACACACACACCTCCGCAACCATGATAGGGAATTTAATACACTTAATCAGTACTTAATTAGTACCTGTAAGATCCTCACCTGTCTCGCACTCCGGTGTGACCAAAAAGGGTCCTCGTGGAGCGGCGGGACAGGTTACGCGTGTCTGCACTGATACACCAGATCCGACCCTTTTGCAAGCCGACATGGGGAAGCGTTCGCATGTGCGCCAGAGGGGAAGACCGGTGGGGTCTCGGGGACAGGTTGGTCGGGCGAGTGGCAGTACGCCGCGGCCGGGCTTGTCTCCGGTACCTCTTGCGGATTCCACTTCGGTGTCCATGTCGACGCGCTTGCGTGCTCTCGCTGAGCCTGTTAGGCGTCCGCGTGTACGCTTGAGAACGGGTTTGCAAGGGGATGCGCGGTCGCGAGTACGCGCTTCTTCGACCAGTGATGGGAAAAGCACCTGGCCACAAATTCAAAGTAGATTAGGGGTCCGGCATTGGTCTAATTGGCCAATGACTGGCCAAGGCCTTGTACACAGGTGTAGGGCAGGATCATGATCTATGGGGAGTGGACACTTGGCACCCTGGGATTTGTTAGCAGGCACATAAAAGGTGGTTTCCCCGGTCGGTCACTGCCCACTGTTATCCTTCCCTTTCCAGATACAGGTCATAATACTTGTGCTAGCGACTGAAGGTTACCTGGACTCCGTCCTTTCCAGTGGGACCCAGGATCCGGAATCCTCCATGACGCATCCTTTCGTCTGGCAAGTGTGCACAGCGATTTAAAGCACGGATTGGGACTTCCTCTGGCTTTCCCTCGTTTTCGTATTCCTGTTATTTGTTACCAGTGAAGTTTGCATGGACTTTATTTTCTTTTGAATAAACCCCTTTCTTCATCTACACTGGTCTGTTTCGTTGGTGCCTTGCATTACAATACCATCCAATTTAAAATGTAACAACTTTATGGAGAAAAGAATGCACAGTTAATATTTAAAGGGGTATTCCTAACTGGGACATTTATGCCACACAAATAGTATATGCCATATATGTCTGACAGCTGTGAATCCAGGTCCCACCTCTGAGGGACCCTCTTCTATCTCAAGAACAGTGCGGTAAAGTGAATAGAGAGCAAGCCACCCATGTGCGGTCACCCCTGCATTCACCACTGTGTGACTTATGAAAATGGCTGAGAGCCGAATGGCCCATTTTCTGAAGTCTCACAGCAGTAAATGGTGAGGATGCTGTGCATGCGCAGTGTGCTATGTAAAATACAGTACTAGTAGTTCCATATAAAGCTCATTACATGAATAAAGCACCAGAACCAAGCTCATTACATAAATACATCACCAGAACCAAGCTCATTACATAATTAAAGAATCAAGCTCATTGCATAAATATGGCACCAGAACAAAGCTATTGGAACCACTGGAGAAGCGATTGAAGATCACTGGTTTGAGGAGAGACAGATGAAATGGATTGGGTATTTGCAGAGAAGCCGTAAGCCATAGATTATAACAGACTGGATTCAATCTCTTAATGACTTCAAAAGGACCAATAAAACGTGGAGCCACCTTGAAAGATGGCATTCTGAGCCTGATGTTTTTTGAAGAGAACTAAGCTTTGTCACCGGGAGAGGCAGATATCTGTGTTTACAGTCCCAAAAATTTTTCATCGGAACAGCATTTTATTTTTTGCACAGCCTTGGTCTCCTGCCAGACCTGAGGAAAACTTTGAAGAGTCAGCTGCCAGTAGACGAGTCAGCTGCTAGTACCCCGAAAATGCACAATGGAGAAAGGAGATTTGCCCGTTCACTTACTGGCATGATTATAGTGAGAGAATTTTGCCCAAGGGAGCAAAGTGGCCCCTGTCCCGATGGAGAATGTGTCCAACTCCACAAATAACTACAAACCGGATTCCAAAAAAGTTGGGACACTAAACAAATTGTGAATAAAAACTGAATGCAATGATGTGGAGATGGCAAATGTCAATATTTTATTTGTAATAGACCGTAGATGACAGATCAAACGTTTAATCCAAGTAAATGTATCATTTTAAAGGAAAAATACGTTGATTCAAAATTTCACGGTGTCAACAAATCCCCAAAAAGTTGGGATAAGTAGCAATAAGAGGCTGGAAAAAGTAAATTTGAGCATAACGAAGAGCTGGAAGACCAATTAACACTAATTAGGTCAATTGGCAACATGATTGGGTATAAAAAGAGCTTCTCAGAGTGGCAGTGTCTCTCAGAAGCCAAGATGGGTAGAGGATCACCAATTCCCACAATGTTGCGCAGAAAGATAGTGGAGCAATATCAGAAAGTTGTTACCCAGCGAAAAATTGCAAAGACTTTGCATCTATCATCATCAACTGTGCATAACATCATCCGAAGATTCAGAGAATCTGGAACAATCTTTGTGCGTAAGGGTCAAGGCCGTAAAACCATACTGGATGCCCGTGATCTCCGGGCCCTTAAACGACACTGCACCACAAACAGGAATGCTACTGTAAAGGAAATCACAGAATGGGATCAGGAATACTTCCAGAAACCATTGTCAGTGAACACAATCCACCGTGCCATCCGCCGTTGCCAGCTGAAACTCTACAGTGCAAAGAAGAAGCCATTTCTAAGCAAGATCCACAAGCTCAGGCGTTTTCACTGGGCCAGGGATCATTTAAAATGGAGTGTGGCAAAATGGAAGACTGTTCTGTGGTCAGACGAGTCACGATTCAAAGTTCTTTTTGGAAATCTGGGACGCCATGTCATCCGGACCAAAGAGGACAAGGACAACCCAAGTTGTTATCAACGCTCAGTTCAGAAGCCTGCATCTCTGATGGTATGGGGTTGCATGAGTGCATGTGGCATGTCTGGAAAGGCACCATCAATGCAGAAAAATATATTCAGGTTCTAGAACAACATATGCTCCCATCCAGACGTCATCTCTTTCAGGGAAGATCCTGCATTTTTCAACAAGATAATGCCAGACCACATTCTGCATCAATCACAACATCATGGCTGCGTAGGAGAAGGATCCGGGTACTGAAATGGCCAGTCTGCAGTCCAGATCTTTCACCTATAGAGAACATTTGGCGCATCATAAAGAGGAAGGTGCAACAAAGAAGGCCCAAGACGATTGAACAGTTAGAGGCCTGTATTAGGGCTCTTTCACACTTGCGTTGTCCGGATCCGGCGTGTACTCCACTTGCCGGAATTACACGCCGGATCCGGAAAAACGCAAGTGTACTGAAAGCATTTGAAGACGGATCCGTCTTCAAAATGCGTTCAGTGTTACTATGGCACCCAGAACGCTATTAAAGTCCTGGTTGCCATAGTAGGAGCGGGGAGCGGGGGAGCGGTATACTTACAGTCCGTGCGGCTCCCGGGGCGCTCCAGAATGACGGCAGAGCGCCCCATGCACATTGATGACGTGTCCATGCGATCACGTGATCCATGCGCTTGGGGCGCCCTGACGTCACTCTGGAGAGCCCCGGGAGCCGCACGGATGGTAAGTATACTACTCCCCCGCTCCCCGCTACACTTTACCATGGCTGCCAGGACTTTAGCGTCCCGGCAGCCATGGTAACCATTCAGAAAAAGCTAAACGTCGGATGCGGCAATGCGCGAAACGACGTTTAGCTTGAGGCCGGATCTGGATCAATGCCTTTCAATGGGCATTAATTCCGGATCCGGCCTTGCGGCAAGTCTTCAGGATTTTTGGCCGGAGCAAAAAGCGCAGCATGCTGCGGTATTTTCTCCGGCCAAAAAACTTTCCGTTCCGGAACTGAAGACATCCTGATGCATCCTGAACGGATTTCACTCCATTCAGAATGCATTGGGATAAAACTGATCAGGATTCTTCTGGCATAGAGCCCCGACGACGGAACTCTATGCCGGAAGAAAAGAACGCAGGTGTGAAAGAGCCCTTAGACAAGAATGGGAGAACATTCCTATTTCTAAACTTGAGAAACTGGTCTCCTCGGTCCCCAGACGTCTGTTGAGTGTTGTAAGAAGAAGGGGAGATGCCACACAGTGGTGAAAATGGCCTTGTCCCAACTTTTTTGGGATTTGTTGACACCATGAAATTCTGATTCAACATATTTTTCCCTTAAAATGGTACATTTTCTCAGTTTAAACTTTTGTTCCGTGATTTATGTTCTATTCTGAATAAAATATTAGAAGTTGGCACCTCCACATCATTGCATTCAGTTTTTATTCACAATTTGTATAGTGTCCCAACTTTTTTGGAATCCGGTTTGTACTTGGAGATATCTGAGCAGTGAAGCACTAGAGCTCAGGAGTCATCTTTTTAGAATCTACTCCCTTGCAAGTCAGAGTAAATATAAGAGTGGTTAAAGTAGAAAAGTGAGGGCTAAACTATCTATAATATTTTCCGAAACCCAGAAAGTGCTGAATTGCACGAAGACCAGATGGATGAGGCCAATTTAACACAAAAATTAAAGAGAAAGGGCCGGAAAGGAATATTAAAACTTAACTTTTAATAAGTACAACTAGAGTGTGGGCCACTACATAGACAAACAAACAAAAAAAACTCAACCGAAGCCCAATGTGCTGGCCAAGAGCTGACTACAGGACCCAGACAAGACTTACATAAAGGTTCCACTAACAGGACAAATAACCACAACTAAATACCGTAGAGTAAATCATACTTTAGACCGGTAAAAAAGGGTAGGTCTTACCGGTCCAGTTGAATTTCGTTACATGGATGTAGGACAGGCAGGTACCAATTCGGTGCGGACTAGGATTTCTACGCTCAAGGGTACTTGCTGTCACATCACGTGTCTTGATGTAAAGACGGGGTAAGGGATATAATACTGTCCCTGAAGTGCCCTACTTGGACTAGTATTCCCTAATGACCTCCTAATACGAAGACATCGCCCCGAAAGGGGCGGCCCCATCCGGAACCTTTCCCTATTCAAAAGGCCCTAGAATGCCCTATTATGTTTCGATGTAGAGGGCTTCAAGAGACAGCAACCGGATGCCCTTAAGGTGGTGTTCTATCTTCAAGGGATCACCCGGTCAAGAAACTGTGTTCCAACGCGTTTCATCAATTTAAGAGTCAGCCCCACAAATTGTCAGGGGACACGTGGCTGAGGCTAACAGACTGATGTGGAGAAGTGAGTATGGCAGGGCTCAAAGGTATCCTAATTGAAACGTGAAAAAAAGGAACCAATCAGGATCCAAAATACGAAATAAAAAAAATGACCACATCAATAGGGAATTAAACTTACGTACTATAGTGTTCTGGAGACGTGCGTATGGCTGGGCCCCTGTGTGCAGGCACAAGCAATGGTTCCAGTGTCCCCGCTAGTCTGAAAGTCTGGCGGCAGGGGCATAACCAACCGCGTGTGTTTTAAGCGCTATGGGGCCGGCCCAGAAGCACGCCCATCGCGCGTGACGTCATCACATAGTGACGTCAACCCCGCCCGTGCGCACCACTGCTCCTGGGGAGAATCAAAGTCCGGCCGTTCAGTACAGCTCCAGTGGCGTGCATAGATAACCCCACCCACTGGAGCATGCACATGGGAAAGTAAACACAGCCGGAAGGGACTACATGTCCATGGGGCATTTGCTGCAAGCAACCACTAAGGGCAAACCAAAATAAGTATTAGAGCAGTTCCCTTTAATTTTAGTTTTCTAATCTGTGCAGTACTCTGGGAGAGGCACCAACGGGCATCTCTCTCAGGGAGGCGATCTCTCTCAGTTTGCCAATTTAACACAGCAGATAGTTTTTCCAGATTCATTTGAAATGCTTGTTCAGGAATTATGTAGTCAACAAACCGAAGGAAGCTTATCTCAAAAACACACTTCTCAGATTTTGCATAGAGTCTATTTTCTCTTAAACGTTGGAGTACTGTGCAGTTGAGTCTGCAATGTTAGAGGAGGTCTGGAGAGAAGATCAGGATATCATCAAGGTACACCACTACGCAAACATAGAGCAGATACTGAAAGATTTTATTTAACAATTCTTGAAAGACCGCTGAGCATTACTAAATACTTGTAGTGACCATCTTGGATATTGAAAGCGGTCTTCCATTCATCACTCTTGATATGTTTAGATTATAAACCCCACACAGGTCCAGTTTAGTGAAGATTTTTGTACTATACACTTGGCCAAAGAGCTCAGGGATTGATGGTATCTGTTTTTTATAGTAACTGTACTGAAGCTCCAATAAGCGATACAAGGTGTGAGAGAGCCATCTTTCTTTTTAACAAAAAATGAATTCAGCTCCAGCTGGAGGCGAAGACTTGCAGATAAAACCTCTTTCTAAGTTCTCCTAAATGTAATCCAACATAGCTTAAGTTTCAGTAGGTGACTGTGGATATACTTGACCCCATGAAGGCTTTGACCCAGGCACAAAATCAATTAGGCAGTCATAAAGACGATGAAAAGGCAAAATTTTCTTCCTTTTTGTCGAAGACATTAGGAAAGCTATGATAAACCTCTGGTAGTCCTTGCAAATTCTGTGGCACAGGTGGATGTCAGACTGGCTGTACAGAGGAAAGGCATTTGGAGTGATAGTTTGGTCCTCAACATAGAATCTGGCCAGAGTCCTAATACAGAACTGGACCATGCTGACGGAGCCAGAGAAGTCTCAACAACAAAGGACTTTGGGGGAACCAGCTGAGAAATCGTCTCATTGTAGAGCACTCCCACTTGCAGATCCACGGTAGTGATGGACGAACATTGGCCGGGAAGTTTCGCGAACGCGCATTCGCGATCAAATGTTTGCTAACTGCGCGTTTGCGGCGGGCCCCATTCACTTTAATGGCAGGCGAACTTGCAGCCACCAAATACTTACCAGAAGTGCACAAATAGTCCCATGGACAGAGACATACCAGAGGGGGATCAATGGCAAAAATTCCCACAAAAAATATGTATTTTAATCAGCGGCCATTTTTATGCATCTTAAAGGGAAACTCTCAAAAATGTGCCCTGCTGCAGCCTAGAAAATTTTAATTTTAGGCCACGGGAGTACAGGCCTCAAAAATTAGGCATTCACCTGACAGAAAAGAACAAGTGATTATGTGTCTGGAGGTACACTAGGCGGTCACTGCATACAAATTTTACTGTAGGTCACTGGAGTAGATGCCCCAAAAATTAGGCATTCACCTGACAGAAAAGGCCTTTTATGCCGCTGTATATACATAAGACAAGGACCATACTTTGGTCAGAGTGGTGACGGATATATGTGGGCTGGCATGAGGAAATTCAATTACACGTAGTCGTCAGAGGAGTTGAATTCCTCCGAGATCCATGCCTCATTCATTTTTAGAAATGTGAGGTAGTCCACACTATCGTGAGCTAGGCGAGTGCGCTTATCGGTCACGATCCCCCCTGCTGAGCATTCGGTTCTTTCGGACAGGACACTCGACGAGGGGCAAGCCAAAAGTTCCTTGGCAAATTGTGCCAGCTCTGGCCACAGGTCAAGGCTGCACACCAAGTAGACCAGGGGTTCCTCGCTTCTCAGAGCGTCCACATCGGCCGTTAACCCGATGTAGTCGGACACCTGTCGGTCTAGGTGTTCCCTGAGGCTGGATCCGGAGGGTGGCTGTCGATCAGTTGGCTGCAAAAATGATCTCATATCTGAAGTGACCAACACATCTTCAAACCGCCCTCTTCTTGCAGACGTGGTAGGATTGGTACCCGCACCTGTTTCGCACCCCTCCATCTGTATTTTGTGGAAGCAGGTATATAGAACCCCTTAATCAATATTTAGTGGAAGCAGGTATATTAAACCCCTTAATCAGTATTTTGTGGAAGCAGGTTTATTGCAGGCCTCAATCAATATTTGGTGGAAGCAGTTATATCAATCCCCTTAATTAGTATTTTGTGGAAGCAGGTATATCAATCCCCTTAATTATTATTTTGTGGAAGCAGGTCTATCGCACCCCTCAATCAATATTTTGTGGAAGCAGGCATATAGAACCCCTTAATTAATATTTGGTGGAAGCAGGTATATCGCACCCCTCAATCTGTATTTTGTGGAAGCAGGTATATCAAAGCCCTTATTCAGTATTTCGTGGAAGTATTTTGTGGAAGCAGGTATATCGCACCCCTCAATCAGTATTTTGTGGAAGCAGGTATATCAAGCCCCTTAATCAGTATTTGTGGAAGCAGGTATATAGAAACCCTTAAAGGGGTATTCTCATCTTCCCTTTTCATACTTACCTTCCTTAAGCGTGACGTTCACTTCCGGGATTCTTCTCCCGGCCGGGCTGCGCTTGCGCAGAAGACTGAAGATTTTCTCCCGGCCGGGCCGCGCAATGTCCTGAACGGGCACGCTGCCGCGCATGCGCCATGGTGACTTATTCCTGGCCTGTATAGTACAGAGCTGGCCTGCGGAAGCGCGGCCCGGCGGGATTCGACAGGAGAGGTGGCCGTAACCAGGGCCGGTGCAAGGATTTTTGCCGCCCTAGGCAAGATAAAAATTGCCGCCCCCCCTTATCAGATGATCTGCCCATATCATGACATCACATATGTTCCACCCCTTTCTCAGCTTTTAAATTAAAAGAACTGCTATGTTTCCCTTACAGTTAATCCAGCTTCTTGTAGCTGTCCCTTTTTGCGGAACGGAATTGCGGACCCGGATCCGCAATTCCGATCCTGAAAAAAATAGAACATGTCCTATTCTTGTCCGCAATAGCGGACAAGAACAGGCATATTCTCTTAGTGCCGGCAATGTGCGGTCCGCAAAATGTGGAACGCACATTGCCGCTGTCCGTGTTTTGTGGATCCGCAAAACACACACGGATGTGTGAATGGACCCTAAATGTGAGGTCAATTAGTTTCCAATGTAGTATTAATAACTAAACAATTACATAATAAACATATTGCATTGTCTACTTACCACCAGGACAATAAGATGATCTGGTCTCTGGCTGCAGTCTGGCTCTGGGGACTCCCTTGTCACTCTCTTCTCCCCCCCCCCCTCCCTTGTCACTCTCTTCTCCCCCCCTTGTCACTCTGCCCCCCCTTCCCTTGTCACTCTCCCCCCCTCCCTTGTCATTCTCATTTTACACCCCCCTTGTCACTCTCATTTTGCACCCCCTCCTCCCTTGTCATTCTCATTTTACACCCCCCCTTGTCACTCTCATTTTGCACCCCCCCTTGTCACTCTCATTTTACACCCCCCCTTGTCACTCTCATTTTACACCCCCCTTGTCACTCTCATTTTGCACCCCCTCCTCCCTTGTCACTCTCATTTTACACCCCCCTTGTTCACTCTCATTTTACACCCCCCCTTGTCACTCTCATTTTACACCCCCCCCTTGTCACTCTCATTTTACCCCCCCTTGTCACTCTCATTTTGCACCCCCCCTTGTCACTCTCATTTTACACCCCCCCTGTCACTCTCATTTTACACCCCCCCTTGTCACTCTCATTTTACACCCCCCCTTGTCACTCTCATTTTACCCTCCCCTTGTCACTCTCATTTTGCACCCCCCCCTTGTCACTCTCATTTTACACCCCCACTTGTCACTCTCATTTTACACCCCCCCTTGTCACTCTCATTTTATACCCCCCCTGTCACTCTCATTTTACCCCCCCTTGTCACTCTCATTTTGCACCCCCCCTTGTCACTCTCATTTTACACCCCCCCTTGTCACTCTCATTTTACACCCCCCCTTGTCACTCTCATTTTACCCCCCCCTTGTCACTCTCATTTTGCACCCCCCCCTTGTCACTCTCATTTTACACCCCCCCTTGTCACTCTCATTTTACACCCCCCCTTGTCACTCTCATTTTATCCCCCCCTTGTCACTCTCATTTTGCACCCCCCCTTGTCACTGTCATTTTACACCACCCCCCTTGTCACTCTCATTTTACACCCCCCCGTCACTCTCATTTTACACCCCCCCGTCACTCTCATTTTACACCCCCCCATCACTCTCATTTTACACCCCCCCGTCACTCTCTTTTTCCCCCCCCCCCCGTCACTCTCATTTTACACCCCCCCCGTCACTCTCATTTTACACCCCCCGTCACTCTCATTTTACACCCCCCCACCCCGTCACTCTCATTTTACACCCCCCCTCCCCTCCCCTTCCCTTGTCACCTCTAGTTTAGCGTGGCCGAGCTCTGTTCGGTCCGCGGTACAGGAGCATTTGTTTCTTGTACCCGGCCGGACTGACAGGAAGTGCACACTAAGTGAGCACTTCCTGTCAGTCCGGCCGGGTACAGGAAACAAAAGCTCCTGTACCGCGGACCGAACAGAGCTCGGCCACGCTACACTAACAACAGCAGTAGCACAGAGCAGACACAGCAGGCTGCGCAGCACTGAGCCGGAGATTCTTTAGAGCAGGAAGCGCTCAGGAGGCGCAGCATGAGGGGCGCCGCCTGTCGGCCGCCCGAACTTATGTAACCAACTTTTTTTTTTTTTTACACCGCAAAAGGGCGCCCCCTGCTAGATGGCGCCCTAGGCGACTGCCTAAGTTGCCTTACTGGTGGCGCTGGCCCTGGCCGTAACCAGGGGAGACCAAAGACAACATCAGGTAAGAGGGGACTTATTTTCTAAAAAAGGGTGGGAATTGGGTAATAACATGTATTTAGAAAAATTATCACTGTCAAATCATTAACAGATTTAACAGTGATCATTAAGATGAGAATACCCCTTTAATCAATATTTGGTGGAAGCAGGTATATCGCACCCCTCAATCAGTATTTTGTGGAAGTAGGTATATCGCAGGCCTCAATCAATATTTGGTGGCAGCAGGTATATCGCACCCCTCAATCAGTATTTTGTGGAAGCAAGTATATCAAACCCCTTAATCAGTATTTTGTGGAAGCAGGTATATTGTACCCCTCAATCAGTTGTTATAATAGCGCTTGTCTCTCTATATACCTGCGGTATCGCAGCAGAACTGCACACAACTGCTGCACAATACAAATGCACTATGTACTTTCTATGTTAGAAATTATATTATAGGTATATCACACCCCTCAATTATTTTTTGGGGGCAACAGGTATATTACACCAGTTGCAATTAGTTATTCCAATAGTGTTTGTCCCTCTATATAGCTGCGGTATTGCAGCAGAACCGCACACAACTGCTGCACAATACAAATGCACTATAATATACAAACCGGATTCCAAAAAAGTTGGGACACTATACAAATCGTGAATAAAAACTGAATGCAATGATGTGGAGGTGCCAACTTCTAATATATTATTCAGAATAGAACATAAATCACGGAACAAAAGTTTAAACTGAGAAAATGTACCATTTTAAGGGAAAAATATGTTGAATCAGAATTTCATCGTGTCAACAAATCCCAAAAAAGTTGGGACAAGGCCATTTTCACCACTGTGTGGCATCTCCCCTTCTTCTTACAACACTCAACAGACGTCTGGGGACCGAGGAGACCAGTTTCTCAAGTTTAGAAATAGGAATGTTCTCCCATTCTTGTCTAATACAGGCCTCTAACTGTTCAATCGTCTTGGGCCTTCTTTGTTGCACCTTCCTCTTTATGATGCGCCAAATGTTCTCTATAGGTGAAAGATCTGGACTGCAGACTGGCCATTTCAGTACCCGGATCGTTCTCCTACGCAGCCATGATGTTGTGATTGATGCAGAATGTGGTTTGGCATTATCTTGTTGAAAAATGCAGGGTCTTCCCTGAAAGAGATGACGTCTGGATGGGAGCATATGTTGTTCTAGAACCTGAATATATTTTTCTGCATTGATGGTGCCTTTCCAGACATGCAAGCTGCCCATGCCACACGCACTCATGCAACCCCATACCATCAGAGATGCAGGCTTCTGAACTGAGCGTTGATAACAACTTGGGTTGTCCTTGTCCTCTTTGGTCCGGATGACATGGCGTCCCAGATTTCCAAAAAGAACTTCGAATCGTGACTCGTCTGACCACAGAACAGTCTTCCATTTTGCCACACTCCATTTTAAATGATCCCTGGCCCAGTGAAAACGCCTGAGCTTGTGGATCTTGCTTAGAAATGGCTTCTTCTTTGCACTGTAGAGTTTCAGCTGGCAACGGCGGATGGCACGGTGGATTGTGTTCACTGACAATGGTTTCTGGAAGTATTCCTGATCCCATTCTGTGATTTCCTTTACAGTAGCATTCCTGTTTGTGGTGCAGTGTCGTTTAAGGGCCCGGAGATCACGGGCATCCAATATGGTTTTACGGCCCTGACCCTTACGCACAGAGATTGTTCCAGATTCTCTGAATCTTCGGATGATGTTATGCACAGTTGATGATGATAGATGCAAAGTCTTTGCAATTTTTCGCTGGGTAACACCTTTCTGATATTGCTCCACTATCTTTCTGCGCAACATTGTGGGAATTGGTGATCCTCTACCCATCTTGGCTTCTGAGAGACACTGCCACTCTGAGAAGCTCTTTTTATACCAATCATGTTGCCAATTGACCTAATTAGTGTTAATTGGTCTTCCAGCTCTTCGTTATGCTCAAATTTACTTTTTCCAGCCTCTTATTGCTACTTGTCCCAACTTTTTTGGGATTTGTTGACACCGTGAAATTTTGAATCAACGTATTTTTCCTTTAAAATGATACATTTACTCGGATTAAACGTTTTATCTGTCATCTACGTTCTATTACAAATAAAATATTGACATTTGCCATCTCCACATCATTGCATTCAGTTTTTATTCACAATTTGTTTAGTGTCCCAACTTTTTTGGAATCCGGTTTGTACTTTATATGTTAGAAAGTATTATAAGTATATCACATCCCTCAGTATATCACACCTATCGATAGCACACCTATACCAGTCCTTAAAAGGACTTTTGTGGCCCTATTAGCTAGTGTTTGGTGTCCCTAACAGTCTGTCCCTGCTCCACAAAGCAACCTCTCCCTACACTGGCAAAACACAGAATGTAAAATGGCTGCCAGATCGGGTTCTGTTATAGGGTGGGGGTGTGTCCATGTGCTGAAACATCTCAATTGGCTGTCCTGTCCCACCTGATGGATGTGTCATGGGACAAAGTTCGGCGCAATGCAAAAGAATATGGCGCATGGGAACATTGCCATATGTTCGCATGTTCAGCGAATCGCGAACGAGCAAAGTTTGCCGCGAAATTACCGCAAGGCCATCTCTAATCCACGGTAACAAATTGAATGGATTTGGAGCGTGCCATTGCAGGTGTATCTGATACAAATTCATCATGTCCTGATGTAGGAAGTTTCCTGACGAACTGGAATCCAGTAGGGCCCACACAGTGAACTGAGTAACGAGAAAAGATAAGGTCTCAGGTAAGACCAATCTTAGTGGGGACAGATCTTTACTTAGGGAAGCCTCTCCTACTGATCCTAGGCTTTGGAGTTTCCCAGCTTATGAAGGCAAGTGCAGATGAAATTAACCTTGTCTTCACAATCCATAAAAGACCCTCCCAGGGTCAAAGATAAGGCTTCATTATTGCAGTCCAGCTTTAAGGGACAGGGTTTAGAGCTGAATAGTATGTTGGCCCACTGTGAGAGTTCCTTGATGTAGCCGTAGTAAGGATTAAGCCACTAAGGATGTGCGTATTGGGTCCTCAAAACCTCTCCTGAAATTTTCCAGAAATAGCTGCAGATTGCTTGTGACAGGATCACTTTTTTCTGACAAGGGGTTTGCTAAGACTAGGGCCTCTCTTGCCAGATGAGAGATTATGAATGCCACCTTGGTCCGGTCAGTATGCAATTGGTAGGATAACAGCTCAAAATTTTTAGTGCATTGATAAATGAATCCTCAACATTGTTTGGGGTCTCCTTTATAATGTTGAGGAGGCAAAAGACAGGAACGGAGCCTTTAGGGCAAGTGGCCTAAGGAGGTGATACAATTACTGTAGTAGCAGAGAGGGAGTTCAGGCAAGCAGAGACATTGTACAGATAGGACAGTATTTGGTAAGGGCGTTAGCCTGGCAGTCCCCTGGTATTCACTCTTTGACCACTGCACAGGGATCTGGACTTCATTACGGAGGAGCCACCAGGCTGCTGCCTCCTGAGATAGTCCCATCTTAATGCCACGTGCTGTGCCCTTGATGTGATAGCAGCATACAGTGTGCCCCTGAATACAATCATGTCACATCCTATACCTCCTGAAAATAATGTACCACACATACTGAACATACTCTGTGCCCCCATACTGTGCCACATGTCATGTGCCCTCTTATATAGTGCTACATGCTCTGTGACACATGCCTTGTGCCTTCTTATATAGTGTCACCAGCTCTGTGCCCCCGTATATAGTGCTACATGCTCTGTGCCCACATACTGTGCCATATGCTTTATGCCCCACACAGTACCACATATCATGTAACCCCTTATATAGTGCTAAATGCTCTGTGCCTCCTTATATAGTGTCACATGCTCAGGAGCAGATTAAGCGCATGATAGGCCCGGGGCTGTCTACCAAACTTGGGCCTCTCCCTCCATACTAGTTTAGTTGTTTTTTTTTTTGTATGAATAGGCTGCAGTGCTTTGTGAGTGCCATGGTCTCTTCCTAGGCCAAATGACATCTCCAGACTAAAATAAATACCCCAAATTGGCTCCTAATCTTTAAAATTTGGTCACCAAATTTAAATTACATATAATTATAATAAAAAAGACTTGGAGGAGAATACAGCACCACATACCTCTTATATCCAGGGACATATCTTGTCATGTAGACCTTTTCTTTCCTCTTCTCCTCCTTTTGACCCAGACCGCCATGAAAAATTCTTTCAGCAGCATCTCATCTCTACAGAGTTTGTTACACAGATACGTTAGATTTCAAAATTTTTCCATTAAACTCCCCATCCTGGTGTCCCAACAATGTCATCCTGCTGCCACCCCCAATGCTGTGTCCGTGGTGCTCCCCAATGCCCCAGGTACTATACTGCTGAAAAAACTGTGACCCCAGTAGACATAATTGGGGTTATTTATCAAACTGGTGTAAAGTAGAACTAGATTTCCAAAGGAGCTGTCAAAAATGAAAGGTGGAATCTGATTGGTTGCTATGGGCAACTAAGCCAGTTCTAATGTACACCAGTTTGATTAATGACCCCAAATTTCCCTAATGTCTACAGCAGTTTCTAATGTCCCCTAGAGTGCCCCCAGTAATTATAACACCCTATATTGTGCGCCAGGTAATAATCCCTGTATAGTGTCCCCAAAAATAATGTCCCTGTAATAGAAATGCCCCTACAGTGCCTCCCCAATAGAAACGTCCCCCACACTGCCCCCATATAGTAATTTGCCCCCAACACTGCCCCATATAGTAATTTGCCCCCACACAGTAATCCCCCATAATAATTTTCTCCCACATAGTAATCTGCCCCCACACAGCCAGCCCCAATATAGTAATCTGCCCCCACACAGCTAGCCCCAATATAGTAATCTGCCCCCACACAGCTAGCCCCAATTTAGTAATCTGCCCCCACACAGCCAGCCCCAATATAGTAATTTGTCCCCACACAGCCAGCCCCAATATAGTAATCTGCCTCCAGACAGCCAGACCGGATCTAGTAATTTGCCACCACACAGCCAGACCGGATATAGTAATTTGCCCCGATGTACTGTCCCTTCACTAATATGTCCTCCTGTGCCCCCCATGTCCCCCATAGTTGCCACATAAAAAATAAAAATAAAATAAACGCTATATTTATTTATTTATTTTATGCACTTATATAGCGTTACTATATTCTGCAGCGCTTTACAGACATTAGCATCCAACTGTCCCCAATGGGGCTCACAATCTAAGTTCCCTATCAGTAATTCTTTGGAGTGTGGGAGGAAACTAGAGTACCCGAAGGAAACCCACGCAAACACAGGGAGAACATACAAACTCCATGCAGATGTTCTCCTTGATCGGATTCGAACCTAGGACCCCAGCGCTGCAAGGCACCAGTGCTAGCCACTGTGCTGCCCGTATACTCACCTATGTGTGTCCAGGCACGCGATGGCAGGTGCGCACACATCACTGTGCTGCATCCCGACACAGGCGCGCGATGTCATAACGCCTGCGCCAGGATTTCCCTACCGCATAGGCCTCAGGCCTACTAGGCCTGAAGCCTATGGCGGTGATCAACGGCGGGGGCAGGGAACTATGCGCTCCCGTGCCCCGCCGCAGCATGTGAGCGTTCGGGTCGGCATTGGGCCCCCCAGCGATGCCGGGCCCGGGGATGCCGACCTGAACACCCCTATTATAATTCGGGGGGCGTGACCGTATAAATAGTCACTGGCCAACGTTTCGGTCCTACATGGACCTTGTTTACGGCCTGGTACAAATATGAACAAAAGAACATAATGTAAACTGATGTGTACATGATTATAAGCAACAGTAAAGTACATGATTAGCAATTCAGAATTAATAATGATTAGAAAAGACATAAGACATAGTAGCGGTAATATGGAGTACACACTGTGACAATAGTACTGGGAAATAGGGTGGTGGAATCACTTCAGACGGTGGTGATTGGGAGACTGGAACTGGAAGTCTGTGAAGTCCAAAAGTGAAATTAGATAAGTATGAATGAAATGAGCTTGTATCAGACATGGTAGTAATATATAAATTGCATGTATATTCTCTGAAAGTAGTACTACTTCTTATAGGTATGAAGGCATCCAGAAAATATGTAGGGTCACTGATTATGTAAATTAGTATATAGGCATCGATATCACTGATGGTATGATTATGCTGTCAGTAATCTGAATAGGGGGCAAGGGAAGCCAGCATACAAAAAAACAGAGTCCCTCCACACCCCACAGAATTTGAAAAGTGAGGAACATATTGCTTTGAACATACTACAATCTAACAAATCCATTACTATTAAACCAGCCAATAAAGATGGTGCAATAGTCGTAATGGACATTTCAGCTTACATCCACGAAATTCAGAGACAACTGGCAGATACCATACCACTACTTACGAACAAGTTCCATATAACCCTACCTTACAACTCAAAAGAGGAATCACCACCTTTCTCGACCACCACCTGCAATTAGTCACTATTGATAAACCCACATATTCTTTTCTCCTTAATGACAACCCTATTTCCCCAGTATTTTACATACTACCGAAAATTCATAAAAATCTGACACATCCACCAGGTAGACCTATTGTGGCTTCTACAGATTCTCTACTCTCTCCACTATCTGTTTTTCTTGAAAAAAAAATTGACTCCACTAGTCAAACTAACACGCTCAATTCTCCTGGATACATCTCACTTCCTATCTATTTTGTCGAATCTCGCAAATATGCCCTCGGAAAGCCTACTTATAACACTTGACGTTAATAGCCTCTATACCTCCATTTCCCATGACAAAGGTATTCAAGCAGTCTCTACACTTTTGACAACCTCTGAACTTACTTCGTCAACACAGAGCTTTTGCATACAATTATTACAATTTGTATTACAGCACAACTTCTTCATGTTCGGTGACAACTTTTACATTCAAAAGAAAGGGACCGCCATGGGCGCAAACGTGGCACCACCTTAAGCCAATGCCTTTATGGCCATTTTCGAAGAAGAATGGGTGTACCCCAATGATCTATTTCAGACACACACAATGATATGGCACAGATACATTGGCGATGTATTTTGCATTTGGAAAGGAGACAAGAATTCATTTTCTGACTTTTTGACATACATCAATGACAGTGACCCAGATTTACAGTTCACATCACACATAGATTCACAGTCCATCAATTTTCTAGACACAGTCGTCAACAAAACACCCCAGGGTACCCTGACCACTGACCTCTACCGGAAACCGACGGATCGTAATACTGTTCTCCATTATTCTAGCTGCCATCCCTATACTACAAAGAACTCTCTACCCCGATCCCAATTTCAAAGAGTTGCTAGAATTGTCACGGATCCTGCCCTTCGCAAACAACGTGTACAAGAAATTTGGAAGAAAGAGGATACACCACCCCCCTACTTCAGCGTGAACATTCCCTTCCTTCACGTCAATCATACAACTTGAATACTACTTCATCCACGCCATGCCTTCCATTAGTTGTAACCTACCATCCTTTTATACCTAGAATCCAAACTATAATACACAAACACTGGTCCGTCCTCAAACAGTCATATCCCGACATTCCGGAATTTCAAAACCCGATTAGAATATGCTATAAAAGACCACAAAACCTCAAAGATAGACTAGTCAAGGCTGACTATGGCCCACTGAAACCATCTATCAAACAGTCTAGCAGCTAGCTTAACACCAATCAAAACAGGTACCTATCCCTATCTCAACTGCGCGCAATGCACGAATGTCATTAGAGGAAACAGAATTATTCATCCACAGTCAGGCAAAATCTATCACCCAAAAGGTTTTTTCACATGTGCATCCTCCTACATGGTCTATCTAATACGTTGCCCATGTGGCCTCGCATACGTGGGGGAAACCACCTAATGTGTGCGAGACAGCATCTCTAAACACAAATCGGACATTCACTGTCAAAAAACCGAACTACCGTTTCCATACCATTTAATTTCCGCTAAACACCAGGTCAACCAACTAAAATTCCAAATCCTAGAACAAGTAACATCGGCGAGACGCGGAGGCAATAGGACTGCACGTTTGAAACAAAGACAGGCATACTGAATCTTAGAACTTAATACCTTGGTACCATGTGGATTAAACAGAGACTTCGATTTCTGTATCTCTTGATTTTTGCATCTCTTGATTTTTGTATCTCCTGATTTTTGTATCTCCTGATTGCTGTATCTGCTGTGTCCTCTGTATGACTTCATTTCTTCCCCTTTTAACGATATATGCCGTAGTTCCCTCTGAATGTATATCTACATATACATGATCACTATGTTATAACAAATAACTATTTTTACGTATACTAATTTTCTTTATTTTTACTCTCCACAGACGAAATGATCCCTATCAGACAGGTAGTATCTCCCAATATAGTAAGATACCTATAGAAATAACTATCCCTATCCTTATTAATCATAGCTTACTTACATGATTACCTTTAGCCTATTTACCCTATTTATCTGTATCCCAACAGCATTTAATTAATAACTCCTTGATATATAGCTTTTTTACTAAGTTCTACTTAACCCAATTTAATTTGGTTTACAGGTTTACTAATTATGTCCCTATAACGCTTCTTCATCGTAATGCATATTCATCTGAGTGGCAAATTGTAGTTCTCTGCCCTTACATAGCACTATTACAGCGCTCCTAGAGCTGTCTGTGCCAGTGCCCTCATTATAC
Source organism: Bufo bufo (assembly GCF_905171765.1). Taxonomy (NCBI): domain Eukaryota; kingdom Metazoa; phylum Chordata; class Amphibia; order Anura; family Bufonidae; genus Bufo; species Bufo bufo. The sequence continues at coordinate 51,870,578 of NC_053394.1, forward strand.
CTCCCTGTACTACTGCACATGCGCCCGCTCTTACAACGTCTGTACGCCAAGCCAGCATCTAAAACAGACTTCACTGCCCATGTGCACGCCTCTGACGCCAGGCGCCCGGCATAGCGTGCCGAGCGCCTGCGCGCGTCTTTATAAAGTCCAATACCGGCATAGCACTTACACGTCATCCGCTTTATATTATGTCTACATAACTAAGGTATGAATTTATTGACTATCATTGTACCTTTTACCATTGCACTCCCGAGGGACTCTGTTATTTTGTATGCTGGCTTCCCTTGCCCCTATTCAGATTACTGACAGCATAATTATACCATCAGTGACATCGATGCCTATATACTAATTTACATAATCAGTGACCCTATATATTTTCTGGATGCCTTCATACCTATAAGAAGTAGTACTACTTTCAGAGAATATACATACAAGTTATATATTACTACTACCATGTCTGATACAAGCTCATTTCATTCATACTTATCTAATTTCACTTTTGGACTTCACAGACTTCCAGTTCCAGTCTCCCAATCACCACCGTCTGAAGTGATTCCACCACCCTATTTCCTAGTACTATTGTCATAGTGTGTACTCCATTTTACCGCTACTATGTCACTATGTCTTATGTTTTTTCTAATCATTATTAATTCTGAATTGCTAATCATGTACTTTACTGTTGCTTATAATCATGTACCCATCAGTTTATATTATGTTCTTTTGTTCATATTTGTACCAGACCGTGAACAAGGTCCATGTAGGACCGAAACGTTGGCCAGTGACTATTTATACGGATGGATTAAAACAATGAAATAAAAATAATTAAATAAATAAGAAATCATTACAAAATTTCTTCAGAGTGCCGTGGTTTCTGCCAATACTGCTATCACCTTTTACCACTCAGCACTGCCTATCTCAAAGAGGAGTGCCGTTCAATTCTCTTGCTCAACCATCCCTGGGAATGTCTTGACCCACCTGGGAATGCCCACTCATGGAAGGGGCTATATTAAACCAACCCATTATCGGCCAGGGACAGCCCGAATTTGCTGAGACTGTCTCTGAAAATCAGGGACAGTCTCGACAGATTCGGGACAGTTGGCAACTGCGGGACAGGCATAAGCATGGGCACTTTGATCTCGACCAGACAGGCCAGCTTTCACTCTTCATGCAGATCAATGAGCCTTGGGCTCCTCTGATCCTGTGGCCAGTTCACCGGTTGTCCTTCTATGAACCATTCTTGGTAAGCACTAACCTCTGCATTCTAGGAACACATAAGACCTGCCTTTTTGGAGATACTCTTTTGTCTTGATATCACAATTTTCAAAGTTTCTCAGATGCTTACAATTGCCCAATTTTTCTTGCTTCCATATGCAACGGACAGGCTCCTACCAGGGATCCCTTAAAGTAAAAGGAGTACCTGGCCTGTCGTGATGCCACTTGCTTTGCAGCGGGCGGTTGACAGCGTCTGGGGTATCCCTTGAGGTTTTTATGAAATATATCCTTCTCATACAGCAAGTAAATGTGACGCCAGTGGCAGTTAAGCAACGAGGACATGGAGTCCCTTTGTAGATGGTACTGTTGGTACCCAGGGTAGGATTCCCAGAGTGGTGTAGAGTGGCCTACAGTCTCTGTAGATGTTGTATACACGTGTCACGGTGTTGCTACCTGGATATCCTTGGATCCCAGACGTGGTGTAGTCCGAAGCAGTGCAAAAAGGGTAGTTGAACTTGGATGATGAATAAGTAGAATAAATGGAGTCAAGACTTGTAGTAACGTTGAACATAGCTTTACTTGGCATAAACGGTAATCCAAACAGTTTCCAAACGGTATCTTGGTCATCAGCAGGTATTGGCTTAACTTTAGAAAATATAGTAATGAAGGGCAGGCACTCAATTTATGGGTTCATGAGAAAGTGAGATTCATTAATATATTTTCTAAATTTAACACAATTGACAAGGGTGAGTCATATTGGGCAAGAGCACCTATTTCCAGAAAACCAGTGGAGAGCCGCCTTTCTGTTATATAATTGGCTTAACTTTGGCAGGCAAATACTTCTCTACAACAATCTCAGCTCTGCGATGCTAGCTGGAGTAAACAGGAACTTTCCTCTTCTGCTGGAACTTAGTTTAGCTGTCTGTAGTCTGTCTCTTACTTTAATCCTAGGAACTTCTGGTCCTGGCTTTGGAGTACCTCAAGCTCTAGCTTCAGCTTGGATGAAGGCAATGTGAGCCTAGGAGGGGACAAGCAACCATGCAGACTTCAGAAACAGGGCCTCTTGGCACAGCAGAGCAAGCAGTGCTGGCCGACACACAACCTCTCCCTACAGAGGGTGGACCAGACACTAACTAACTAACTCCTCCCTCTCTAGAAAGGCTGGGAGGAACCAGAAGGTTCCTCTCCAGAGAAACTATCTCTGCCAATGCTGCCGCCATCTGCTGATATACCAGGTAATTACATGAACATATCAGTTACAGGAATAAATATGCACGGTGAAGATAAATACACTATTGCATTAGATGACACTTTTCATTGGCCTATAGGAAGTGGTAGAAATGTGCCAAGGAGTGGTAATGGCACTCTGGGACATTACACATACTTACCAACCTTTAAGTTGGTAAAATTGGGGCCTCCAAAACCTTGGCCCTGGGAAGGCCCAGTTATGGATGGGGTTATTTGACAGGTTAAATTTGCTAGGACTGTCTCTAAAAATCAAGGACTGTCCCGGCAAATTCAGTACAGTGGGCAACTATGTGCTTCCACCACATCATCTTTAATAACTGATTGTTTACACGCTGTCTAATATATCCCACCCCTTGAATGCCGCCATTGTCATCCATGTTCTTTACTTCAATGTCAATATTTATGTTAATGGTGGCTGGAGTTGTCTTAGAAAGAATGGAAAAAAATCTGCTCCTTTCTTGATTGAAAAAGACCTACCAAAGGACCTGTGCTGAACATGATGACATCTCCGCGCGCTCCCAGCATGATCATGTGGTGATGTCATCACTGATGTGGTGATCACACTGGGAGTCATCACGCTCAGCGCAAGTCCTTTGGCCTTTCCACTTAAGAGAGGAGCGGAGGAGGTGATATATTGCACTAGAGTATTACCGTTCTAACAGCCGTTAGACGGGTGCACGTCTGTCTAAGCGGTCGTTAAAAACATTCCCATTGATTGATAGGCTGAATGGGGTTTTAACATAGTGATTCATGATTAATTCGTAGCAAATCAAATTCATTTTCAAACTTCGACGAAGCTGCCAAATTGAATTTTTCTAAACTTAGTTTATCTCTAATGTTAAAGGGAACCTGTCACCGGGATTTTGTGTATAGAGCTGAGGACATGGGTTGCTAGATGGCCGCTAGCACATCCACAATACGCAGTCCCCATAGCTCTGTGTGCTTTTATTGTGTAAAAAAACCAATTTGATGCATATGCAAATTAACCTGAGATGAGTCCTGTCCCTGACTCATCTCACACACAGGACTCATCTCAGGTTAATTTGCATATGTATCAATTCTTTTTTTTTTACACAATAAAAGCACACAGAGCTATGGGGACTGTATATTGCGGATGTGCTAGCGGCCATCTAGAAACCCATGTCCTCAGCTCTATACCCGAAATCCCGGTGACAGGTTCCCTTTAACGTTATGGCTGATTGATGTAACGCTATAGACCATTCCCAGAAAGTGAGCACAGCTTAAAGGTTTATAAACAGTGCAATTTAGCTTTATTCACATAAAGGGGTTTTCTGGTACTTAGATATTGATTTCCTATCCTCAAGATAGGTCATCTATATGAGATCTGTGGGGGTTCAACACGTGGCACTACACCAATCTGCTGTTTTGGACAGCCAGTGATGCCAGAAACTAGACAATGGATGGAAGGACTATGTCTGGTTTGCGGCTCCAGCATACTGCAGCTCAGCTCCTATTCACTTGAGGTTTAACACTGACAGATGTAAGGTTAGGCATATGGGAAGGAAAAATGCAAGTCACCAGTACATACTAAATGGTGGACAGCCAACTAAACTGTAGAAACCAGTGTCCCAGAAAGATTATGAAAATTAAATTTAGTTAAGGCTACTTTCACACTAGCGTTTTTTTGTGGATCCGTCATGGATCTGCAAAAACGCTTCCGTTACAATAATACAACCGCATGCATCCGCCATGAACGGATCCAGTTGTATTATGTCTTCTGTAGCCTTGACGAATCCGTCTTGAACACAATTGAAAGTAAATGGGGGACGGATCCGTTTTTCTATTGTGTCAGAGAGAGGGATCTGTTTGGCTCCGCTTCATCAGGTGGAAGGCAAAACGCTGCAGGTGCAGTACGCAGCCCTGCAGGGTATTGCGATGGTGAGGTCACGGTTAATAGGCAAAACGAGGGTTGCTCTTGGTACTCACAGTTCATAGGAGACCCTGGGCAGGTGTACAGCAGTGATAGAGAGGCTGGCACAGAAGTCCTCTGGGGCACTCTCAATGTATAGGGACCAGGCCGATGGTAGATGAGGTGCCCTGGGTGTTGCAGGTTTAATGTGCCGGTGGCAAGGTCCCTTTAAGTTCGTGACGCCAGTAACGGTAACGGTGGCACACCGATTTATAATAGGAATAATTGAGGAACACGATGTTGTGGTGAACCAAAACTTCCTTTTACTGGAAACAATCAACTATTTACAGTCTTTTGTTCAGTTCCATATGTCAGCAGCAGTCACAAGCAGGCTTATACAAATGGCAGGCACAATGTTCTTGCAAGATACTCAGAGGGTTTACACAGTTACAGATCAGGCTGCACTTTTCCTCAGAAATCCTGTCTGTCTTTATCCCAAGGCCCTACGCCCTATTGTTGGCTTTATCCTTGGTTAGGGAAACTTCCTCAGGTATATGTCCTTGCTTTTAAATAAATCCTTCTGCCCTTCAGCTCTCTTGTCTGGCTGGAATACTGTCTCTGCTCTGTTATGGGAGCTTGGTTTCTCTCAGGAGGCAGACCCTTCTCCTGGTGGGGCAACTAGAAGCCTGGACTGTCTAGCTGCATGTCAGAACCTGGCCTTCAGCTCCTGCCTGGCTAAAGTGCCCGCTCTGAACAGGACCTGACTATATATATTAGGGGTTCCCTAGCTCCCTCTACTGTCTAGGTTGAGGAACTGCACCCCAACAGGCCTGATACACAGATAAAGCAGGGAAAATGCACATAAAACATAGCAATATACATTAAAATGTAATGTAAAATACAATGCCACTGTTCCACAGGAGGTGGAGAACAACGTTGCCCAATTGACCCTTGTGTAGTGCCCACCTTTACCTAGTGGGACACTACATAGGCAGTGTTTTGTTGTCCGCCTCCAGAGCGGAATGTTGACTGATCGGAGGCAAACTGATGCATTCTGAGCGGATCCTTTTCCATTCAGAATGCATTAGGGCAAAACTGATCCATTTTGGACCGCTTCTGAGAGTCCTGAACGGATCTCACAAACGGAAAGCCAAAACGCGAGTATGAAAGTAGCCTTAGAAAAAAGACGACTGAAGGGAGATCTAATTACTATGTATAAATATATCAAGGGTCAGTACAGAGAACTCTCCCATCATCTATTTATCCCCAGAACTGTGACTGTGACGAGGGGACATCCTCTGTGTCTGGAGGAAAGAAGGTTTGTACACAAACATAGAAGAGGATTCTTTACGGTAAGAGCAGTGAGACTATGGAGCTCTCTGCCTGAGGAGGTGGTGATGGTGAGTACAATAAAGGAATTCAAGAGGGGCCTGGATGAATTTCTGGAGTGTAATAATATTACAGGCTATAGCTACTAGAGAGGGGTCGTTGGTCCAGGGAGTTATTCTGATTGCCTGATTGGAGTCGGGAAGGAATTTTTCCCCCTAAAATGAGGAAAATTGGCTTCTACCTCACAGGGTTTTTTTTTTTTGCCTTCCTCTGGATCAACTTGCAGGATAACAGGCCGAACTGGATGGACAGAGGGATTTTTTCAGCCTTACAAACTATATTACTATGTTACTAGCAGCTGAGCTGCAGTACTCCGGCATGACCACTATACTGTACACAGAACGCTGTGCTTCTGGCCCCATCCACTATACAGCCCAAAACAACTGATCTGTGGGGGTGTCGGTGTTGGGACCCCCCACTTATCTGATATGGATGACCTATCCTGAGGATAGACAATCACTATCTAAGTACCGGAAAACCCCTTTGAATGTGGTTGACTTGCAATACCTGACACAACCTATAGACAAGGGTAGCGCTGTTACTGAAAAAAATAGAAGCAGAAATTTTTGTTGCAATCTCATAAATCCTTTTTAATAACACACGATTAAAAAAATAAGCCACGGATGTAACATGTCCCAGCAGCAAAACCAGTCCGAGCCTCGAGACATTTGTCAAAATCTGCTGAAGTACGGGGGAGCCAATCCTGCCGAGCAATCAGTAAGAAGTGTCCGGCTGACGGGCTGTAAAGACTTTCTGCTACACTTCCCTCTTGTGTTCCTCTCACCATGCAGTATTTCTGCACAGTGCAGGAAGCCAATTCATTGCAATGCTGAAAAGCTGGATTTATTGTCTGAAACCCTCCCATCTGGACGAGATATTACCAAAATTATATATAAGCCAGTTAGTAAACACTTTGGCGCATTGTCTGTTGTTCCCATAATCACCCTTAATAACGACTCACATCAATATGGTCTTTAACAAGATTTGGGAGTTAATGTGATAAGAGGCAGGTCAGGGAGCGAGGCAGAGCCCTTACACATGTTTGTGAAGAACAAATTGAATCAGCTCTAAATTGGCCTCTCTTGTCGGCCGGAGACGCAGCCGAGAGTTCGGGGGGCTGCTGCGAGTTAGATTTTAACCTCGTGCAGAAAATGCACTTAAGCAGATTAAAGTAAAATAGGGCGGTTGGTGGATGGATGTGCTATGTAATTGCAGCTGTGCTAATGGCTTCCTGTGTGCTCTGGCACGGCAGCAAGCAGTGAGGTCACATCAAGTGGTATCAGCCGGCGGAAAAGGTGGCAAAGCTGAAATTCTGCCACCCAACCCCAACATAAATATAAAAAAAAAAAACAACATAAAAATAAACCATAAAAAAAGCACAAAAAAAAATCTATATATATTTTTTTCATTTTTGCACAATCATCATTTCTCTAATTGTATAGCTGAAGTCATAGAAGAATGATAATTTTCAGCTACTAAACCCATATTTTCACCTATTCCGCCAGCAATTATGTCAATGGGCTGCTGCAATTTTATCAATTTAATATAATGCAATTTAGTGGGTTATGGAGGGGGGGGGGGGCTACTAAAGAGAGGAAACAGTGTATTTCATCTTCTTTATCCAATCTGACAGACCTTTTAAATGTATCCCCTAATATAGGTTTAGCAGAGCTGAGTGTGTTGGATTTAGGAGCACTGAGTTGGCGACTGGGTACAGAATCCTGATTTGAAGTTTGTGAATTATTTTTTAGGGCTACACGAAGTGCCCAGACTGCAAATACCCTCTCTTCGGTAGACCTGCAAAGTGGTCATGGACTGTCCCTGACCTTCCCACATTGCCTCATTTTCTACAAAATGTTAGGTTACTTTCACACTTGCGATGTTGTTTTCCAGTATTGAGATCTAGGCAGAGGATCTCAATACTGGAAGAAAAAAAAAAAACGTGACAGATCCATTTTTTTTAGGAGCCATTGACTTTCAATGTATTTTGTGACGGATCCGTTTTTTTCCGTTTTGATTTCACACAACCGCATCCTGAACGGAAAGGATGCATCCTGATGTGCAAAATCAAAACAGATCCGTTTAATTCCGGTATTGAGATCCTCTGCCGGATCTCAATACCAGAATTATCAACGCAAATGTTAATTGTTTAGCGTTTGCTCCATGCACCCTTTGCGCACCTAGGATGTAGAGTTACATCATCCAGGGGTTAATGGGGGGGTTAATGATAAAATTAAATTCACATCTATGACATCACAGTGAGTGATGATTGAGAACTATATATATCGATTGTTTTACAGTTGGCGAATTTGACCAGGCCTGGTTACTGCAGCGTTGCTCCCATTCACTTGTAAGCCATGTCTATGGTGGGTTTTCCTGCCTTTTTCCCATGCAACAGATATAAATTTCTAGGTTTCAAAGCACACACTATAAACTGAGCTTTGACAGTTTGACAGTTTTACTGGGCAGACTGAGACAGAGTCAGCAGAGTCATCTCCTTATCATTACAGAACAGAGACAGTTTCTAGTGGAGGGACAATACTTCACAAGCTCAGAGTTTCTTTTTAACTTTTTTATTTGCATTTTGACAGTCAATGCCAATATAATATGTCTTTTTTGGCAACCATTCATGCGGTACTGTCTGAGATGGACTGAGTTATGGAGTTTGCAACGATTATCCGAATGCTTGAGACTCATCCATTAACTATAACTCTTTGGAAGAGCACTAGTTTTATTTATGTGATTATGACATTAACCTTTTATAAAGATGGTGCATAGATTCATAAAATGACCCATACAGATAGAGAACGTTTTTTTAACAAGGCCATTACCATGTGAAACGTGCAGTCTGTTGTGTGCTGCTTGTCGCACAATGGTGCACGGGTCTATGGGTCGACAAAGTCTGAACACACAGCTTAGTTTGTAAATGACCATTGTGGGTCAAATGGATGTGGGTTATATAATAAACTTCCTAATCTCTTTCACACGAGCGAGTTTTCCGCTCTTGCAATGCGTGACGTGAACGCATTGCACCTGCACTGAATCCGGACCCATTCATTTCTATGGGGCTGTGCACATGAGCGGTGATTTTCACGCATCACTTGTGCGTTGCGTGAAAATCACAGCATGTTCTATATTCTGCGTTTTTCACGCAACGCAGGCCCCATAGAAGTGAATGGGGTTGCGTGAAAATCGCAAGCATCCGCAAGCAAGTGCGGATGCTGTGCGATTTTCACACACGGTTGCTAGGAGACGATCGGGATGGAGACCCGATCATTATTATTTTCCCTTAAAACATGGTTATAAGGGAAAATAATAGCATTCTTAATACAGAATGCATAGTACAATAGGGCTGGAGGGGTTAAAAAAAACTTAAAAATTATTTAAATCACCTTAATCCACTTGTTCGCACAGCCGGCATCTCTTCTGTCTTCATCTTTGCTGTGTGCAGGAATAGGACCTTTGATGACATCACTGCGCTCATCACATGGTCCGTCACATGATCAATCACCATGGTAAAAGATCATGTGATGGACCATGTGATGAGCGCAGTGACGTCATCAAAGGCCCTATTCCTCACAGATGAAGACAGAAGAGATGCCGGCTGCGCGAACAAGTGGATTAAGGTGAGTTAAATTATTTTTATTTTTTTCAACCCCTCCAGCCCTATTGTACTATGCATTCTGTATTAAGAATGTTATTATTTTCCCTTATAACCATGTTATAAGGGATAATAATACAATCTACACAACACCGATCCCAAACATGCCGATTTTGGGTACCAAACATGCCGATTTTTCTCACGCGCATGCAAAACGCATTACAATGTTTTGCACTCGCGCTGAAAAATCGTGCATTTTCCCGCGACGCACCCACATCTTATCCAAGCTAAAAACATGACGCCCGTGTGAAAGAGGCCTTAAAGGGGACCTTTCACCTCTCCTGACATGCCTGTTTTAATAGCTACATGCATTCCCCATGTAATAGGGGAGGGAACCAGTTGGGGGGGTGTACCTGCATGGTCTAAAAATGACAGCACTGATTGGATAGAGTGAGTCTGTGCAGGTACACGCCCCCAACTGGTTACCACCCCTCTGTACCCTTACTGCAGACTGCTAGCAATTCATTCATAACTTCTAGTAGAAATAATAAAGGAATGGCACAACATAGAGCCATAAGAGCAGATGCTCCAGAATTGTTAGTACGTGGGGAATGCATGAAGCTATTAAAACAGACATGTCAGGAGTGGTGACAAGTCCTATTTAAATTCACTTGGATGAAATTGTACTTCATGGACTTCATATAGTTGAGGAACCTATGAACCTTACCTCAAGATGATCATGTGGGCACTGCGCTGTGCTTGTGACATGCTTGGCAGGAGGATACAAAGCAACGGTTCTGCCGCAACTGCTACTACAAAACAATGAGGGGCATTTATCAATGTGTTTTTACGCCAATATGGTGGCGCTACAAAGTTTCAAATCATTGTAAACGCCATAGTTGTGGAATAATTTGCAACTTTTCAGTTGCCTAGTCACTTTTTAAACATGTCTAGAAAATTAAGTGGCACTTAGCAGAAGCTGCATGGCATCTCGCCAGAATTCTACGCCTGCTAATAATTGGTGTAGATTTTAAAGTCTGGCGCATATGCCTCTTAATACATTTGGCGCATTCTGTAATGGCTAGTTGCACACTAGCGTCAGAGATCCAGCAGGCTGTGACGGGAGGGAACAGCCCGCCGGACCTCTGTGCACTCTGGCCTTGCTATCCGGCACCATTCACTATAATGGGGATCGGCGGAGATCTGGCAAATATGACGAGAATCGGCCAGAAGAAAACTGACGCTTCAACAATGTGTCATCAGAGAATTACCTATTATATTTCATGTAACATATTTTATTTATTTTTTTTGTAAACTTTCCATTTCCCTATCTAAATTTTAAAAAATACTAAAATCATGCAGTTTCCACATTTTAGTATTTTTTAAAATTTAGATAGGGAAATGGAAAGTTTACAAAAAAAATAAATAAAATATGTTACATGAAATATAATAGGCATAAAATATATGATTGAGAACAGACTCATGGGCTATGAACACAATGGACAGGAGGAGACTTCATTGATTTCTATGAGAAATTTTTAGGCATGCTCTGTGACCTGTGCAGAGGTCAGGAGGGAGGAGATAAGCTGTGATATCATCTATTGTGAATGGTGGATCCTGAGTTATCTATACAAAGGTGTTATCTGCCATTGTAATCCTGCCTCTGATGATAGTACGATGGTTACTGAAAAGTTACCTATACAGAACAGGAGGTCTTGACATATTATTAGGCCTACTGCCCAATGCAATATCTTTAAATATAGATAGGGACATGGAAAGTTAAAACAAAAATCAACAACAACAATTTTTTAAAAAATATGTTCAACATGAAAACAATAGGTCATTTTCTGAGGACCCATTCCCTTTGACGTGTTCAGTGCCATGGTCACAAAGAAGACAGCTTGGCACAAAGGTCTTCAGATCTGTCTCTTGTAAAATCAAATTAGGGCAGGTGCATGTGCCTATTCCTAAGCAAAGGCACAACGTAGTATAGTAATTAAATATTAAGAGGGAGATTTCTTAAACTGGTGTAAAGAAAAACGGTCTTCATTGCCCATGGCAACCAATCAGATTCCACCTTTCATTTTTCAGAACTCCTTTGGAAACTGAAAGGTGAAATCTGATTGGTTCCTATGGGCAACTAAGACAGTTCTACTTTCCACCAGTTTTGATAAATCTCGAAAGTTCCTTATGTCTTAGATTTAAAAAATACATAAAAAGTAAAAAAAATAAGCTTTCACAGATTGCACTATAAATGCCATGTAACTTGTAGTGCAAAACACAGAACACCATATTGAACCATTTATGCAGAAAAATAAATAAATAAATAAATAAAGTACATTTTCTTGCAATACCACAATGCCATGGTAATACAATGGTAATTCCAAACATTTCCTAAGGTCCTAAAAAAACAAAAATTGATAACTTCAATTTCTTTTACAATATTACAGGCTTTCAATTTTATCATAGCAAAAGTAAAAGTCAATAAGCCCAATAAGCGTTATGGATTCCGTTATGGCTTTCCGTTATAACATGGTTATAACGGAAAGTAATGGAATCCATAAGATGGAAGTCAAAATGGAAGCCTTTAAGAGGCTTTCCGTTTTGATCCGCCATAATAGAAGTCTACGGGAATCATAACGGATCCGTCTGGTTCCCGTTATGCAAGACGGAAAACAAAGTCCAGGACTTTTTTGTCCGTTCTGCATAACGGAAACGGGACGGATCCGCTATGATTCCCATAGACTTCTATTATGACGGAAAGCAAAAACGGAAAGCCTTTTAAAGGCTTCTGTTTTGTCTTCCGTCATAATACAAGTCTATGGGCAGCAGAACGGATCCGTCCTGGTTTCCGTTATGCAGGACTGGACTCCTGCATAATGGAAATCAGGACGGATCCGTTCTGCTGCCCATAGACTTGCATTATGAAGGATCAAAACGGAGTGCCTCTTAAAGGCTTCCGTTTTGACTTCCATCTTATGGATTCCGTTACTTTCCGTTATAACCATGTTAGGCTCCATTCACACGTCCGCAAGTGTGGGCAGCATCCGTTCCGCAATTGTGCGGAACGGGTGCGGACCCTTTCATTCTATATGGGGACAGAATGGATGCGGAGAGCACACTATGTGCTCTCTCCGCATCCACATTTCCAGGGCGCGGCCCCGATCTTCCGGTTCGCAGCTCCGCGAGAAAATAGAGCATGTCCTATTCTTGTCCGCAGCTGCATCCGCAATACACCACGCACGTGTGAATGGACCCTTATAACGGAAAGCCGTAACGGAATCCATAATGCTGATGTGAACCCGCCCTTACTCCAATGATAAGGCACAGGAGGTGCATTGTGGGACATAAGGATGTGTCCTGGGTAGGTAAATCTGGTGCATGCGGCCCTGTATGAGCACTGCGCCTCCCCATTGTGTTTGAAGGGGCACAACACAGTAATTGAGGCAGATTTACTAATACCGTCTACTCTAATTCTGCACCAGTGTCAGACAACACCCCCTAATTCACTTTCCGCTAAGCCATAGTCTCTTGTCGGCTGCAAAAGAAGCGTGTAACATTGGCAATAAATGTGGTGTAAAGCCAAAGTAAATCTGCCGCAATTGAGATCTAGGCTGCAAGGACATTTTACATGTCGGCGTTTGATTAAAAAAATATATATATTTTTTTTTTTAGCGCATTTAATACTTATGTCCTTCAAGCAATACATTAGTAAAATATGTAAAAGCTTCTAATCAAGGGCATGATGTCACCATGGAAAACATGAGTCACTTGTCAGGGCTGTCTCTGTGTAATGTCCTATGGATGGCGTGGACAGTATACAGCTGCTTCACTAGAACCACAGGAGTGTGTTTGAGGAGGACCGGTCACTTTTTGTGCACTTGATAAAATAACAGTTTTTCTTCTGTATTACATGATTTAAAGTAGGTAAATGCTGCATACAATAATGTCCCCCTCAGACACCTGGTCAAGGGCCCTTCTCAGATCTCTAACCTTTCCCACGTTGCTATAAAAGGAGATCCTGTCTCGTTAACTGGCTGAATGTACTGACCGGGAGTGCACTAGAGAAGAAGCTAGTCAGGACAAGGTTTGGCTATAAAGGTCCTGCCCAGTGCTAAAGGGGTTGTTCACCCCGGGGGGATCTTTTGGGCAGACCCCTCTAATGTGGTCGGACCTGTGGAGGGGATCATACTTACCTGCTGTACAACTTTGGGTTTTCAGCTGCTTCGCAACTCTCCCTCCCCCCCTCCTCCCGCTGCAGCTGTCCAGTCTCCCCACATCAACATCTGGTTGGATGTAGGTCACGTGGCCACTGCAGCCCATGACTAGTCGTAGCAGTGACATGTGCCTCATGAGTCACGTGACCAAGTGACGTGACAAATAGAGGGTGCATGACCACTGTGACCAGTCATTGGCTGCAGTGGCCATGTGACCATTGTCAAACTGGATATTGACCCGGGAAGACCAGAGAGCTGCAGTGGCAGCAGGGGAGTGAAGGAGCCAGAACACAACAGTAAGGAGCAGATAAGTATTCCCTCCGCAGGTCCGACCAGGTTGGGGGTTCTGTCTAAAAGGCCCCCAGGGGCTGAACAACCCCTTTAATATATTCTGCGTATAGAATTGTGCATATTGTTAAAAGGTTATTCCCATCGTTGGGACTGACTTAGTTGCTGACTATGATTGCTGACAGATATTTGGACCCATTGCTGTACTTTATGACGGACGAAGCTTGGTTTCATTTATCAGGTCACGTAAACTCCCAGAACACGAGGTACTGGTCTGCTGAAAATCCCCATTTAACTCACGAAACACCACTTCATGACCAGGAAACTGATGTTTGGTGCACAGTGACCAGAACACAAATAGTGCACCCAATTTTCTTCACATCAACTGTGAACAATGCAATTTACCTGGACATCTCTGAGCAGTTTTACAACCAACTAACACCAGAAGAAAAAATTTCCTGCTTTTTCCAAAAGATGGGACAACATGCCGCACATCACGGAAATCACTGGACGGGTTCATGAACTGTTTGCGGAGGAGCGAAATGTGAGCAATGGGTTATGGCCACCACGTTCCCCAGACTTGTCCACATGCGATTTCTATCTGTGGGGAAATGTAAACCAGAAAGTGTCTGCTAACCATCCAGATCCCCTGGAGGAACTCAAGGAGAACATCACAAACACTAACCGCAGCATCACAAGCCGTATCGGCCAACATAATCCAACGTGCCCAAAGATGCATAGACGTGAACAGGGACCACTTTCAGAATCTTTTGTGACTTGTGGGTAATTAAAAAAAACAATCCACTTGCTCGTTCATCTTGTCATACTATCGCTGGAGGCGGGCTACTTTTTCGTGGGCCCCCCGATAAAATGAGCCTCTAGGAGCAACGGGGGCATTGCCATTACACCTAGAGGCTCTGCTCTCTCTGCAACTGAGGCGCCCTCTGCACTTTGATTGACAGGGCCAGGCAGTGAAGACATCATCACACCAGGCCCTGTCAATCAAAGTGCAAAGGGCATGGCAGTTGCGGAGAGAGCGGAGCCTCTAGGTGTAACGGCAACGCCCCCGTTGCTTCTAGAGGCTCATTTGCATATGCTAAAACATAATTTTTCTCAGCAATGCGGACACATATGAACATGGGACCAACACAGATGTCTTCAGCTGCCAAATGCCCATGTAACCGGTCAGCCAGTGTCATAGGTACAGATCTGCTGACAGATGCCCTTTAACAATATTTGTAATTGTGGCTTTTTGGAGCATGGCAGAGTGGACTATGTATTCTGTGTTGCTAGTTCTCCACCATCTTTCTCTTCCATTTTGCTTTGAATTTCCTTTTCTTATTGAACGCAGAGTTTGTCTCAATTAGGAAAGAATCTGAGTCAGAAAGTCGTCAGCTTTCTGCAGTGAACTGATCTCCCTTACAATCGGAGGCTTCCTCCTTCAGCTCATTGCTTGTGTTCCAACCATATTTCTATATTGTTGTCTAAATTTTTCTTCTTGACAAGCAACCGATACAGAGGTTGGGGAAAAAATATATCCCCCTACCTCCCTCCTCCCGGCCCAGCTCATAAATCATAAAAGGTTCTATTTCCTGGGAGCTGACGCAGAGAGGCAAACAGCGCATTTGTATGGAAAGAGCCCCATCCATTAGAAGGCGGTGACAGAACCCTCCGGACAAAAAGGAGTTTTCTTACTTAAAAAGCTTTAGTTCCATTGTCGCTCCTGCAGAGACCTATAACTTTCAGAATTGGAGTTTTTATGCCTCTGAGAATTTGGAGCAAATGCTGCACTTTTTATCCCTCCTCCTTTGACTACTGGAAATATTTAACCTGGCCGCATTTGCAGTGCCCCAGAATGGGGTTCTTGCAAACTATTCTTGTTATGTAATGTTATTTGATATGTAAATATCCCAGCATATCTCTGTATGGATCAGTTGGGGTTAATGATCCTGACTAAGCCCCTGTGGGAAGTTAGAGCTAGCTGAGGAAGAAAGAGAAGATTCATGTGCACCACTCCTCATAGGACTAGACCATATTTCCAGAGAATCATCATCTCTGAGGATTATCTAATGAGAGAAAGACTTCACTACTTTATAGTACTTCAAGAAAAGTGAGAGAAAGAACCAAGAAGGTCCAGAATCCGCATGGTTGAGCACTGGAGTCAGTCAGTAAGGTATTTGCTGTTTAAGGCTGATAGACTTTACTGCAGGGACATGCTAAGATGCCCTTCACACTTAGACACAGCCTTACCCACCAGTTCTTAATCCTCTATCCCTCAGATGGGAATTACAGCCGCCATTGCAAGAGTAATATTAGATTGTGAAGAGAGAGACTTCGGGAAGATAGAGAGGAAGGAATACTACAATCTCCATCCTGGCTTATATCCATCCATACATTGCTCTCTGATAAAAATCTGCAAATGTGAATTATTTGGAACAGTGTTTTAATTCCCTTGGATGTACTACAACTCCCATTCTGCACTTTAATAAAGAGAGACTTGTCTATTTTCTACGACTGGCCTGGTTACTGACTCCAGCACCATTCGCTGGCCACAGCACCTACATCTCCTGCCTTTTCACCATCATCAAATCCAAAACACCATGGGTACCCCAACTACCATCAGGCAGGAACACCAACATCAGGGTGTGCCCCAAAGGGAAGGAAGGGTGTGCCCTCCAAACACTGTCCTGGCCGTAAGGAGCTTCAGTCTGATAACTGTCACTGTGAATAATTATTGCAGCCAGAGCCACTACCACTCCCATCCTCCGCTCCAGTCCTCTGGGGCCTCTGGCACATTGGGCTGATCCACTTGATATGATGATTTAGAAGAAGCTGAGGAATCCCCTCCATCCCAATAATAATTCTATGGTCAGGTTACCTGGAGCAATTACTATTCATGTTCATATACTGTAGCTGGCTTGGTGGTTCTTAAAAAAACACTCAAAACTATTGAAAGGCGTAAGGTGGTGGGCCATGAAACAGGGATTCTCAATAGTCTTCTTTGAATTACTTTATCATACACCACCCCCTCTGGCCTTGCACCAGGGTTAAGCACTGCTTGACACCAGGTATTAACCTGTACTCTACCGTAGACCACCAGGAAAAAGGTAATAAAGAGGCTGGCTCAAGCCTACCCTACCAGGCACATAATCTGGTAGGGCTGATGACGCTGGGAAAAGCCATACCTTAAAAAATATGCAAATGAGGTATTCGAGCACTCAGAGACGGGCTTATGCCGTCCGAGCACTGCTTCAGTGATGCCCCCGTTCCTTCCTAATGATGGCCTTCTCCAGTTAATTACCCACCCCCCCATGCCATTTAAATGACAGCGCTAGAAACGGTTTTGCTCCGCATCCCAGCATGCTGCTCTCCAGTATGAGAACGGAACAGAATGCATTTTGGAGCACTCCGTTCTGTTCAGTTACATTTTGTCCCCATTGACAATAAATGGGGACAAAATGGAAGCGTTTTTTTCCGGTATTGAGACCCTATGACGGAACTCAATACCGGAAAAGAGAAACGCTAGTGTGAAAGTAGCCTAAGCAGGTTTAGATGCTGCGAGGAGCACCCGACTGTCAGGAGGAAGCATTAATAGAAATCTCTTAGCAGTGCCAAAGGGGTATGAGTGCTCTATAAAGCCGGAAAATCCAAGATCACAGACTTCATCAATATGAAGTTCTCATGTCTATTTCACAACATCAATTTGAAGATCAATTTGAAATCAAGTGGATTTTCTCTTTAAATATCTATGCAGACCTAATGCAGCTCATACAACACATACATCTACATCGATACACATCTGTACAGGTCATTAGTGCTTTCTACACATTGTAGGGTTAGCTTTGCTTGCACTGCTCTATCTTCTCAGATATACAATCACCTCTACGTTTCTTAGGATAGTGAAGAATAATTGTTGGATCTCCACATCTGCTCATAGAAATGCTGATCGGAAAAGCAATGTTCTTCACCCCCACTCATCTCTGCTCATCAATAGTGCCTTGGGAAGGGGGATTTGGGGGGAATTTTATTGGAAGTTGCAGACACTTTGGGGGTCATTATTTAAAACCTGTATTTTAGACGCTGGTCATAATAAGGCCCTGTGCTGGCCGTGGATCCGCCGAAGGTGTGTAGAGGCACCGTCTTCTACATAACTTTGGCGGATCCACCACCAGCTCCCTTACTGCCATAGATTTAGACCATTTTCTACGCCTAAAACAGGTGCAGAAAATGATGAATGAGACAGGCTTACTGGCGATCCCCTTTCACCGCCCATGCCACCCCTACTTTTGTAGACCTGGTGTGAGCGGTGATAAGTTGCTGATTGCGGCACAATCTGATATAGACATATTTCTGTTAAAAAATAACTCCCTTTGTGAAATTGATGACAGCTTTGGACCTCGGAGAATGGGTTTTGTCCTGTTAACATTTGGAAAGAAAACCTCATGGAGACATCATATCCAGATAATGAGGTTTAGGGTTTACTGTATATTTCACAGACCTGGTGAGAAAAAAAAGAAATCATACCGATCCGTGTTTTTCAACTAAAGTCCTCAAGTCTCTCCATCAGGGCCTGGTTTGAAGAGGACATCAAGTTAGGATATATTATGGTGATCAATATTAGTTCCTAACCTTCACCATAAATGGCTCAATTCCTGGCCAATAATAGTATAAAACTGCCAATACATATAAGACACCCGCTGATTGTCTAATGCGTATTGGGGGTGTGCAGGCTCCTCCTCGACAAATGAAAGAAGATTTGGGCATAAAGAATTTCAACATGCCCAATACTTTGCTCTCATGGAAGATAAGTCACATCCAGAGGTGATTGGTAGTGGCTTAAAGGGAACCTGTCATCATCTTTATGCAGCCCGTACTGACGGCACTATAAAGTAGAGACAGGAGAGTTGATTTCAGAGTTCTGTCATTTATAAGTTAAAAGTAAGTGGTTGCCGAGAACCAACATCACAATCCTTGCAGACTGGGCCTGGAAAAGAGTCCCGGCCGCCTGAGAAGAGTCCTGGTTATTCATGAATTCCTGCTCTCCTGCTGATGATTGACAGTCTTCTACCGAGTTTTCTCCCTTTCTCTCTAGGAGAGAACTGCCAATCATCAGCAGATGGTCAGGAGAGCAGGAGATTAGGAATAACCAGGACTCTTCTCAGGTAGATTTGACTCTTCTCGAGGCCTGGGCTGCAATGGTTATGATGCGGGTTTTTGGCAACCGCTTACTTTTAGCTGATGAGTGACACACCGCTGAGATCAGCATTTCTGTCACTATTTTATGCTGCCCTCAGTGAGGTCAGCATAAAGCTGATGACAGGTTCCCTTTAAGGTCCATTTACACGGGATGATACAGCAGCAGATTGTTGGGAAGGAAGCATTCCTTCCGACAATCTGCTGCTGGATGGTGGAGGAGACAGGTGCATTTACATACAGCGATCTCCTCCACAGTATGGGCAGTTTGCCGGCAGCAGATGCTGTTTACACAGCACAATTTGTTGCGGGCAAACAATATTTTTTGTGAACACAAAAATGATTTATTGCCCGTTGAACTCGTTCATCATGTAGTCAGCGGTACCTGTACACCGCCAGATAATTGCTAACGAGCGTTTTTATGAATGCTTGTTAGCGATTACCTGCAGGATTCTCTCCCCGTGTAAAGGGCCCTGTCAGCCAAACGAGTGCTTGGTCAGTGACTTTTGAAGGTGTATGGTCAGTTTGGGACACTGAATGGTTCAATAATAGGATAGGGCATTGTATGGTACAATAAGTAGAATAGGGTAATACTGTCCTTCAAAGAGAAACTGTCAGCTTTATTAAACAAGATATACTGCCTGGTAGGGTTGATCCTGCTGATTAAAATGATACCTGTCTTGTGAAAATCGGTTGTAGCATTCCCCAGAAATAATACTTTTATTCTCTATGTAGATGAGGGCGTCATTGCCCCCCAGGGGTGGGGCCTGACCTCTTGGTGCATTTCAGCTCCTCCTCTTTCCAGTACTGGCCCTGCCCCTCCGTTCATTAAAGCCCTCATCTGCATAAAGAATAAAAGTCTGGGGAATGCTGTAACCGATTTTCACAAGGGAGGTATCATTTAATCAGCAGGATCAACCCCTCCCGGCAGTATGCCTGGTTTAATAGGGTTGATCCTGTCTAATTAAAGGGTACTGTATCACCCAACAATGGAGGGGATAGAGCCCTGTATGGCCAAATACTAGCAAAGGGCATTGTATAGCTCGGTAGTAGAACATGACAAAGCACAGAATCAGTCATGGTAAGGAGACTCCAGCTCTCACGTGATAGACATCTTTTATTGTGAGGACAATCAAACGTTTTCAGCTGCAATGGCCTTCATCAGATACAGGAGCGCCGCACCTAGGTAGAAAGGAGCAATGGCGTTTGTAACGGACCGTTTCAGCAGACAAGGGGTTAAAATCCGTTTAGGCGATATGCCCCCTTTCTGATAGACAGGCACAGCTACTGCAGAACACCAAACTCCCGAACTGGATACAAAATAGCACTCCAAACTGGAACCTCACGAATATGGCAATCAGTCTCTATCAGCATACAGCGGATCCCCCCAATAACGAGACAAGGCTCCGTGTTGAGGGTCAAGCAGTGGTCTGACTGTACTTCAAGTACAGCCTCTTTTATTCATAAACCACAAACATAGTACTGCCCACAGGGTTTTGAAATACAACTAGAGTTGAGCGAACACCTGGATGTTCGGGTTCGAGAAGTTCGGCCGAACTTCCCGGAAATGTTCGGGTTCGGGATCCGAACCCGACCCGAACTTCGTCCCGAACCCCATTGAAGTCAATGGGGACCCGAACTTTTCGGCACTAAAAAGGCTGTAAAACAGCCCAGGAAAGGGCTAGAGGGCTGCAAAAGGCAGCAACATGTAGGTAAATCCCCTGCAAACAAATGTGGATAGGGAAATTAATTAAAATAAAAATAAAATAAATAAAAATTAACCAATATCAATTGGAGAGAGGTCCCATAGCAGAGAATCAGGCTTCACGTCAGCAGAGAATCAGTCTCTTCATGCCATAGCAGAGAATCTGGCTTCATGTCACCCACTACTGGAACAGTCCATTGTCATATATTTAGGCCCCGGCACCCAGGCAGAGGAGAGAGGTCCCGTAACAGAGAATCTGGCTTCATGTCAGCAGAGAATCAGTCTGCATGTCATAGCAGAGAATCATGCTTTACGTCACCCAACACTGGAACAGTCCATTGTCAGATATTTAGGCCCAGGCACCCAGGCAGAGGAGAGAGGTCCCGTAACAGAGAATCTGGCTTCATGTCAGCAGAGAATCAGTCTGCATGTCATAGCAGAGAATCAGGCTTCACGTCACCCAACACTGGAACAGTCCATTGTCACATATTTAGGCCCAGGCACCCAGGCAGAGGAGAGAGGTCCCATAACAGAGATTCAGGCTTCATGTCAGCAGAGAATCAGTCTTCATGTCATAGCAGAGAATCAGGCTTCACGTCACCCACCACTGGAACAGGCCACTGTCACATATTTAGGCCCAGGCACCCAGGCAGAGTAGAGAGGTCCCATAACAGAGATTCAGGCTTCATGTCAGCAGAGAATCAGTCTTCATGTCATAGCAGAGAATCAGGCTTCACGTCACCCACCACTGGAACAGGCCACTGTCAGATATTTTTAGGCCCTGGCACCCAGACAGAGGAGAGAGGTCCCATAGCAGAGATTCAGGCTTCATGTCATAGCAGAGAATCAGGCTTCACGTCACCCACCACTGGAACAGGCCACTGTCACATATTTAGGCCCCGGCACCCAGACAGAGGAGAGGTTCATTCAACTTTGGGTTGCCCCGCAATATAATGGTAAAATGAAAATAAAAATAGGATTGAATGAGGAAGTGCCCTGGAGTAGAATAATATATTGTTAAGGGGAAGTAGTTAATGTCTAATCTGCACAAGGGATGGACAGGTCCTGTGGGATCCATGCCTGGTTCATTTTTATGAACGTCAGCTTGTCCACATTGGCTGTAGACAGGCGGCTGCGTTTGTCTGTAATGACGCCCCCTGCCGTGCTGAATACACGTTCAGACAAAACGCTGGCCGCCGGGCAGGCCAGCACCTCCAAGGCATAAAAGGCTAGCTCTGGCCACGTGGACAATTTGGAGACCCAGAAGTTGAATGGGGCCGAACCATCAGTCAGTACGTGGAGGGGTGTGCACAGGTACTGTTCCACCATGTTATTGAAATGTTGCCTCCTGCTAACACGTTCCGTATCAGGTGGTGGTGCAGTTAGCTGTGGCGTGGTGACAAAACTTTTCCACATCTCTGCCATGCTAACCTTGCCCTCAGAGGAGCTGGCCGTGACACAGCTGCGTTGGCGACCTCTTGCTCCTCCTCTGCCTTCGCCTTGAGTTTCCACTTGTTCCCCTGTGACATTTGGGAATGCTCTCAGTAGCGCGTCTACCAACGTGCGCTTGTACTCGCACATCTTACTATCATGCTCCAGTGCATGAAGTAAGGTGGGCACATTGTCTTTGTACCGTGGATCCAGCAGGGTGGCAACCCAGTAGTCCGCACACGTTAAAATGTGGGCAACTCTGCTGTCGTTGCGCAGGCACTGCAGCATGTAGTCGCTCATGTGTGCCAGGCTGCCCAGAGGTAAGGACAAGCTGTCCTCTGTGGGAGGCGTATCGTCATCGTCCTGCGTTTCCCCCCAGCCACGCACCAGTGATGGGCCCGAGCTGCGTTGGGTGCCAGCCCGCTGTGAACCTGCTTCATCCTCATCCTCCTCCACCTCCTCCTCATCCTCGTCCTCCAGTAGTGGGCCCTGTCTGGCCACATTTGTACCTGGCCTCTGCTGTTGCAAAAAAACTCCCTCTGAGTCACTTCGAAGAGACTGGCCTGAAAGTGCTAAAAATGACCCCTCTTCCTCCTCCTCCTCCTGGGCCACCTCCTCTTCCATCATCGCCCTGTGTTTTCTCAAGGAGACATAGAAGTGGTATTGTAACGCTGATAACGGCGTCATCGCCACTGGCCATGTTGGTGGAGTACTCGAAACAGCGCAACAGGGCACACAGGTCTCGCATGGAGGCCCAGTCATTGGTGGTGAAGTGGTGCTGTTCCGCAGTGCGACTGACCCGTGCGTGCTGCAGCTGAAACTCCACTATGGCCTGCTGCTGCTCGCACAGTCTGTCCAGCATGTGCAAGGTGGAGTTCCACCTGGTGGGCACGTCGCATATGAGGCGGTGAGCGGGAAGGCCGAAGTTACGCTGTAGCGCAGACAGGCGAGCAGCGGCAGGATGTGAACGCTGGAAGCGCGAACAGACGGCCCGCACTTTATGCAGCAGCTCTGACATGTCGGGGTAGTTGTGAATGAACTTCTGCACCACCAAATTCAGCACATGCGCCAGGCAAGGGATGTGCGTCAAACCGGCTAGTCCCAGAGCTGCAACGAGATTTCGCCCATTATCGCACACCACCAGGCCGGGCTTGAGGCTCACCGGCAGCAACCACTCGTCGGTCTGTTGTTCTATACCCCGCCACAACTCCTGTGCGGTGTGGGGCCTGTCCCCCAAACATATGAGTTTCAGAACGGCCTGCTGACGTTTACCCCGGGCTGTGCTGAAGTTGGTGGTGAAGGTGTGTGGCTGACTGGATGAGCAGGTGGAAGAAGAGGAGGAGGAAGCTGAGTAGGAGGAGGAGGAGACAGGAGGCAAAGAATGTTGCCCTGCGATCCTTGGCGGCGGAAGGACGTGCGCCAAACAGCTCTCCGCCTGGGGCCCAGCCGCCACTACATTTACCCAGTGTGCAGTTAGGGAGATATAGCGTCCCTGGCCGTGCTTACTGGTCCACGTATCTGTGGTTAGGTGGACCTTGCCACAGATGGCGTTGCGCAGTGCACACTTGATTTTATCGGATACTTGGTTGTGCAGGGAAGGCACGGCTCTCTTGGAGAAGTAGTGCCGGCTGGGAACAACATACTGTGGGACAGCAAGCGACATGAGCTGTTTGAAGCTGTCTGTGTCCACCAGTCTAAATGACAGCATTTCATAGGCCAGTAGTTTAGAAATGCTGGCATTCAGGGCCAGGGATCGAGGGTGGCTAGGTGGGAATTTACGCTTTCTCTCAAATGTTTGTGAGATGGAGAGCTGAACGCTGCCGTGTGACATGGTTGAGATGCTTGGTGACGCAGGTGGTGGTGTTGGTGGTACATCCCATGTTTGCTGGGCGGCAGGTGCCAACGTTCCTCCAGAGGCGGAGGAAGAGGCCGAGGCGGCGGCAGCAGCAGAAGAGGCCGAGGCGGCAGCAGCAGAAGAGGTAGCAGGGGGAGCCTGAGTGACTTCCTTGTTTTTAAGGTGTTTACTCCACTGCAGTTCATGCTTTGCATGCAGGTGCCTGGTCATGCAGGTTGTGCTAAGGTTCAGAACGTTAATGCCTCGCTTCAGGCTCTGATGGCACAGCGTGCAAACCACTCGGGTCTTGTCGTCAGCACATTGTTTGAAGAAGTGCCATGCCAGGGAACTCCTTGAAGCTGCCTTTGGGGTGCTCGGTCCCAGATGGCGGCGGTCAGTAGCAGGCGGAGTCTCTTGGCGGCGGCTGTTCTGCTTTTGCCCACTGCTCCCTCTTTTGCTACGCTGTTGGCTCAGTCTCACCACTGCCTCTTCCTCCGAACTGTGAAAGTCAGTGGCACGACCTTCATTCCATGTGGGGTCTAGGACCTCATCGTCCCCTGCATCGTCTTCCACCCAGTCTTGACCCCTGACCTCCTGTTCAGTCTGCACACTGCAGAAAGACGCAGC
The DNA here is from genome assembly GCF_905171765.1 of Bufo bufo. Classification (NCBI taxonomy): domain Eukaryota; kingdom Metazoa; phylum Chordata; class Amphibia; order Anura; family Bufonidae; genus Bufo; species Bufo bufo. The sequence goes on from NC_053394.1 coordinate 51,895,193, forward strand.
AGTTGGCACCTGTGTGTCGTCATCATCAGAGACGTGCTGAGGTGGTATTCCCATGTCCTCATCATCAGGAAACATAAGTGGTTGTGCGTTAGTGCATTCTATCTCTTCCACCCCTGGGGAAGGGCTAGGTGGATGCCCTTGGGAAACCCTGCCAGCAGAGTCTTCAAACAGCATAAGAGACTGCTGCATAACTTGAGGCTCAGACAGTTTCCCTGATATGCATGGGGGTGATGTGACAGACTGATGGGCTTGGTTTTCATGCGCCATCTGTGCGCTTTCTGCAGAAGACTGGGTGGGAGATAATGTGAACGTGCTGGATCCACTGTCGGCCACCCAATTGACTAATGCCTGTACCTGCTCAGGCCTTACCATCCTTAGAACGGCATTGGGCCCCACAAAATATCTCTGTAAATTCTGCTGGCTACTGGGACCTGAGGTAGTTGGTTCACTAGGACGTGTGGCTGTGGCAGAACGGCCACGTCCTCTCCCAGCACCAGAGGGTCCACTAACACCACCACGACCATGTCCGCGTCCCTTACTAGATGTTTTCCTCATTGTTACCGTTCACCACAATAAGAAAAATATTATTCGGGCCAATGTATTGAATTCAAAATCAGGCCTTTTTTTACAGACACCTAACACTATCTGGCTATCTATTTAGGTACCGTATTACACTAATACAGGCACACCAGTAATGACAGATTTAGCTGAATACAAATTTGAGGCCTATTATTTAGGCGCTGGGTGACAGGTATACGTTTACGGACAGAATTAGACTTGGATCTGCACTGTAGCGTGTGTGTGAAGTTCTTGAGAATTACCCTATCAGCACCTTGAATCTAATATACCCTTTTAGGGATAGATTTAAAGTAGGCCTGATACAGCAGAAACCACTAATTTTGAGAATTGCAAAATTGGGAATTGTATTTCAACCCAGAACAAAAACTGTGCTTTGACGGACACTAAATAACTTGACCAGCTAAAACAGTAATGACAGATTTGGATGAATATAAATGTGAGGCCTATTTTTTAGGCGCTGGGTGACAGGTATACGTTTAATCACAGAATTAGACTTGGATCTGCACTGTAGCGTGTGTGTGAAGTTCTTGAGAATGACCCTATCAGCACCTTGAATCTAATCTACCCTTTTAGGGATAGATTTAAAGTAGGCCTGATACAGCACAAACCACTAATTTTGAGAATTGCAAATTTGGGAATTGTTTTTCAACCCAGAACAAAAACTGTGCTTTGACGGACACTAAAAATAACTTGACCAGCTAAAACAGTACAGATTTGGATGAATATAAATGTGAGGCCTATTTTTTAGGCGCTGGGTGACAGGTATACGTTTAATCACAGAATTAGACTTGGATATGCACTGTAGCGTGTGTGTGAAGTACTTGAGAATTTCCCTATCAGCACCTTGAATCTAATATACCCTTTTAGGGATAGATTTAAAGTAGGCCTGATACAGCAGAAACCACTAATTTTGAGAATTGCAAATTTGGGAATTGTTTTTCAACCCAGAACAAAAACTGTGCTTTGACGGACACTAAATAACTTGACCAGCTAAAGCAGTAATGACAGATTTGGATTAATATAAATGTGAGGCCTATTTTTTAGGCGCTGGGTGACAGGCTCAACTTGCCCCTGATGTAGTATATGGCCAAAAAATAACCACACTATTGATGGTTAAATGCACTCGATGAAAGCTTGACCCTGATGTAGGATATAGCAAAAAATAACCACACTATTGATGGTTAAATGCACTTGGGTGACAAGGTCAGCTTGCCCCTGATGTAGTATATGGCCAAAAAATAACCACACTATTGATGGTTAAATGGACTTGATGACAGCTTGACCCTGATGTAGGATATAGCAAAAAATAACCACACTATTGATGGTTAAATGTACTTGGTGGCAGCTTGTGCTGGCGCACAAGCAAGCCACAAAATGGCCGCCGATCACCCCAGAAAAAAGTGACTGAAAAACGCTCTGGGCACCCTAAAAACACTGAGCAATTGAATATCAGCACTTCAATGATCCACAGCTGTAGATCGATCACTGAATGAAGTCTTTTGGAGGAGTTAATCTGCCTAATCTCGCCCTAACGTCGCAGCTGCAACCTCTCCCTACACTTGTATCAGCAGAGTGACGTGCAGCGCTACGTGACCCAAGCTTATATAGAGGCCACATGCTGCACTGGCCAATCACAGCCATGCCAATAGTAGGCAAGGCTGTGATGACCTCTTGGGGCAAGTAGTATGATGCTTGTTGATTGGCTGCTTTGCAGCCTTTCAAAAAGCGCCAAGAAAGTGCCGAACACCGAACTCGAATTCGGACTTTTATGAAAATGTTCGGGTTCGGGTCCGTGTCACGGACACCCCAAAATTCGGTACGAACCCGAACTATACAGTTCGGGTTCGCTCATCCCTAAATACAACCAATCAGTAATTTACAACACATACAATGTAAGTACAGCAACCAATCGTTCACGCCCCCAGAGGACCAGAAGGGAGACTGCGACACAGGACAGATACAACATATCCCCACAATGCATCATGGTTTCCTCCTCTCTGTCCCGGAGACAACCGAGGAGCAATTCAATTATCTCTCAGGACAAAGGGAAATCGCCAATACACATGTGGATACAACAGGACAGACATCACCATTTAAACACACAATGGGACAATGGCACAATAGAAACACACCCAGCATATTCCTCCCAAGCTGACAAGTTACACTTATTATAAGTTGTTACAACTTTGTGAGTTTACATTGTCCATACATATAACTTACATCAATTTAAACAGTATAACTTGGGGACAAACCTATCCAAAATTCACTTGAATAGGTTCAGGGGTTTAAAAGTTAGTATGGGCCATAATCCTGAGGCAAGAGGCATTTAAACAGGTCTCTCCAAAACCCAGTGGCGAGGTTGGTTTCGCCACAGCGTTCAAAGAAGCCCTAGGGATTAGCGCCATTTCTTAGGGCTGTTGTCCTGTTCTCCGAGCGTCATGGCTTCTTTCTATCCAAGTGTGTCACTCCTGTATCTGACGAAGGCCATTGCGGACGAAAACGTTTGTGATTACGCTGGGAGTCCGCACAATATTACTTGCATCAATCCTTGACCACGGATTTGGCTTGGGGTCCATCTCCTGCACCATATATTTGAGTTGGAGTGCCATTGGACTACCTTGGAACTAACTCCGGGGTTGCGGGGATAAGGCGCCGCATGGCCAGCTTTGGCATACAGACGGACAATTTGTTGTCTTCTAAGGCCCCTTTCACATGATCGAGTTTTCTGCGCGGGTGCAATGCGTGACGTGAATGCGTAGCACCTGCACTGAATCCTGACCCATTCATTTCAATGGGTCTGTGTACATGAGCGTTTTTTTCTCACGCATCAGTTCTGCGTTTTTCACGCAGCCCTGGCCCCATAGAAATGAATGGGGCTTCAGTGAAAAATGCATTGCATCCACAAGCAAGTGCGGGTGCGATGCGTTTTTCACTGATGGTTGCTAAGAGATGTTGTTTGTAAACCTTCAGTTTTTTATCACACGCGTGAAAAACGCATCAAGACGCATCGCACCCGCGCGGAAAAAACTGAACAACTGAACGCAATCGCAGACAAAACTGACTGAACTTGCTTGCAAAATAGTGCGAGTTTCACTGAACGCATCCGGAGCCAATCCGTCACGCTCGTGTGAAAGAGGCCTAAGGCCTCATGCACACGTCCGTTGCCTGGCCATGCCCGTATTGCAGCCTACAAACAGCGGGTCCGCAATATACAGGCACCGGCCATGTGCACCCCACATCACGGATGAATAGGTCCGGAACGGAGGCACAGAACCCCCATGGAAGCACTACGGAGTGCCTCCGCTGGGGTTTCTCTACATGCACTCCTTTTTTGCGGGCGTGGATGGATCACGGACTCATTCAAGTTGAATTGGTCTGATCCGTCTGCGGAATCTGCACAGATGTTGCCCGTGCTAATTGCGGTCCCCAATGCATGCAACGGCCATGTGCATGAGCCCTAAGAAGTATGAAAGTCTGTGTACAGCTTCATATATCAAGAGCGAGAGAGCTGACCGGTGTGTTTCAGACATATAGAGAACTGGTGCCTAAGGGGGGGGGGGGGGATAAGTTCTCTACCGCCAGCTAGAGTATTAGCAGCCACTTTTATCCGGATGAAAAAACATACAGATCTGTGATTGTGGCCCACCTGAGGCTATTAAAATAATCACTAACAATTAACAGCACCGAATCTGTGACTCAGTGCCACTTTTCCCCACTTGGGAGATATACTTGCGCTTTTGATGTAGCACATAGGGTTTTATCCCCTTGATAATGGGCTAAGCAATGCTCCGAGCTCTAATACACATCTCAATTTGCTCAAACTATCTTATGAAAGGCTTTGGACAATTTATCGCCTACAGGAGATGAAAGACAGGAGGAAAGACTTAAAAAAAAAAAAAACTGACCACTTTTAAAATGTAGAAAATAGAGACAAGAATACATGGTAATCTACTTTAATCTTCGCCAAGCTAGAAAAATATGACACGCCATCAAAAACTCCGGCTTTGAAAAAAATAAAAAAATAAAAAGGATGACCAAGTTACGGACCTGGTAATAAACTTATTGTTAATACAAACAAACAGGGAGAAGATGAGGAAGCTGCGGGCGAGATCAAAGAGGAGAAGGAGGAACGACGCTAAATTCACATAAATAGATCAGTGGAGATAAAAAACTGATATTGGAACAAAGTAACAGGAACGGAAGGAGAGAATCATTTAGGAAAGTGTCTCAGATGAAAGGGACCTGAGCGAGAGGCCGGCGGCAATTAACATTTTAAAAGGTTTCTGTGATTATAATAAAAAAAAAATTAAAAAAAAGACCAAAAAAACAAGAAAGAAGCAAAAGCAGAAGACAATTTGACACAATTGAAATTGCTGCATTTTATCTGCAGAATGAAAGTGATTAACGCCGCTGATAATTTACTGAATTAACCAATTCCCATTAACCTGCCTATAGTCTTAAGTGAGTTGCTTAATGCAGTGGAAGCAGCACCAGTAAACTGACCCATTATTGCAATTAGCACCGCCTAAGGCCTCTTTCACACGATCGTATGGCTTTTTCAGTGTTTTGCGGGCCGTTTTTTCCGGATCCGTTGTTCCGTTTTTTGTTTCCGTTGTGTTTTCCGTTTCGGTTCCGTTTTTCCGCATGGCCTATACAGTATACAGTAATTACATAGAAAAAATTGGGCTGGGCATAACATTTTCAATAGATGGTTCCGCAAAAAACGGAACGGATACGGAAGACAAACGGATGCATTTCCGTATGTGTTCTGTTTTTTTTGGCGGACACATTGACTTGAATGGAGCCACGGACCGTGATTTGCGGACAAGAATAGGACAAGACTCAAAATCTAGCGGAACGGAATTGCGGACATACGGAAACGGAATGCTCCTGGAGTACATTCCGTTTTTTTTGCTGACCCATTCAAATGAATGGTTCCGTATACGGACCGTATACGGAACGCAATAAACGGCCCGTATACGGAATGCAAAAAAACGTTTGTGTGAATGAGCCTTAACCGGAAGAGTTGTATAAGTGTGAAAAAAAGTATTGTGTTTTTTATTTTTTTCATCAATTAAGTCAATGAGAACAAATTGCCACAGAAATAGCCACGTCCAGATAGGTAAGGCCTCATGCGCATCACCTTATTTTTCATACGAGCGCTATCTGCCTTTTTGCACACCGACCTATCCATTTTTCAAACTATTTAGGACTTATGCACACAAACATATTTTGTGTCCGTGTCGTTTAGTTTTTTTTGCAGCCCGTATGTGGAACCATTCACTTCAATGGGGCCACAAAAAAAACTGAAATTACTCTGTGTGCATTCTGTTTCCGTATTTCCGTATGTCCGTTCCGCAAAAAAATAGAACATGTCCTATTATTGTCCGCATTAGGGGCCAGCTGTTCCGTTCAGCAAAATACAGAATGCACACGAGCGTCATCCGTATTTTTTACGGATCTGTGTTTTGCGGACAGCAAAATACATACAGCCTCGTGCATGAGCTCTGATAGAAATGGTGCAGAGGAAAACCCTGCCGCACCAATGTCGCTGTCTGTGCAGGTGGCCATTTTCTTTCCTTAAACTGTTGCATGATCTGAAAACAAAGTAATGCAATGTGTTAATGGAAATTAATAAATATAAAAATACCACAAAATCCTAACCAGGTATATATCAATGCTTATAAGGGCTGTGCACAAGTAAGGCAAAATACAGGTACCATGTGTGTGCATTCCACTTTTTTTCTCACGGCCGTGAGTAGAAATGGCTATACTCATATGCAATATGGACCAGGACAGGACATGTTTTATAATTGGCGCAACAGACATATGGATGAGTCCGTGTGCAAAAAAATCTGATACAAAATAGTCCTGTGCATGAAGCCTAAGTTTCGGATGTAAATCCGCCATACATTACGTTTCTCGCACAGACTGCACCTCTCCAGGTATGCAGGATAGCTGGCAGCTTGTCAGGGGTTAAAGGTTAAGTCCACTGACAGCCATAGCCAAAGGTCAGCAGATTTCAGATGACTGGCTGTAAGGCAGTGACCCTGAGTAAGAGCTCAGAGTTCCTTCACCTTAACCTTAAACAGGGGCACTTCGTTATCTCTGAGGATATCTGTCTATGTGCATGTGTCTCCTTGTTCTTGCGGCTTCCTCCAGATGTCTTCATGCATCCATGTGTCCCTCCAACTTCATCTCCATAACTGTTCTCATTATTCTTGGGGTGGCTGATGAGATCGCTATATGAGGCCTGAGGCCAGAAGAACATGAGCTCCTTGTGCAGCCCTTCATATCCGTCTTAGTCCTTCTTACATCATGAGAAAATGATGAAGTTAGATAAAAAGGAGATTACATTTATCTAAGGCTACATGCACATGACCGTTGTGTGTTTTGCGGTCCGCAAATTGCGGATCTGCAAAACACGGATGGCATCCATGTGCGTTCCGCAATTTGCGTAACGGCACGGACATCCATTAATATAACTGCCTATTCTTGCAAAACGGACAAGAATAGGACAGGTTATATTTTTTTTGCGGACCACGGAACGGAGCAACGGATCTTTTGCGGCCCCATTGAAGGGAATAGGTCCGCATCGAAGACGCAAAAACTGCAGCTCGGATGCGGACCAAAACAGCGGTCGTGTGCATGTAGCCTAAAAGTGCTGATGCTTGATGCCAGTCCAAGCCCATTTTTTGCAGAAGAAGGTAACAAGACCAGACCAACAGTACTGTCACATGACCAGGTGTAGATTTGGGAATTCTGGAGCCCCAAAGTTATGCCTGGGGTCCCCTGTTCTACCACTATTCTCCTCCCCCTCACACAGCTATTCTCCTCCCCCTCACACCGCTATTCTCCTCCCCCTCACACTGCTCTTCTCCTCCCCGTCACACTGCTCTTCTCCTCCCCCTCACACAGCTATTCTCCTCCCCCTCACACTGCTATTCTCCTCCCCATCACACTGCTCTTCTCCTCCCCCTCACACTGCTATTCTCCTCCCCCTCACATCGCTATTCTCCTCCCCGTCACACTGCTATTCTCCTCCCCCTCACACAGCTATTCTCCTCCCCCTCACACTGCTATTCTCCTCCCCCTCACACTGCTATTCTCCTCCCCGTCACACTGCTATTCTCCTCCCCCTCACACTGCTATTCTCCTCCCTCTCACACTGCTATTCTCCTCACACTGCTCTTCTCCTCCCCCTCACACTGCTATTCTCCTCTCCTTCACACTGCTCTTCTCCTCCCCCTCACACTGCTATTCTCCTCTCCTTCACACTGCTATTCTCCTCCCCCTCACACTGCTATTCTCCTCCCCTTCACACTACTATTCTCCTCCCCCTCATGCTACTATTCTCCCCCCCCTCACAGCTATTCTCCTCCCCCTCACACTGCTCTTCTCCTCCCCCTCACACTGCTATTCTCCTCCCCCTCACACTGCTCTTCTCCTGTCCCTCACACTGCTATTCTCCTCCCCTTCACACTACTATTCTCCTCCCCCTCACACATTTATTCTCCTCCCCCTCACACTGCTCTTCTCCTCCCCCTCACACTGCTATTCTCCTCCTCCTCACACTGCTATTCTCCTCCCCTTCACACTACTATTCTCCTCCCCCTCACTGCTATTCTCCTCCCCCTCACACTGCTATTCTCCTCCCCTTCACACTACTATTCTCCCCCCCTCACGCTACTATTCTCCTCCCCCTCACAGCTATTCTCCTCCCCCTCACACTGCTCTTCTCCTGCCCCTCACACTGCTATTCTCCTCCCCTTCACACTACTATTCTCCTCCCCCTCACACTTTTATTCTCCTCCCCCTCACACTGCTATTCTCCTCCCCCTCACACCGCTATTCTCCTCCCCTCACACTACTATTCTCCTCCCCCTCACACTTTTATTCTCCTCCCCCTCACACTGCTATTCTCCTCCCCCTCACACTTTTATTCTCCTCCCCCTCACACTGCTATTCTCCTCCCCCTCACACCGCTATTCTCCTCCCCTCACACTACTATTCTCCTCCCCCTCACACTTTTATTCTCCTCCCCCTCACACTGCTATTCTCCTCCCCCTCACACTGCTATTCTCCTCCCCCTCACACCGCTATTCTTCTCCCTCTCACACTACTATTCGCCTCCCCCTCACACTGCTCTTCTCCTCCCCTCACACTACTATTCTCCCCCCCTCACGCTACTATTCTCCTCCCCCTCACAGCTATTCTCCTCCCCCTCACACTGCTCTTCTCCTGCCCCTCACACTGCTATTCTCCTCCCCTTCACACTACTATTCTCCTCCCCCTCACACTTTTATTCTCCTCCCCCTCACACTGCTATTCTCCTCCCCCTCACACCGCTATTCTCCTCCCCTCACACTACTATTCTCCTCCCCCTCACACTTTTATTCTCCTCCCCCTCACACTGCTATTCTCCTCCCCCTCACACTTTTATTCTCCTCCCCCTCACACTGCTATTCTCCTCCCCCTCACACCGCTATTCTCCTCCCCTCACACTACTATTCTCCTCCCCCTCACACTTTTATTCTCCTCCCCCTCACACTGCTATTCTCCTCCCCCTCACACTGCTATTCTCCTCCCCCTCACACCGCTATTCTTCTCCCACTCACACTACTATTCGCCTCCCCCTCACACTGCTATTCTCCTCCCCTCACAATACTATTCTCCTCCCCCTCACACTTTTATTCTCCTCCCCCTCACACTGCTATTCTCCTCCCCTCACACTACTATTCTCCTCCCCCTCACACTTTTATTCTCCTCCCCCTCACACTGCTATTCTCCTCCCCCTCACACCGCTATTCTTCTCCCTCTCACACTACTATTCACCTCCCCCTCACACTGCTCTTCTCCTCCCCTCACACCGCTATTCTCCACCCCATCGTACCGCCAAGCTCCACCCCATCAACCCTCTAATCCACAACCTCAGCTTACTACTGCAGCCTGGGCATTTCTGCTCTGCTGCTGCTCTCAAGCTAGGAAGGGCCCCTTCTCTGCCATTGGGCCCCTGTGCAGTTGAACCGCCTGCACAGGTGCTATGTCTGCCTCTTGAGTTGTTTTTTAAGCCAGTGTAATTACACCCTAAGCTGTCCCACTCATTTCAATACGACGGCTTCTTCCTATACGTTAGTACCACTGTGGATGTGACAGCGAGCAGGTAAACAATGAAGAGAAGGCAGCGCTGGCACGCACCTCCTCTTCAAACAGCTGATCGGTGGGGGTGCTGGGTGACGGACCCCAGCCAATCAGATATTGATGACCTATCCTGAAGATATGTCATCAATAAAAATAACTTGGACAACCCCTTTAAGGAGACAGACTGGCCATCTGTTGGAAAACTACCCCCGCAGTTGGGTACCTGTAGTTGTACATTCTGGAAGAAGTAAAGAGGATATTGAGAGAAAATTTGCACCTGAATTACTGTTATAAGAAATTGCACCCCTTGGCCAAACTTGGGAAGATTGTGCAGAGGGTAACTTTATGCTGATTGAACCCCCTTATACAAAGCCTTGGGAACGCTATCTATGTTACACGTGTGTGATAAGAACTGTGTCTGTCTTGTGTATTGCAAACTATTGAAGTTGCCAGTAAAATGGATTGTCTGCTACCTCGCACCAACACCTTCATTGTGGCCACATTGCATTGTCTTCTTCTCCATTCTGTGACCCTTCCTCGCACGCCCAACACCTACCAATACCAAGGGCACCCAAAAACACCATCAGACAAGAAGACTCCCCAAATCCAGGTTGTGCCTCGAGGGTGACAAGGTTGCACGCTCCCATCACTGCATGGCCTGGGGAGCTCTAGAGTCAGGACTGCCACCTTGAAGACAGCTACTATCATCATTGCCACCGCTACCACTCCTCTCCTCTGCATACACCTGTCCTCAGGTTGTGTGTGATATTGCAGCCTTGTACCATTCACTTGAATGCCAGACACATCCTATGGACAGCCGCGGCGCTGTTTTCGGAATAAAGCAGCCACGTTTTTTTTATATTGTGCAACTTTTTAACTGCAACTTTTTGTCACATCTCCCAGTTTTTAAGCCTCCCTCGCCACTTTTCAGAAAAGGGGTGTAGCAACGGCGGATAGGGGGCACGGCCAGCAGCCGTGACAAATTTACCTTCATTCATGGCAGTTGTCTGGTGCAAATGAAGCCAGAAATCTATGGCTCAGAGCTACCGTGTATATTTCTGCTTAGACACACAGAAGGTCATTTATTATCCAGAAATATGTCAATATTAGGCATATTTCTGGCGCAGATTGCAGAGCAAAGGTAATTTGCGCTGTAATCTGCGACTTTTCTCCGCTCGCACCAGGTCTAAAAAAGTTGGCGTGGAGTGGGCGGGGAATTCCTACGTCTGTGTTAGGCATAGAAAATGGCCTAAATGTAAGACAGCAAGCAAGCTGTCTTACATGTAGAACTGGCGGTGGATCCACCGCCAGATATAAGGGTTATTAAGACCGATGTCTAAAACGCCGGTCTTGATAAATGGCCCCCACAGACTGCTGGAGGATACGCCTAATTTGTGCTGAGGCCTGAGCCTTGTCATTAATGTGGTGCATCCTCCGGCAGTGCAGGGGACCAGAAAGCGCAGGTCTTGATAAATCTCCCCCAATGTGTTTCTGGAAGTAGTAATGTTTTTCTAAACAATTTGTGAACGATCTCATTAGGGCCTCATGCACACGACCGTATGCATTTTGCGGTCCGCAAAAAATACGGATGACGTCCATGTGCTTTCTGTATTTTGTGGAACGGAACAGCTGGACCCTAATAGAACAGTGCTATCCTTGTCCGTGATGCGGACAATAATAGGACATGTTCTATTTTTTTGCGGAAGGGAAATGCGGACATACGGAAACTGAATGCACACGGAATGAATTGTTCCGCAAAAAAAATGGAACGGACACAGAAAGAAAATACGTTTGTGTGCATGAGCCGTTAGAGAGAATTTATCCCACCCTGCACTCCAGAATTCGGGCTTTAAAAGTCACAAAATGTAACTTTTGCTACTTTTTGGACTTATTTGTGCAAAAATTTTTTTTGCATTTTTACATCACTTACACTATTTTTAAAAAGGGGGAGAGGTCACCTATATAAATGAGTTTCACTCCAGATTTATCTCTGCGACTTTTTTAAAAAGTCATTGAACAATTAGAGTATCATTTCTATACAAAAGTGTTGGGGCTAATTTATCATGAAGGTAATATATGAAGTTACATTTGCTTGAGTCTGCATTGGTGCATATTGCGCCAAATTTATAAAACGCTGCATTGTTGTTAGTTACACAGTAGGTTTTGCCTAGAAATTGTACTCCGGGTTTTTTTTTCTACTCCCCCCAAACCCCACTGGAGTGAGTTTGCAACTTTTTTTGGTCCTTTTTTTTTAAAGAATCTGGAGTGACAAATCTGGCGTATAACCAGTTACCATAATGAACTACTTTTCTGAAAGTGGGGTAAACTGTCCAAAAGTTGAAAATTTTGGCACAAAATGGACTTGCACCAAAATATGCGGCTTTTTTACACCAGTTTGTCATAGACCATTGATACGTTATCCCCTGTAAGGTTTAAAGATGTGTCATATTGAACAAACATGTAACATTTGATTTGACTTGGCGCAAAGTCCACCAACGCAGACTCGGGGAGATTCGACTTCAACCATTTTCCCCGTGATAAATTCTGGCCATTATCTTTTTCATTGGTCTCTGTCTTTTCCTCCCATTGTCTGTATATTGTGCACATGGTTTCACGTAATGTTCATGTCGTGTAGTAGGCGATTTGTCTGTCTCGCACATACACGCAAGCTCTTCCCGTCCTCCTGTCTCTCTTCACACACACAGTCTCGCTGTCTGCCTCGCTCTCTCACTCCCTCTGCTCATCACTATTTATTATAGGGATGATGAACAGTTATTGCATTGAGTTAATTCCCATTTATTGGGACCTGACGTCATACATGCAGCTCGAAGCTGAGAAGCCTGTGCTCTGAGAGTCATTGCGGTTTTACTGTCTCATTTTAATTTAGCGTGTAATGTCCCTATTAGAATAAAACACATCTGGAGGATCTCTGGGGGGCTCTTCAGAATCTGTGGCTTCTATATTAACAGAACCTGCAACATAAAGAGCACAGCTGCTGGAAATGCTGCACTCAGCGGCAGGCCTGCAGGATACCGACACGGCTCTGCGGGGCGCAGTGTCACACCGCCACGCAGCACATTTATACTGCTATTCGGGGCAGAGCTAGACAACCCTTTTGCGTTCAGTGTGGGGCTCACTGACATCTTTGTATGGCACGATGACAAGTTCTAATCTTCGCAGAACAGATTGTAACGGTCATGCATCCTGGCAATGTAACCATCCTGGACTGAATGGAGCACTTCTGCACTATAGACACGCTTCTCATGGTTAGCTAGTGCAAAGATAGGGGCGACTTGGCTTTCTACGACTGTCGGGCCCCATACACATTAGACTATTGTTGGTCAAATCCTCCAATGTTGGTAATACTGGCTGATACATATAGGGAGCCTCCGACCCTCCTGGGGGAGAGAGGAGTCGGACACAATGAATTTCGACACCCAAAGCCTTTGTTCTCCTGGGAGGTAAGAGGTGTCTGGCAACGCTTTCATCTGTCTCCTTATTGAAAATACACACATTCTCAGCCGAAAACAGAAATCAGGAAAGAGAGCCGTCGGTTCATTTGGTGGACAGCAATTGAAGGTGTATGGGCACCTGGAAACATGAACATCTTTTGGGCTGTAAGAAGTGTGGTTATTAATGGTACACACTCAGATTGGGTCACTGTCACTAGTGGGGTACCTCAGGGGTCAGTATTGGGCCCTATTCTCTTCAATATATTTATTAATGATCATGTAGAAGGCTTGCACAGTAAAATATCAATGTTTGCAGATGACACTAAACTGTGTAAAGTAATTTACATGGAAGAGGACAGTATACTGTATATATACTACAGAGGACAGTATACTGTATATATATACTACAGAGGACAGTATACTGTGTATATACTACAGAGGACAGTATACTGTATATATACTATAGAGGACAGTATACTGTATATATACTATAGAGGACAGTATACTGTATATATATACTACAGAGGACAGTATACTGTATATATACTACAGAGGACAGTATACTGTATATATATACTACAGAGGACAGTATACTGTATATATATACTACAGAGGACAGTATACTGTATATATACTATAGAGGACAGTATACTGTATATATACTATAGAGGACAGTATACTGTATATATACTACAGAGGACAGTATACTGTATATATATACTACAGAGGACAGTATACTGTATATATATACTACAGAGGACAGTATACTGTATATATACTATAGAGGACAGTATACTGTATATATATACTACAGAGGACAGTATACTGTATATATATATACTACAGAGGACAGTATACTGTATATATATACTACAGAGGACAGTATACTGTATATATATACTACAGAGGACAGTATACTGTATATATATATACTACAGAGGACAGTATACTGTATATATACTATAGAGCACAGTATACTGTATATATATACTACAGAGGACATTATACTGTATATATACTATAGAGGACAGTATACTGTATATATATACTACAGAGGACAGTATACTGTGTATATATATATACTACAGAGGACAGTATACTGTTTATATATACTACAGAGGACAGTATACTGTATACATACTACAGAGGACAGTATACTGTATATATATACTACAGAGGACAGTATACTGTATATATATATATACTACAGAGGACAGTATACTGTATATATACTATAGAGCACAGTATACTGTATATATATACTACAGAGGACAGTATACTGTATATATACTATAGAGGACAGTATACTGTATATATATACTACAGAGGACAGTATACTGTTTATATATACTACAGAGGACAGTATACTGTATACATACTACAGAGGACAGTATACTGTATATATATACTACAGAGGACAGTATACTGTATATATATATACTACAGAGAACAGTATACTGTATATATATACTACAGAGGACAGTATACTGTATATATATACTACAGAGGACAGTATACTGTATATATACTATAGAGGACAGTATACTGTATATATATACTACAGAGGACAGTATACTGTGTATATATATATATACTACAGAGGACAGTATACTGTTTATATATACTACAGAGGACAGTATACTGTATACATACTACAGAGGACAGTATACTGTATATATATATACTACAGAGGACAGTATACTGTATATATATATATACTACAGAGAACAGTATACTGTATATATACTATAGAGGACAGTATACTGTACTACAGAGGACAGTATACTGTATATATACTACAGAGGACAGTATACTGTATATATATATATATATATACTACAGATGACAGTATACTGTATATATATACTACAGAGGACAGTATACTGTTTCTATATACTACAGAGGACAGTATACTGTATATATATTACAGAGGACAGTATACTGTATATATATACTACAGAGGACAGTATACTGTATATATACTATAGACGACAGTATACTGTGTATATATATACTACAGAGGACAGTATACTGTTTATATATACTACAGAGGACAGTATACTGTATATATACTAAAGAGGACAGTATACTGTATATATACTATAGAGGACAGTATACTGTATATATACTATAGAGGACTGTATATATATACTACAGAGGACAGTATACTGTATATATACTATAGAGGACAGTATACTGTATATATATATATATATATACTACAGAGGACAGAATACTGTAATACTGTATATATACTATAGAGGACAGTATACTCATATATATACTACAGAGGACAGTATACTGTTTATATATACTAGGAATGAGCAAATCGACTTCGGATGAAACATCTGAAGTCGATTCGCTTAAAACTTCGTTCTAATACTGTACGGAACAGGAGCTCCGTACAATATTAGAATGTATTGGCTCCGATGAGCCGAAGTTATTGTTTCGCGAAGTCTCGCGAGACTACGCGCAATAACTTCATAAATTAATTTGTACTGTAAAAAACCATTTCCCCAACGCGGGTTCGGTTCCAAGGTACCACTTGGAACCGAACCCGAGTTTGGGAAATGAAAGATGAACTCTGATTGGCTGCTCCGGACAAATCGGGCATATATTGATATAGGAGGCTTAATATGCAGCCAAGACATTGGTATACAGGGAGTGCAGAATTATTAGGCAAATTAGTATTTTGACCACATCAACCTCTTTATGCATGTTGTCTTACTCCAAGCTGTATAGGCTCGAAAGCCTACTACCAATTAGGCATATTAGGTGATGTGCATCTCTGTAATGAGAAGGGGTGTGGTCTAATGACATCAACACCCTATATTAGGTGTGCATAATTATTAGGCAACTTCCTTTCCTTTGGCAAAATGGGTCAAAAGAAGGACTTGACAGGCTCAGAAAAGTCAAAAATAGTGAGATATCTTGCAGAGTGATGCAGCACTCTTAAAATTGCAAAGCTTCTGAAGCGTGATCATCGAACAATCAAGCGTTTCATTCAAAATAGTCAACAGGGTCGCAAGAAGCGTGTGGAAAAACCAAGGCGCAAAATAACTGCCCATGAACTGAGAAAAGTCAAGCGTGCAGCTGCCAAGATGCCACTTGCCACCAGTTTGGCCATATTTCAGAGCTGCAACATCACTGGAGTGCCCAAAAGCACAAGGTGTGCAATACTCAGAGACATGGCCAAGGTAAGAAAGGCTGAAAGACGACCACCACTGAACAAGACACACAAGCTGAAACGTCAAGACTGGGCCAAGAAATATCTCAAGACTGATTTTTCTAAGGTTTTATGGACTGATGAAATGAGAGTGAGTCTTGATGGGCCAGATGGATGGGCCCCTGGCTGGATTGGTAAAGGGCAGAGAGCTCCAGTCCGACTCAGACGCCAGCAAGGTGGAGGTGGAGTACTGGTTTGGGCTGGTATCATCAAAGATGAGCTTGTGGGGCCTTTTCGGGTTGAGGATGGAGTGAAGCTCAACTCCCAGTCCTACTGCCAGTTTCTGGAAGACACCTTCTTCAAGCAGTGGTACAGGAAGAAGTCTGCATCCTTCAAGAAAAACATGATTTTCATGCAGGACAATGCTCCATCACACGCGTCCAAGTACTCCACAGCGTGGCTGGCAAGAAAGGGTATAAAAGAAGAAAATCTAATGACATGGCCTCCTTGTTCACCTGATCTGAACCCCATTGAGAACCTGTGGTCCATCATCAAATGTGAGATTTACAAGGAGGGAAAACAGTACACCTCTCTGAACAGTGTCTGGGAGGCTGTGGTTGCTGCTGCACGCAATGTTGATGGTGAACAGATCAAAACACTGACAGAATCCATGGATGGCAGGCTTTTGAGTGTCCTTGCAAAGAAAGGTGGCTATATTGGTCACTGATTTGTTTTTGTTTTGTTTTTGAATGTCAGAAATGTATATTTGTGAATGTTGAGATGTTATATTGGTTTCACTGGTAAAAATAAATAATTGAAATGGGTATATATTTGTTTTTTGTTAAGTTGCCTAATAATTATGCACAGTAATAGTCACCTGCACACACAGATATCCCCCTAAAATAGCTAAAACTAAAAACAAACTAAAAACTACTTCCAAAAATATTCAGCTTTGATATTAATGAGTTTTTTGGGTTCATTGAGAACATGGTTGTTGTTCAATAATAAAATTAATCCTCAAAAATACAACTTGCCTAATAATTCTGCACTCCCTGTATATATATATATATATATATATATATATACAGTATATTACAGAAATATCCTTCAGAATATGTATCTATAATTATATCCAGATGCTCTTTATTTGCCTCTGTTCCTTTATACCAACATCTGTCTGCTGTCTGACAGCTGGATACAAATATGCAATACTGTAATATGGGGGGGGGGGGATAATACGACTGAGAAATTACAAAGAATTTACTAATAATAATATATTTCTATTCCAGAGCACAAGGAGCTATTCCCCACACATGCTTCTCTTGGCAGGACGACAGACAATAATTCAGCCATCTTGGATTTAATGATGTGTTTTAAACCTGCCACAAACAGAACTTATGTTTAAAGTCAATTACAGAAAAAGTGCCCTAGACAGATGCTAAGCTCCGCGTTTGTATAAAAGATTCTCAACTGCTTGTAAAAAGGAACAGTAGTGGGTAATAAATACTGCCAGCAGTGCTACGACGACGATAAGTTAAGATAAATTCTGATTATTATTACTGTTATCGGTATTATCCAAACCAGCCACATAATCATGCAGCACAGAGAGACGTAGAACTAAGGCCTCGTGCACACGACTGTATGTATTTTGCGGTCCACAAATTGCAGATCCGCCAAATACGGACACTGTCCATGTTGAATCAGCATTTTTTGCGGACCTGCTGACTTCTATAAGTCTGTGGTCCACATTTTACAACAAAGTATAGGTCATGTTTTACCTTTTTGCGGAACGAACACAGATTTGCGGAAAGCACACAGAACATCCGTATGTCTGTTCCGCAAATAGATAGAATATGTCCGCAAAATGCGGACCATGGACCCATTGTCAATGACAGCACACGGTATCCGTATTTTGCAGATTCGCAATTTGCAAACCAGCAGGGGATAGATTAAGACAGGAGCGTTAAATGCCGGTCTTAACAAATGTCCCGCCATGTGTCAACAAAAGATAGGAGCTCCCTACATTTTAGGGTATTGGCATACTAAATATTCATTCTTACTGCAAAGTTTCCAATAACTTAAGAAGAACATTGATTAATATTTACGATCTGGTCAGAAAACTTATGTGTAAGTTGGTAGAGAAGACAATTTTGACCATAGAGTTTGGCCAGTGGATATCACTCATACACATGATGCCTCTGACTAAATGGATACTAGATGTTATGGACAGGTTAAGTTTCATGACCTTTCCCTTGGCATTTTTTTTCAGCACCCAAATGCCAAGTCTAATGACTCTGAGTCTTGACCTTTGAATACCCAATCTTCTAGGTCTGCCGTTCACCTTCTGGTACTGTCTACCATATCTACAGGAAAGGCTGACCCTGACAGGAGTAAGGACTTGAACTTTGTCCCCCCTGCATCCCCATCACACCTCAGGCAGTCTGAACACTGACCATATGGAAGTAAAAGCTGCCTGTCGTCTGAAGGCCATTCCTTGTGTACTGCACCAAGCAAGAGGTCAACGCCTGGTGTCCAGGTGGTACTGAAAAATCTGATGAACTAACAGAACCCTTCAGAGTTAGCTAACCTTCTTTCTCTCCCAAATGGATTCAGTAATGGACTGGAAACTCAAGCCCATGTTTCATTGACTAAGTGACCAGTAAATATTTGTCTAAATATGTCAAATACACATCAAGTTCCCACAATGATTTCCAACTTGTATACAAAGGTGAACAGCTCAAATTTCAATGTGACCTTCTCTACATCCTCCCTGAACATACAGCTGTTCACACAGATGTTCAAAGAGAATTATCCACATATTAAAAGACTGGTTGGATTGAAGAATATATTATAATTGAATTGTCAGAGCAAAGGTACAATTGTACGATAAGTTGATGCTGGTCGAAGGACGGCCATGCTGAACACAGCACTATGTAATGAATGACCGTTAAACTTACTCTACAGTCTGCTAATTAGGAGGTGAACAAACAACTTTTATCAACGCTGAGTACAATTTAGAGCATTCATGAGAATGGCCATTACAATCTAAGATGAAAAGTCATTTGGCAGTGAAGATGTTTGAGGAGCACACCATATCCTGGATTGTTGTTCATCCTGGATACTTACTGTGTAAGTATGTGGACACCTGAACATCACACCTATACGAGCTTGTTGGACATCCCTTTACAAAACCAAATATGGAGGTGGTCCTCCCTTTTGCCTCCATTCTTCTGGAAAGGCTTTCCACAAGATTTTGGAGCGTGCCTGTGGTAATTTGTGGCCATTCATCCAAAGGGAAGATTTGTGAGGTCAGACATTAATGTAGAACAAGAAGTTCTGGCTCACATTCGACAATTCTTCCAAATGGCGTTTGTTCTTTTGTGAAGGTCATGGCTCTGTGCAGCCACTCGATTTACTCCACACCAAACTCATCAAACCTTGCCTTTGTGCACAGGGGCATAGTCATGCTGTAACAGCAAAGGGCCTTCTCCAAGCTGTTCCCACAAAGTTGGTGGCATACAATTGTCTAAAATTTCTTGGTATGTTGTCTTAACATCACACACATCACTGGAAACAAGCGGCCAAATCCTGAAAAGCAACCCTATAACATTATCCCTTCTCCCCCCAATTTTACAGTAGGTACCATACATTCATTAGGTAATGTTCTCTACAGATCCATCAAATCCAGATTCCTCCATTGGACTACAGCAAGGGTAGGCAACCTCCAGCACTCCAGGTGTTGTGCAACTACAACTCCCAGCATGCACACTTGCTCTGCTCTTCTCATAACTCCCACAGAAATGAGTGGAACATCTTGGGAATTGTAGTCTCACAACAGCTGGAGTGCCAAAGGTTGCTGATCCCTGGACTATAGGATAGTGAAACGTGTCATCACGACAATGATGAACAATGCTCCAAAGTATGTGAAAACATTATAAATTGGTTTACCTTCTAGATGAATGGCAAAAAATACCAAATAAGGGTATGTGATAAAAATCTGATTTGTGGGGGTCTGACCGCTGTAACCCTCACAATAATGAGAATGGGCACCCGATGTTCACCATATCAATGGAGAAGCTGCTGATCATGTGCACTTCTACTTTATTCATTCTCTATGGGACTACTGGAGACAGCTGAGTACATGCAGATGTAGCTGAGCTAAAATTGACTCTGATAACACATCACAGTTTTATCTCGTGAAAAAAGCTTTTGAAAAAGTAAATTAAAATTATTTTGCCGTTGTTTATTTAACACGTTAACCAAGAGGTTTAGCTTAGCTACATCTGTAGATCGGTTATCTCCAACAGTTCCATGTAGAATGAGGGAAGTGTAGCACACATGCTTGACTGTTGCTCCATTCATTTGGGGGACTCGGGACCCCCATTATTATCTTGATCGGCGTGGGGCCCAGTGGTTGGAACCCACCAATCAGATACCTATCCTATAAATCGGGGATATGTTTATATCTTGGCACAACCCCTTTAACTATAATTGTCATGCTATGGCAATAATTGATATAGTATCAGATATGACACCAATGGTCATTTATGAACCGATATGTATGGACACAATTCCATTGACTAAGCTTCTGAAAACCTCCTGTGATTGCCTCTTATTGCTGGATGGGTGTTCATCTTTCCTACACTTAGACTATGTAGAGGAAATACTGTATTCTATGGAGGCCATTCAAATAAGGAGCCTACCATGCAATACCAGGATGGAGCCAGTCCTCAAGAGTAGGAGCAGTTGTTCTCTCCTCAGCCTGAGGCCTCATGCACATGACAGTATTTTTTCACGGTCCACAAAACGGGGTTCCGTTGGTCCGTGATCCGTGACCATTTTTTCGTCCGTGGGTCTTCCTTGATTTTTGGAGGATCCACGGACATGAAAAAAAAGTCGTTTTGGTGTCCGCCTGGCCGTGCGGAGCCAAACGGATCCGTCCTGACTTACAATGCAAGTCAATGTGGACGGATCCGTTTGACGTTGACACGACAGTATATTCTAACACAGAGGCGTTCCCATAGTGATGGGGACGCTTCAAGTTAGAATATCCTATGAACTGTGTACATGACTGCCCCCTGCTGCCTGGCAGCACCCGATCTTTTACAGGGGGCTGTGATCCGCACAATTAACCCCTCAGGTGCCGCACCTAAAGGGTTAATTGTGCTTATCATAGCCCCCTGTAAGAGATCAGGTGCTGCCAGGCAGAAGGGGGCAGACCCCCTCCCTCCCCAATATTATATTCATTGGTGGCCAGTGTGGCCTCCCCTCTCCCCCCCCAGTTAAAATCACGTTCCGAATTCCCCATCATTGGTGGCCAGTGCGGCATCACATCTCCCCCCCCCTAGTTAAAATCATGTTCCGAATCCCCCATCATTGGTGGCCAGTGCGGCCTCACATCTCCCCTCCCCCCCAGTTAAAATCACGTTCCCCCATCATTGGTGGCAGTGGAGAGTTCCGATCGGAGTCCCATTTTAATCGCTGGGGCTCCGATCGGTAACCATGGCAACCAGGACGCTACTGCAGTCCTGGTTGCCATGGTTACTTAGCAATTTTTAGAAGCATTATACTTACCTGCGAGCTGCGATGTCTGTGACCGGCCGGGCGCTCCTCTTACTGGTAAGTGAAAGGTCTGTGCGGCGCATTGCCTATAGCACAGACCTGTCACTTACCAGTCTGTGTGAAAGTTGCCAACGGCCACGGATCACGGACGCAGATGCCAATCTTGTGTGCATCCGTGTTTTTTCACGGACCCATTGACTTGAATGGGTCCGTGAACCGTTGTCCGTCAAAAAAATAGGACAGGTCATATTTTTTTGACGGACAGGAAACGGCCGCGGATGAACAACAGTGCATTTTCCGAGTTTTCAACGGACCCATCGAAAGTCAATGGGTCCGCAGAAAAATCACGGAAAACGGAACAACGGCCACGGATGTACACAACGGTCGTGTGCATGAGGCCTTATCGAAAGGGATCTTAACCTCTTTGACATCTAGAAAAATGGGATGTCCAGAAGTAGAAGACCATCTTTGGCTTGTCACTTTGCACTAAAGTATCATGTTTCCAATCTTTGGAACCACATAAAAAAGCTGTTTTTCCCTTACTGCCTACATTTTTCAAGGGTTGATTTTCTCTTTTTTGACAAATGTCTCAGTAGATAACAGCAATCTCTTCTTCACAACTTCATTACAGTAAGAGGCATTAGGATGGGACATTCTTGTACAGAACCATAGCAGCATCCACCACCGAGCATTGTTAATTAATACAGCTGCACTTTTTATCCACGTATAAAGCCTTACTAGATTATTTTGCTCCTATTTATCGCTCTTACCATTCACAATGATAATAAAGGCCACATCCTTGCTCAAAGCCGATAACCTACAAAAAAAACAAAAAAAAAAACTCATTCAACAATTTCAATTCTATGAGCTCCTATGAACTGACACAGTGGCCTTAACCTGCAAGGAAAAATTAAAAAACTACCTTTAAGAAACGAGTTTGGAGACAGTAAAAAATGAACAACTCGTAACATTTCAGCTTTTTATTTTCTTTTCTCTACTTTGAACCTCTTGGGTAAAAATTTTTAGTGGCTGCAAAAAAAAATAAAAAAGATCCGAACTCTTCCTATTTCCGAGCATCACCCACCTCTCTCCGGCTTCTACTCTCTTTCTTTCTTCTCCGGCTGATTGCGTTGAATCTAGTAATTGAGTGTGGCTTTTTTTTTCTCCGCTTGTTTGCTGGCTGACCTGCCAATGATTAAAGGGAGGGCAGATTTCAGACATTAGCGGCAGAAAGAGCCGAGTTAAAACTGCTTTAGAAAGAGAGAGCGCCTGCTAAAGACACGGTGCTCAAAGTGCTATTAAAAGCATCAGGCTTGTTAGAACCTGTAAAAAGGGCCTGAAATCATGAAGTGAACAGCAGCCTTCCCCATCAATTACTTGGGGGGGGGGGGCAGGCTGTAGCTTGAACCGCACGCTACACCATCTCTCTCTCTCTATATCCCCTTTGCTATACACTGGGTACATTAGCGAGAAGACAAACGAACAGTGAAGGGGGGGGGTGCCTTACCGGTGAATGCAATGAAAGGGTAGTGAGGGGCCAGCAAGAAAAAAGAAGGGATGCCGGTTCACTTCTACTTGTTTTAGCGACCTATTTAGAAGAGAATGAGATGCCTGCCCTATAAATATTTCATCCCCACTCGCTATTCACACACAGGAGCAGAGGGCTGTTGATATCTTTTTTTCTTTTTTACATATATATTTAGTTACTTTGTGGTTTTATTTGTAATATAAAAGAGTAATGATCATCAAACATGAAATGAATGGAGAGCGTAGAAGGCTAATGCATTCCCTCCTGGTTATCTTCCTTTGTGAGACATCATATTCATGAATATCCTCTCTATTTTGCTCCACTGTTTAGTCTTCCTATCTAACCCCTATAAATGCACTGATAAAGAACATGTATACAGTGGTCCCTCAAGATACAATATTAATTGGTTCCAAGACGACCATTGTATGTTGAAACCATTGTAAGTTGAGTAATCGGTTCCAAAGCCCCAAAATGTCATCCAAGATAAGAGAAAATGAAAATGTAAGAAAAATAAGCAGATAACTAAGACAGATAAGACAAGTCCTTACATATAACAGCCAGGAATAGCTGATAACTAGCAACTAATCCAGCTATTTACCTGAGAAGTGGCCTTGAATGGTTGGATCTGAGTCTGGGGCATTGTATGTTGAGTCTAGTTTCAATTTACGATGGGTCAGAACAGACCATTGTATGTTGAAAATATTGGATCCTGAAGCCATTGTATCTTGAGGGATCACTATATATATCTCCCCCCCCCCCCAGTATTAAAATCATTGGTGGGCAGTGCTCCCTCCCCCTCCCCCATCATTGGTGGCAGCGGCAGTTCCGATCGGAGTCCCAGCAGTGTAATGCTGGGGCTCCGATCGGTTACCATGGCAGCCAGGACGCTACTGAAGTCCTGGCTGCCATGGCCAGTTACTCTGCAGCAATATACTTACATGTGCTGTGGCCGCCCGATGCTCCTTCTTCTTGTAACTCACAGGTCTGTGCGGCGCATTGCTTATGCTTATAGCAATGCGCCGTACAGACCTGTGACGAGTTACAAGAAGAAGGAGCGCCGGGCGGCCACAGCGCATGTAAATATATTGCTGCAGAGTAGCTGGCCATGGCAGACAGAACTTCAGTAGCATCCTGGCTGCCATGGTAACCGATCGGAGCCCGAGCATTACACTACTGGGACTCCGATCGCAACTGCCGCTGCCACCAATGATGGGGGGGAGGGGGAAGGCGCCGGAGCGCCGGGCGGCCACAGCGCATGTAAGTATGTTGCTGCAGAGTAACTGGCCATGGCAGACAGGACTTCAGTAGCATCCTGGCTGCCATGGTAACCAATCGGAGCCCCAGCATTACACTGCTGGTACTCCGATCGGAACTGCCGCTGCCACCAATGATGAGGGGGAGGGGGAGGGCGCACTGCCCACCAATGATGGGGTGAGGCTGCCCCCTATCATACCGCCACTCGCCACAGTTCTGAGTCACAGTTCTGAGAAGGAGACGCGCCGCAGCGATGAGGAGCCTGAGCCAGTAGCTGTCCTCTTCACTGTAGTCTGGGGCGGGAAGCGTGAGGGGCGGGCCTAGTAGAGGCAGACTCATGCATGATGTTGCGTCTACTCTAAACTTAAAGTGATACTGCGCCCGGCTGCTGGTGTGCTGGGCCTTTTTTCAAGCAGGGGCAAATACCCAGGTGCCAGGACAAAATTCCTGATCGCCTGGGATTTGTCGAGCCCTGGCCTAAGTAAAATGTAAACAGAGTCAAGGAAGCAAGGTCAAGCCAGGAGGTCACACAAAAACACAAGGAGAAATCACAAATACAAGGTCAAATACAATCAAAAGCCAAGAGGCCACGTCAATACCAGGAAGGTCACAGGGTCAAGGTCAAAAAACTGATAAATTGCGCTGATAAATTGCGATCGGCGCTCAGTACCTCTTTCAGCTAGGAGGATGCCACAGATGCAGGATGCTGGCAGCGCCGCAAAAAGGAAGCGCGTCGCCGGCTCCCTGTTACAGTCACTTTATGTGTTAATAACTTTGGAACGCTTTTACTTATCCAAGCCATTCAGAGATTGTTTTCTCATGATACATTGTACTTCATATTAATGGTAAATTTCAGTCAATATATTTACCTTTATTTATGAAAAAAAATCAACAATTTTCCGAAAATGTAAAAAAATACACTGTTTTCTAAATTTGAATCTCTCTGCTTTTAAGACAGATAGTGATGCCTCATAAAATATTTATTAATTAACATTCCCCATATGTCTACTTTATGTTGGCATGATTTTAGTAATGTAATTTTATTTTCTTAGGACGCTAGAAGGTTTAGAATTTTTGAAGCAATTTTTCACATTTTTAAGAAAATTTGCAAAGTCAACTTTTTTAATGACCAGTTCAGTTCTGAAGTCACTTTGTGGGGCTTACATCATATTATTATTATTATTATTATTATTATTATTATTATTATTATTCAAAACTGGTTTTAGAAATGTTGTTAACATTTAGGTATTCCATAGGAATTAAAGCAAAATAGAGGTGAAATTTCCAAATGTCACATTTTTTTGCAGATTTTCTATTTTAATCAATTTTTTCCTGGAACACATCAAGGGTTAACAAGAAAACAAACCTCAATATTTATTACCTTGATTCTGTAGTTTTCAGAAACACCCCATATGTGGTCGTATACCGCTGTTTTGGCACACGACAGGGCACAGAAGGCAAGGAGCGCCATATGGTTTTTGGAGGGCAGATTTTGCTGAAATGGTCTTTGGGTGCGATGTTGCATTTGAAGAGGCCCTGAGGTTCTCCCACAATCAAAACCCCCAAAAAGTGATATATTTTGTAAACTATACCACCCAAGGAATTTTTGAGGGGTGTGTCTAAACACAGATTACATGTGATTCCATATGAATAAGTGGTGCTAATGGTGAATACATCTATTGATGTATTTCCCGTTGACCGGAAACAAACATATTGTGCTGCTGTAAAATGTCAGAAAAGATATTGATTAACAGGAGCTTGTCAATAAGAAATACTAATCGATAAAATGTTAATCAGCGGAGGTTAGTGATGGTGTGGAATGTGCTGTCCATTGTGTTATACCACAAAGGGCCAATGATCCTGTTTTCCTGTGGATATACAGGATCGCATACAGCAGGTAATGGACCTCTAAATTAGCCACACATGAGAACATATGACGCCTTCAACTGGAGCCTATGGCAACTGAAGATATTTCACTAGCTAAGCATAATCAGGTTAATTAAAGCAAATATCTGACTGGTTGTTGGTGGCGACAACCAACATGACACTTAGGTCACTGCCATTAAAGCTTTCATATAGTAAACCGCTAAAGGGTCTCAGTATAGAAGACAGGCCCTCAAGGACATCCACCAATTTCATTCCTGTGTCTAATGAATATTCGCCCCTGTTATGTGTGCTCAAAATAAGACATAACACATGCAAGTTATCTTACAGAAGCAGTAAAAGCTCAATGTTCATATAAAAGAACTAATAATATATGAAAGTAAGTGTTTCTGGTGGTGCTCGTGAAAACATATAAGAAAGCTGTGGGAGTTCCTGGTCCTCCAGCACAGTAGAAAAGTCACACATCCAATATACTGGTTGGTCTCAGGTCACGTCCTGGTGGTCATTAAGGAGCAGCAATTTTGGGTTCTCCTGCTTTGTGGTAGTTGAGGTGCCCTTCATGGTGGATGGTTGGAAGAGTGTGAGGGAGAAGGGAAGGTGTAGGGCCGGTGGAGTCAATGACCTTGCCCATTTGGGTACAATAAATAAAGTTTTTCGCTACTGACTAGATGATGGGATGATGGGAGCAGCAACAGGTACCATTCCGAACTGTATTACAGAGCAGGCTCTTCCCAATAGCTGTGAGTAGGCAGCATAATGATGGTAGCAGTCCTTCCTGAGTCTCTCCCTAAATACGCTTTGCAATCTTCCCAAATAACCACAGGCATAAAAGAAATCTGCACATGAAAAGCGTGTAATTCAGCTTTCCTTCCAAAAGGATTTAAAAATGCTGAGTGTTTCACAAATACAGCATATCCTTCCAGTCATTGCTCAGTCTTTTAAATATATTTACATACCAAAACTAGGAACATAGCTAAGCCAGCCTCACATCTGCAACTAGCTCTTTCAGGACAAAAGCCATTTTATTATAGCAAAGAAATTGCTTTTCTAGTTGACAGGCCTTTGGGCGAACTGGTGATGACTACTGTAGGCTAGGCAACACTCCTCTTGGCTTCTGGGAAAAATATATGCAAATTAGCATGTCTCGCCAATTTGATTATCTTTCCCAGAAACCCAGAGGATCGTTGCCTGGCCTACAATACTCCACATATTTACAGTACTATGTATACTCAATGCTACTAGAGTAGCATCTCTTTCTGTTAGAATGTATCTCCCATAGGTTCTGAGGAGCAACAGCAGATAGGCTTGACCATTGCTCCATGCTACTCCTCTGCACCATGAACATGCTGGTGAGGAGCAATGGATCTCCTGTACTGTTTATCAATGTAGGTTCCAGAGATGGTCTGCCAGTGATATGGCACCTATGCTCTAGTCAAGTGGCAAGGTGAGGCGCTTATATTGCATATTCTGTGACTTCTTTTAGTCTGTGTGGTGGTATTTCCTTACCTATGATAGTATTTTACAGCATTTATCACTAAATTTTGTGTATAATGGTAGTCCAGTATGCCTTCTCCCATATGTGGTCTACGGGGAAAGGTGCTTTGTGCTTCAGCTTCTCTCAACTCTCAGTTTACTGTACCCAGGTTTTAAAAATTGATGACTTGTCCTTCAAGTAGGTAGGGGCTGCAGGACAGGAACATAAACAGGACAGAAATTTAGACCAGGTACATCTATACAGGCAGATCAGGCCACCTCTGGCAGGTTGTGAGGACATCATCCAAGCAGATCCCAGACCTGCAAATTCAGTGTTCAGTGTCAGAGGATTGTGGGAGAAAGAAAACATATTTTATTTTATTTTTCTTTATTATCTTTTCTTTTTTTAAACATTACAATGGCACTGTCTTTCTATAAAGAACTGATGGGTGGTTCGCATTAGGGTAGGTAGGTGCTCTTCAGTAACCACAGCTGCTGAAGCAACAATAGACATGTAAATGTATGACAAATGGAGCTGAGAAGTTTAACAATGACAATGAGCATGATTGTATCTAGTGCATATTGTTCTTATTGTAGTGTTGATATCACATTGCTGCTTCCCTATGGTGATATCTTAGATTCTGTCGCCGGCACGTTCACTGGTTCTGGCTCAAATCCATTCAGGAACTGCTGCGGTTGATGAAATAGTTCTGAGTACTATTTTTTATGTGTGCTGTACAATCAGTAAGATAAATTGTGCATACAGTGCTAAGAATGTAGAAACACACAATAAAACAGAGGGCGAGTGGCTGCAATTCAGTATAGCTTACCATGTGACACTTGTATATTGGGTAATATCTCAGGGGCCCCTGGTGTAAGGACGGTACTTTATTTTCAAAGTGTATAGAAATATTGCATTAGGAAGATCTTATGGTGGACTGGGTTCTCCTGAAGTGAATTCTGACTATGGGTACGGATGTACATGGCGCTTGTCCTCATTTAATTCATGTTCCCCATAGCCTCCCATAATAATTTGTGCCAGTAGAAATATGCCCCCTAATATGTGACAGTACAAAAATAACCCCATTTAATGTGTGCCTGTACAAATGTGCCCCCTTTTAATGTGTGCCAGTGCAAAAAATACTCCCCTGTAATGTGTGCCAGTATAAAATATACCCACTTATAATGTGCACGAGTACAAAAAACCCTTATAATGTGCGGCATTACAAAAAATACCCCCTTATATTGTGTGCCAGTACAAAAAATACCCCCTTATAATATGCGCCAGTAAAATAAAATACCCACTTATATTACGCACCAGTACAAAATAACCCCTTACATTTCAGATCAGACCTCCATATCAGTTCCTCAGATCAGACCCCCATATGACACCTCAGATTAGACCCCCATATCAGACCTCAAATTAGACCCCTATATCAGATCCTCAGATCAGACCCCATATAAGATCCTCAGACCTCGATATCAGATCCTCAAATCAGACCCCCATATCAAACCTCAGATAAGACCCCCATCAGACCTGCATGTTAGACCCCCCCCATATCAGACCTCAGATCAAACCTCCTTTAGACCTCCATGTTAGACCCCATATCACACATCAGATCAAACTCCTGTATCAGACTTCAGATCAGATCTGCATGTCAGACTCCCCCATATCAGACCTCAGATCAGACCCCCTTTAGACCTCCATGTGAGATGCCCACATCAGACCTCAGATCAGGTCTCCATGTCAGACACTCCCCCACATATCAGTGCTCAGATCAGACGCCCATTAGACCTCCATGTTAGACCCCTCCCCACCCCCCAATATCAGATCTCAGATAAGACAGCCATATCAGACCTTAAATAAATTCACTTACCTCTCCTGCTCCGCCACTTCTCTCCAGGTCTGGCATTTTTTTCCTGCAGTCGCGCTCACTAGTATTTGCTTTATATGATACACTGCGTCTGATGAAAAATACGATAATTGGCAGTGCGCCACTGGCAAGGGGAGCCCTGTGTGACACCTATAGTTAAGCCACTTTATCTATCTATCTCATATATAGATGTCTATTATGTATTTATATCATATCTATCTATCTACCTACCTAACTATCTCTCACATCTACAGTTGCAAGAAAAAGTATGTGAACCCTTTGGAATGATATGGATTTCTACACAACTTGGTCATAAAATGTGATCTGATCTTCATCTAAGTCACAACAATAAACAATCACAGTCTGCTTAAACTAATAACACACAAAGAATTAAATGTTACCATGTTTTTAATGAACACACCATGTAAACATTCACAATGCAGGTGGAAAAAGTATGTGAACCCCTAGACTAATGACATCTCCAAGTGCTAATTGGAGTGAGGTGTCAGCCAACTGGAGTCCAATCAATGAGATGAGATTGGAGGTGTTGGTTACAGCTGTCCTGCCCTATAAAAAACACACACCAGTTCTGGGTTTGCTTTTCACAAGAAGCATTGCCTGATGTGAATGATGCCTCGCACAAAAGAGCTCTCAGAAGACCTACGATTAAGAATTGTTGACTTGCATAAAGCTGGAAAGGGTTATAAAAGTATCTTC
Organism: Bufo bufo; assembly: GCF_905171765.1. NCBI lineage: Eukaryota > Metazoa > Chordata > Amphibia > Anura > Bufonidae > Bufo > Bufo bufo. The sequence goes on from NC_053394.1 coordinate 51,925,823, forward strand.
AAAAGCCTTGCTGTTCATCAGTCCACGGTAAGACAAATTGTCTATAAATGGAGAAAGTTCAGCACTGCTGTTACTCTCCCTAGGAGTGGCCATCCTGTAAAGATGACTGCAAGAGCACAGCGCAGACTGCTCAATGAGGTGAAGAAGAATCCTAGAGTGTCAGCTAAAGACTTACAAAAGTCTCTGGCATATGCTAACATCCATGTTAGCGAATCTACGATACGTAAATCACTAAACAAGAATGGATTTCATGGGAGAATATCACAGAGGAAGCCACTGCTGTCCAAAAAAACCCAGTGCTGCACGTTTACAGTTTGCACAAGAGCACCTGGATGTTCTACAGCAGTACTGGCAAAATATTCTGTGGACAGATAAAACCAAAACACACAACACTATGTGTAGAGAAAAAGAGGCGCAGCACACCAACATCAAAACCTCATCCCAACTGTGAAGTATGGTTGTGGGGGCATCATGGTTTGGGGCTGCTTTGCTGCTTCAGGGCCTGGACGGATTGCTATCATTAAAGGAAAAATGAATTCCCAAGTTTATCAAGACATTTTGCAGGAGAACTTAAGGCCATCTGTCCACCAGCTGAAGCTCAACAGATGATGGGTGTTGCAACAGGACAACAACCCAAAGCATAGAAGTAAATCAACAACAGAATGGCTTAAACAGAAGAAAATACGCCTTCTGAGTGGCCCAGTCAGAGTCCTGACCTCAACCCGATTGAGATGCTCTGGAATGACCTCAAGAAATCGATTCACACCAGACATCCCAAGAATATTGCTGAACTGAAACAGTTCTGTAAAGAGGAATAGTCAAGAATTACTCCTGACCGTTGTGCACGTCTGATCTGCAACTACAGGAAACGTTTGGTTGAAGTTATTGCTGCCAAAGGAGGTTCAACCAGTTATTAAATCCAAGGGTTCACATACTTTTTCCACCTGCACTGTGAATGTTTACATGGTGTGTTCAATAAAAACATGGTAACATTTAATTCTTTGTGTGTTATTAGTTTAAGCAGACTGTGATTGTCTATTGTTGTGACTTAGATGAAGATCAGATCACATTTCATGACCAATTTGTGCAGAAATCCATATCATTCCAAAGGGTTCACATACTTTTTCTTGCAACTGTATCTATCTATCTACCTATCTATCTGTCTGTCTCACATCTATCCATTTATCTATCTACCTTAAGGCTTCGTTCACATCACCGTTCTGCCTTTCCGTTCTCCTGCTCCGTTTAGGAGCAGGAGAACGGAAAGGACGGAAAAGGCACATAACTGACGCCAAACTGAGTCAAACTGAGCCCTTAGGACCCCATAGACTATAATGGGGTCCGTTATGTTTCCGCTCAGAAGATGATTTTTAAGCGGAGACAAAAGTTGTGCATGCAGGACTTTTGTCTCCGCTTAAAAATCATCTTCTGAGCGGAAACATAACGGACCCCATTATAGTCTATGGGGTCCTTAGGCTCCGTTTGACTCAGTTTGGCGTCAGTTATGTGCCTTTTGCGTCCTTTATGTTCTCCTGCTCCTAAACGGAGCAGGAGAACGGAAAGGCAGAACGGTGATGTGAACGAAGCCTTATCTGTCTGTCTCCCTATTTATCTATCTACCTACCTAGCATTTACCTATATACGTATCTATTTTTGTATCTATTGGATTTCATCTGTGTCATTTGAAAGCTAATGAAGAGAAAATCCACATTAATAAAAGCAATCCGGCTTGAGGGCTTTAAGTACTTGATAATATAAGAAGAATTTGCTAGAGGAGAAGGAAGGCATGCATGTCTGCAGAGGAGCCTGGGCGCGCTGCCTCCTCCAGCGAGCCTAATGCCACTTGTGCTGCACTAGGCACTAATAGCTTTAAATAATATAAGATTAGTCTGTTGTTATGTGGGTGGCTAAAACCAAGATCTATTACTTCCTTCTGAAATACTCTGCAATCTACTTCCCTACATCTCATTAGGATTCTAAATAAAGGATGGACTGAGTCACAGACAAACTAGAATCCGAGTGTAGGCCGAGCTCCATGGTCAGCACCACAGACAGCTCAGATACATGGGACCCACATAGGTGCACCAAAGCCAAAGGATGTTTGAAGCCACGTGCACAAGACTAACTGGGGAGCCACAACCGTCGACTGGGGGAAACCCGGACTACACAAGGCCTTAATTAATGGGGTCATTTATCAAACTGGTGTAAAGTACAACTGGCTTAGTCACCCATAGCAACCAATCAGATTCCAACTTTCATTTTCCAAAGGAGCTGTCAAAATTGAAAGGTGGAATCTGATTGGTTGCTATGGGCAACTAAGCCAGTTCTATTTTACATCAGTTTGATAAAGCTCCCCCTAAGTCCCTAAATCAGATCTACAGAGCATTTAACATGAAAAAAAAATCAGTATATAAAGTAAAATAACATAAAACCAGTAAATATAAGTAATTCAGTCAAGTAGTTAACAAAAAGAAAAATCATCATAAGATAAATGGTTTCCTGGTTACAACATTCATCATCTATCCATATGATAGGTGGTAAATTTATAACCGCTGGGGGTCTACCCACTGGGAATCCCAGTAATTATGAAAATCGGGGTCCCTGAGTGTCCTGTGAAGTGATGGCCAGTTCGCATTGTTCACCTGCGAACACATGCGGGCTGCCATCTTTTTTCACAAGTTCGGCGAGGCACAGGTAAGCCCTTACCTGTGCCTGTGCGCGAGCCGGTCTGAAAACAAGTGCGGTAAGCGGGAGCAGGCAGTTCCGAGAACAGCCACCGGGGGGCCTTCATCGGGCTGTTCTCGGTGACTTTTTTTTAGATCGGCTCGCGGCACAGGCACAGGTAAGGGCAGCCTGGATATGTTCGCGGGCGAACAATGCGAACTGGCCATCACTGGTCCTGTGTGAATGGATCAGTAGTGTGCGTGCTTGCCCACCGCTCCACTATCTTACTGCAGGAGACAGCAGAGTATTGAACTTGGCAGTCCCATAGACAGTGAATGGAGCAGTGGTCATGCATTGTGGACCGCTGGTCAATTCTGATCTGGTGTCTGATACGGGGGAAGGGGGGTGGTCTGACATGGAGGTCTAATGGTGATCGATCCAAGGTCTGATATGAGGGAGGGATCTGAAATGGAGGTCTAATGGGTGTGTGATCCTAAGTCTGATATGGGGGGGGGGGAATCTGGCATGGAGGTCTAATGGTGGTATGATTTGGGGTCTGATATGGGAGAGGGGGTCTGACATGGAGGTCAAATGGTGGTCTGATGCGGAGGTCTGACATGGAGGTCTAAATGGACTCGGACACCCATTCTCATGATTTCTGGGGGTCCTAGAGGTAAAAACCCCAGCAACAATATGTTTATCACCTACCTGTGGATAGGTAATACATTTTTGTTAACGGGAAAACACCTTTTTTTTTATTATTGATGTAAAATAAAATAAAAAAATCAACAAAAAATCTTTAGAGTGGTTAGCCAGGATTTTGATATTAATGACCTATCATCATCAATATCAGACTATCAGGGGTCTGATTCCCAGTGCCCATGTCGATCAGCTGTTTGGAAAGGATGCTATCTGGACTGCCGGTGAGCACTACGGCCTTCTCATACGCACAGCGCCATCTATTGGTTAGCGGCTGTGCTTGGTGTTGCAGCTCAGACCTTTTCACTTGAATGGGGCTAAGCTGCATCTAGGCTTCTTCGAACCTGGGCTTGGAGACGGACCCCTGCCGATCTGATATTGATGACCAATCCTGAGGAAAGGTCATCAATACCAAACTCCTGGAGAACCCCTTTAATAATATACAGTTAGCTCCATATATATTTGGACACTGACACAAATATTGTTTTTATTACCTGTAAAGTCCAGACTTTTAGCTTTCATTTGAGGGTATCCACATTAGAATTGGATGAAGGGTTTAGGAGTTTCAGCTCCCTTATATGTGGCCCCCTGTTTTTAAAGGGACAAAAAGTAATTGGACAATTGACTCAAAGGCTGTTTCATGGGCAGATGTGGGCAATTCCTTCATTATGGAGTTGATTTGAGGTGTGGTGCTTGCATTTTGAACATTTTGCTGAGAAGTAAACATGTGGTCAAAGGAGCTCTCCATGCAGGGGAAACAAGCCATCCTTCATCTGCAAAAACAGAAAAAACCCATCCGAGAAATTGCTACACTATTAGGAGTGGCAAAATCTACAGTTTGGTACATCCTGAGAAAGAAAGAAAGCACTGGTGACCTCAACAATGCAAAAAGATCTGGACGCCCACGGAAGACAACAGTGGCGGATAATGGCAGAATAATTACCATGGTGAAGAGAAACCCCTTCACAACAGCCAACCAAGTGAACAACACTCTCCAGGATATAGGGGTATCAATATCCAAATCTACCATAAAGAGAAGACTGCATGAAAGTAAAGACAGAGGGTTCACTGCACGGTGCAAGCCATTCATAAGCCTCAAGAATAAGAAGGCTAGGATGGACTTTACTAAAAAACCAGCACACTCCTGGAAGAACATTCTTTGGACAGATGAAACCCAGATCAACCTCTACCAGAATGATGGAAAGAAAAAAGTATGGTGAAGGCATGGTACAGCTCATGATCCAAAGCATACCCCATCATCTGTAAAACACGGCGGAGGCAGTGTGATGGCTTGGGCATGCATGGCTGCCAGTGGCCCCGGGGCCCTAGTGTTTATTGATGATGTGACACAGGACAGAAGCAGCCGGGTGAATTCTGGGGTTTTCAGAGACATACTGTGCGCTCAAATCCAGCCAAATGCAGCCAAACTGATTGGTCGGTGTTTCATAATACAGATACATAAAGCCAAAGCAACCCAGGAGTTTATTAAAGCAAAGAAGTGGAATATTTTTGAATGGCCGAGTCAGTCACCGGATCTGAACCCAATAGAGCATTTCACTTGTTAAAGACTAAACTTCAGACAGAAAGGCCACAAACAAACAGCAACTGAAAACCGCGGCAGTAAAGGCCGAGCATTAAAAAGGAGGTAACACAGCGTCTGGTGATGTCCATGAGTTCAAGACTTCAGGCAGTCATTAAATAGGGACCCTAACCTGAATTTACCGCAGCACTGCACGGCGACCACCAACACAACAGCACCGCCCCAGCAGGCAGCAGGACCCAGAAACCAAACAGCGCCCCCGCTGTCCGGCAAAGCCACCTTGGCACTGGGCCCCACCAACCCATTAGGACAGCACCAAAGCAAAAAATGGGCGCCGTGCAGTACTGCACCATGTGAACAGGTGTGGAACTCACCTTATCACACACTCTCAGGAACTCCAACTGAGAGGTAGGAATTTATACCCTTATGCAGACTGGGTCCTGCTGCCTGCTGGGGCGGTGCTGTGGCGTTGGTGGTCGCCGTGCAGTGCTGCGCCAAATTCAGGTTAGGGTCCCATTCAAAGAGGCAACCTTGTCGTGGTGAGTGGGCCTATGCTTTTTGATCAAATTGTATACTAATGCCTCATGTACAGTGTGTAGCATGGGGGTAGGTATACGATAAATTACGCTGAGAAGCAGTTAGATAAAAGCATAGTATTGAGGATGTTCGATACAGTTTTTTTTCTTATATTTTACTTCAGGCAGTCATTGCCAACAAAGGGTTTTCAACCAAGTATTTGAAATTAACATTTTATTTACTTTTTTTAATTTTTCCAATTAGTTTTGAGCCCCTGAAATGAAGGGATTGAGTTTAAAAAATGCTTTGGTTCCTCCCATTTTTATGCAATTATTTTGTTCAACCCAGTGAATTAAAGCTGAAAGTCTGAACTTCACCTGCATCTGAATTGTTTTGTTCAAAATGTTGTCTCTGTCCAAATATATATATGGACCTAACTGTATGTAACATACCAAGCATGAACAGTAGATGATTTTCAGATAAAACCTATTGGCACCTTACTTACAAAGGGATCCCTTCAGATCTCCGGTCACCCTGGACACTGCATGGCTTCCAATCTCTGGTGGGTCTGTAGGCCACAATATGCACTTAAGGTCTTGAGGTCCCAACAACTCCTAATCCTATAGAGTTCAATGCTCTTGAGTCGCACTAAGCTCAGTCATTTTGGACAGGTCTTGGTGTACATTATCCTGTAACTGAAGGGGCAAAGCTCATACAAAAGAGATTGAGCCACAAGGTATTTCTCGAGTATCCTGTTATAGGGTGCTTAACTGGTAAATTGCAGTCCATAGTCCAAACATGTTTTTCAGCGTAGCCATTTATTTCTGGGAGAAAATGGTTGTGAGCGAGCGCTAAAGGCCTCTGCAACGTTTCTCCATCAATAGCAAAACCTTTAAGCACATCGTATCCGAGAAATAGGAGTACCACTAACACCAACATCAAAAGAAGCTAGCCTGCTAATTCACGCTGAGGTGCTCTTAAGTGTTTCAACTACAAAAGCAGCTTTAGAGTGTTAGCTCCTGTGGCTATGACCAGGCTACTTTACAATAATAGCAGCCAGCCTGTAATTATCCATACACAGCGCTAACAATACAATGCTCTTAAATGATTGGTGGTGCACCGCAGCCATCGCTGGGGTAATTACACGATCCATTTTCTATTTACGCAGCCATATACCGCCTTAAAAATCTCACTTTTCTTTCAGGTTTCATTTATGACTCAATACGGAAAATAACACTTTGAAAGCTGGACTCTGCATCACCTAACGGTAAACCATGTTCTACCTCCACCATATTGTATATAAATTTAACGTAAATCTCTGTGTTTTAACGTCATGTCATTTTCAGGTCCGACATTCAGTCCTGATTTATTTTTTAAAGGGGTTATCCAGGAACTGATAATAGAACAGGTCATTATTATCAGCAGGGGTCCGAGTTCCGGCACCCCCGACGATCAGTTGTTTCAGGGAGCCGCTGCGCTCTAGTGAGATCAGCCGTTTACCGTCAGCTTTCCAAGCACAGCGCCATACACGGTATGGTGGTAGTGCTTGGTATTGCTGCTCAGCCCCATTGACTAGAATGGGGCTGAGCTGCAACTAGACCATGTGATAGATATATACGGTGACGTCACATGATCTAGGAAGAGGCTGCTGTGGTCACGGTGCACCGGCCTCTTCTAACAGCTGATTGGCATTGGGTTGCAGGTGTGGGACCCCTGCTGATCTGATATTGATGACCTATAGGTTATCAGTATTAATTCCCAGATAACCCCTTTAATACATCTTTACAGTGCTTGAAGTTCCTGATACGGGCTGCATGCCCATTGTTAAATGATAAAATTTAGGCTGCTGGAGTCACCACTAGAGGGAGCTTATTTGCTTACTGCATACCATTTAATCTAATGAATCGATTTGTCTCATCAGCACAAATTATTCTCCAGTGGGGTGCTATGCCCACAGGTGAAGAAGAGCTCACCTGTCACAAGACTGACAGGGCTGGACATTTAGCCTGGCCCTGAAAATTCCCTGACCGCATCGCGGTTCCAATTAGCAGAGCAAAGATAGAGGCAGCATCTGCGCAAGCAGTGTCTGCCCCTGTCAATCTAGCAGCAGGTGGGCGCTTCTTCACGACGAGGACAGCCCCCCCCCCACGGTGAAGAAATCCTGACGATGAGACAAATTAATTCATTAGAATCGTTTCACTAATCTCTAATTTAGTCATTGATTGCAGTGATAAATAGTTTGCAGTTAGCCTATTAGTTCCCTCTAGTGGTGACTTCAGGAAGCCAGAATTGTATCATTTACCTCTGTGTCCATACAGGATCTCTGTATTAAAAATGAACTTATGGTGGCTATAAAAAGAGATCTTAAAATTCAGCTTAGAATTTTCCATCTATTTAGAAAAAAAGGTGTTCAAGAGTGGACATCCATTGAAAGTTTGTTTACAAAGATGTGACCAATAACTGCAGGTCAGTTGAAAACTTGGTGGGATGCATGGGAGCGGTTTGGGTGGGATGGGAGTGGAAACCACGGTAAAAACAGATTTCATATTTACTTTAAGTGGTCACTTACCTTTTAACAAACTTTGCATACATCAATATTGAAGGTGAATATAAGAAACTTTGTAATACATTGTATCAGAGAAAAATGCCCCTTTCTCCAGGCTGTTCTGCTAAGGCTACTTTCACACCAGCATTAGGAGACATCCAGCACGCTGTTCCAACATATACGCCGGCATTCGACCAGACGAAAAGACCATGGCATGGAGCAACTTTTGTCCAGCTGAATATCAAGATAAATGCCAGGGATCAGCCGAGTCTCCTCCATTTCCCATTATAGTCAACTGAATTTGGTAGGCAGGTGGTACTTTCCAGCAATACTGGAATCCGGGGAACTCTGGCAGGCTGTTCTTTGTCGGAACAGCCTGTTGGATGTCTCTAAATGCTGGTGTGAAAATAGCCTAAGTCCATCTTAAGAAATGAGTTGGGCTGTCAGCTCAATGAAGGATAAGATTACAGCTGCCCATAGAATTCTATCGAGTGGGAAAGGGGGAGGAAAAGAATGACTGATAAGTGGAGAAAGAGGCTTTTTCTCTGAATAGATATATTGCAAAGTTTCTTATCCTTGCCTGTCCTATTAATGTATTGAAAGTTTTTAAAGGTTAGGGCACATTTTAGACCTGACTTGACCATGTTCTCATCCCACTGACGTCATCGGGCCAAATTATAAAATCACTAAGTGAATGGGTTCTACTCCTTTTTAGGCAACAAAATATATCTAAAATCATTTGTTTCTGACACATTATATTTCTAACACCCATTTACCAATATCCCTTTTATTCAGAAGAATATTTGTCGGATATTAGATTGATGAAGGCTGCTCCAACTAACTGGTCACCCAAAGTTCTGTAGGCTGCCCTAAATACAAAGAGGGGCTTCCATCTGGGCTAATAGGTGGACCGCATGTCAGACTCTACAAAAGCTTTATTATAATGGTTTTATGCAATGGCTGATGATTCATTCCTTTTGACCAGTCAACCTTACAAGTCAAGGAAATGATGCCTGCCCAATAACCACTACTTAACATCAGTTCTGAAAAACTCTGAATATCAGACCTCGAGTAGCTGTAACCGAGGAGTAGCTGAATCTTCAACCGCTAGAGGTCCCTTCTTATGGAAATAATATGCAAACTTAGCTTCATCTCTGGAAATATTAACAGAACAAAAAGACTACGATTGCATTTTTTTTTTTTTATCCTCCGGAGTTGAACTATATTCTTTATTCCTTCATTCGTAAAGATGCATTATCAGCGGAGGATCCTTCGAAGCCATAGTTATTAAAAGCAATATCTGCCCGCCGATCGGAAACAAAACGCATAATGGAGATTATCTAAACGAAATTCAATGTATCCTATTATTTGCAATATAGCAGAAAATATTGAGGGCAGGGTATCAAATGTCTGTCATGTTTGCTCGCACGTTTTTTTTTTAGCTTAAAGCTGCAGGATGCCTTCTACCGGGCGTTAAATTTGTTAGGGTGGGTGGTGGTCTAAAGGGTTAATGAGCTAATTGGCACACGAGGCGCTAGCCTGGCAGAAAGAGCTAAGTGTGATTATACGGCCGGATGATTATTCCGTCCCTCTATGGAAGGCTCAGTTTTATAAAATAATAATAATAATCAAAATAACAATGATAAGACTATAGCTAATCACAGCCACAGTAATTGCATTTGCAATCACGAAGGCTGAAGTAACATTATCGATTTTCTGCTAAAAACCTTTTTAGCAAACAAGCAGTACATCTATTCATTAAAGCTGAGTGCCGTGAGTTATATGTCAGCTTCGGGGGCATTATTAGAGAAAATTACACTGATGAGGGCACTAATTATTTTCTCCTAGATACCAATGTCATGTTTGTGTTTTCCATGCTGCTGTGGACTCGAACATAGGAGGGGAGGGTGAAGATTTTGCCCTTTTTTTTCTATACATTTCTCTTCTTTTGACACCGCCGCCTCGCGTTGCTGGATTGGTTTATCGTTCCATTGAGCGGGATTGAAATCTAGCGTAATTAAGATGTGTTGCCGGTACTTTTCACTCTGTCAATAATTTATTTCATCCGTTAGGCTTCACATGGAAGAGATCAGAAGCTCAAGACTATTTACGAGGCCCTATCCCTATCATGCTTCATTGACAGTACTGGTCTCCTCATATGGAGAAGAGACACCATCTGGGGCCCAGTCAGGCTCCTGGCCCCTGCTGTGGCTGTCATGTTGGAATGTGTAGACATTAGGGTTTTGTGAGGACTTTACGTTCTTGGCCATTGAGATAAGGATTTTGGGGGTCATTTATTAAGACCGGTGATTTAAACGCCGGTCTTAATCCACCTGTGGCAGATGTGCCAAAGTTTTGTAGAGGCACAGGCCGCTACATAACTTTGGCGCTTGGTGCCGCCAGCCCTGTAACATGTTTTAAACTATGCCACCTCCCTTGCTGGCGTAGTTTAAGACCATTTTCCATGCCATAAACTGGCTTGGAAAATGATAAATGAGATGGGCCAGCCAGCCCCCCGTCTTCCATGCCACGATCCCTTTTCCACCACCTCGGAAAAGTGGCGTGAGCGGGGAAAAGTCACAGATTTTGCTGCAAAACCCCTTTGCTACAAAATTTTCAACAAAAATACACCAAAAAGAGGCATAAAAACAACAATAAATGACCCTGTTTATACATATGACCCAACAGTAAGTGTTGATTCTAAAATGTCTGAATGATCTGAAATATTGGCCCGGCAGAGTGACTCCTCTTTGAATATCCAGTTGGAGGCAGCCGCCCTCTAATTCAGTGCCTTTGCTCCTCCCCAGAGGAGCAAAGGCATAAGTATAAGGCTAAATAGTTAGAAATTGCACCCAGGCCATGGAGCCTAAGGAAGCTCAAGGTACCCATTGCCACATAAGAAGGCACATGGTAGGTGGGAGCCTAGGAGCAGGGGCGTAGCTATAGGGGAAGCGGCTGCTTTGGGGCCCTGACCCGAAAGGGGCCCATCCAGGAGGAGGAGGACTAAAAGATTTTGTCAGGGCCCCCTCAACAGTATTATACAATGAAATAATATACAGTGACAGTATAGACAGTGTAGGAAACGGATGGAACAGCTGCCGGGCCTGGTCTGAGAGAGCGATCTTTACTAGCCACAGGAATGGGGGCGGCATAAAAGGAAGGGGTTGTGAAAAAATTACTGGGGGAGGGGGCCCCTATTCAAAAATTTGCTGTGGGGCCCAGTCATTTCTAGCTACGCCACTGCCTAGGAGTGTCAACCTATGGCTTTGTCCAGCTTCATCTGGGGCAGAATTGTTTAGGAGGAGAAGATCTATCAATGGTTTTATGCCCCAAAAAATGTGCACCAAAATGCAGTACCAAATACATCCTACAGGTGGCAAATCTTAAACAGTTTGTGGATTGGAGGATATTTTAGAGCAAGATGGGCATACACACTGAAATTATCCTTAACATTTGTGTTTCATTTTGGATTTTGCCACCTTTAGAGGCAAACCTGCTATTTTTTTATTTTGCAAAAACAAATGTTTCCTTTTTTTCTTTAGTTTTTTTCTTATTACTTAGAAAAAAAATCCCCATTTCAACACAGTTCATCGAATCGGAGGTTAGCATTCATTTCCTCAGTGTCATTGACCGCACCACACAGTCTCTATTGATTCCACGGGCCGGGGCATAATTGTACGATAACAAAGGAACAACCACTCTCTTAGATCATTTGGCCTTAATCAGACAAGGCACTGGCAATTTCCTGACTCGTATGATTGCTGGTGGGCAAGCAGCAAGGAGAGAGTTAAACAGATCACATGAGGTTGCGGAGGTCAAGGGATGAAATTGACAATGAAGTAACAGATACTTCTCGGCACCCCCCTCCCCCTCTTATACCCAAGCCAGCAAAGGATCCCCTCCAGCCGCTCCCAAAACAGGTAACCCGAACCTCAAAGGGCCAAAGACATTTTGTTACATTAGTTCTGCTCAGCTGACCATGAATGGGACGTGCAGGAAGAATTCACTGATTCCTCTCTGCCTCTAGGGTGAACGCTAAGTATCACAAAGCGGGGAGAGGGACGCTTTACCTGCCCCTCTTTACTCACATCTTAACCAGGTATTTGGATGTTACCGCTCAACAAGATTTCCCTCTGAATGGAACAATGACAATTCTTTCTTCTGGAAAATCAACATTTTATAGCAATGGCTAAACTGTGTTAACAGTCGTGGAGATTGGACCTCATCCATGTTGCGCTGGGGGATCTGATAGAGGCTTTGTGTAGCCTTCTGTGGACTCTTTGTAATGTTACACCTGTGCTTCCCATGAAAGTTTTTCTTCTTTTTAATTTAGCGAACGGAAGCGAAGACAAGCGTTTAGAAAGACTCTTTACGATATGCGGTATATGAGCGATCTGGAGCGCACGTGGATAAGAGCGGTCATAGAGAATTTTTGGGCTTTTTATACACCATATTAATAAAAACATTCATGTGTCTTTTTTTGTTTAAATGGTGGTTTGGGTGAAATGTAAGGGTACGGCCACACAGTCAGGTTTTCTGCTGCAGTTTTGGAAGCCAAAACCAGGAGTGAACTGAAACAAATGGAGTCATATCTGTGCTTTATACTTTTCAGGGGTGGACTAGAAACTTAAAGTAGCCCTTGAAAAAAAAAAAAAGAAGTGGCCCCAAGTTGTTGGCGTGTCCAAATTGACAGAAGACGGCACAACATGAGTAGGCAGGAGCAACAGAAGTAGGAAAGGCAAGCAATACCACAGTGCAGCACAAAATACCACCCCAGCAGAAGCCAATACCACAGTGCAGCACAGGGCACCACCCCAGCAGAAGCCAATACCACAGTGCAGCACAGGGCACCACCCCAGCAGAAGCCAATACCACAGTGCAGCACAGGGCACCACCCCAGCAGAAGCCAATACCACAGTGCAGCACAGGGCACCACCCCAGCAGAAGCCAATACCACAGTGCAGCACAGGGCACCACCCCAGCAGAAGTAAATACCACAGTGCAGCACAGGGCACCACCCCAGCAGAAGCCAATACCACAGTGCAGCACAGGGCACCACCCCAGCAGAAGCCAATACCACAGTGCAGCACAAAATACCATCCCAGCAGAAGTAAATACCACAGTGCAGCACAAAATACCATCCCAGCAGAGAGGTGCAGATCCCACTTCTGGGACCCACTTCTATCTTCCGGACAGGGCCTCCATAGCGAAGAGACTCGTGTGACCACCCACCATTTGCAGAGGTCTTATAGCACTGAATGGAGAGGACGCCACGCATGAGCAATGTGCTCTCTTTAACTTCGGATGCCCTGTTCTGGAGATAAGAGGACCTGAACCTATTTGACATTGATGGTATATTATAGCGATATGGTAAAAGTTAAGTTTTTTAAAGCAAGTTGCTTTTGTGCCTTTTCTCCACTGAAGTCAAAGTAAAAAAAACAATGGCATAAAAACGAGAAAAAATTACACATAGGTTAGTAGCAAAAAGAAAACACCCTAAATGCCTGTACGAATTCTTCACTCCTCCTTCATACATGTAACATGAGAATTTCATACAGGAAATCATGGGTGGATGGGTTCATACTATCCCTGGGGTTATCCTTGCGGCACATGTAGCTGCATATTATACTGTATCATCAACCTAGTAAAAAAAATGGAAATGAATGCGTCTATGTCACATTTTAAGCGTTTCTGTGTTCTTTGGCCTATAGCATCTATTGGCTATGACAACGTCGCACCGTGCAAGCTCTTTTCCAGGAAGCAATGAGTTAATAGATGGGTGCCAGATAGTGCATCAATCTGAGTGAGAGAAGAGCGAGGGTAATTACTGCATTAAGTGATTACTTCATAAAACGGCCACGCTTTGCCAATTAGTCACAGAAAGGCTGGGAAGGGAGGAGGTGGGGGTGGGGGGGGGGGCGCTATTCCCGAAATAAAATCATTGACAGTGGTATCAGTGTGTTCTTTTATACTCCGCTATCACACAACCTATACAGCAATCTCCTTCCAAAGAAAAGGCTGAAAGGGCTTTTAGACTTCAGAGGCACGGAGCAAGCCGTGCAGGACGCTTCTCGTCTTCTTTTTTTTTTTGTCTGGGATGGTATAAGAGGGATAGTAGGCCCTACTCATCAGGTCTAAGAAGACAGCGGAGAGCGCAGATGCTCCTTAAAAAACAGAGGAAGTAAATACTCTATTGCTCGGCTCTTGTGTGTGAATAGGGGCAGGTGGATAGCACCGGCAGTGACTCCGAAGAATAGGTGATACTGAACACATTGGGACCAAGTGCCTGTGACTCTCTCCAGCCACAATGCACAAGTTTAGCTGCAAAGGACAAAGTGCCCCCATCACTTCAGTGCCAAAAGAGAGGGGTCTTAATTGCGGAAAACAGCTGCTTCAACTATTACATTCTGGGTGTCCCCCTCCCACTCAATTTGCCAGTCTATTCATCTATTAATTTGCTGTAATGCTGCCTAGGAGAGGGGAGCACTTGGCAGGGGTGGGATGTTTTGGCTGCTGCTTGATGCTGTCAGGATGGTTGATCCAACACGGCTTCATCTCTGCTGACTTTATTAACCTCGTTCCTTGCTATGACATATGCAGAAGGCCCCATCTAAAAAAACTCATTTTTTGGATTTCTGTCAGGTTTCGGGTCAAAAATCTCTTTTGCAGGTCAATTTCCATATGATTTTTTTACGGGGAAGGGGGGAATAGATGTAAAAATGGCTTAGAGATTAATATTGTAAAATGTTAGATCAGAAAACTGAAAAAAAAAGAAGAAGAAGAAGTTTAGGACAAATTTTCAGCAATCAACAGCAAGTCATTGTGACATTGCCTAGAATAGGTGCAAGCGTGTAGTGAGGAACGAAATGCTGAAAATCGAATAACTTATTACCCAAAAGACACAGACTCCTATTCTGCCACCTCTTATTCTGTTACCTATTGTAACAAACAGTCAGAAGTATAAAGACACAATATATTATAATAGCATAATAAGAACGTAATCAGACACACAATAAACCATTCAGTAATTAACCATCTAACATAAAATGTAAATGATATATATTCTAAAGATGAAGAAAGAAAGAAAAAAAAATAGATATTACATGGATAGATAGATGAAAGGTAGGTAGGTAGATATATATATAGATAGATAGATAGATAGATAGATAGATAGATAGATAGATAGAAAGATAGATATGAGATAGATAATAGATAGATAGGAGATAGATAGAAAGATAGAGATAGATAGATAGATAGATAGATAGATAGATAGATAGATAGATAGATAGATATGAGATAGATAATAGATAGATAGATAGATAGATATGAGATAGATAGATAGATAGATAGATAGATAGATAGATAGATAGATAGATAGATAGTATGCAATTATGGACCAGAAGTTAAATGTAAATTTTAAAATCCCTTATCACTCACTGATAACCATTATATAAGCAGTTTTTCAAACTTGAGAATTGCTGTTTTCTTTTAATTGTTAATTAAATGCGGAGGGAGGGGGTTGCCTTCCTCTGAACCAACTTGCAGGATAACAGGCTGAACAGGACAGAAGGATGTCTTTTTTCAGCCTTATAAACTATGTTACTATATAAATTTCTTGACGCTCCTTCCCATTAATAGAACTTTATATATACTGTATTTTTCGCCCTATAAGACGCACCTAGGTTTTTGAGGAGGAAAATAAGAAAAAAAAATTGAACCAAAAGGTGTGCTTTTAGTGGGTTTTGAACTAATGGTGGTCTGTGGATGACACTATTATGGGGGATCTGTTGAGGACACTGTTATGGGGGATCTGTTGAGGACACTGTTATGGGGGATCTGTGGGTGACACTGTTATGGGGGATCTGTGGGTGACACTGTTATGGGGGATCTGTGGGTGACACTGTTATGGGGGATCTGTGGGTGACACTGTTATGGGGGATCTCTGGATGGCACTTATTGGGGTCTCTGGATGGCACTGTTATGGGGATCTGTGGATGACACTGTTATGGGGGGATCTGTGGATGACACATATATAGCATCTTATGCTATGTGTCATCCACTGATCCCCCCCATAATAGTGTCCCTGCGGTGTGAATGACCCCCAATACAGGGGGTGGGGGTCGCATCTGGTTTTATAATTTTATAATGACAGCGGGGCCCGTGCAGTGACTGTATTCTACTACACGGGCCCCGCTCATTGTATATAATCTTATCTATAATTGTAGGCATTGTTAATATATAAAAGTTCAGGGTAATCAGCGCCTGTATTACTTACAAGCGCTCGTAGCAGAGAGGAGGCAGGAGGCAGGCCGGGCGCTGGCAGCGTAAGTCACTACGTCATGCGCCCACGCCGCCTGCTTCATTCATAAAGTGGGCGGCAGTGGTGTAGGGATCGCCATAGCAACCATAGCAGTGGCTATGGGGCCCTACGCCACTGGGGGACCGTCCGGGCCGCCTTCTGTTGCTCACTGAGCTCGTGAAAACTCAGAAGATCCGATGGTATATTCTAACCCCCAGGCGTTCCCATGGTGATGGGGACGCTTGCCTGGGGGTTAGAATATACAAGGGCCACGCCGCTCACAGGAGTATATTTATAAACTAATCAGTAACTAACTACTTAACTTTAATCATTGACATTGCTGATCTCTTTACTGGGATATCTTACTCTGTCTTAGCTCCGGTAACAGCAGGCAGTGCGGAAGGGCGGCGCTCACTCACTGACGTCACGCGCCTGCTCCTCCCCCGCACTGCCTGCTGTTACCGGAGCTAAGACAGAGTAAGATATCCCAGTAAAGAGATCAGCAATGTCAATGATTAAAGTTAAGTAGTTAGTTACTGATTAGTTTAAAAATGTACTCATGTGAGCGTCGGGGAGGGGGATCTGTGGATGTTACTGTTTAGGGGAGGGGGATCTGTGGATGGCACTATTTAGGGGAGGGGAGATCTGTGGATGGCACTATTTAGGGGAGGGGGGATCTGTGGATAGCACTATTTAGGGGAGGGGGATCTGTGGATGGCACTATTTAGGGGAGGGGGATCTGTGGATGGCACTATTTAGGTGAGGGGGATCTGTGGATGGCACTGTTTAGGGGAGGGGGATCTGTGGATGGCACTATTTAGGGGAGGGGGATCTGTGGATGGCACTATTTAGGGGAGGGGGGATCTGTGGATGGCACTATTTAGGGGAGGGGGATCTGTGGATGGTACTATTTAGGGGAGGGGGATCTGTGGATGGCACTGTTTAGGGGAGGGGGATCTGTGGATGGCACTACTTAGGGGAGGGGGATCTGTGGATGGCACTGTTTAGGGGAGGGGGATCTGTGGATGGCACTGTTTAGGGGAGGGGGGATCTGTGGATGGCACTATTTAGGGGAGGGGGATCTGTGGATGGCGCTGTTTAGGGGAGGGGGATCTGTGGATGGCACGGGGGGGGGCCATAAAATTTTTTTGCTATGGGGCCCATGCATTTCTAGCTACGTTCCTGGTGTGCGGTGCAGGCGCGTGACGTAGTGACTCACGCTGCCAGCACCCATCCTCCCGGCCTGCCTCCTGCCTCCTCTCTGCTACGAGCGCTTGTAAGTACGGTATACAGGCGCTGATTACCCTGAACTTTTATATATTAACAATGCTTACAATTATAGATAAGATTATATACAGTGAGCGGGGCCCGTGTAGTAGAATACAGTCACTGCACGGGCCCCCGCTGTCATTATAAAAGCAGATGCCGGCCCCCAGCCACTCCTCCTTCTCAGCTGATACACCCGCCGTGCGGCATCGCGGCGCGGTGTATCATTTAAAATTCGGAAAAATGCAGCATTCGCCACCATAAGACGCACTGCTATTTTTCCCCCACTTTTGGGGGGCGAAAATTGCGTCTTATAGGGCGAAAAATACGGTGTATATAATATATATATATATATATATATATATATATATATACTCATCTATAGTGACACAACAGATATACTTGAGTTATCATCAATTTTATATATATATATAAGTGATGCAAATTCAGGGCAGCACACCTAGTAAAAAATGCTGGGTGCCAGCGGTGTCGACACTAGGTCCAAAAGTGTCAATAGACAAAGAAATAAGCACACCGCAGCACATCCGTCTGGTGAAAAAGTGGTGGGATCCTTTATTCACCCAGGTAGCGACGTTTCGGTCCGCTTACTGGGACCATTTTCAAGCCAGGGCTTGAAAATGGTCCCAGTAAGCGGACCGAAACGTCGCTACCTGGATGAATAAAGGATCCCACCACTTTTTCACCAGACGGATGTGCTGCGGTGTGCTTATTTGTTTATATATATATATATATATATATAAAAATATATATATACTAGCAGAAGGACCCGGGTTCGCACGGTTATATTTAAAGAGTACCTTTCACCAGGATACATGTATAGAAACAGTTACATTACCTAACAGTGTGGCCCCCAGTGATGTATTTCCGATTATTATTTTTTCCAAGGACTCCCCCCCCATTTCGTCCGCTGTGGTCTCCGGTAGTTCTGGCGCCTCATATGCTAATAAGGCGATTCGGTTTAACTAGGCGGTGACTAGAATTTGTACAGGGCGCAGTTTTCTTCTCCCTTGCTAAGAGTGCATACAATCAGAACGCCGCTCTTTAGCCAGGGAGAAGGAGCTCAAGTTCTTGCAAGATTCGCGAGAAACTTGAGCTTTTACACATCCCGAGGCGTGCACCATCTTGTAGTGCCCGGCGGAGAGCATCGCAGCAGCGGCATAGGCGGCAGCAGCAGTAGCATCCTGTCTGTAAGTATTCTAGGGTTTTCAGGGTTTTTTTTCCATACTTACAGACAGGATGCTACTGCTGCTGCCGCCTATGCTGACAGTATCCACTATAACAGTGACATCTACAGTACCCCGCCCCTTTAACAGTGACCTCCATAGCGGCCTGCCCCCATAACAGTAACACCCACAGCGCCTTCCCCTTTAACAGTGATCTTCACAGAGGCCGCCCCTTTTTTAGTGACCTCCACAGTACCCCGTCTTGTTAAGGCCTCATGCACACGACCGTATGTATTTTGCAGTCCGCCAAAAATTGATCCGCAAAAAATACGAATGACATCCGTGTGTATTTTCGTATTTTGCGGAACGGAACAGCTGGCCCCTAATAGAACAGTCCTATCCTTGTCCGTAATGCAGACAATAATAGGACATGTTCTATCTTTTTGCGGAACGGAAATACGGAAAGGAATGCACATGGAGTACCTTCTGGTTTTTTTTGCGGACCCATTGAAATGAATGGTTCCGTATACGGTCCGTTTTTAAGTTCGTCTTTTGAGGGTGGCCTAAATGGACACCCTACCTTTCCCCTTAACTGTGACCTGGGTTGGGTTATTATAGAAACCTGGAGTAAAACTATGTATGTGGAGACTAAGGGCCTGCGAACTTCTATTGGCTGATAAGGGTCATGTGACCAGGCTTCTATTGGGTAATGCATTCTTTGGGAATATCTCAGGAATGGTACGTGCTAGAGAGCTGAGACCTAAAACCTCCCCGGACACCTGATGTACCTGTGTGCCAAATTTCATGCTTGTAAATGCGACGTTGCGGATTCCTTTAGTGGATATACATACATACACACATACACTCAGCTTTATATACAGATACAGTACAGACCAAAAGTTTGGACACACCTTCTCATTCAAAGAGTTTTCTTTATTTTCATGACTATGAAGGCATCAAAACTATGAATTAACACATGTGGAATTATATACATAACAAACAAAGTGTGAAACAACTGAAAATATGTCATATTCTAGGTTCTTCAAAGTAGCCACCTTTTGCTTTGATTACTGCTTTGCACACTCTTGGCATTCTCTTGATGAGCTTCAAGAGGTAGTCCCCTGAAATGGTTTTCACTTCACAGGTGTGCCCTGTCAGGTTTAATAAGTGGGATTTCTTGCCTTATAAATGGGGTTGGGACCATCAGTTGCGTTGACGAGAAGTCAGGTAGATACACAGCTGATAGTCCTACTGAATAGACTGTTAGAATTTGTATTATGGCAAGAAAAAAGCAGCTAAGTAAAGAAAAACGAGTAGCCATCATTACTTTAAGAAATGAAGGTCAGTCAGTCAGCCAAAAAATTGGGAAAACTTTGAAAGTAAGGGCTATTTGACCATGAAGGAGAGTGATGGGGTGCTGCGCCAGATGACCTGGCCTCCACAGTCACCGGACCTGAACCCAATCAAGATGGTTTGGGGTGAGCTGGACCGCAGAGTGAAGGCAAAAGGGCCAATAAGTGCTAAGCATCTCTGGGAACTCCTTCAAGACTGTTGGAAGACCATTTCAGGGGACTACCTCTTGAAGCTCATCAAGAGAATGCCAAGAGTGTGCAAAGCAGTAATCAAAGCAAAAGGTGGCTACTTTGAAGAACCTAGAATATGACATATTTTCAGTTGTTTCACACTTGTTTGTTATGTATATAATTCCACATGTGTTAATTCATAGTTTTGATGCCTTCATAGTCATGAAAATAAAGAAAACTCTTTGAATGAGAAGGTGTGTCCAAACTTTTGGTCTGTACTGTATATATATATATAATCCACGGAAATCAGCAGCAGAGGCACTTGCCTACTGTGCCTGTGATCACCAGTTAAACATCCGTCATCCGTGATGTACTAGCGAACAAAAGACCACAGCATCGCAGGCTCCAAATGTAGCTCCAAACCGAGCATGCTTGAAAAAGGCAGTTATACTTCTGAAACGTCGCATTTTTGTATGGTGGACATGGCTGTGTGAATAAACGGTTTGGAGCTACATTTGGTTGGAGCCTGCGATGCTGTGGTCTTTTGCTCTCTTATAGATATATATATGGAGAGAGAGATAATTGATGATAATCCATGCAAATGACACAGCACCCCACAAGGTTAACATCCAGATGCAAAGCTCCCAACAGGAAGAACCAAACTTTGGTCAATACATAAAAATACGAAAGAAGGCCTCATCATCTATAGGGGGCAAGGGGCTTTTTCTGACATAGGAAGTCTTCTGGGCCATGCAATGCTCCCTGGGAAAAATGGTATTTAAATTAGCTCCTTTAACACCACCATCCCTTTGTTGCAAGCTACCTCCAATAGGGGGCGCTAAAGAGGCAGATTTTTCATATCCTAATGTCTTTTACTTGATTATAAAATACATTAAAATCATACACCTGCTGCAATCTCTACCGTTCAATGTGCTTTATGTCATTATTTTAATGATAATTGTGACGTGGGTGATTTATCATTTATGGATCATCAGTGGTGCGATCAAGTCTTAACACCGCTGTCCAAATAATAGTTCCACCTAAAATACTCAGCCATTTCTAAAGCTACATATTATCCAAATTACCTTTACCCCTATGGCCAGGCCATGCGATAAATGGACTAAGGAAGCGATACGATGGCGGTGAGCGGCTGAGAGTCGTGCTGGTAACGTTAGGCCACTGCGGGGGTCTCACATAGCCCTAAGCACTGCTAATTGGTTTCTAATGTAGCTAAAATTCATCTACAGAATGTTTTCTCACTCAGAGCCCTCTTTAAAAGCCTCCCCGGGGCAGTGTGAAGATGAGAGCTACGTATGAGTGCATCTGACAGGCTCCCACCATCTCTGTCCACTGTGATCCATGGCTCTCAGGGAGCAAGCGGCAGAGATTCAGCAGGTAATAAAGAGGAAACACGATATCTTGGTGGAGAAGGCAATCCACCACAGGCTAGATATAAAAGTGCTGAGGAAAGATAAATCCATCCCTTCATAGCTACAGATTATAGATATACTCTATAGCGGGACTGAGACCTGCAATCTCTGGCAATAACAGTCATATCGCATATGATTTCCATAGGTCACGGCTAAATGAAGACTTCATAATATAAGGTCGTGACGTTGGGGTACGGTACATACATTATTGTGCTGGCATAATTGCCCCTATTTTCGCATTTGGACCAGATTACAGTTTCTAATACTTGGCCCACTAAGGGATAATGATGTGGTTACCTTTAGCTCATTCGCAAATAATACAAAACCACTCCCTTGCAAGCAAAAAAAATGGTACAAGCTACTGAAGAATCATGCACATGGTCACACGATGGCTGTGTGCATAAGTCATATAGTTAGTGCCAGGAATGCACCTAGCCTTTCTGGTGCCTGAGGCAAAAATTGAAACAGCCGACCATCCACCCCCCTCCTCATGCCAACTTCTTAACCTAATTCCTTCCCTACTGTTATAGGCATACTGTGATACAGTCAGGGGTGGAGTGGGAACTTAAAGTGGCCCTGGAAAAAAAAACTAAAAGTGGCCACTTTTTGTAGTCGGGTCCAAATTTCTGGAAGACAGGGCCAGCAATACCATATTGTGGCACATTATACCACCCCCCAACAGAGCCAAATACCACAGTCCATCACAAAATACATCCACAAAAACTTCCAGTGGCCGGCTATGAGGAGAGCTCAGGAGGCCCCTTGGGCACCAGCCCAACGGGAAATTTCTCTGTAAGGTCTATGGCCAATCTGCCCCTAGATACAGTTGAATATAGAAAGATGAGCACTTCCACAATGGAAGCATTCATTTCCCACAGTCCTACTTGTCTATAGGTCTCGCCACCTGAGGAAATTGCCTCACCTGGCCTCATTGGTGGCGCACTCTTGTTTGGAACCAAGGATGGGATTGGCTCACGTTATGGAAGATTATCCCAATGCTTTCTAAATGCTGGTCTGTCATAAACTTAATTTATTAGATTCCTAGAAAGGATTGGGATGGCATATGGGTTTTTAGTAATGTGATCTCACAGCTAGAAATTTCCCATGTAGGTTAGTATTAAAAGGGCTGTTCAGTTAGGTCAATCTATTTCTCTTCATGGGTACCCCAACAAAAATTAGAGAATATTTCCCTGCTGGGACTCCTATTAATCAGCCGTAGTCTGTGGGGAAACCTGATAGCAGGTGGTTTCATTCACTTCAGCGCCTCCACAGGGGAAATGAAGCATTACATTGGGCTCATTGAATCGAGTGCTTTGCCCATGTAACGTACATCCATGCTGGGTCCTCCACAGGGAGAAAGACAATCCTTGTGACCACCTTCTGCCCAACAAAGCCCCCCATACATATCAATGCATTGTTGGCCAAACCCGCCCAGAATGGTGAGTTTGTCTGACAACTTAATGGGTATGGGGAGCTCTCAGATGTCAGGGGAGAGAAGGATCAGGCAAACTTAATTTTTTTCACCCGATCTTTTTGGTCTCCCAGCAGAAGCAGCCACCAGAAGTGTCTGGCAGCACTTTCTCCTCTTCCCATTGAATAGACATACACTTCTGGCCAAACTGAATGTGGACTTGCATGGCCAAGTCAGGAGACATATTTGTTGACCAGATTATTAGCTGAAAACTGTAGAAAGTGTATGGCCTAAGCTTAAGTCTTGTGAACTCTCTTATCTATCTTATCTTAGTTAGCCAAAAGTCATTGGTCTTATGCAGTTTTGTCGAGGCGTTATGTGTAATAGGTGTTTTTTGTATTCCTCTCTCCAGACTGAGAGGGTGTCCATCAGTAATGACAGGAATCATCCCCAGCCTCTTGTGTCTAACAAGAGACACCTTTCCCTTTCTCCAGGGTACTTTTGTTGTCTCTGCCTCTTCAGAGAGGGGTCACAGCTATATTTAGGAAACCGACCCTTTGTTGATTAGGTCTTTGTGTGTATTTGGGGAGGTATTAACCTGTCACCTACTTAGTGCACCCCCTCCTATTATTATCACCTGTCAACAAATTAGTGATCATTATTTGTGAAAGAAACTCATCATTTAAGGCTCCACAGGTGTCATTTGTATCACCTTTGGTGTCTCATTGTAGGGCAAAAGTATTAATTACAAAATGATTGGACACAGTCTCTTAATCCTGTTCCCAGGGTCTCTACAAGTAAAAAAAATCTTGAGGATGGATATCCCAAAGGTGTTGCCTTTCTGGATCTTGTTTAACTAATAGACTTATTAAATCCTTTCTTTTCTGTGGCCTAAAGGAGTTTATGGGATTAAGTTACTTGCTACAGAAATTATTTTCTCTATGGCATGTGACTTGCACGGACCGATGCTTATATAGTGTAGACTAAATCATTAACTCAAGTCATGGCTCTTCTTAAAGGATCATGAAGGAGCAAATATGGTGGAAAATGTTCATAAGCCATATACAAACGTTATAAATAAATATACTTATTTTAGAGATTTCCCTTCCAATCAGATTTAAGAAATATCCTATCACACTTGGAAATATATTTATATTAAGAGACATCACAACTAAAACATATGCTTAAGGCTACTTTCACACTTGCGGCAGAGTGATCCGGCAAGCAGATCCGTCGCCGGAACTGCCTGCCGGATCCGGCAATCTGCATGCAAACGGATAGCATTTTTAGACTGCTCCGGATGCGGATCCGTCTTACAAATGTATTGCAAGAACGGATCCGTCTCTCCGGATGTCATATGTTATATATTTTTTTTCACATTTTTACCGGTCTGCGCAAAAAAAATTGTAATCCCAGAAAATACTTTTAAATAGAGGAGAAGGAGCATCTGGCTGACTGTAGAGACAACATGCATGACAAATACTGTGTTCTATGTTGTCTGAACATACTGTATGCCATCATATTCCGCAGCACTGTATATTGACGTCATACACAGCAGTGATGCGCAGGGGGTGTAAATACCACTATAACAGCCACAGCACACAATGAATAAAAATAGTAGAGGATTAGCAGCATTACTTACAGTGTAAGCAACAAATACTCCATGGGGTTTGGCCCAGGGGCGTACTAGAAACGTAAAGTGGCCCTGGAAATAAAACCTAAAAGTGGCCCAATGTTGTAGGCAGGTCCAAATTGACAGAAGTCGGGATAACACAAGTATGCAGGGTCAGCAATACCATAGTGAAAATTACCATCCCATCAGAACCGTATACCACAGTGCAGCACAATACATTGACCCAAAAGCTGTCCATTTGTTATGGCCATCAATAGCTGCCATTTTCTGTCCTTCTCCTCCTCCAGTTGTTTCTGATTAAGATATGGACCGGGGTGGGATGCGGGGACAGCAGTTGAATTCAGGAGGACATGTGCAGTCACTGGCTGGGTACATAGGTACCTGATTCTCATAACATTAACTACCGCCGAGAGCTCATTAAGTACTCAGCCAGCGGCAGAGAGAAGGGCTTGGGTGCCCCCCTCCCTGGGCATCAGCCCACTGGGAAATTTCCCTGTAGAGTCTATGGCTAGTCAGCCTCTGGGTTGGCCCATCT
This sequence comes from Bufo bufo, assembly GCF_905171765.1. Taxonomy (NCBI): domain Eukaryota; kingdom Metazoa; phylum Chordata; class Amphibia; order Anura; family Bufonidae; genus Bufo; species Bufo bufo. The sequence continues at coordinate 51,951,068 of NC_053394.1, forward strand.
CACACACTAATGGCATATAGCTAGGATATGTCACCAATGTCAGATAGCTGTGTGTCCTACCTCTGGGGTAAAAAAAAAAAAAGTAAATAGGGGTGCAATTTATATAATAAAGGAGATATGGCACTCAATATCTGGAATATTGCTCAAAACAAATCACTTTATTGATGTAATCATCATATTAAAATAATTAAAATGTTATACAAAATACGTATATTGCACAAAAATTAAATAACATAAGGATAAAACGTCACAAATGACGATACAGTAAAAAATCACTCAAGGTATATATGTATACACGTCAGACAGCAAATGGGTACTTTCTCATATTAATTCACCACAGAAAATTAATGAAATTGTCGGCAATATAACACTGTATGAGTTATTTACCGATAATTCCATGAGATTTTATCGATGAGAATTATTCGAGAGTCACCATTATTTCGATATAATATAATCGTCAATTTTCATTACTAAAATATAATCGTTGGGTTTTCGAATTAGTTATGAACTGTTGTTTCGAATATTTAGAAAAATCACAGTAATTCTTGTATCACAGTTCTTTAAACTTATCGAATTAAAGTTCGGGAGTTATTAGCTCTAGGTGGCGTCCCACCTATTTTCGAGCTATCTTATTCCCTTACCTCCAACTTCTTAGTGGGGCTTGTTTAGTCGCCGATTCCTCAGCGTCCCACGTGTTCAGTTTCTCCTTGCTTTCGATTAGGTTGAAAATGGGAGTGTATCACTCCAAGGAGTTTTCAAGCATGAACTCACATGTAGGACGAGTTGATCACTTAGGAAGTTATTGATAAGGAGGTATAGCTGTAGATGTCCTTGCGTACGCCAAAAATGGTGGTAATGTGGGGTCCAGATTCCTCCCAGACGCGTTTCGAAGTCCCAAGGGGTGCTGACTTCTTCCTCAGTGGTAACCTGGCTCCCCCTAAAGCACCCTTTTTATATCCTTTTTTCTTAATTGGTTCCGGATATCCCAAAAGTCAGTCCTGGATCAGAATCCAGGTCTCACAATATCCAAAATCTGGCCTGGATTGTTACAATGTGGTATAGTTCGTAATAAAATGGGATCAATCAGAAATATAACTCCTATATTTCTTCCATAGGTACAATATATTGAAATCTTGCGGTTTTTTTTCCACCGATGCGTTTTTTTCAAAAAAGCTGCTGAAATTTCTCCCTTAGTCTTTTGGATAAGGGGTTTAATGTTATTTGCTTTCTTACTCTCATTATTCACAATAACATAATATTCACATAGATTAAAATGTATAAATGAATATAAAAATGTTTAAAAAGTGAAAATAGATACACCTTCACATATATAAAAGTAAATTAATCAAAATAAATACATCAATCGGAAATGGAGGACTGTTGTAAGATTAGATGAATACGAGATTGTGGTTAAGTGGTTAAATACCTCCTTATCAATAACTTCCTAAGTGATCAACTCGTCCTACATGTGAGTTCATGCTTGAAAACTCCTTGGAGTGATACACTCCCATTTTCAACCTAATCGAAAGCAAGGAGAAACTGAACACGTGGGACGCTGAGGAATCGGCGATTAAACAAGCCCCACTAAGAAGTTGGAGGTGAGGGAATAAGATAGCTCGAAAATAGGTGGGACGCCACCTAGAGCTAATAACTCCCGAACTTTAATTCGATAAGTTTAAAGAACTGTGATACAAGAATTACTGTGATTTTTCTAAATATTCGAAACAACAGTTCATAACTAATTCGAAAACCCAACGATTATATTTTAGTAATGAAAATTGACGATTATATTATATCGAAATAATGGTGACTCTCGAATAATTCTCATCGATAAAATCTCATGGAATTATCGGTAAATAACTCATACAGTGTTATATTGCCGACAATTTAATTAATTTTCTGTGGTGAATTAATATGAGAAAGTACCCATTTGCTGTCTGACGTGTATACATATATACCTTGAGTGATTTTTTACTGTATCGTCATTTGTGACGTTTTATCCTTATGTTATTAAATTTTTGTGCAATATACGTATTTTGTATAACATTTTAATTATTTTAATATGATGATTACATCAATAAAGTGATTTGTTTTGAGCAATATTCCAGATATTGAGTGCCATATCGCCTTTATTATATAAATTATAACCCTCTGGTGTTTTGGAGTTCACACTTAGATATTGAGCACTTCTCTATCCTACGGAGTGGTAGAGCCACTCCATTCTGCAAATAAATAGGGGTGCACCCTCCATTCACTTCTATGGGAGTGCCTCGTCTATTTCCAAAACTCCCACAGAGGTGAATGGACAGGTGGCCACATTTGCGCGTTGCACTCTCCATTCACTGCTATGGGAGTTTATAAAAAATAGCCGCGTGTGCTCGCTCAGCTCTTTTTGGAACTCCCATAGAAGTGGAGAGCAGTCTAGTGTTAGACTGGCACCCGCATCTACCTGACATTGGTGTCATATCCTAGCAATATGCCACCAATGTGTGAGATGTGCCAACCCCGCAAAGACGGAGGAGGGGGGGGCTATTCAAAACTTTGCTATGGGGTCAAGTCTCTCCTAATTACACCCCTGGTGATGCAGGGCACACAACCGAATTGTCCACAAAAGAGAGCAAATTCCAAGAAGACAGTTAATCTATCAGTATGTCTTTGGATTGTGGGAGGAAACCACAGCACCTGAAAGAAAGCCACATAAACACAGGGAGAACTTAATCTCTATGCAGTTAACATTTAAGAAGATTTCTTGTGATATCATCGAGGATGCCCTTCATAGATGTCTTATTGAAATTAGCACAACAATAGGTGGAAGTAGATACATCATTGATATGGATGATGTAGATGTCGGCATTGTGCTCCTGGCTGATCAAGTCTGGATTCTTTGCCTAGGGTGACAAAACATTTAGTCTGAGTTATGCCTTCAGTGTCTTCTGTTATCACATTTCCATGTTTTCTCGCTCAGCTTTCAGCACTCAGTAACCAAGTTACTCCAGAAATTGAGTAAATTGTCCCACCTGATCTACATCATTCCCTGTCTGAATACTGAATGGCTCCTTAAGAAAATGATATGAGATTCATGTGTTCATAGCTCATTTCATGTTCTTTCTGTACTGTCTACAACCAACTAATGGACAATTTTAATTATCTGTATCATATAATGACTTGAGAGACATCTTATGGTACACAAACTCTCCTAAAAATAAGTGCTATGCTATAGCTACGTACATGAGACTTCTTTGTAGGGATGGACAAGAGGACCTGACATTTTTGGGGTCTGCAATGCAGTTTGGGCTTAAGGGTCACCTAGTCTATGGGAATAGCATTGCCACAAAATAGTTACCCAAGAAGTTAATGTTCAATAGATATGTTGTTGTTGCTCCTCAGAAAATCTTAAGCCCAGTTCCATTTTTCCCAGTAAACCTTTTATTTTACATTCTAGACACAACATTTCAGTACTAAATTGGATTTGGTGGACACTTGACCATAACAGTCCATTACAAAACCTTGGGCGTTATTATGGAGTTGGGCCACGTTTGCAGTTATAATAACCTCCACTCTTCTGGGAAAGCTAGGAAAGAGTCTGCTTCAAACTGTTGGCACAAAGTTGGAAACATATCATTGGGATTAGTCTTTGTATGCCATAGTATCATAAGGGGCCAAAGTGAAATATGATTCATCACTCCAGAGAACATGTTTCCACAGCTCCACAGTCCAGGGATGACATGCTTTAGACCACTCAAGCTGACACTCGGCATTAGGTATGTTGAGCTTAGGCTTGCACACACCTGGTCATCCATGCACACCCATTTCATGAATTTCCTGTCACTCAGTTCTTTTCATGGCTGGACTGGCCCAGCAAGTGGGCTCAATCTCTGATGCAATGGTAGTGGTAATGGCAGTGCACTTGTCAGTGTAATGTGTGATGCTGTAATTGAGTCACTCACTCCCCCCTTACCTTTCTGGCCGCAGTGATGGTCTGACTGAGAGAGTTAGGCCCACTGGACACGAGCGAGTATTCCACGCGGGTGCAATGCATGATGCGAACGCATTGCGCCCGCACGGAATCCGGACCCATTCATTTCAATGGGTCTGTGTACATGAGCGTTGGTTTTCACGCATCACTTGTGCGTTGGGTGAAAATCGCAGCATGTTCTATATTCTGTGATTTTCACGTAACGCAGGCCCCATAGAAGTGAATAGGGCTGCGTGAAAATCGCATCGCACCCGCAAGCAAGTGCGGATGCGATGCGTTTTCCACGGATGGTTGCTAAAAGATGTTGTTTGTGAACATTCAGTTTTTTTATCACGCACGTGCAAAACGCATTAAATCACATTGCACCCGCGCGGAAAAAACTGAACAAACTGAACGCGATCGCAAACAACACTAAATGGACTTGCTTGCGAAATCGCACATTTTTCACTGAACGCATCTGGACCTATTCCACTCAGGTTCGTCTGCAAGGGACCTTAACCCCTTAAGGACCTTGCCATTTTTCCCCTTAAAGACCAGGCCATTTTTTGCTAATCTTACATGTGTCACTTGATGTGGTAATAACTTTAAAACGCTTTTACTTATCCAGGCCATTCTGAGATTGTTTTCTCGTCACATATTGTACTTCATGATAGTGGTAAAATTGAGTAAAAAAATTTCATTTATATTCCTAAAAAAAATACCAAATTTACAAAAAATTTGGAAAAAGTTGCAAATTTCCAAATTTCTATTTCTCTACTTTTATAATAGATAGTAATACCTACAAAAATAGTTATTACTTTACATTTCCCATATGTCTACTTCATGTTTGGAACATTTTGTGAATGATATTTAATTTTTTGGGGACGTTAGAAGGCTTAGAAGTTTAGAAGCAAATCTTGAAAATTTTCTTAAAATTTCCAAAACCCACTTTTTAAGGACCAGTTCAGGTCTGAAGTCACTTTGTGAGGCTTACATAATAGAAACCACCCAAGATGACCCCATTTTAGAAACTACACCCCTCAAGGTATTAAAAAATGATTTTACACCTTTGTTAACCCTTTAGGTGTTCCACAATAATTAATGGAAAATGGACATGAAATTTCAGAATTTCACTTTTTTGACAGATTTTCCATTTTAATCCATGTTTTTCCAGTAACAAAGCAAGAGTTAACAGCGAAACTCAATAACAATTCAATATTTATTACCCTGATTCTGTAGATTACAGAAACACCCCATATTTGGTCGTAAACTGCTGTATGGGCACACGGCAGGGAGCAGAAGGAAAGGAACGCCATATGGTTTTTGGAAGGCAGATTTCACTGGGATAATTTTAAGCTGCCATGTCACATTTGAAGACCCCCTGATGCACCCTTAGAGTAGAAACTCCCAAAAATGTACCACATTTTAGAAACTACACATCTCAAGGTATTCAAAACTGATTTTACAAACTTTGTTTACCCTTTAGGTGATCCACAAGAATTAATGGAAAATGGAGATGAAATTATAGAATTTCACTTTTTTGGCAGATTTTCCATTTTAATCCATTTTTTCCAGTAACAAAGCAAGGGTTAACAGCCAAACACAACTCAATATTTTTTAAACAAAAAAAATCATGTTTTAGTGTCTTCATATTCTGAAAGCCACAGTTTTTTTTTTTTTTTGAGCGACTGACTTAGGTAGGGTATCATTCTTTGCGGGATGAGATGACACGTTTTCTTTTTTTTTTTTTTTTTACGGTATTCATCTGAGGGGAGCATGTGATATTTTTATAGAGCAGGTTGTTACGGATGCAGCGATACCTAATATGTATACTTTTTTTATTTATTTAAGTATTACACAATAATATCATTTTTGAAACAAAAAAATCATGTTTTAGTGTCTTCATATTCTGAAAGCCATAGTTTTTTTTATTTTTTGAGCGATTGTCGGTAGGGGCTAATTTTTTGCAGGATGAGATTATTTTGGGGTGTATATGACTTTGTGATGTAAGGTGGCAAAAAATGGCTTTTGAAACCATTTTTATTATGTTGGCTTGTAAAAGCCAACATCTTGTTATTCGATAGTCAAAAAGCGTTTCAGCTTATTATTATTATTATTATTTTTATTTATTATTATTCTTAGCCGCGTTTTCTATGCGCTACTCCTCCTACAGTTTTGGGGCTACATACCCCAAACTTTCTACACTTCATCGACCTATAGCGACTCGAGTTGCTTGTGCTTTTATAAGCGATCCCACCCCAGGGGCCCCCGTGGCGGGCCCCGGAAGCCCCCTTTTTTCCCATAGACTTTGACAGGGTACATTTTCAAATCGCTCCCACTCGCCAGGCTTTGACGCTAAAGTCACCAAACTTGGGTCACTTAGTCATGGGGTCAACCCGAAAATTTTGGGCACATTTTGGGGACCCCAAAAAGTGGGCGGGGCCACACAGAACCAATCAAAATCTCCCCATTGACTGTAATGAGACGTTCAAATTGCTACTCCTACCGCATTTTTAGGAGAACAAATTCCAAACTTTGCAGACTTGGTCGGCACCCACCCGAGTACCTTGCTTGTGCTTTGTTAACCGATCCCACCCTCTGGGCCCCTGGGACGGGCCCCCAAAATCCAAGTTTTTCCCATTGACTTTGACAGGGAAAATTTTCAAATCGCTCCCAGTCGCACAGATTTGAAACTAAAGTCACCAAACTTGGGTCACTTAGTCATGGGGTCAACGCGCAATTTGTTAGAACATTTCGGAGACCCTAAAATGTGGGCGGGGCCACACAGAACCAATCAAATTCTCCCCATTGACTATAATGAGATGTTCAAATTGCTACTCCTCCCACAGATTTAGGAGTATAAATACCAAACTTTGCACTCTTGCTCGGCACATACCCGAGTATCTTGCTTGTGCTTTGTTAACCGATCCCACCCTCTGGGCCCCTAGGGCGGGCCCCCGAAAACCTCTTTTTTTCCCATAGTGTTTTATTGGAAAAATGCAAACGTTTGTCACTCATACAGCTTCGGAGTGAAACTCACCAAACTTGGGTCACTTAGTCATGGGGTCAACCTGAAAATTTATGTCACATTTTGGGGACATTAAAAAGTGGGCGGAGTCTACAACAACCAATCAGATTTTCCCTATTGACTTCAATGAGAAACCTTTAAAAAGCTGTCATTCTCACAGTATTTAAGCCACAGCACCCAAACTTGGCAGGGTGGGTCAGTGTGTGACAAAGGTTAAAATTTATAAAAAGTGGGCGGAGTCTACAACGGCCAATCAAATTTTAGTCAGTTGTTTTAATAGGAAAATTTAAAACTGCCGCTGCTCTTAGACTTTTATTGGCACAGTCTTCAAACTTGGCACAGTTGGTGTAACCACCCCGACCCTTCGGTGCAACCACCCGGACCCTTAGGTGCACCCACCCCGACCCTTAGGTGCAACCACCCCGACCCTTAGGTGCAACCACCCCGACCCTTAGGTGCAACGACCCCGACCCTTAGGTGCAACCACCCCGACCCTTAGGTGCAACCACCCCGACCCTTAGGTGCAACCACCCCGACCCTTAGGTGCAACCACCCCGACCCTTAGGTGCAACGACCCCGCCCCTTAGGTGCAACGACCCCGACCCTTAGGTGCAACCACCCCGACCCTTAAGTGCAACGACCCCGACCCTTAGGTGCAACGACCCCGACCATTAGGTGCAACGACCCCGACCCTTAAGTGCAACGACCCCGACCCTTAAGTGCAACGACCCCGACCCTTAGGTGCAACGACCTCGACCCTTAGGTGCAACGACCCCGACCCTTAGGTGCAACGACCTCGACCCTTAGGTGCAACGACCCCGACCCTTAGGTGCAACGACCCCGACCCTTAGGTGCAACCACCCCGACCCTTAAGTGCAACGACCCCGACCCTTAGGTGCAACGACCCCGACCATTAGGTGCAACGACCCCGACCCTTAAGTGCAACGACCCCGACCCTTAAGTGCAACGACCCCGACCCTTAGGTGCAACGACCCCGACCCTTAAGTGCAATGACCCCGACCCTTAGGTGCAACGACCTCGACTATTAGGTGCAACGACCCTGACCCTTAGGTGCAACGACCCTGACCCTTAGGTGCAACCACCCCGACCCTTAGGTGCAACCACCCCGACCCTTAGGTGCAACCACCCCGACCCTTAGGTGCAACCACCCCGACCCTTAGGTGCAACGACCCCGACCCTTAGGTGCAACCACCCCGACCCTTAGGTGCAACCACCCCGACCTTAGGTGCAACCACCCCGACCCTTAGGTGCAACCACCCTGACCCTTAGGTGCAACCACCCCGACCCTTAGGTGCAACCACCCAGAACCTTAGGTGCAACGACCCCGACCCTTAGGTGCAACCACCCCGACCCTTAGGTGCAACCACCCCGACCCTTAGGTGCAACCACCCCGACCCTTCGGTGCAACCACCCCGAACCTTAGGTGCAACCACCCGACCCTTAGGTGCAACCACCCCGACCCTTAGGTGCAACCACCCCGACCCTTAGGTGCAACCACCCCGACCCTTAGGTGCAACCACCCCGACCCTTAGGTGCAACGAACCCGACCCTTAAGTGCAACGACCACGACCCTTAGATGCAACGACCCCGACCCTTAGGTGCAACCACCCCGACCCTTAGGTGCAACCACCCCGACCCTTAGGTGCAACCACCCCGACCCTTAGGTGCAACCACCCCGACCCTTCGGTGCAACCACCCCGACCCTTAGGTGCAACGACCCCGACCCTTAGGTGCAACGACCCCGACCCTTAGGTGCAACGACCCCGACGTGCAACGACCCCGACCCTTAGGTGCAACGACCCCGACCCTTAAGTGCAACGACCCCGACCCTTAGGTGCAACGACCCCGACCCTTAGGTGCAACCACCCCGACCCTTAGGTGCAACCACCCCGTATTGGCACAGTTTTCAAACTTGGCACAGTTGGTCACTGGAGGACTGGGATTCAAATTCAAAAAAGTGGGTGGAGCCACCAACAGCCAATCAGATTTCAAGCCAACATCCTGTGGTTTCTTCAGAAACAACACCTTCTAGTTATTATTTTTATTCTTAGCCGCGTTTTCTATACGCTACTCCTCCTACAGTTTTGGGGCTACATACCCCAAACTTTCTACACTTCTTCGACCTATAGCGACTCGAGTTGCTTGTGCTTTTATAAGCGATCCCACCCCCGGGGCCCCCGTGGCGGGCCCCGGAAGCCCCCTTTTTTCCCATAGACTTTGACAGGGTTCATTTTCAAATTGCTCCCACTCGCCAGGCTTTGACGCTAAAGTCACCAAACTTGGGTCACTTAGTCATGGGGTCAACCCGAAAATTTCTGGGCACATTTTGGGGACCCCAAAAAGTGGGCGGGGCCACACAGAACCAATCAAACTCTCCCCATTGACTGTAATGAGACGTTCAAATTGCTACTCCTCTTACATTTTTAGGAGTACAAATTCCAAACTTTGCGGACTTGGTTGGCACCCACCCTAGTACCTTGCTTGTGCTTTGTTAACCGATCCCACCCTCCGGGCCCCGGGGACGGGCCCCCAAAATCCAAGTTTTTCCCATTGACTTTGACAGGGGAAATTTTCAAATCGCTCCCAGTCGCACAGATTTGAAACTAAAGTCACCAAACTTGGGTCACTTAGTCATGGGGTCAACGCGCAATTTGTTAGAACATTTCGGATACCCTAAAATGTGGGCGGGGCCACACAGAACCAATCAAATTCTCCCCATTGACTTTAATGAGACATTCAAATTGCTACTCCTCCCACAGATTTAGGAGTATAAATACCGAACTTTGCACTCTTGCTCGGCACATACCCGAGTATTTTGCTTGTGCTTTGTTAACCGATCCCAGCCTCCGGGCCCCTGGAGCGGGCCCCCGAAAACCTCTTTTTTTCCCATAGAGTTTTATTGGAAAAATGCAAACGTTTGTCACTCATACAGCTTCGGAGTGAAACTCACCAAACTTGGGTCACTTAGTCATGGGGTCAACCAGAAAATTTATGTCACATTTTGGGGACATTAAAAAGTGGGCGGAGCTACAAACAACCAATCAGATTTTCCCTATTGACTTCAATGAGAAACCTTTAAAAAGCTGTCATTCTCACAGTATTTAAGCCACAGCACCCAAACTCGGCAGGGTGGGTCAGTGTGTGACAAAGGTTAAAATTTATAAAAAGTAGGCGGAGTCTACAACAGCCAATCAAATTTTAGTCAGCTGTTTTAATAGGAAAATTTAAAACTGCCGCTGCTTTTAGACTTTTATTGGCACCGTCTTCAAACTTGGCACAGTTGGTCACTGGAGGACTGGGATTCAAATTCAAAAAAGTGGGTGGAGCCACCAACAGCCAATCAGATTTCAAGCCAACATCTTCAGAAACGACACCTTCTAGTTTTATTTATTCTTTTACAGTGTTCAGTGTTTTTTTACTTGAAACTTAAATTTATTTATTTTTACCTTTTTTTTTAACTTTATTATATATCCCACTCTGGGACTTCAACATTACAGGGTCTGATCCCTGTTTCAATGCAGCACAATATATCTGTATTGAGCTGCATTGAACTGTTAGTGTCTTACACTGTAAGACGCTAACAGTTGCCTAGGAGACCCAGCCTGGGGGCTGGGCCTCTTAGGCCTCCGTACATGCCGGGCCCCAAGCCTTGGAATGGCTTGGGGCTGCCATGGCAACCACCGAGTCCCCGCCACAGCAGCGCGGGAACCCGATGGATGAGGTGAGGGAGCGCAAACCTCCCATATGCCGCTGTCAGTGATGACCGCGGCATATGAGGGGTTACTCCACCGGCATCGGCGTTATCACCTATGCTGGTGGATTCAGCAAGGATCCGGCTGTCAGTAATAGCCGGATCTCTGCCGCTGATTGCGGCACCACACGCGGGGGGAGGAAGGACCGCAGGACGAGAACGCTCATCCTGGGGCACTAAGTACCGGCCCTGGGTCCTTAACATGTTAAAGGAAATGTGGCACCATTTTTTTTAGCTGCCAGTTAAAACCAGATAGTAACACATATCTTTTTTTATAATCAGTTTTTATTTTCTGATTGCAGATTTTGAAATTCTATTTTCTGAAAATGATTATGGTGGCGACCATCTTGCCTGAGCTGTTTTTAATAGCATTTACACAGCATGAAAGAAAAATGTTTTACGGCAGCCCCATGGGCCTTAGACACAATGGACAGGAGGGGAGCCTATTGAATTCTATTGGAGAGTTTCTAGGCATGCTCTGTAATCTGTGCAGAGGTCATTGTACAAGGAAAGAATAGATACGATTTGACAATCACTTATTGTTAATGGTGGATCCGGTCTTATCTGTACACAGAGGTGATATCATTACAGGCAGGTTTAGGCTACTTTCACACCAGCGCTTTCTCTTTCTGCTATTGAGATCCGTCATAGGGTCTCAATACCGGAGAAAAAGGCTTCAATTTTGTCCCCATTCATTGTCAATGGGGACAAAACTGAACTGAAGGAATGGAGTGCACCAGAATGCACTCCGTTTCGTTTCATTGCAGCGTTTCTAAGTGCGTCTTGGGATGCGGAGCAAGACGGATCCATCATGACTCACAATATAAGTCAATATAGACGGATCCATTTTCTCTGACACAAAAGAAAACGGATGCGTCCCCCATTGACTTACAATGGTTTTAGAGACAAATCCGTCATTGCTATGTTAAAGATAATACAACCGGATCCGTTCATAACAGATGCAGACGGTTGTCTTATTATGATGGAAGCGTTTTTGCTGGTCCATGACGGATCCAGTATAAACGCTGGTGTGAAAGTAGCCTTAGAATGAGTTAACTGCAGTAAAGTGATCTGTACAAACCAAGAAGTGGCGCCAATTATTAGACATAGTGGCCAGAGCGAAAACTGCAGGATTTTTTGTTTTAGTTTAAATATAAAAAGTGACATGGAAAATTAAAAATAACATCATCAAAAATTATTTAAAAATATGTTAAACATAAAAAAGTGATTTAAGCAGCAGGTCATGTTCCCTTTAAGTGAGGCTGTTTGTTGTGCTAAAAGTCCAAACAAAGAGGAAGTTAAAGAATCGGAACAGGAAGTACAGGGTGGGCCATTTATATGGATACACCTTAATAAAATGGGAATGGTTGGTGATATTAACTTCCTGTTTGTGGCACATTAGTATATGTGAGGGGGGAAACTTTTCAAGATGGGTGGTGACCATGGCGGCCATTTTTAAGTCGGCCATTTTGAATCCAACTTTTGTTTTTTCAATAGGAAGAGGGTCATGTGACACATCAAACTTATTGGGAATTTCACACGAAAAACAATGGTGTGCTTGGTTTTAACGTAACTTTATTCTTTCATGAGTTATTTACAAGTTTCTCTTTGTTTACAGCCATTGACATGTCGCCGAGGTTAACACGTGAGGAGCGGATAGAAATTGTGTTGATGTCTGGTGAATGCAGTAACCGGGTCATTGCAGCAGATTTCAATGCAAGACACCCTATGAGACCACCCATCTCCCATGCTACAGTTAGCAAACTGCTTGCAAAGTTTCGTGAAACTGGTTCAGTGTTGGATTTGCCAAAATGTGGACGCATGAAATCTGTCTCTAATGAAGAAACATCAGTGGCTGTCCTAGCTTCATTCAGCAAGAGCCCACAGCGTAGCACTCGCCGCATGTCACTGGAGAGTGGCATTAGTCGAACATCCCTTAGGCGGATATTAGCTACTCACAAATGGCACCCTTAGAAACTCCAGCTACTGCAGCATCTCAAGGAGGATGACCCAGATCGGCGCACTGAATTTGCAGAATGGGCAAAACAAAAATTGGAACAGGACCCTCAGTTTACGCAGAAGATTTTGTTCAGTGATGAGGCAAACTTTTATGTGAATGGTGAAGTTAACAAACAAAACCACCGCTATTGGTCTGACACTAACCCACATTGGATAGATCCCTCCAAGACTGTTGGAACAAAAAAATTGATGGTATGGTGTGGTATATGGGGTACAAAGATACTGGGGCCATTCTTCATCAATGGAAACCTCAAGGCCACTGGATATGCGAAATTTCTATATGATGATGTGTTTCCCTCTTTATGCACTGAAGCTGGCACGTTCCCTGAGTTTTTCCAGCAAGATGGTGCACCACCACATTATGGGTGTCAGGTCCGAGCATTCCTAGATGAACAGTTTCCTGGAAAGTGGATTGGTCGTCGTGGGCCAGTTGAATGGCCCCCAAGGTCTCCTGATCTGACCCCCTTAGACTTTTATCTTTGGGGTCATCTGAAGGTAATTGTCTATGCTGTGAAGATACGAGATGTGCAGCACCTGAAACTACGGATACTGGAAGCCTGTGCTAGCATTTCTCCTGCGGTGTTGCTATCAGTGTGTGAAGAGTGGGAGAAGAGGGTTGCATTGACAATCCAACACAATGGGCAGCACATTGAACACATTTTATAAGTGGTCAGAAACGTGTAAATAACTCATGAAAGAATAAAGTTACGTTAAAACCAAGCACACCATTGTTTTTCTTGTGAAATTCCCAATAAGTTTGATGTGTCACATGACCCTCTTCCTATTGAAAAAACTAAAGTTGGATTCAAAATGGCCAACTTCAAAATGGCCGCCATGGTCACCACCCATCTTGAAAAGTTTCCCCCCTCACATATACTAATGTGCCACAAACAGGAAGTTATATCACCAACCATTCCCATTTTATTAAGGTGTATCCGTATAAATGGCCCACCCTGTAGAATACATGGAGTGACTTCAAAAATGATATCCAGAAAACCATCTACCCATTTATTTATTTTTTCATAAAAAATGACACAGAGTATTCCGATATAGGCTGTTAATATGTCATGCAAAATATTGCTAGAAGTGCCACTTTAATAAGTTTGGCACATCTTACCACAATTAAAATTTTGCTGAGACTGGTCGTATGAAACATCAATTTTAGTAAATGTGCCCCACTTAGCTCTTCAGTAGAACCCATACTACCGCCAATGTTTGTCTATGGAGGTTACTATGTGCAGTGGCACACTTCTCCCTGCGCAAAGACACATGCAAGCACTGGAAGCATGGATAAATCTGAACTGTATTACCTAGGGGTGCACTACCAATGAGGCCAGGTGAGGCGATCGCCTCAGGCAGCACCAGGTAGGGGCAAAGGGGGGGGGGGGGCAGCCGAAGGGCCATGGGCTGAAGGAAAGGGGTTAGGTTAAGAAATTGGCATTGGTGAGGGGGGCGCTGTTTCATTTTTCGCCTCAGGCAGCAGAAAGGCTAGGTGCATACTGCTATACTTACTACATGAAAATTAGAAGCTCTTTGTGCACATTTTTGATGAAAATTGTGTAGGACCCATCTACTAGAGACAAGGTGGCTTCCAACAGACGAGACGTACACTATTTTGATAAAAAAATGTGCGCAAAGAGTTTCTAATTTTCATATAGTAAGTGTACGAGTAATTGAATTGAGATTTATCCACGCTTCCAGCATTTGTCTTTGAGCATGGAGAAGTGTGCCGCTGCAAATAGCGTTTGCTTGTGCACTGCAGACGCGGCATTGTGCCCCTGTACTTTATTTCATATTGTTTGGAGGTGCTGGTCTATGTTTTTTGCCTTGTATACAAAGGTTATGCACCTGTTTGCAATGGGTTTGGTTAAAACACGTTCACATATCTTTGCCCATTCGGTATATTGAAATCCAACATGCAGAATCTTTCTTTCCCCAGATATGTGCCATAAGTAGACTGTCACATTGCTCCAATGCACATTAAATGTTCAGCCAAGTACCCCAAAACTGTCAGGTTCGGTAAACTTTCATTTAAAGGGGTTGTGTCGTCTCAGCCTTTGATGACATATCGCTAGGATGTCCCATCAAAATCAGATAGGTGCAGCAGGCCCCACCTCTGAGACCTGCACCTATCTCCCGAACAGGAACCTGAAAGTGAAGGAGAGCGCAACGCACACGTGCGGCATGCTCTCCATTCATTTCTATGGAAGTTCTGAAAATAGCCAAAAGAGCCAGCTTGGCTATTTTCAGCAGTCCTATAGAAATGAATGGAGAGCACACTGCTCAAGCGCGGCCACTGCTACATTCATTTCTATGGGACTGCCAAGCAGTCCCATAGAAATTAATGGATGCCAGGGGTCCCATTCAGGAAATAGGTGCCGCAACTATCTGACACAGGGGTGCACCTAGCCTTACTGCTGCCTGAGGTGAAAACTGAAACGGCGCCCCCCCCCCCAATACCAATTTCTTAACCTAACCCCTTTGCCACAATGAATGCGCTCATTGCCCATGGACCTTCCGCTGCCCCCTCTTGCCTCTACCTGGTGCTGCCTCACCTGGCCTCATTGGTGGTGCACCCCTGATCTGACATTAGTGGCACATCCTAATGATATGCCACCAACATCCCAGATGAGACACCCATTTAATGGGTATGACCACCACAGTCCAATCTTCATTTCTTCATTGGTAATTCCTCTTCTATTTTCCTAAAAAAAAAATACAGTTAAAGATGAAACGTAAGCGTATGTTAGGAGGCGATGAGCTGGTGATTTACGACTGCGCTGGATCACTAGGTCTGTCTCGCAGGGCTGGGCACAGAAGCTTCTGCTTTATTTTACATGTCTCAGCTCTGGAGACAGGCCTCTCGGGGTAATGATGTTAAGAGAGAGACACCGTACATATAATAATAGGGGAGGACTGCGAGGCAGAGACACAGATGAACACACTAGATTTCCTCCATGATAGATGTGTATTGAGACGTATGTCTGACAGCAGAAGTCATATATTTGCACTCTGTGTCAACACAGACAGCAGTCTTATCTGTCCCGTTATTACATATACCCTGGACGCTTGCCTTCGCTGTGGCATGACAGATACTTTGATAGTGAGCAACGTCTGGTAGAATTAATTAATGGTTTCTATATTATCTCTGATAATGTCAATTAGAGCAGATCGATATCTGATGTTTCTGGAAGGCAACTATCTGTAGAAATTAGAAATGCTAGCACCAAGAAGCTTAAAGGGGTTATGCCATGATTAAAATGACATTTTTTTAGAATCAGACATCATATAATACACAGAAATCTCTTCTTAACAAAGCCAGAACCAGCCCTGTACCTCACATGGATCCAGAGATTCCCACATTCATTGCTCCAATATTTAGTTCAAGCTGTCAGCTCAGGGGGCGTGTCCTTTCTCAGGAGGTGTGTTGTTCCTCTGCAGCTCTCTCCCTATTAGAGCTCAGGGGGAGTGTCCGTTCTCAGGAGGTGTGTTGTTCCTCTGCAGCTCTCTCCCTATTAGAGCTCAGGGGGAGTGTCCGTTCTCAGGAGGTGTGTTGTTCCTCTGCAGCTCTCTCCCTATTAGAGCTCAGGGGGAGTGTCCGTTCTCAGGAGGTGTGTTGTTCCTCTGCAGCTCTCTCCCTATTAGAGCTCAGGGGGAGTGTCCGTTCTCAGGAGGTGTGTTGTTCCTCTGCAGCTCTCTCCCTATTAGAGCTCAGGGGGAGTGTCCGTTCTCAGGAGGTGTGTTGTTCCTCTGCAGCTCTCTCCCTATTAGAGCTCAGGGGGAGTGTCCGTTCTCAGGAGGTGTGTTGTTCCTCTGCAGCTCTCTCTCTATTAGAGCTCAGGGGGAGTGTCCGTTCTCAGGAGGTGTGTTGTTCCTCTGCAGCTCTCTCTCTATTAGAGCTCAGGGGGCGTGTCCGTTCTCAGGAGGTGTGTTGTTCCTCTGCAGCTCTCTCCCTATTAGAGCTCAGGAGTGTGTTCTTTCTGCTGCAGCTCTCTCCCTCTAACTGTCACAGCTTCTAACAGTAGATATGGTTGGTAGCAGCTGAAGGATGGAACTGAGCATGTCCAACCACTTCAACAAGGTGGACAGAGAGATGGGGAGAAATAAACAGCAGGTGGCGCCATACAGATACATTTTATTGAATACCTCAGTGGCTATGCAAATTTTTTACTCACTTGCAATTATGAAAATATTCAGATTCTGGTGCTGGTTTTAAAATAAATGTATAAATAATATAAATAGGTGACAAATAGTATAACCAGCAACTGAAACTGTATACACTGCACTTAGAGTCACTCACCTCCTGTTCAACACCAGGGGCATGGACTGCGTGTAAAAAAATAAATAAAAGCACTCATCTAGTCACAGTGCTCCAGATCCAGAACCACGGCTCCCATCAATCCCCCACCACTCCTGTTTCCCAGCAACCCGGAAGTGTCACAAAGGACACGCCCCCCCCCCCCCATGTGGATCCATGTGAGGTACAGGGATGGTTCTAGATTTTGCTAGAAAGAGATTATCTGATTTTCATTTTTTGGCTTAAGCCCTTTAAGGGAGCGGCATCCTATCCAATGCCCACCAGAGTGTCCTAATACCATAATGTGACCATATGCAAGTTCCGCTAAAAGCTGTTCCTTCCCATAGACATGCACGCTTGGTTTGCCAGAGGGGAATAATCCATATGTAGACACCTCTGGTAGTGGCTGATTTTTCTTGAGAACAAAGGACTGGGCATATTACATTCCAGCACACTCTATCTTTTCTTTTCCGCTGATATCTGTCAAACAAATGTCAGCAGCTCTTGCCTGACATCAGTCTAAGAGACTGCTTACATCATGTTTTTGTCCTAAGTTTAACATATATGTTGGGGGTAAAAAAGGATGCAAAAGTTTAGTATAATAGGCTTTTTCATCCGGTACAGTCCACCGAAGAAACGTATACATTAACGGGTTTGTTTTTTACAACAGAACTCTATGGTGACGGATGCCACTCTTTGGCACCCGTTCAATGTATTCATCATGTGTACACGTTAAACGTGGAAAAAAAAAAACATGATTTGGACACAACCTAATGAGTATGTCTAGCTTCATAACTCAGCTTGACATGACCCCACCTGAAGGCCAAGGGGTCTGGCTATGGAAGGTGTGGAGATGCTTCCGGTGCCAACCCTATTGTTATCTCACAACTCTACCTGTTGGTCTACTACCAAAAAGGAGGTCAAAAGCTCCCCAATCTTTGGTGGTGATGATCCCGCCACCGCCCCCCCCCCCCCCCCCCCCTCCCCTTCCACTTCCACTTCCACTCCAGAACCTTCACAAGAGATGTTTTTATTCTGTTGATTGTTCCGGAGCACCAACAATTGATGACTAATGTCAGGAAAAACCCAAAAATCTACTCCTTCCCCAAGATCTACATGAACTTCTGCACCAAAATGTGTGGATGATGTGTGCATTGGCTGAATAGGTGGTGTGTTTCTCATCCCCAATCCTATGGTCCCAGCTGCAGACATTTCTAGGCCTCCTCGTGAAATCCTCCATCTAAGAGCTCTTTTTGTCTCGGCCATGTGCTATACATATGCAATGTTAATTCTCAAGTGTTGAATCTGTATTGATGAGGGAGCGCTATACGCAAATTGTTTTCTATGGCGAACCAAAACTGACAATTAACTTCGGCTGCAGCTTCATTAGCAATTCTCAGCCTCTTAATTAGCAAAATGTTTTGTCCTGTCATTTTCCGACATCATTTAGCTTCATTAATCATTCAGGAATTGCACATAATTATTAGTAACACAAACATTATTTCACAGATCCAGCTGCATTAAGTTAGAATTACGGCGTGATGCGCATTTTAATCGCCTCTACTTCTGCATCGAAAATGCAAACAAATGCTCATTAGGTGCGCGTTAAAAGAAAGATAATCATTTCTGTAAACTTACCTATCTGCTGTAAGTGCATCGTTCCCATCCACAATGGCGGCTTTTCATCAGCTCCAAGTCGCTTTGCATTCATTGTAAATGAATCAGAATTGTTTTCTCAGGGTTATCTAATGACTTTACCCTTAAAGGGACTGTCCAAGCCTTTACAAAGGATTACCTAGCTCAGGACAGGGCATCACTATCTATCCTGCAGATAGGCCTTCACTTGTAAAGGGTTGGACAACCCCTTTAAGGCTCCCATACACATTACGCTATTGTTGGCTGAACCCCCCGTTTTCGGTGGGTCCAACAGACAATCTAATGATTATGTTAAGGTCCCAATTCCCTCTGATGATGTCAGGGGTGAGAAGATTGAGCACATTGAATTTCAACGTCCTAGTTGTCTGGCAGTAGGGTTCTCCTCCGTCCCCATTGAGAATACATGCGCCTTTTGCCAAGCTGAGCAGGTGAGTATGGAGAAGTCAGGAGAGATAAGTGTCCATCGTGTGACCAGAACAGATTTTTATTCACCAGAACTTACAGTTTAGATTCTTATTGAATGATGGCAAGCAGAGGTCTTGAAATCAGCAAGACGGAGTGGCAGATATCTGTGATCGGGTCAAGCTGTCTCTGGGATATGGGATGTGGTTGTAGCTAAGTTGGACATTTATCACCTAATCAAAAGCTAGGTGATACATTTCTGACCACGGTAGGCCCCACTGCTAGGACCCTTAGCAATCACTAGAAAGGGGCCTCCGAGCCACTTGTCTATTCTCGACGAGAGTAAGAAGAAGTTTGAATGGAAAGTTGGTCGAGCATATGTGATGTCCCCCCAGTGAGCAGATGTTTATCACCTGCCCTGAGGATACGTGATAAATGTCTATTGTAGGACAACCCCTTTAAAGTTTAAACTAATGTGAAAGTTAAACTAATGAAAGTCTATGGGGGACGGATCCGTTTTCTATTGTGTCAGACGGATCCGTCTTGCTCCGCATCCCAGGACGGAAAGAAAACGGCAGCATGCTGCGGTTTGCTCTCCGGTATAAGAACGGAATGCATTTTGGAGCATTCCGTTCTGTTCAGTTACATTTTGTCTCCATTGACAATGAATGGGGACAAAATGGAAGCGTTGTTTTCCGGTATTGAGACCCTATGATGGATCTCAATACCAGAAAATATTAACGCTAGTGTGAAAGTAGCCTTAGTAGGCGCAGCTCCATATATTGAATAGTGGAAATGCTTGGAATTGCAGCGTGGACCTATTCACTTGAATAGGACTGAGCTGCACATAGGCCATATGGCCGATGAACGTGGCGTTATTGAAGAAGCGCAGCGGCATCTTCAAACAGCTGATCGGTGGAGGTGTCGGGAGTTGGACCCCCACAATAAGATATGATATATGATGACCGACCCTCAGTATAGATTAGCAATATATAACTCCCAGGAAAGCCACTTTAAAAATGATTGGTCGAAGGCATTGAATGGGTGCAGCAAAGGAGAAGCCCTGGAGGCGAAAGTGAGAAGATGTAAAGCTGGGAAATGATGGGCACAGGTGAATGGCCAAGCAAAAAACAAAAGTGGGCTGAAATGTGGGAAGATGCAACACGTGGGAGAGATTTCAGGACTGAAACTGTTTTTATAAGGGTTTCCCATGAGTAATGTAAAAAATGAAAATCCGATATTATATAGGACATGACGATCTCTTTCTACAAAACTTCGAACCAGCCGTGTACCTCACATGGATCCAGAGATCTCCCCATTCATTGCTCCAACTGTTCTGCTAGATTTATTTCCAGCTGGCGTGTTCTGTATGCTGCAGTTTGTGGCCGGTTAAGGATACATAGTTTAAGGATGCGCTTCCATTTCAGGGAGAAGGACAGAGAAATTTGAAAAAGAGCAAACAGCAGGTGGCGCTAAACAGATAGATTTCAGTAAATAACTCACTGGCTATACAAATTTTTTAATTACATGCAGATACAAAAGTATTCAGATCCAGGGGCTGGTTTAAATATTTTTTGTATGACAATCCTTTTAATTTAATTCTAGTAGAAGCAGACTAATGACTGACAGACGGCAGTGGCGTTAACATAAATGGTACATTTCTCAATATCCTAATGTGAAAAAGCCTGCAAGACCCAAATTCAGATTTCTCATCCAAGGGTCCATTCACACGGACCTTAGGCAGATATGTCCTATTCTTTGCCGCATCTTGCAGATCGCAGACCCATTGAAGCCAATGGGTCCTCACCGCGATACGGTATGCACATGGCTGGTGTCCATGTTTTGCGGTCTGCAAAACAGACGCGGTTGTGTGAATGGACCCTTAGGGACACAAGCGCTGTGAAATATTCAATACATTTAGCTGACAGGTTACTTTGAGATTTCCTTGAAGGTCCTTTAGAAGACATACTTCAAAAGTAATACAGAGGGGAACACTCTCGCCCCCAGCCCTTCCCCATCCGGGAATAGGGGCTGCTGGTGGAGCAGGTTGGTCATTTTCAGTACTATCCTCCTCCTCTTTTTTCAAAGCTCGATCCCATATCAACTCTGGGAAATGGAAGGGATGGGGACCCAAAAACCGGCAAAATAAAAATCATATATGAAAATCAGGTCATTAATTTGTTATCAAGGTTTCTTACAGAAGTGGAGACGGAGGTGCTTTCCAAGGTATTATCTTATGTACTGACTACGAGATGTTAAGTATTTGATTGGGTTAAAGATATTAACCTTTTTTTTCGTAAATTAAAATGGCATAAATTCTACAGAAACTATGACCATGATGAATGTGCTCAATTTGGTAATCCCCTGGAGGATTGGGAGCGGGGGAGGACAGGTTTGCTCTCTTCTATCCCTTATGGCGGATAGAGAAAGAGGGATTGGGCAGTGTCTCTTCACCTCACTGAGAGCTAAGAATACTCTGCAGGACACTCCAGCTAAAGACATACTTGCAAAATTTGTAATTGATCATCTCGAGAGGATCCCAGGGAGGAATTTAAGGGTATCAAGTAATTTAGAGAGGAGGGAATTAAGACATTAATGGGTTTGGAATAAGATTCCAGTATTATTCTAAAACCCTCTGACAAAGAGGGGGGGAACATGGTTGTAATAGATTATAAAATGTATTTTGATGTGTGCCATGCTTTCCTGGCAGATAAAACATATCGTGGAGTTTTAACAGAAGATTTCACCCCGTTTTTTGTTAATAAACTTGAAGCAATTCCTTTGAATACCTTTGAGAAGGGACTCCTATCTAAATATGAAAAGAAATTTATGATTCCCAAAAATCCACAAATCCCGACTTTTTATGTTTTCTTTAGGGCCCACAAGGGGTTGAACCCATTAAAAGGTTGTCCCATAGTTTCAGGGTAGGACTAGCTCGTCCATAATGCCAGCATATATGTAGATAAAGTCTGAGGATATACCAGGAATGACCAGACTCTTTTACCTATAATTTACATTGAGGCACTATGCAGCAGTATACCGCACAGCTGGGGCCTGGTGGCTATTATTTCTTTAAGACCAGGGGGTACAGCTTCAGCCTCATAATCTATTTATTCTTGAAATATTGGACTACATTGTGTTGTATAATTATTTCATCTTTGAATCCCGATTTTACCACCAGCTCAGAGGCACTGCTATGGGAAATCCATGCACCCCTACTTATACAAATCTGCTCTTGGGCTGATGGGAGGATACTGTGGTATCTTGAGAGGAACACAATTGGTGGGTGGACCTCCAGGGTTCTTTTCTTGGGGCGCTTCATCGACAACATCCTAGTATTGTAGAATGGCTTGGAGGAGTCCTTTGAGATGTTTGTCAAACAACTTAATGAAAATTGGATTGGTCTGAAATTCATTTGGGAGGCTTGACATCTTTATCCCAAAGGGAGGTTTGGAACTGCATACTGAGATATATGGAAAACCAAAGCCAACTAATATGGTGGGAGAGTCATCTCTGGTCTAGTCTGGGGAGGGCTACCCCCAAGGTGTAGTACCTAAGGTTCAAGAGAAACAGCTCCACGTTGGAGTCGTTTAGGGCCCAGGCGAAAGATCTGTGTGATGGATTCTGTCAGAGGAGACATCCTATAGGTGTTTTGAAAAAAGCCTTGGCAAGCCCTATTACAACCTAGAATTCAGGCAGAGCAAAGGAAAATCATAAAACTAATTGGTACTTACAGTATGACAACCAGAATGACTAACCAATTCTGGGGGAATCTTTTGTTGGATCTGGATTTGAGGGATGTCTTGACCCCATATCCCTCCATTACCTACAGAAGAGGGAGATCAATCAGGGAAAACCAAAAACCTCCTGTGCTTGATCAGAATTAATGATTAATATAGTTTATTAGCTGTAATGTTATCTTGGAATTGGACGTGCGCAAAGCCCACAGAGAGCTTGAGTTCTTGAGCTTAGTACAGATGTGAGGTGGAACTAAAATATCATAGTGGTGTGCATACCAGAGTGGGACCGGAACATGTGAGCTCTGTGGGTATCTAAAGACAAGCCATAACAGATATAGTCGCGCTTCAAATATGATGATGACATCATTATCTATGTTTTAATGATTGCCAGCACATGGGTTCTGTACAGTGTATGCGCTGGTGATATTCTGTACTGTGCCTGCACCTATAGCATAGTTGAACATGCAGGTGCGAGACTTCAGGGCCAGGGCGTAATTGCGTCTTCAATGACTAAACGACTCCAGTGTGGAGAAGTTTCTCTTGAACCTTAGGTACTACACCTTGGGGATACCCCTCCTCAGACTAGACCAGAGATGACTCTCCCACCATATTAGTTGCCTGTCAGTCAATGTGGTGGGGGGATGGACTAGAAGCATCTAGGTGGAGCCTCTGGGTGCAACAGCAGCATCCTCTTTGCACCAAGGGTTTAATTCTTTATATTGTAAAAACACTGATTTTGCCACATTGCGGCCACCGATCGAGATGGGGCCAATAGCATTTGATTCAGCTGACAAGCTCACACCTCCCATGTCAGCTGCTTTGATGGAGTGGTATGTGGTGATATATTCCTTTTAATAATAGCTTATGCTGCACTATATAGTTAAAAATAAAATTGCTGGAGTGCTTCTTAAAAAATAAAAAAATAAAAATGATTGATAAATAAATCAAATAATACATTGAAACAAGTCCTGCGCTTTAGAAAACGGCTGGTGGGCACTTTATGAATTTGGCCTGCACTTACTGCTAATTAATCTGCACCCCTAAACTAAAAACAATCCCCCATTTGAACATTAAAAAAAAAAAACGCTCTTTCTACCCTAGATCTCCTCAACATTTGTCCTCATGGGCTGCAGGCTACAGGGGTTGTATGAGATTAGAAAAAAATGCCTGCGTTCTTCTAGAAACAGCGCCACACTTGCCCATAGATTGACTCCCGTGGTTTGTGTATGGGCTAAGCTGCAATACCACACACAAATCACGGACCAGACCAGGGTGGCGCAGTTTTGAGAAGAAAGCAGCCACGTTTTTCCTTAGGCTAGGTTCACGTGGCAAATTTTTCCTACCGATTTGTTGTCAATGGGAGTCTACGCTGCTGTTCATATGGTTATGGGTAATTTACATGTGGTTTTCCAGACCATGCCAAGAATAGACATGTCTGCTCGTGGTTTAGCCCCAGAGGGTTAAACTGTGAATCCGCAGAGCTGGCATTGAAAAAGTACAGCAGAAACAACAACAGAAATGATGAAAGTTCTCCATGTGAACATAGCCTTAGGGTAC
Source organism: Bufo bufo (assembly GCF_905171765.1). Classification (NCBI taxonomy): domain Eukaryota; kingdom Metazoa; phylum Chordata; class Amphibia; order Anura; family Bufonidae; genus Bufo; species Bufo bufo. Next base: position 51,975,494 of record NC_053394.1, read on the forward strand.
ATACACATGGCAGTATAGTTTATGCCGATTCTGCTACTGTGTTACTAGTGGATTTTGTCATGGATTTTTGCCCCTGAACCAAAATCTGCACTGAAAATCCGTACAAACAATTGAAACGCTGCCAATTCCCGCAACGTGTAGTTGAGATTTTTTAAAAATAATCTACTCAGCTGATACTATGTCAAACTGTGGATTTTCCATGCGAAAATCCACACGTAATATGCACCGTGTGTATGTGGTCTTCACCTACTAAGGTATAGCAAAAGAAACTGTCAAAGGACAAGTTCAGCTCTGCTACATCAGTAAAAGGAAGACAGAATAATGTCTTAGAAAAGCTGAATGACAAGTTAATTCAATTATCTAAAACATATTGTTGACTTACATGATATTTTCATGGAAGCGGGGAGTCGATATTCACAGCTGTGCAGTAGCAATTTGGGGGGGAAGGGGAGCATTTTCCACTCCCTAACCCCGTCTCCGAGTAAATTAGGTGAGCGCAGACCTATAAGAAAAAGGGTTTCGTTGCAGCAGAGGGAGTCACCATAATACCCAATCTTCAAGTCATTTCTAAATAGCACTAATGCGCTTCTGAAACCTAATTTCATAATTTACCGGCAGCCGGGCAGGAAGAAAATAAAATAATAATAATTTGTAGCCTCTGGACAACAAACTCCGCTTTTCTTCTGAAAAGGTAATTAGCCCCTTAAAAAAAAAAAAAATGGAAAGAAAAGAAAAACGCCATCTCATATTAAGCTAAAATCTCATCAGAAGAGAAAGAGGCCCTCATTACAGGTAATTACGCAGGAATTAGAAACATCATTTAACTAAATGAGTGAATAATACCGCGGAGATTGAGGGAAACTTGGTACACTTCTGCAGAACACTCTAAGTCGCATTACAAAAATTGTTCCTCTTTAATGGAATAATTCCTTTTTCTCGTCTGAGCGGCTTTCAGAAAAAAAAAAAAAACTAGCGAGACTGCAGCCGGAGAGGGACTAAAAGGAGCTGACATGTAAAAGCCATCTCTGCAGGAGAGTGGGATTATAAAGAGCTCCTCAGACAGCATAATGAGGCAAATTAAGCTAAGGGCTGCAAAAAGGAAGAAAGGAAAAACGCAAGCACTTTTTTTTTTTATGATGATTATTGTTATTATTATGAATATCGAGCTTGTTCAATGAAGAATGTGAAGAATGGGGCTATGGAGGAAGATAGAACGGGGAAGGCAGAGGTTACGTCTCCATCATAAATGAAAATCTGTGGCTGTGAAGGTAATAGGGCACCCCCTGACACCATCGTATGATATGGTTAACCCTTCTTCTGACCCACATGCACCAACTCCCGGGACAAACATTGGGTAACAGAGATAAGACTGGCAGGAGTAATAACTCCAGGGACCTTTTTGGGGCAGTTTTGTTAATCCTAATCTAAGGGCAGGAATACGGAACCACCTGCTCTTCAGAATTGGCTTGGATTAAAGAGGAAACGTTGGCCTTATTCAGACAGATGTATTATTCCCGTATTTTACTGTCCACCCTCATAGTTCTGTAGCTACCAGAGACGTGAGGCTGGCCCTATGCACTAGACCTATAATGGCTCCAAAAAGACAGGCCTGGTAATTTGCTGAAATGCAGCCACCAAACTTGCAAGACATCATTTTTACTGCTCTTCAATATGGGAAGATGTTGAGCAGTACCATCAGCTCAGAAATGGCAGACACCAGTGGGACCCAGGTCTTGTGGTCTTCATAGAAGAATGGCAGCCAAAAAGCGATACCTTCAGTGTGGAAACAAGGCCAAGTGACTCCACTAACCGCACAAAAACATAAGAACTAGGGTGCAGAAAAATGGCAGCAGATCCTCTGGACTGACGAGTCAAAATTTTAATTATTTGTCTGAAACAGAAGGCAGTTTGTTCGCCAAGGCTCTGGAGAGTGGTACAATAATGAGTATCAGCAGGCTACAGTGAAGCAGGGTGCATGTTTGGGGCTGCATTTCAGCAAATGGAGTTGGAGATTTGGTCAGGATTCATGGCGTCCTCGATGCTGAGAAATACAGGCAGATACTTATCCATCATGCAGTATCATCAGGGAGGCGTCTGACTGGATCCAACCCCAAATATACAATGTCATTAAGAACTATTTTCAGCAAGGAGTACTGAAAGTGGCCCCCACAGAGCCCTGATCTCAACATCATCCAGTCTGTCTGGGATTTGAGCAAGCCTACATCCACAAAAGATCTGGAACAACCTCCCTGCTGAGTTCCTTCAAAAATGGCGAACAAGTGTACCTAGAAGAACTGATGCTGTATTGAAGGCAAAGGGCGGTCACACCAGATATTGATTGGATTTAGATTCCTCTATTCTTCATTCACTTTGCATTTTGTTAATTGATAAAAATAAACTGTGAACACTTCTATTTTTTTTAAAGCATTCTTAGGCTAGTTTTTACACCTCCGGTGTGAATCTCCGGAAAGGCTGTTCCGGCAGACAAGCTGGACACAGTGACTGGCCGATTCTCCACTTGTCTGCCGGAATGCGTACGAATCTCCTCTGTACCCCATTATATTTAATGGGGCTGGCAGATATTTAGTTCGCATCCAGCAGTGCCGGATCCGGTGAATTACGGAAGGCTGTTCTCTGACAGAACAGCGTGCCAGAATTCACGCCGGAGGTGTAAAAATAGCCTTACTTTGCAGCATTTTTTCCACACCTCCCTAAAACTTTTGCACAGTACTATATATACGTACATCCAGTGAGAATCTGGAATGTTTGAAAAGTGAAATATTAAACAGCAGGGTGGCATATTACTGTAACCACAGGAGCTGTACATTACTAAGGCTGGATTCACATCACTTTTATTTTTCGCTCTTCTGATCCATCAGAAGAACAGAAAGAAATAAAAAAAAACAAAAAAACAGGATCCTGTAAAATAACGGATCCTGTGCATCAGTTATGCACATTTGGCATTCTTAAGAGAATTAAGTAATGTCATAGCCAGACCCTTATTTCTGATATTTAAGCACTTTATAATGACAGGGAGTCTTCCACAGGATTAGCACATAGTAAATGTGGTGCCAATATTCAAAAAGGGTGCAAAAACAGACTCCGGAAACTATAGGCCGGTAAGTCTAACACCAGTCGTGGGTAAACTGTTTGAAGGTTTTATAAGAAATGCTATCTTGGAGTAGCTGAATGAAAATAAGCAAATAACGCCATATCAGCATGGCTTCATGAGGGATCAGTCATGTCAAACTATTTAATCAGTTTATATGAGGAGGTAAGTCCTAGACTTGGCAGCGGCGAATCAATAGATGTCATATATCTGGACTTCTCCAAAGCATTTGATACTGTGCCACATGAAAGGTTATTATATAAAATTAGAATGCTCGGACTGGGAGAAAATGTCTGTATGTGGGTAACTGGCTGAGTGATAGAAAACAGAGGGTGGTTATTAACGGTACATACTCAGATTTGGTCACTAGTGGGGTACCACAGGGGTCAGTACTGGTCCTTATTCTCTTCAATATATTTATTAATGATCTTGTAGAAGGCTTGCATAGTAAAATATCAATTTTTGCAGATGACACTAAACTGTGTATACTACAGAGGACAGTATACTGTGTATATATACTACAGAGGACAGTATACTGTATATATACTACAGAGGACAGTATACTGTGTATATATATATATATACTACAGAGGACAGTATACTGTATATACTACAGAGGACAGTATACTGCTACAGAGGGATCTGGATAGAATGGAGGCTTGGAAAGTGGCCGATGAGGTTTAACACTGACAAATGTAACATTATGCACATCGGAAGGAATAATGCAAGTCACCCGTACATACTAAATGGTAAAACACTGGGTAACACTGACATAGAAAAGGACCTAGGAATTTTAGTGAATAGCAAACTAAACTATAGAAACCAGTGTCAGGCAGCTGCTGCCGAGGCCAATAATGGGTTGCTTCAAAAGAATGTACAATTTGTGGTTGGGAACTGCTTTCATGCTTTCCCCTTAAAAAAAAAAAAAAAAAATTAGGGATTTATTAAGACTGGCCTGTCTAAGGCCAGTATTGATCTAGTTTGCAGTGACATGAAATTATATCTTATTAAGTGATGCACGGCCCTTGATTTCAGGTGTAGGTATGCCAGAAAACTGTAGTGTAGTGACGAGTGTATTGTAAAAGAGCAAAAAGTTGAAAACCTTTAATAATGCCCTTACCATAGCATTTCATGTAATTAAAAACACTTATCACATACCATTATTCTGTGTTGGATCACTGGAAATCCACTTTAAAAAAAACTCTGCCAAGTCTGAGTGCATTTGAATGAAATGGTATTAGTCTAGTAGTGTAATGGCATGTAGTTTGCTCATATCTGTATTAACAGACCTGATCTATACCATATCCTGCATCTTCCCACAAGTTCCTTTATATGCCCCCAGTATCATCACACTCTCCATATCCGTTTATTTTATTGTTTTTGCCTCCATTTAGTACTAGAAGAGGTCTACACGGGGGCATGCACCCCAGACTGCAAGATGATTTACAATGTATTCTAGAAATGATTTCAAACAGCATTTTAGTTTTGCACACTCTTCTGGCGTCCTACTCTTGGTGTACAGTTTTTAAGAGAGTCCGTCACCTATATTGCACATATATAAACTGCTAAACGCTTTTTTTTCTCAGTTTCTGACCCCTAGAAATCGAATGTGATGGATATGTAAATGAGGCACCAAGAACCCAGCTGGGTGTTTTCGGTCTTTCAAAATACCCAAGGCCACATCTTCTATGTTCCCAGAGTCTTTCCCGTCTGACCGGCTGCACCCAAACGGTTGTGCAGGCACAGACTGGAAACCTGCCTGCTCATTGCAATGCATGCTATGGGCATCGGCCTCACAGTACGTACAGCACATGGACCGCTGACGTCTTCAGTGCGTCAGATTTGGGTGCAGCAGTTCAGGGACATCACAGGCAGAGGGGAAGAGGATCAGTGATGTTGCAGGCAGAGGGGATGGACATGGCAGTGCAAGAAGGAGGAACTGAGACCGAATCCTTAAAAGACCGAAAAGGCCTAGCTGGGCACTTGCTGCTTCATTTGCATACCTATCAAAGTTATTTTTCTGGGGATCAGAAACTGCAATAAGTGTACCAATGTTATAGTCTGAACAGTGCTGTGGTGCACAATATTTAAGTATTAGATATATATGTTAAATATAGTCAACAGACTTCCATTTAGGAGTAGCCCCCAGTTACCAATAGTTTTTCGTATGAACTGAGCTCTAAAAAGTTGCACAAAAAATTATTTTGCCTCTTTACACCACTGATGCCAAAAGTTGAAAAAGGGGTGTCGTTTACTTTGAGGGAGACATGGACTAAAACTTTTAGGGTACATCCCCATGTGGAATAAAATTGTGTGGAAAATCTGCACTATTTAGTAAACGGACTTGCGTTGTGTTTTTTTTTAAAATTTTTTACAGCATGTCAATTTAGGCAATGCAAAGGTTGATAGCAGCAGAAGACCTGATGCAATGCCACCATTAAAAAAACAAAACACGCCCATTTCAGGCCAGATCAACTATGTAAAATCAGTCAGTAAATAGTAGTAAAGAGACCGCGCTGCTAAAAATATCCAGGAGGCATCCAAAATATAATAAGGTCAAACTCAGCATTCAGATATAGACCAACATCGAAACGACCAACAGAGATCCCTTTGACTTTAGATACGGTCCTTCTGTGAAGACCAGAGGTAGCGCAGATAGTGAAGAACAACAAAAATAAAATTTTTATAATTTATTATAATCACAAAAATAGCAAGGTAATAGGCATATCATAAACCTGTATAAGCCCTCGTGTCTCTCTCTGCCCAACCTAGGTTTCGCTTTGTCAGGGGCGCATACTGATCGTGTGAAACGTACCCACTTCACTTCGAGACCTGCAGCGCCGTAAAAAGACAACGTAATAGAGAACTTTTTATTTTATTTGTATGGAAAATCAGTGGCAGATCCCACCAGAAGTGCCACTACCTTTAGACCTTTGTGACCCAGTCAGGCCGGGAGCTGCGCTGCGGACTCGCAGTGTGGCACACGCTCGTCTGCAAGGGGCCTAAACTGCACCGAGGCATTCAGCTTTTAATAAGTTAGCAGCAGAGCTTCTTTCTTAACACTACTACAAATAATTGTGTAATCTTATAATATACTTATATAAAACCTATCATGATAGTTTTTATTGCGGCCCCATATCCGTACAAACAACCTGAGCAGCTAGGAAAATATCCGTGACTTGGATTACTTGTCTAGTCCTTTGTTACCATTGGCCTCTGTGGAATTGAACCACCGGTAACAGTATACACACCTAAGGCAATAAGAATCTGTCATAGTAGTTCCTAAGCAAAAACAAGTGAAAGTCTTGGAAAGTAGCAACAATCTTTGCAGAATAAAAAAAAAAAAGATATTTATATATTTATTTATTCCTGGAGAAGAGTGATAGGAGGTGAAGAAACGTTCTCGTAGGAGATGTTCGAAATAATCTAGCACGGCAGGACTGTCGTGGAGTATGGAGTGTGTATGAGTTACAGAATCCCAGACTTGCATTATTGTAATTGTTGCATTATTGTGCAAATTTATGATCTAGCTATGTAAGAAATGTAGAAAATTCAAAGTCTAGCTGGAGTGCACTTCCCCCATCGCTCCTTGTCAGCAAGTCTTTAAACCTTCGACAAAGGAGCTCTTCAGGTCGACAGACAGAACTGCTCCAGATCAGCAGCCACAAAATGTTTCCACGTAACATGATCTTTTAACCTGACCAAATACAATTCCCTGATATTTTCTCCCTACCCTGTACAGAGGTGCGCAGGACAATGGCAGCTTGTTTGTGGTCTCATGGCCATGGTCCATGCTCCTGAGGTAATTACCTGGCCGTATCCTCACCTTTATCGGTACTTCCGATGTTGCCTCTGATTCTCTGATGTCCTTGTGATGGTTATCGCTACATGGGGTCGAAAGGCCAAAGGGTGAAAACGCACTGCTGCGCAGCTAAGCTGCCTGGGACATCCTAGCAGAAACGGACATTTCCATAATCACCACCTTGGTGACATGCAAACATAAGTTGTAGCGTTGGAGAGGAAGCTCACCAAAGCAACAAGGTGCAGATTGCCATCATTAACAATATAAGAAAGCCAAAAATGTCACCCAGTACACAGCAGCCCCTTACTGTAATATCACATTTGTAATTACAGTGGTCCCTCAAGTTACAGTATTAATTAGTTCCAGGACGACCATTGCATGTTGAAACCATTGTAACTTGAGTAATCGCCCCAAAATGTCATCCAAGATAAGAGAAAAATAATATTTATGAAAAAAAATAAGCAGATAACTAAGACAGTCCTTACATATAACGGCCAGGAATAGCTGCTAACTAGCAACCAATCCAGCTATTTTACCAAAGAAGTGACCTTGATTGGTTGGATCAGAGTCTGACATTGTATATTGAGTCTAGTTTCAACTTACGATGGGTCAGAAAAGACCATTGTATGTTGAAAATATTGTATCCTGATGCCATTATATCTTGAGGGATCACTGTACTTTCATTTGATGACCTGATATACTTATAAATCTGAAAACTGGATAGTTTGAAAATAAAAGTATCTCAGCTAGAGGTAAGTTACGTGATGGATACTTCTCATGAACAGCATACATTGATCCATGGACATGGGGCTGGAAAATTTAGTATGTTAGGAGTTGGGTACACAAGCATATGAGTTTTTGCGCTCCGCAAAATATGGACACCAGCCGTGTGCATCCTGAATTTTCCCTTCCGCAGGTCACACGGTATGTCCACAAAACAGACAAGAATAGGACAGGTTCTATTTTTTTGAAAGGCCATATGGATGCAGGCAGCAGACTGTGTGCTGTCCGCATCTTTTGCAGCCCCACTGAAATGAATGGGTCCGCATTAGATATGCAAAAAATGTAGATCGGATGCGGTCCAAACTAAACGGTATTGTGCATGAGGCCTTAGGCTGGGTTCATGTATACAAGTTTTGTCCAACTGGACTTAGTGCAACAGGCCGGAATCCATAGCCTGAAAGCATTGGACAGAAAACAATAATTACTCTTACTGGTAATTGTTTTTCTTGAAACCCATGACGGCACCCATGCGACCAGGACCTCCCATCCAAGACAGGGAACCTGAAGGAGGCGTGCCAACCACCAAGAAAAAGGAAGGTTGAAAACAGAAACCAACCAACAAAGTGGCAAAGAAGAGAACCAATTTTTTATTTTATATTTTATTTTGGGGTGCCGTCATGGTTTCAAGAAAAACAATTACCAGTAAGAGTGATTGTTTTCCCCTCAGCCATGACGGCACCCATGCGAGAATAAACTATAAGATAAAGAATTTAGGGAGGGACTACAGCTTGTAGTACTTTTCTCCCAAAGGCTGCATCTCAGTCAAGATGCAGTCTGTAATGTCTAAAAAAGGTATGGGGAGAGCTCCAAGTAGCAGCTCTGCATATCTGGGCATCCACTTTCTCCGCCCAAGAGACCGCCACAGCACTAGTGGAATGAGCGCCGAACCCCGAAGGGGGAGTTAGGCTAGGGGAAGAATAAGCCAGGGAAATTGAATTCTTAACCCATCTAGCCATAACACTAGTAGAGGCTTTGTGACCTCTAGCTCTACCCAAAAACTGAATAAGGAGATTCTCGTCTATTCTCCAAGATGATGTGGAGTCTAGGTAAAAAAAATTAAACACCTTCTGACGTCAAGGCAAAAGAATCTTTTTTCCAACAGATTGGTTGGATTTGGACAGAAGGAGGGTAGAATCATATCCTGACTTCTATGAAAATCTGAGACCACCTTAGGCTGAAAAGGTAGAAGTGGTCTAATAATCACCTTGTCTTCTAAAATGGTAGTATATGGAGGGAAAGCAGAAAAAGCCTGAATTTCTGAAACCCGTCTAGCAGATGCTAAAAGGAAGGCCATTTTGAAAGTAAGCATTTTAATAGAAATCTCGGTTCAAATTGCGTTTGAGATAGGGCCGAAAAGACAGTATTTAAATCCCAGGGGGGAGACTAGGGTCTTAAAAAAGGGTGCATTCTTGATGCTGCCAACAAGAATATTTTAATCCATGGATGATCTGCTAATCTGGAATCAAAGAAATAAACTTAAAGCAGCTACCTGGACTTTTAATGTAGCTGCTTTAAGATTTCTGTCTAGCCCTGCTTGCAAAAACTCTAGGATCTTTGGTATTTCGGGAGACTTACAGGGATCTGGGCTATGTCCTAAATAGGCTGAAAAAACATTCCAAACTTTGTTATATTTTATTGAAGTAACCACCTTTCTACTCTTCAGCATAGTGGAAACTACATAGGCGAATAATCCCCTTCTAGACCAAACTTCCCTTTCAAAATCCACACAGAAAGATGGAGAATTTCTGGGTTGGGATGGACTAGCGGACCCTGGTAAAGAAGATCCTCCTTCAACGGAAGGGTCCACGGAGGCTCTACTGCCATCCTTAGCAGACTGGAGTATCAGGACCTCTTTGGCCACATTGGAGCTATCAGGATAACCGAGGCCCCCTCTCTATTTTCTTCAATACCTGGGGAATAAGGCAAAATGGAGGGAAGGCATACCCTAATTCCTGTCTCCAGTCCTGTGCTAACCTGTCTATTGCTAACAGGCTGTCCAAATGGTTGAGGGAGAAGAACCTCTCTACTTTTCTGTTGGCTCTTGAGGCAAAAAAAGGTCCACTGCGGGAAGACCGTACCTCTGGACTACTTGCAAAAAAATGTCTTTGTTTAGACACCATTCCCCTTGTTTTAAGGGGACTCGACTTAGGAAGTCCGCTATGACGTTCTCCTTCCCCCTCAGATGCACTGCTGACAGAAAAAGCCTTCTCTCCTCCGCTATATAAAAGATTTTCTGGCATAGAAGTAAAAGGGAAGGGACTCTCGTTCCCCCCTTGACGGTTTATGTAGGCCACTGCTGTAGAATTTTCGGAATAAAAGACAATCTTCCTGTGTTTTACCTCTGGTATAGCCAACTTCAGTGCCATCTCTACTGCCTTTAACTCCTTGAAATTGGAGGATGCTTTTTTTGTGTTCAACTCCCATCTTCCCTGCCAGCACCTGTTCTGGGAGTGGGCCCCCCAACCACAAGGGCTGGCGTCTGTGGTAATTATAGCTGGGTCCAGAAACGTCCATAGAACCCATGCGGATAGATTCTCTGGAATTGTCCACCACAACAGGGAGAGTCTTGTCTTTGAAGAAAGGTGGAAACTCTGATCCAAGGAATAAGGGGGGCCGTCCCATGATTTTAGAATGTTTGCCTGAGGCTGGGTTCAGACCTGAGCGTTTTGCAGCACGTTCCTACGCACTGTAAAACGCTCAACAGGCAAAAACCAATGTTTCCCTATTGGTATGGTTCTTACCTGAGCGTTTTACAGCGCGTACAAACGCGCTGTAAAACGCCCTACGCCTCAAGAAGTACAGGAGCTTCTTTGGGGCGTATTGTCTCGCGTTCCCGCCCATAGACTTCAGAGGGAACGCGCCTAAATGGGCGTTTGCTTGTTACCGGCCATTAAAAACGCCCGATAAAAACGCCTGTAAAAAGCGCATATCGAATACGCTCAGGTCTGAACCCAGCCTGAAGCTCTCTGGAGTGGATCTGTGCATAAGATACTCCTGGAATTGCTGATGTCATCTGCCCGAGTGCCGCCATTGCTTCCCTGAAAGTACAGTCGTGGCCAAAAGTTTTGAGAATGACACAAATATTAGTTTTCACAAAGTTTGCTGCTAAACGGCTTTTAGATCTTTGTTTCAGTTGTTTCTGTGATGTAGTGAAATATAATTACACGCACTTCATACGTTTCAAAGGCTTTTATTGACAATTACATGACATTTATGCAAAGAGTCAGTATTTGCAGTGTTGGCCCTTCTTTTTCAGGACCTCTGCAATTCGACTGGGCATGCTCTCAATCAACTTCTGGGCCAATTCCTGACTGATAGCAACCCATTCTTTCATAATCACTTCTTGGAGTTTGTCAGAATTAGTGGGTTTTTGTTTGTCCACCCGCCTCTTGAGGATTGACCACAAGTTCTCAATGGGATTAAGATCTGGGGAGTTTCCAGGCCATGGACCCAAAATGTCAACGTTTTAGTCCCCGAGCCACTTAGTTATTACTTTTGCCTTCAGGCACGGTGCTCCATCGTGCTGGAAAATGCTTTGTTCTTCACCAAACTGTTGTTGGAATGTTGGAAGAAGTTGCTGTTAGAGGGTGTTTTGGTACCATTCTTTATTCATGGCTGTGTTTTTGGGCAAAATTGAGAAGCAACCCCACACATGAATGGTCTCAGGATGCTTTACTGTTGGCATGTCACAGGACTGATGGTAGCACTCACCTTTTCTTCTCCGGACAAGCCTTTTTCCAGATGCCCCAAACAATCGGAAAGAGGCTTCATCGGAGAATATGACTTTGCCCCAGTCCTCAGCAGTCCATTCACCATACTTTCTGCAGAAGATCAATCTGTCCCTGATGGTTTTTTTGGAGAGAAGTGGCTTCTTTGCTGCCCTTTTTGACACCAGGCCATCTTCCAAAAGTCTTCGCCTCACTGTGCGTGCAGATGCGCTCACACCTGCCTGCTGCCATTCCTGAGCAAGCTCTGCACTGGTGGCACTCCGATCCCGCAGCTGAATCCTCTTTAGGAGACGATCCTGGCGCTTGCTGGACTTTCTTGGACGCCCTGAAGCCTTCTTAACAAGAATTGAACCTCTTTCCTTGAAGTTCTTGATGATCCTATAAATTATTGATTGAGGTGCAATCTTAGTAGCCACAATATCCTTGCCTGTGAAGCCATTTTTATGCAACACAATGATGGCTGCACGCGTTTCTTTGCAGGTCACCATGGTTAACAATGGAAGAACAATGATTTCAAGCATCACCCTCCTTTTAACATGTCAAGTCTGCCATTTTAACCCAATCAGCCTGACATAATGATCTCCAGCCTTGTGCTCAGGGCCGCTGATAGAAATCATGGGGCCCCGTACAGCATACATGACGGGGCCCCCTTCAGCTCCACCCCCTGATCCCTCCTTCAGCCACACCCCTGGCCCCGCCCTTGGCCCCTCCCCAGACGCCGCCTTGAAACAACATGCAGATTTGTCTACAAGTGATATTTATGGCGCTGTGGGGTCGTCTGTGAATGGCGCTGTTATGGAGGGGATCTGTGAATGGCACTGTTATGGAGGGGATCTGTGAATGGCACTTTTATGGAGGGGATCTGTGGATGGCACTGTTATGGAGGGGATCTGTGGATGGCACTGTTATGGAGGGGATCTGTGGATGGCACTGTTATGGAGGGGATCTGTGGATGGCACTGTTATGGAGGGGATCTGTGGATGGCACTGTTATGGAGGGGATCTGTGGATGGCACTGTTATGGAGGGGATCTGTGGATGGCACTGTTATGGAGGGGATCTGTGGATGGCACTGTTATGGAGGGGATCTGTGGATGGCACTGTTATGGAGAGGATCTGTGGATGGCACTGTTATGGCGGGGATCTGTGGATGGCACTGTTATGGGGGGATCTGTGGATGACACATACCGTATATAGCATCTTATGCTATGTGTCATCCACAGATACCCCTCCATAACAGTGCCATTCACAGTCAGATACCCTCCATAACAGTGCCATCCACAGATCCCCCCCATAACAGTCATCCACAGATCCCCCCATAACAGTGTCATCCACAGATCCCCCCATAACAGTGTCATCCACAGATCCCCCCCATAACAGTGTCATCCACAGATCCCCCTCCATAATGGTGCCATCCACAGATCCCCCCCATAAGTGTCATCCACAGACCCCCCGGCCCCCCCCCATAAGTGTCATCCACATGACAGACCCCCCCCCCCCATAACAGTGCCATCCACGGATCCCCCGCCCTCCCTAGGCCCTGACACACACACTGATCCACCTGACTCCTACTTTCTGCACTACTCACATTACGCTGACCCCCACCTGACACAGACGCTGACCCCCACCTGTCCAGACGCTGACCCCACCTGGCCACCTCACCTGACACAGACGCTGACCCCCACCTGACACAGTAGATGTTGCACGGTCTTCGGCTTCTTTTGGCAACTCGTGACGCGCAGTATGCGACGAGCTGGCCGGGACTTGATTCTGGGACAGAGCAGAGCAGAGGAGCGGGCGCGGGAGAGAGAAGAGAAGAGATACTCTTCCGCGCCCGAAACAGAGGAAATAGTCCCTACAGGCACAGCAAGCAGGCAGGTAGTACTGAGCGGCGATTTAAAAAAAAAAAAAAAAACGTAGAAAGCAGGGGGGGGGGGGGGGGGGGGGGGGGGGGGTACGTTGACTAGCGGTCAGGGCTGTGGAGGTTTTTTTTTTTTTTTTTTAAAAACATTAATTGTCGAGGCTGCCCGGGCCCCCCTGCCAGCCGGGCCCGGTACAACTGGGCCAGCTGTACTGGCCTATCAGCGGCCCTGCTTGTGCTTGTCAACATTCTCACCTAAGTTAACAAGACGATTACTGAAATGATCTCAGCAGGCCCTTTAATGACAGCAACGAAAGGTTTTTTTGGGATTAAGTTAATTTTCATGGCAAAGAAGGACTATGCAATTCATCTGATCACTCTTCATAACATTCTGGAGTATATGCAAATTGCTATTATAAAAACTTAAGCAGCAACTTTTCCAATTTCCAATATTTATGTAATTTCTTAAAACTTTTGGCCACGACTGTACACTGGTAAGAAAGGAAGACTGACCATACTTGCTCCCTGATCGACTCCTTCCTTCGAAGCGGAAGAAAAATTCTTTGCAGACGGGAGTCCAGCTGAATTCCTAAGAAAATGCAAACCTGAGAAGGAATCAGGTATGATTTTTTTTCCAGTTTATTTTCCATTCTAGATTTTTCAAAAGTCTGGAATTACTCTAGCACTAGAGTAATTCCAGACAGTCTTACAAAAGGCCACTACTTTAGTAAAGACTCTGGGAGCCTGAGAAACCCCAAAGGGCAGTACTCTGTATTGGAGATGCAATAGCTCTCCCTGGACCCAGACTGCCGTTCTTAAAAACTTTTGGGAGGAAGCATGGATTGGAACATGATAATATGCATCTTCCAGATCCAAGCTTGCCATCCAGCAATCCTGGAAGAGGGGATCCACAGTTGATTTTATCGTCTCCATGAGAAAATTTTTGTAGCCTAGAGATTTATTAAATTTTCTTAGGTTTAAAATCACTCTGAATGTTCCATTATTTTTTTTTTACCAAAAATAGAAGGGAATAAAAGCCTTTGCCCCTTTCTGTTTCGGGAACCAGACAAACTACCCCTTTGTCCAAGAGGGAGAAAACTTCTAAAGCGTTAATTCTTTCTGGATTTTTGGGACACGCTCTCTGGGCAAAAAAATGTGGTGGATGAGAAAGGAATTCCAGACAGAATCCGTTTTCTATTACACTTAGGATCCAGTTGTTCCAAGAAATGGACCTCCAGGCTGGGAGAAACTGAGATATTCTTCCCCCCAACTGAGCTCTGGCGTCATTGTTGTTTGTCCTTTGGTCTATTGTCCTGGGGCTTGAACAAAAAAAAAAAAAAGATCTTTTAGGAATTTTTTCCATGTCTCTGTCACTCTGCCTACCCCTTCTTTTAAAACTGGCCTGGGATTTACGAAAAAAGGACATTTTCTGAGGAAACCCCTTTTTATCTGAGGCCCTCTTTAGGAGGTCATCTAGCGAGGAACCAAACAGCCTAGAACCCTTACATGGAAGAGAGCAGAGTCTAGACTTGGAACCCTGGTCCCCCTTCCACGATTTAAGTCAGATAGCCCGTCTAGCAGCGTTAGACATGGCAGCTGCTCTGGCAGAAAAACGGATCGCATCAGTAGAAGCATTCGCCAGGAAACTGCAGCTTTAGCAAAAGTAGGGAGGGAAGATAGTAGTAATTCTTTAGTAGGTACTTTCTCCTTAATATGAACCTCCAGCAATGGCCGGCCTAAGACTTGTTGAAGCAGACTCCCAAACCTGTCTAAGATAAACGTCTGCCTTTTGATCTAGAGCAGGCATGCTCAACCTGCAGCCCTCCAGCTGTTGCAAAACTACAACTCCCATCATTCCCCGACAGCCTACGGCTATAATCCTACAGAAGGGCATTGTGGGAGTTGTAGTTTTACAACAGCTGGAGATCCGCAGGTTGAGCATCCCTGATCTAGAGGATCTCCTAAACAGCCTAAATCATCGAAAGGTAGAGCCGATTTTTGGGATATTTTAGCTACCAGGGCATCTACCGTGGGGGCTCTGCCCCAGACGCCCACTACCGAATCCTCAAAAAGGATATTTTCTTTTTACAGAATTAGGAATGAAAATTTTTTTATCAGGATTTTTCCATTCTTTTCCGATAAGGGCTTCCACATTTTTATGAACGGGGAAAACTTTGGCTTTTAGGGTCGAGTCCCTTAAAAACCTGGTCAGCAATACATTTAGGCTGTTTTACATCCTCCAATTGCATGGTGGCTTTAAGTAAAGGCTCGGTATCTCCCAGTGGAAAAAGAGCCCTCCCCGCTGAATCCTCATCTGAACAGAAGAAACCATCTGATGAGGCCTGGCCGGATTCTCTATCCTCAACCTCCCCAGAAAAATCTGAATCAGAGTCCTTATTATAGGTGGATCTTTCAGGAGACCTTGGGCGACTTCGACAGAGTGCTTTAATATAAAATTTAACTTCTGACCGTACCAAGGCTTTAATATTTTTAGATAAGTTGTAAGACTCTTCCATAACCAGCTTATCTATACAAGCTTGCCATAGTGGTTTAATATAAGAGGCTGCTAAAGCTACTCGACATCCTCCACATTCTTTATGTTTAGTCTTTCTGGATGATTTCTTTGGTGTTTTTGCTACCTATAACAATAAAGCAAAAATAACACCCAAAATTAATTCGGAGAGGATAAATCTCACCCATAGTATAGTCAAGCTTCCCCGCTCCTCAGGACCAATACCAGGCTTGTGGGCTCGAGGGGGTCGGCGCGTCCTGCATCACCTGGTTCCGACATGCTGGTGGAAACCCAGATCCTGCACAGAACTGTGTGCACACAAGGCTGGCTGCCTTCTCCCGCTGCCGATTTGTAAAGCGCGCCTCGGCTCCTTTTAACCCCTATGTCCAATAATGCCTAATCCAATGAGGGAGGATGCACACACCCCTTCCGGCCCGCAGATGACATCAATGAGCCGGAAGGAGCAGTCCCTATGCGCATGTGCAGAACTCAGGGAAGCGTGTGCCGCCGGGCATCCCACTGCAATGGACCGAGAGCCGCCTGAACACGGCCATAGCGGCTCCCCACAGACTTGGGAGGAGGCAGGAAGAAGAGCAGGCTCAGGCAGCGGCTCCCCGAGGAGACTGACGCCTCCAGGGATAGGTCCCTTTATGGTATAGTAGACCTGGACCTCCCCAGGTGAGAACCAAAATCACGGCAGGAGTCAGAGCTCCTCAGGTACCTCCTATACGGAGGACAGGAAACCTAAACGGAGGTGTGGTGGGGGTGTGAACCATTTTATCTCTACAGGTTTCCTGTCCTGGATGTGAGGTCCTAGTCGCATGGGTGCCGTCATGGGTGAGGGGAAAAATTGCTGCTTGCTACATTTTTCTGTCGGGCGCTAGGAGACATCCAACATCAAAACTGATGAACCAGATATCAGGAATGATCACATAGAAAACTATGAGATCAGTTCTGGCTTCAGATTCCAACTAGAACGTATGGCCAGATATATGTGAACCAGGCCTTAGAGTATTTACCATACCTCACTTACATGAGGACTACCTGGACTTCAGTTATTTCCTTATATATGTTCTGATTTGGAAACTAATTCATTTTAAAAGGGTTTCCCCATCTCAGACAGACATTGATGGCACATGATTAAAGTGCCATTCATTTCATGGCACTGTACATATGAAAAAGGGTGTACATACATAATACTGCAATGAGTATGAACAAGACAAGTTACAAACTGGTACAGAAGGAGAAAGGGCCTTGCAATCCACAAGGGATGGGTGAGGGATACAGTAGGCGATGGTAAAGCTGGTCATATCTACATAAGATCCAGGTGGGTGGAGGACAGGAGTAACAATGAATGGATAGTTGGCTGTAACTTACAGACTTGAACTGCGCACACAGACACACACTGCCATCTCTCCATGTAGTCTCCGCCAAAGGGACCCCCATCATGCCAATAAGTAGGCTTTTCACATATAGGTGCCCTACCTTACAGGTAATATACCAGCCAGGTGCTGCATATTACACACACACACCCCAAGGATTCTCAGGACTGGTATTAGTCGCAGTGATCTCCCTTAAAAAAGTCAGCCCTGGCAATCACCATCTACAGTGATGACAATTCTTACACAAAAGGAGCGTCCTCCCTTTGTTGATGCCGCCTTCACTATTGATCACTGCATGATAAACATTTAAGGGGCGAGATCTGAGTTTTCTTTGATCCCAGACTGAAGGTTGTCAGTCATAAGCCACAATACACAACCCACCCATGTCCACGTGATACCAGTGCCATAAATGTATAGGGCTGAGTGTTTAAAAGGGCATCTGTCAGCAGATTTGTATCTATGACACTGGCTGACCTGTTACATGTGCACTTGGCAGCTGAAGACGTCTGTGTTGGTCCCATGTTCATATGTGTCCGCATTGCTGAGAAAAATGATGTCTTAATATATGCAAATGAGTCTCTAGGAGCAACGGGGGCGTTACCATTACACCTAGAAGCGCTGCTCTCTCTGTACTTTGACAGGACCAGGTGTGATGACATTTACACTGCCTGGTCGTGTCAAAGTGCAGAGGGCGTGGTAGTTGCAGAGAGAGCAGAGCCTCTGGGTGTAATGGCAACACCCCCGTTGCTCCTAGATACTTATTTGCACATATTAAAAACACCAGTTTTCTCAGCAGTGCGGGCACATATGAACATGGGACCAATACAGATGTCTTCAGCTGCAAAGCGCACATGTAACAGGTCAGCCAGTGTCATAGGTACAAAACTGCTGACAGATGGCCTTTAATTTCAGCTACCAGCGTATGGAAAGAGATTAATGCCATATTAGCACTTATAATAAGAATCTATCTCCACATATTCATGTTAAGTATCCACCAGATAATAAATATGAGACATACAAGGAGACAGAACACAAGATTTACGAACATGTTTCTTTATTGCTTATTCAGCAGTGGGGCCTATTTACAAAAATAATCCTGAATGTAAAGGAAAGTTATTATATACAATGGAAGAAAAGACCAAAAAAAAGAAACATTAAAAAGGAACAAAGGCAAAAAAGTGACATGGACAGGAGGGAATGTGAATACTGAAGGCAGCATAGTGTCAATCTCATAACTGCATTAGAAATCAAGTCAGTCAGAGGAGTCCTCCAGGTGAAATAATGAAGGGCAAGAAATGCAGAGGAGGTCGACACGCTTCTGTATAAAACAACTGAGCATAATTTTATCTGTCAGACGTCTATCAACTGACGGATATTGAAAGCTTGGGAGGATGTGATAAAATCTCCCCCAGCCCTACAGTCAGTCATAGTTATCTCCCCTTAACATCAATAACGCTATTCATGAGGCAAGGGAAAATTAATAAAAAATCTTGGTGCTGGGGGAGGAAAGGCAGGTGAAGCTGCCTCACTTGGGCTTTGTCTCGGCGTCTGTCACTTGCCGTATGAAGATAGCATCTTCGGGGTGTTCAATGTCATCCATTTCGTACATGTAGGAGGCAGCAATTGCCAGAGTGCTGCCGTCGTTACTGAAGGCCAGGGACGCAATACTTGTAGGGTAGCGGTGGAACTGGCACAGACGCTTTTTGTTGAAAGGATCCCAAATATTAACAAAGCCATCTGAACCACCTGCAGATTGTAAGGAAAGAATATGTTAGCACTTTTACATCAGGCCTCAATAGTGTAGAAAATTCACTGGAGGTTTTGTGGTGAAATGGATAAAACAAAAAAAGGGGAGGGGTGGCCAGGTCACAGCCGACCTATAGAAGGAAAAAACCGACCTGTGGCAAAAGTGTTGTGTAAGCTGTGGAAGGACACTGCGTTCACAGGGTAGATCTGTTCAATGTTGTTCTCCTTCAGCCGGTGACACTTGAAGGCGTATTTCTTCTTCTGGACTTCCAAGCTGGGGTCTAAATATTCAACAGCAACTCTTCCTTCAATAGAACTTAACACATAGCCCTACAATAAGCAAAAATGCGAAAATTAGAATTATTTGCAACAAAGAAATATCCCTTTAAACATAGTTGCAATATTTTGTTCAGATGCAAGGTTATGGCATGTCGCTGAGATATGTCATTACTTTAAGACTGGTGGACGGGGGCAGGGTCACGGTTAGACCTCCAGGAACCCCACACTGATCTCGAGAATAAAAGAGATGCAGCACTGGTGTAACACTGCGCTCCCTTCACTGCACCCCCTGGATACGCGCGGTGACGGGTGCTGCAGCACATTCACATTCCGGTCAATGGTGTCTGCACGGGCAAAGGGAAGAGGAAAAACTAAAGAACGTTACACCGGTGCTTGATTCACTTCATTATAGGTGGAGATGCCACCGGTCAGAACACTACCAAAGGTGATGGCATATTCTAGCAATATAACATGACTTTATAATGTAAGAAAAACATTTAGATAGCATGATGACAAAGACTAAAAATAAAGACAAATAAGTTGTTGGGTCACATACATGACTGTATGCCGCTGTTTCCAACAGGAAAAATGTGAACAGCAGTTGTCCCGGTAACAGCAGTTGTCCTATTAACAAGGAAAATACCATGGTATAACAAAAAAAATGTAAAAAAAAAGTGAAAATCAACCTCCCCGAGTCCCTATAAATATGCATGGATTGTTCAGGTTTAGGGCTCATGCACACGACTATGTATTTCACCGTCTGCAAAAAAAATGGATGACATCCACGTGACATCAGTTTTTTTTTTTGCAGATCTATTTTAACACTATCTATCCCTGTCCACAAAACGGACAAGAATAGGACATGTTCTAATTTTTTTGCGGAACGGCCATGCGGACATATGGAAACGGAATGCAAACAAAGTCATTTCTGTGTTTTTTCGGACCCACTGAAATGAATGGTTCTGCAAACGGGCCTCAAAAACGGAACGGACATGGAAAACAAATACGTTTGTGCGCATGAGCCCTTATGATAGGGCCCTGTTCACTCAGCGCCTGAAGCCAAAAAGCCACTGGTGGCAGCACTGAATCTATTAACCCTTTATTCCAGCAGTTTAAAGCCATGTCCT
The DNA here is from genome assembly GCF_905171765.1 of Bufo bufo. Classification (NCBI taxonomy): domain Eukaryota; kingdom Metazoa; phylum Chordata; class Amphibia; order Anura; family Bufonidae; genus Bufo; species Bufo bufo. Next base: position 51,995,821 of record NC_053394.1, read on the forward strand.
TTCTTGTTGCCCTGCCCAGCTCCATTCAATGTGAAACCGTGAGCGGGTACGCGGCAGATACCACAGCAGTTTCAGTTGCGTGATACACTGTGGAGTTTACCTGTTCAAAAATAGCAGGATTGAACAGAGGGAGAGAAGGGGAGATATTTGATAAAGAGGGTTATTCGAATAACTCCTCACAGGACTCTTGGGAAAGGCAGAGTCCTGATTACTCCACCCACAGAGGATGATTGACATCTCTCATGTATCAGTGTGTACACAGAAGGCTGTCCATCATCCTGTGAGGGCTAGGTTATCAAGACTGTCTGCACTAGTGACTCCTGTCAGGAATTACTCTGCTTTTTACGGAGAAACCCTGCTCCAATTATACAAACCTATAAATCACAGGAGCAAAAAAATAAATACAATCAGAAGACAGGTTCACTTTAGTGCAGCTGACGACTTCATTACCTGCTTATTGGGGAAGGCTCGAATACATCGTGTCTGGTACTTCAGACTCGATTCGCGCCTCTGTTGCACATAGCCCATGTTGCGGAGATCCCATACCAACACTCTTCGGCCTGCGGTACCCACAATCAGCCGGTCTCCAGACACAGACAGTGTATACACCTATGTGAGAAAAGAGATTTCATTTTGAGCAACATCAGTGGAGCTGAAAAGTAAATGGGACGGACAATTCACTCAAAACCTTTTAAACACGTTCCCAAAACAAGAAAAATGAACCAGAACACAATGGCAGAGGGGTCACCGCCTGCAAATTAAGGTTCCTGCGTCTCCAAAAAACATGAAGTCCCACAGCATCACATGGCTTCATAAAAAGCAGCAAACCAGTCATCAATTCACACTACTGTGCTCAAGCCTGGGAGCTGCGTGTACAAAAGCAAGTCAATTACTGAACTTGTCAAAGTTTCAGCCTCTGTCCACAGCGCATGGCAGTCGGGTTATATAATAAAGATGGGCTACTACAGCGACTACGAGATTCCTGCCTGAAGGGATAGAGATGAGGATTCACGATTACGGCGAAAATATTAGAACAATCAGTGAACAGAAGACGAGGTGAAGTACAAATAAGACTCCTATACGATGGATTTATGGTTTGCACTGGGGACACAACAGATAAAGCACACCAAACCCCAATACCAGTAACACAGTCTAAGGGGTCATTCAGACGACCGCCCCATGTTTTGCAGTCTGAAAATTGCGGATCCGCAAAATACAGATGCCGTCTGTGTGCGTGGGAATGGAACAGGTGGCTCAATCTTTTTTGCTGGGCCTGCGGAACGGAACAACTGATTGCGGAACGGCTGCAGACTCCTACACACAGTCGTCTGAATGAGCCCTAAATAATATTGTAAGTATCAAAGACTCGCAACTCGCCCTCTGACCTATATTTTTCAATACGTTTCCCCAGGTAGGGTAGGCGCAGCAGCTACATACATTAGCTATCATCTATTTGCCCTCCTTGCTCCCAGGTCTAGTTCCGACCTTGGTCTTGATACCATCAAGCGGTGCCAAGAGCTATACAGGAGCCAGGACCAAAGTGGGTATGTTTATTAGCTGGTGTCTAAATGTCTTTTTATCTGATCTGGGTCAGATATTAATAGAGAGGGTCTGAATTATTATAGGAAATTCAAGTATATTTTATATAAAAGGGATGGACCCCTAGAAGACACCACCCTTTTTGCCACAACCCCCTGTTCGATTATCACAATGTGAAGGGCCCTCAAAGGCAGACATCTCTGTATTACAACTTGAAGACCCGAACACCCCCAAATGCACTACAATCTGCAGTCAGCATGTTTTAGAGCAGAAGGAGCTGAGCAGATTGATATATAGTTTAGTGGGAAAAGAGTCAGTAAAATCTGTAAGTTATGCATATACACCTCTGCATTTTCTGACTTCAGCTGTACACGGGGCGGTGTTATCAGTGATTGATCGCATTCCCTCTGCAAGTGTGCATACAGATATAGCTGTCCGTCACTGACAGCTGTTCCTAGTGGTAGTCTTAAATTCAGAAAAAGCAGAGCTATAAATGTATAAAATAAGTTCTACCGAATCAATTTTTCTCATCAGACTACCTATCAACATGCTGCTTGTAGACTGCAATGCATTTTGTGGTGACAGGTCCTCCAAGATAAATCCTTGTGCCATCAACTGCCCAGGCACTATATAAGAAGCTGTAAGTTCACTTCCAGACAAAAATGTATCTGTTGGATTCATAAGAAATCAGAAAGAATAAACTCTGCATGCCTCCATATATAATAAGCGTAAGGATGCACTGTTCGGTAGGCCCCATTTATGTTTATAGGTGCCCCTGGGATCCAATCATGCAGAATGTAGAAACTCCTTCACATACAAGGTGGGATGTGACAGGAGCTTTTGACGTTGAATGTACACACAAATACAGTCACAGCTAGAAGACAAGTGAAGGGGTTACAGCAGGCTATGCCGGTTTGTGAACTGCTGGAAAATTATAAATGAATGCAGCGGCACTAGCCACTTTACACTAATGCCACAGGTATGACTGCTGCCACCATTACCAAGACGTACAGCGACCATAGCACGGGTGCAGGGGAGCGAGAAAGAATAGTTCTAATGAAACGGTCTCGCTGAGAATGCTAAATCTTCTTTACAAACTGGTGTCACACCTGGATTGGAAGTAGTCTTTCTAGCCACCAGTTTCATCAATCATCCCAAACCATTGTGTCAAGCAGCAGTATGGATGGACACATAGATCAGGAGTATGAAAGAAAGGGGAGAAAAAAAAAAAAAAGCAGGGATGAAGAAACCTGCCACGCCGGGCTGTCTGAGCCAATAGGTAGGCGGTTTCCCAGTGGCCGTCTATTATGTGCTGTCCTGTCAGCTATTCATCACCAGCTTTTACTGGCCACATACACCCATAAATCAAACCAAGAAACAATGCAATTATTCTGCTCTGCACAAAGGTCTCGCCAGAAGTAGATTCAGTCGTGATGGGGTAAAAGTGACGGCCATTTAGATGGAGTGCAGGCCCTGTAATGATGGCTCCAACCTGGTCAGTATATTTAAGGGGAAGCACAGGCACAGAAGTGCGGTGTTGATTTAGTGGAAGGAAAAGCTTTCCTGCTTCGTCTTGACACAGTAACTTAGTGGAAAATATGAAGGAGAAAAGGATGTAATAACTTAAATGCTAGCGCTATAATCTTATGTGAGGTCTGCGGAAGAAACAATTGGTTTTAGCCTGGCACTGAACTTACGCTTCACAAACACCGAAATATGATGGAAGAAAGGCAGCAGTGCGGCAGAATTTAACACATTTACAAAAAAAAAAAAAAATGGATAAAGTGCAGCATAATTTAAAAAATAAATGCAGTAGTGAGGTGTACAATATGTAGCAAGAACAAGCAAACCTTATCAGGCTGAGAAAACGTTCCAGCATTACAGGGCGTCCGCGGATCCCATAATTTCACTGTCTGGTCCCAACTACCCGTCACCATAACATTCACCTCGGGGCAGAATTCTACACATCGAATGGGGGCATCATGAGTACCAACCACGGTTTCTGCAAAACAAAAGATCACAAAAATCTAGATACTCAAGGCCATGTAATCTTACTTTACAAATATACATATATAGGGGCCTTCAACACTGGCAGACGCCTGGAAACAAACATTCGTACTACTGCTCATGATAACTGGCCCACGTAGAGCTATCTACACACGGGTACAGGTTTAGCAATAGAAAATCCACAACAAAATCCGTATTGTGCTACTTGCGGACTTGATGCGATTTTGCCAAAGATCTCACCCTTCCATTGAAAAGGGTGAAATCCGCACAAAACAAAACAAAAAAAAAAAAAACACACAAAGAAATGGCATGCTGCTGATTTCAAAATCCGCACTGCAGATCTTAGTTTCCACATGCAGGAAAAAGGCAAGGTGTAGGAGATTATACAAACTTCGTACACTTGCTGGCACTGTATTACTCTGCGGTTTTCCCACACAAGAGTCCATGTGGGGGGAAAAATAGTGTAATCTGCAGCGTGCGCAGGTAGACTAGATGTGCCGGCAAATGCTCATTTGTTAGCCAGTGCGAGCATGGAAGGGCTTGATGGCGAGCAGCACATCTTCCCAGGTAAGCACGGGATGTGCTGCAGACAATCTAAAAAAAAAGTACAGGGGTTGAGCCGTTGTTTGCCACCCATACACTTTCCAACGGCCTAGGTAAGTGCCTTTTAAACAAATGCCAATTGACTGGTTTAATCTTAGATCAGGGCTCATAAAAGGACCCCAATACTGGACATTAAAGGAAGATCTTCATTAGAAAATAAAAGCTAGTTTATGTGACATACTGTTCATCTCTATTCAATCACGTGGGCAAATATATAGAGGAGCGACTGTGCTGAAGGCCACAACAGGTAGCACATTGCCGCAGGTCTTATGAGTAGCGTTTGTGATCCATAGTTTTAAAGGGGTTGTCTCTCCTCGCTTGTTCTTAGCACCCTCACAGCTCTCAGGGCCTCGATTCCCTGCTTGCTGGGGTGGAGCTGAAATATTAGATTGGTGGCACAGCGAGCAGGGCAGGGAGGATGCAACCCCGCCCATTACTTGTGCAAGGGCACTCCCGAGGCTGCTAGTGTCTTAGAATCATTAACATCTTCAGGGATCCTAGCAGCTTGCAGTACACTGTAACTTTACAGACGAGGTGGCCAAGAGTGCCTGCGCAAGAACATGTGCGAGCACGCTCCCGTGAAACCCGTCCACCGGAGCAGCCAGATAGGGTTTCTGTGCTCCAGCGCAACCACCGCTTTCAGCATTACAGCAGTGGCCATAACCCCTAGAAAGGAGTATGCGATTCGGGGCCGATTGTGGAGGAAAACATGGTGACCGAGGCAAAACTGAACTACATTGCAGAAACAATCCAAGGACTACAAGGAACTGTTTAAAAGTTGATTGAGGAGAGTCAACCTCTTTAATGGCCGCAGTGCTGTATTTGTAAAGGGAAGCAATGTATACTTTTTGCTCGGAAATACTCCAATAGCCACTGGATAAATATTAACCTGGTCTGAGGCATCCGTTTAATGTATACATTAAATGGATGGGAAAAAAACATGATGTGCACCCACCCTAACCCCATAATCTCTATATGGCTGGAGGTACAGAAACATGTGTCCCATGTAATGATAGTCACGTGCAACATATGTCTTGGTTTTTATGATAGCTCTTTGCAAATGTTTTTGGTCATGTGACTTCAGACTTGCTGTCATCCTACCCCAAAAAAGGGTACCTCATTGGGGAAAAACAAAACAAAAAAAAACACCACGTTTATAAAATGGGCAGCTAGACATTCAGGGACAAACTAAGACATTTAGAACTGACGTGGAGATAACAGGCCAGCATCCACACAGATTCCCAACCATCGGCAGCCGATGCACACTTACCGCCGTCTGTGTTTAGGTCATGCATTTTTAACTGATGATCCAGCCCTCCGCTCCAGGCATGAGTAGGATCCTACAATACAAAAGTAAACACGTTACATGCAATTCAACTGGTCACGTTGACACAATAATGGTGAACCTAAAAATACAAAAGACCTACGTAGAAAGAGCAGTCAAGGACGGGACCAGCATGCTGGTACTTCAGTCTCAATGCGTTTGCAGGAACATCATAAAGGCGGACAGAAGAGTCCCAGGAGGAAACCAGTAAGAACTGGGACGTGTTTGGACTGAACTTGACGGCAGATATTCCATCCTCGGGGGCTTGATTGAGCTTAAATTCATTGGAGCCAGTCATCTAAAATGGTAAACCGGAAAGTATTCAGAAACATGAGGTATTCCAGACGGCTGCACAGGCCACTGAATCCGTCTACATAAACCATAAGCAAAGAACTAGTCTCTATTAAAAAAAGTGATGGCCTGCTGCTGGGATAGGCCACCACCGCGAGGGCGATGCCGGGCAGCACTCCTGTCACACAGTTAATCAGAACATTACAGCAAAGGCTCATATATTGCTGAATATATTTGTGCTGCAGTTTCCTGCACAGGAGTCAGAAGCCTATAGCACTGCAGCGGCTGTGGAACTACAATTCCCAGCAAGCATGCTTGCCCACTTGTTTTTGGAACTCCCACAGAAGTGAATGGAACATGCTGGGGTCAGCAGTGTCACAGCGGCCGGAGGAACACCTGGTTCACACAGGGCATTTTAGGACATTTTATTTATTTTTGCTTTATCTTGTGTATTTCCCCCAATACCATCTACGCCTTCCAATGAGTAATGGATATTTTGAAGCACTTTCCGCCCACAACATGTAAATTAACTGGTTAGTGTTGAAAGCCTGTTAAAGGGGTCGTCTCCCTTCATCAAATGGCATTTATCGTGTAGAGGGCAGTACTACAAGGCACTTACTAATGTATTGTGATTGTCCATATTGCCTCCTTTGCTGGCTTGCTTTGTTTTTTCCATCACATTATACACTGCTCGTTTCCAGGTGTTACGACCACCCTGCAATCCAGAAGTGGTGGTCGTGCTTGAACACTATAGGAAAAAGCACCGGCCTGTGTGCGCTCTCACGGTCCCGGCCACCAGAGAGATCAGCACTTTTTTTTTTTTTTCCTAGTGTGTGAGCACGACCACCACTCCTGGACTGCAGGGTGGTCAAAACCATGGAAACGAGCAGTGGATAATGTGATGGGAAAAAATGAATCCAGCCAGCAGAGGTGGCACTATGGAGAATGACAATACATTAGTGCCTTGTATTCACTTTCTCTACATAATAAAGGCTATTTGCTGAAGTGAGACGACGGATGGATGTGCCTACTGTGAAGGCGCTGCAGTCCAGCACACAGTGCCAAAGGCAGGACTGGGCTGTCACTGCAGAGATGCCTAAGAAAATATAGAAGGGGGAAAAAAAAAAAAAAAAAAAAAAAATTATTATATATATTTTTTTATTCCCTATTAAGGACAGTCCTTCTCTCAAAATTATATGATATCCACTACACTTTTAAATAAGAAAGCCCGATGTTTCCTGCCAATAATGGGGGAAAAAATAAAAGTTTTCTACACAGATAATGAGCGAGTGCCGGCCGATACTGAAGTGTAGTTTGATCAGCAGATTGCTTCTCTGAGAGATGCAAGTAATCATCGTGAATCCTCCTAATGAGGCCTGTTCTGGTGGCAACTATATTAATAAATGAGCAAGGAATGTCTTCCCTGTAACGAGATCTGTCACTAATTACTAAGTATTTTAACCTCCTAAATTACCAGAAACTAAGATTGGTTTAAACAAGACATATGTCTTTAATAAGCAGAGGCCGCTATGAAGCCACTAATAAAATAAAAGAAGCCCACTAACGCAACTCATTTCCTCTCGGATCAATAAAGTAATTATATACTACAGACGTTTAAATAAAAATATGCCAGTGGCTTCAAGCAAATTTAATTTCACAGATTCTCTTCTACCAAACAGCCTGCACAAACAGGACCCTGTCAATTAACCCTGCTTCTGGTCCAGAGATCTGCTGGTAATTGCCCTGTACAGCAGCCCAGGCTTATTATATCAAAGGGCCGGGTAAATACCCAGGTGCACCCAGGAGAAGGGACATGTAATTCCACTCTACTCCTATCGTCCACTAAAGCTGAGAGGAGGATCACCCGCAAAGACCAAACCGTGCAATGTAAAATAATATTAATGGACTGTCATCAAGATTTACATTGTACCATGCATACAAGCAGAGGGGGCCCCGCTGTAACATAAGAGGTCACAGAGGGGCTTCCTCCTCCACCATGACGATGGCCCCGGACATAGGGATGTTCACTGCCCTGGGAAACCAGAACGAGCAGACCGTGACGGCACTGTGCAGGTTCTCTCTTCTATGAAGGGCGTGTGAGACCCAGAAAGCACACGAGCACTTAGAACTGGCACTGATCATCGGAGTAAAGGAGCACTCTAGCCAAATCAATTTAGATTGGTGGGGTCCGACCGCGACTACCCAGAGACGATCGCCAGAAGGAGGGATCCCCGTTTACCTGTAAGCGGCACAGTTTGAATGGCACGGTGATAGCGCATGTGCCCTGTCACTCTAAGGCTGCATGCACACGACCATGTGTGTTTTGCTGATCGCAAAAAAAAAAAAAAAAAAATTAAAAAACGCATGACGTCTGTTTCTTTTGTGGATCCATTGTAACAATGCCTATTCCTTGTCCGCAAAACAGACAATAGAACATGTTCTATATATTTTTTTTTTTTTTTGCAGGACTACAGAACGGACATACGGATGCAGATAGCACACGGTGTGCTGTGTGCATTTTTTGCAGACACATTGAAATGAATGGCTCTGCCTCCTATCCGCCAAAAAAAACTGAAACAAAATACGTCACGTAACCATGCCTACTCTTGTTCGCAAAATAGACATGAATAGAACATGGTTTATCTTTTTTTTGTGGGGCTGTGGAGGGGAGCACAGTGCCTTGTCCGTATTTCTTGTGGCCCCATTGAGATAAATGGATGCGCAAAAAAACATGGTTTGGATGTGTTCGGTCAAGTTCTCACTTTGTATTTTGTGATTTTTGCACTTTGTGCATGGACCGCACACAGCAGCGTATACTGTCCATACCAGTCTGCAGTATATAACCTTCTAGGGAGAATATATCTGCAACATGTGGGCACAGGGAACCGTTTTCTTATTGTGTCAGGGTATAAGGATCCACAAAAAAAGCTGTCATATACAACCATGTGGCGATAGAGTAAAGGCCAATAGCTCTGCCCATCATGAATTATTTGCCTCCTCCTCTGTCTTGACTGGGAGATCTAGACTTCATACGATTTGTGAAGGAGTCTACAGCAGGGAAACCCCATTACACTGTGCAGTCCACTATACTGGGCCCACCCCATGGACAGAACAGAAGACGATGCCCCGGTGAGGTCTGCGGCTCTCAGGACACCATTTCTTGTGTTGGATAAAGCGTCCCGTTGTGGCAAACACCCAAAGTCCTGCGATTCCCTCATGAACAGTCACTATGTTAGGCTGTTGTCAACCGTCTCTCCCAGCCATGCTGACAACCCAAAATGATGGGCAGATTGTGTCAAGTAAAGAGTCAGGAGGGTCTTTATATGTTTGGGGGGGGGGGGGGGGGGGGGGAGACAAAAATATTACTACTATAGAATATGTTATAAATCCTTGTGACTTGATACAGGGCGGTATACGGGGGCAGGAGGGGTAAATACAGCAAAAGAGCGGAGGGTATTTTATTGTTTGATGACAAGTTTTAGAATTCGGCCTCATTCACGCAGTGTTTGCTCCGTGAGATCATCTCTATTATATCTTACCTCTGTGTAGCCTCCAATCCTGGTTTTGGATCACAAATCACTGACCAAACACGGACTGTGCGAAAGCGATATTAAAGGGCTTTTCATGGACTTTAATATTAAAGACCTACCCTGAGGATAGGTCATCAATATCAGATTGGCGGAAGGGGGGGGGGGGGGGGGGGTCCGACACCTAGCACCACCACCAATCAGCTGGCCACGCTGTTCATTGTTTAGCAGGTGTAATTACAAGCTGTCCCATTCTCCTCTACGGGGCGGCTCGTTCCCAAACACTTAAATACTACAGAGCCGTCACATTGAAGTGAATGGGACGGCTTGTAATTACTCTGCTCACTGCTGCAATGTCACACGGCCTTCTCCTCAGCCAACTGATCGACGGGGGTGCCGGGTATCAGACCCCCCCGATCTGAGACTGATGACCTATCCTGAGGGTAGCTCATCAATATTAAAATCCAGGAAAACCCCTTTAAAGCTTTTAGAGGTCCTCCGGGAACCACAGCATAGAGGCCACAGTGCCCAGCATCAAAATCCCAAGACTCAGTAATGTTTTGTTCTCTCAGAGGTATACATAGTGAGTATTCCGGACAGAAGGTTGTCAAAAAATACCACAATATAGACATACGTGGCCGACTGACTACCCAGTATAGTTTTTTCACTGAATCCTTGCAAAGCACAAAGATTTCAATAACGGCCAGATAATCTGCCAATGTTAGGGAGGGTTCACATCACGTTTTAGGCCTCTGTTTGATGTATACGTTCGAGGGGGAATATTAATTATTATTATTATTATTATTATTAATAATAATAATAAAAGCACAGTATGGTTAAAAATAAAATGTACTTTCTTTCTCGCCTATGACAGCACCCCTGGAGAGACCGTCCCCACCTCATTAGGACAGGAAACAGAACCGCCTTTTTAAAAGGAGGGATCATCACCTCTATTTCCAGTTCTGTTTCCTGTCCTAAGGGGCAGGAGGGAATCGAATCCGCTGGAAGAAAAGTTAGCAACGAGAGCTGCGGGGGCCCCAGCTATTGATTCAGTGTGTGGAGAGTTACCCCGTGCGGCGTAAGTTCTCCTCCGGGAGCCGCTGCAAAAGTCTGGACTCCCTTGTCTATTCTTATCCCTTCCCGGTTCCTGAAACAGTCCTGACCTTCCTGGGCCCCTGCGAACGAACATGTTCGGCCGCCGGCCCACGCACGCAGAGGAGAAAAGCCCAGCCAGCTCACTGACACGCTGGGTGAGAAGAGTGTGTACAGTACCTCCATTCGGGCTTGTTGGCTGTGTGATACATGGAGCAGGCTCAGCGGGCAGAACCCACTGAGACCACCAATGAAACATCGGTACCAGGGTGGGGTAAGAGGGGTTTGACCTCAGCATGAAAATTAATTATTTATATGCTCATGGGGTCATTTTTGTTGCTTAGGTATCAAAGGAGTCTTCCAGAAAGACCTCCAGAGTAAAGGAGCATGGATGTGGTGTATGTAAGAAGCCGCTCCCTTCTGCCTGGGCAAAACCCCTATGTCAAGCATGTATGAGCAAGTTAATGGAGGAGGAAACTCAGTCTTTAATGGGCAGCATTAAAAAAAAATGATATGTGAAGAAGTCAGAGAGTCGGTTAGCGGTCTGATAAAGCACCGTCCCAGTACTTCTGCTGCTAAGGACTCCCCCTCCAGTGACAGTGGGGGTCATCAGACGATTTTTCTGAAGACGAGGCCGCAGGGAGACCACTTTTTCATGTGGAGAACACTAGCTCCCTAGTAAAGGCAGTTAGGGCTACAATGGGGTTTGAGGATCAGAAGCCACAGCATTCAGGATTCAATGTTTGAAGGGTTAGGCCCCAAGAAGAGGAAAATATTTGATGTGCATAAGAACATTCAGGAGGCGATTGCCAGAGAATGGATAAGACCGGATAGGAAATTCTTCGTTCCCTCTTCAGTGAAGCGGAAGTATCCGTTGGATGAGGAACTGTCTGCTCCTTGGGATAGAGCCCCAAAGCTAGATGCCCCTGTAGCAAAAATGTCCAAAAAGGCCACACTCCCCTTTGGAGGACATGGGTTCACTCAAGGACCCAATGGACAGAAGGGCAGAGGTTTATTTAAAGAAAGATTGGGAAGCCTCTGCAGCAACTTTTAGACCTGCCATTGCCAGGTCCCTGAAAGTGTGGATGGGGGAGCTAGAGGCTCACATTAAAGGGGGTACCCCTAGGGAGCAATTACTTTCTTCCTTCCCCATTATAAACAATGCCTTGGATTTTTTTAGCTGACGCTTCTGCGGATACCTTGGGATTTTCCGCTAGGGCCTCTGCCTTATCGCACTCTGCCCAGCGGGCTATTTGGATAAAAAGGGATGGAATGGAGACACCAGTTCCAAGGCAAAATTGTGTGCTATTCCTTGTCAGGGAGAATTCTTGTTTGGGCCCGTTTTTAATGATTAGAAAAGACAAGGGCTTTCCCTCCGATAGTCAGCCACCCAAAAGATCTTTCCGTCCCAGATTTAACAAAGGGTCCTTTAAAGGTTAAAGAAAGAGCAACACAGTTTGCAGGTCCGAGCAAGAATAGGGGATTTCTTTTTTCTGTGTCGGATGCCTCAAAAAGCAGTCCCAATGACGCCAGGGCACCTGTTGGGGGTCGTCTGTCCCTCTTTGTACACCAATGGCAGAGGATCTCCAACAGCCCCTGGATAAAGTCAGTAATAGGGGAGGGCCTAAAACTAAAATTCCAGTAGGAAAATTTGTAATTACAGATTTCCGGTCAGATCCCGCAAAACATTCTGTCCTCGAATCAGAGGTTTTTTTCCCCCTAATAGAGAAAAAAAGTGCTAGTAAGAGTCCCAGAGCAGGAATTGAAAGATTTTTTTTCCGACTCTTTCTGGTCAAAAAAAACAAATGGCTCGTTTCGGGCCATAATAAACTTGAAGTGTTTGAACCACTTTTTGCAGTACGAGAGATTTCGTATGGAGTCCATCAAATCGGTAGTGAACAATCTTTACCCGGACTGCTTCATGGCCACAGTAGACCTGAGAGATGCATACTGTCATTCATCCCAGCCACCAGAGGTTTCTGAAGGTAGCGGTCCAGTTAGAGAAGAAAATTCTGCATCTTCAGCTCCGAGCATTACCCTTCAGGCTCTCTCAGGCTCTGAAGGTCTTTACAAAGATTATTTCAGAAATGATGGCCCACGTCATCATTATACCATACCTAGACGATTTTCTACTGGTGGTCCAGTCAGATCAGATTCTCCTGGGTCAGATTGCCTGGTTGAGGGAGGTTCTAGAGAGGCTGGGATGGGAGATAAACCTAGAAAAATCCAGTCTATGCCCAAGCCAGAGATGCAGTTTTCTGGGATTGATTCTGGACTCTACTTCCCAGAAGTGCCTACTACCCCTGCAGAAAGCCTTACTGATCAGGTCAAGAGTTCAGCTTCTTAATTAGTCTGTCACTCACCATAAGAGACGCCATGTCGGTGCTGGGTCTCATGACATCCGTTATTCCAGGAGTGGAATGGGCCCAGTACCATTCAAGGTCTCTTCAGCTACAGATCCTGCAGCACTGGGACGGGAGACTCCCTTCTCTAGACATGGAGATGTCTCTGTCCTCCCAGAGCTTTTAAAGAACTTAGAGAGGGGAGTTCCTTGGACCAGGGAGGCGGTTCTCTTCTTAACCACGGATATGAGCCCCTCCGGTTGGGGAGCCCATGTGGAGTCCCTGCTGTTGCAAGGCAATTGGGACAGCAGATCTCTTTCCCAGTCACACAATTTCAGGGAGTTGGATGCGATCAGGAAAGCCTTGATACAGAGTCTTCTGGTCAACAAGGGCAGAAACTTAAAAGTTTATTCAGAAAACACGACAGCAGTGGCCTATATCAACCGACAGGGAGGGACAAGAGCTCAGGGCCTAATGTCTCTCACTCGTCAGATTTTCAGCCTAGCAGAAGCTTCTCTATTCTCTTTCTGCAGTTCATTTAAAAGGTTCAGACAATGTGATTGTGAAAGCAGACTACCTCAGTCATCATCAGCTATACCAACGAAACGAGAGTGGTCCCTAGATCAGGAGATTTTCAACGAAGTAGCAGCTTTGTGGGGGTACTCCAGAGATAGATCTCTTTGCCATCAGGTCAAACAAAAGTAGGTCTTTTCTCTTTCTCCGGTACATCCAAGAGCGGTGGATGCTCTGGCCCAGTCTTAGAAGCAGGGTCTTCTATATGCCTTTTCCCCACTAAAGCTGCTTCCAAAGGGACCGCAAGAAGATCAGAGAGGAGGCCACGGTAATAGTGATAGCTCCCTTTTGGCCGAGAAGGGTGTCGTTTTCCTGGCTCCGCAAAATGTCAATAGCAACACCTTGGGTACTTCCAGATTCTCAGGAGCTATCTCAGGGTCCAGTTTTTCACCCAGAGGTGAGAAATCTGCACCTGACAGCCTGGTTATTGAAAGGGAGATTTTAAAGAAAAGGGGTCTCTCTGAGGAAGTAATAGACACTCTGTTGGCCAGTCGGAAAAGGGTCACTTCCGAGATCTACCTTAGGGTTTGGAGGACCTTTTTCAGATTCGCCAAAAAACCTGTGGATGTACTAGAAACGACCAACATCCCGCTGGGTTAGATTTCCTACAAGAGGGGTGGAAGAAAGAAGTTAGGCCTAGCACTTTGAAGGTCCAGATTTCAGCCTTAAACGCCTTGTTTGAATTTAAGCAGATCACCCGTGTATTAAAAGATTTATAACAGCAGTGTCTAAATTATCTCCAGTATGTAAAAATAGAGTTCCCCCCTGGGATTTAAACTTGCTCCTCTCTGCTCTCACTTCTGACCCTTTCGAGCCTATTGATAAAATCTCCCCGAAGTTGCTCACCCTTAAGCTTGCCTTACTTCTGACCATTACCTCGGCTAGAAGGGTCAGTGAGATCGCTGCCCTCTCAGGTGACCTTCCCTATTTGGTGATCCTGGAGGATCGGGTAGTGATTTTGCCTGATCCTTCTTTTTTTACCAAAAGTCTCTTCACATTTTCATCGTTCTCAGGAGATAGTTTTTACCTTCCTTCTGTGCTTCCCCAAAGAATAAGAATGAGTCTAAATTCAACTGTTTGGATGTTAGGAGGTGTATCCTGCAATATCTACAGGTCACTCAGCCTTGGAGATCCTTCTCACGTCTGTTAATTGTGTTTCAGGGAGCAAGGAAAGGATCGGCAGCCTCCTCTCAGACTATTGCTAGGTGGATTAGACAGGCCATTTCCTTAGCCTACTCTTCTAAGGGAGTTATTCCGACCTCGGGGGTTGGGGCTCATTCTACGAGATCAAACTTAATACCATGGGCAGAGAGAGCTGCAGCCTCTATAGAGCAGATCTGTAAGGCAGCTACCTGGAGCTCTCCAAATAATTTTTTTAGGCACTATAGACTACAGTTACCTTCTAATGAAGGTCTTTCATTTGGTCGTAAAGTACTTCAGGCTGTGGTCCCACCCTAGAAAAAAAAAAATGTTCTTGCCTATTCTCCAGGGGTGCTGTCAAAAGCGAGAAAGAATGATTGGATTACATTTACCGGTAATCGGTTTTCTTTGAGCCTATGACAGCACCCAACTAATTCCCGACCCTAGATAGTTTCTGTAGAGGGGTATATATATATATATATATATATATATATATATATATATATATATATATATATATATATACATACATACACACACACACATACATACACACACAGATATAAAATAAAATAGATATTAAGGTGTGTTGTTAAAGAGGACCTTTCACCGATTATTGCACTATGAACTCACTATACAGACATGTAGAGTGGCGCCCGGGGATCTCACTGCACTTACTATTATCCCTGGGCGCCGCTCCGTTCTCCTGCTATGTCATCCGGTATCTCCGTTCACTAAGTTATGGTAGGCGGAGTCTGCCCTTGTTCTTCTGTAGCGCTGGCCAATCACATTGCAGAGCTCACAGCCTGGGAGAAAATAACCTCCCAGGCTGCGAGCTCTGCGCTGCGATTGGCCAGCGCTAGAGCAGAACAAGGGCAGACTCCGCCTACCATAACTTAGTCAATGAAATCTCCGCCTACTATAACTTAGTGAGCGGAGATACCTGGCGGGCATAACGGGAGAACGGAGCGGCGCCCAGGGATGATAGTAAGTGCAGTGAGATCCCCGGGCGCCGCTCTACATGTCTGTATAGTTAGTTCATAGTGTAATAATCGGTGAAAGGTCCTCTTTAAGATGTTTTGTTCTTAGTTCTTGAAGAAAGGACTGGAGATAGAGGGGATGATCCCTCCTTTATAAAGGCGGTTCTGGTTCCTGTCCTGAGGCGGCGGTCTCTCCAGGGGTGCTGTCATAGGCTCAAAGTAAACCAATTACAGGTAAGTGTAATCCAATCATTTTTACAATGGAACTCTATGGTGAACGAATGCCACTGTATGGTATCAGTCTGAGACATCTGTTTAACATATACGTTTTACTGATGGGAAAAATATGAACACAGCCTAAATGGCCTCAAAGTGGACTTGTCACCACAAAGCAATGCTACCTGCAGGCAGCATGTAACTGAGCAGATCGATTTATAGTTTTGAAGGAAATTATTGAGTAAAACCTGTGATTTATACGATTTGAATCTCTGCTTTCCCTGATTTCATTGTTCACAGCGATGGATAGCATTCCCAGTATATTGGTGGGTTTGCACAGGGCATACAGCAGCTGATTATAGGAAAGGAAGCATTTCTTCCCGACAACTGCCTGCTCGTTCAGTGGGGGTGAAGAGCTGTACAGTGATCTCCTCCACAGTATTAGGGCTCATGCACACAACCGTATGCCCCCCGAGACATACGGTCCGTGAGTGGGCCATATGTACTGGAGAGGCATTGATCGTGCGCACGGGAGCGCACAGCATCATAGATTACAATGATGCTGTGGACGTCGGGCCGCCCATGGGGCTATTGTCCCGCACTCATAAGATCATATGAGTGCGGGACAATTGCCACGTGGGGGGCCCGACGTGCACAGCATTATTGTAATCTATGATTCTGTGTGCTCCCGTGCACACGATCAATGCCTCTCCGGGACCGTATATCTCGGAGGGCATACAGTCGTGTGCAAGAGGCCGAAGGACGAGGGATTGCTATCGCTCATCCTCATACAGCTGCATTATTTCTGGGCAACAGAGTGCATTGTAAATAGCACGATCTGCTGCCCAGAAACAATAATTTACTTACCTGCACAAACAGTTGTCAGGAACATTCATCCCCGATAATCTACCCAACCATCGGGCCGTGTAAACCTGCCATAAGTCTGTAAGCAGAGATAGCGGTCAGTCACTGGGGAGGTGTTGACAGTCTTCTGTTTAGTTTGCCACTTGCAGCAGGGAACTCCAGAGGGCTGTTCAGGTAGAGAACAGCCTGCTGGATTTCTCCAGATTCGGCACTGCCAGATACTACCGCCTTCCCACAGAACCCCACTGACTATAATGAGGTCTGCCAGAGATCTGGCCGCTACCCGGAAAATATGCAGAGGAACGGCTGCGCACAGCGATTTTTTTTGTCTGGCAGACTCCCGGCATTTTCTACTGGACCAACCTGCCGCAGGTGCGCAAGAAGCCTAAGTGTGTAAACAGAAATAGCCGTCAGTGACTGACAACACCTCCCCTGTGTACAGCTAGTAGTGACTGACCGCTATCTCTCTATACACAGCACATGGAGTGGTGTTTGCATCTTTTGCAGCCCCAATGAAGTGAATGGGTCCACATTTGAGCCGTGTGCATGAGCTCTTACAGAATACAATAAAATCAAACTGCAGAGATTTAAAAGTAGAAATTATGTTTTAACAAATGATATATAGTTTTGTTGGGAAAACAATCTGCTCAGCTCATCCTGCTCTGTGACATGCTGCCTGCAATTTGCATTTTATGGTGACAGTTCTCTTTAAAGGGGTTGTCCACTCCTTTTAAATTGATGACTAATCCCTGAGATAAGCCCAATACCTGATTGGCGGGGTCCGACACTCCACACCCCCATAGATCAGCTTTTCAGGATTAGCCCCGGTGCTGGGTCTGCAAAGCTCAGTCCTCTGTGCAATGAATGAAGCTGGATACTGCATTCACTTCAATAGGACAGACGAGTCCACCCCTCATATGTAAGTATTGTATTCCATCTTTTCCTGGGACAACACTGAAGATCTGACCCAATGTACAGCAGTCAGTGTACGGCTTGTATAAGGGTCCAGTCACACGTCGGCAAATGGGTCCACAATTTTGTGGAACGGGTACAGACCCATTTATTCGCTATGGGGACAGAAAAGATGCTGACAGCACAGTGTGCTCTCTGCAACCGCACTTCCGTACCGCGGCCACAAAATTCCAGTCCGTGGCTCCGCAAAAAATAAAACATGTCCTTTTCTTGTCCGCAATTGCGGGGGTGCTGGCCGGGTGTATTGCGGATCCGCAATACACTACGGACGTGTGAATGGACCCTAAGGCTACATTCACACGTCTGTGGTGTGTTGCGGACCCGTCACCCCCATAGAAATGCCTATTCTTGTCCGCAAGCTGCGGACAAGAATAGGACATGCTCTATCTTTTTGCGGAGCTGCAGACCCAAAATCGGGGCCGCGCTCCGCAATTGCGGCTGCAGACAGCACACTGTGTGCTGACCGCAACCATTCCGTCCCCATAGAGAATGAATGGGTCCGCACCCTTTCCGCAAAATTACGGAAAGGATGCAGACCCATTTTGCGGACGTGTGAATGGAGACTAACAGTGTAAATAACTCACTACACAGCCATTAATGTCTAAACCGCTGGCAACAAAAGTGAGTACACCCCAAAGTGACAATGGCCAAATTGAGCCCAAAGTGTCAAGTGTCACCGGTTACCACTGGAATCCTCTTCCACTCCTCCATGATGACATCATGAAGCTGGTGGATGTCAGAGACCTTGCGCTCCTCCACCTTCCGTGTGAGGATGCCCCACAGATGCTCAATAGGGTTGAGGTCTGGAGACATGCTTGGACGGTCCAGCACCTTTACCCTCATGGTAGTGGTCGCCTTGGAGGTGTGCGTTTGGGGTCGTTATGCCGGAATACTGCCTGCGGACCAGTTTCTGAAGGAAGGGGGGGGGGGGGGGGATCTCACACTGCCTATTTTAACCAGTTTTTAAATATGCAGCTAGGAAGTAATTTACCAAAGTCTAACGCAACGTTGGCCAAGGCGAAGTTTTGCTACACAGAGCCCATACATTTTAATGTCGTATGGAAACAGCATTACAGTATCTGATCGGTGGGGGGTTACAACACCCAGGATCCCCACCAATCAGCTGTTCAGGAACACACAGCGCCATACATTATACAATGGTTGGGTATGGCATTGCGCTCAGCCCCATTCATTTCTATGGCCACAGGAAAGCTGTGGGGCTGCTGCGAGGACTGGCGGCTGTGGGGTCCCCGGTGTCAGACCCTCACTGATCAGACACTGATGACCTATCCATTTGTGTGAGGAATAAAAGCACTTCTTCTCCAGAATAAAGCAGCGGATCTAAGTGACGTCCATACAGAGCCTGGTGCTTGTGCTAGGTCTGATGGCTCAGGCACTTGGCCATGAGCTGCCCATGATCTTTCATCCCACAGACCACCTGGTGGGCGCCATGTTGGGTTATGGATATTATTACACGTACAGGGCAGTAGTCCTGGCTGACCGCCATGTCCGCACAGCTCAGAACAGCGCGGCCATGTCCCGCTTCGGGATGGAAGGGTATAATGACAAGCGACAGACTGACCCAGGGCCCGGTCTCTTTATCGCCCCCCTCCTGACCACTCACCGTGTCCGTCTTCTCTTCACTGTCTCCGCTTCAAACGGCCACCATTTACTGAGTTCCGCGCCCCTTAACAACGAGCCCCCTGATAGGCCGGTTTGAAAAGGTATCTTTGCTGCTCATTGGCTAACTGGAGAATTCCGACAGGAAGTGTTTTTTTTACGTACCGGAAGTGCCGTGGCGTCATCGGCTGGCTGTCAGCTTTTCCGGAAGCACGTGCCTTTCGGCCATATTGTGGATGGCAGCGTGTGCCTGGTGGTGTGTGGCGCGATGTAAACTTGTGGAAGGAGAAGAATGTTGTAGCATGAAATGAATGGTTCTCAGCCAGACAGGCTTATAGGCAGACGTAGTGTGTGATATGTACTTTACACACTAAAAATAACTTACTGTGTAAATATACACACGCCGCCTGTAATAATCGGCATGATAGTTGTTTTTTTTTAATTGATATACATGGAAAAATAATTGGCTGAGCTATGGTAGGTTACAATAATAAAAAATAAAAAAACATGCAGCCATAATTAAAGGGGATTTCATATTTTTGTTTTAATGCTGGTGAGCTATCCTCTGAACAGTGGGGGTCCGACAGCCAGGAGCCCCACTGATCCGATGTTTGAGCAGGTGCCGCCATGATGTCACATTCATCGGCCATGTGGCCTGGGCACAGCTCAGTCTCATTCACGTTAAAGGGGCTGATCTGCAATACCAAGCACAGCCACAATCCCATAGACGTTTAGTAAGCTCTAAGGAGGCCATGGCCTCCTCAAACAGCTGGTGGGTGGGGGTCCTGGGTGTCAGACCCCCACCAATCAGATACTGATGACCTATCAAGAGAATGAATCATCAGTATATAAAAAAAAAAAGTCGGCAAACCCCTTTAAGGCTACGTTCACACTTGCGTTGTTTTCCGGTATTGAGATCCAACAGAGGATCTCAATACCGGGGGAAAAAAACATTCCATTTAGTCCTCATACATTCTGAATGGAAAGCGATCCGTTCAGGATGTCTTCTGCTCCGTCAGCATTCCATTTTGTGACCGGACCGCTGCAAGCTACTGTTTTATATCCGGTCATAAAAACGGATCCGGCACTGAAAACAATGTAAGTCAGTGGTGTCTAAAAAACCGTTTTGATTTCACACAACCGCATCCTAACAGAACGGATGCATCCTGATGTGCAAAATCAAAACAGATCCGTTTAATTCCGCTATTGAGACCGTCTGCCAGATCTTAATACCAGAATTAACAACACAAGTGTGAAAGTAGCCTAAATCTGTCCATCCCATGTAATGTATTCCCGGGTGTGCGGACAAATAAACGCATTCCCTCTTACTAATTACAGATATCACCATTTGCATTTTGCATGGCATCACCCATCACGTGCCACATGTCAAAGCCTAAATCCCAGCATAGGCCAAAATGATGCCCTATGATGTGAACCCTTCTACCAGACACTGTTCAGCTGACGGCTATTCTTCCTGAGCCACCATGCACGCTTGGTTCTGCTGGGCATGCATGTGTCCTGAATGGGGGGAGGGGAATAAGCCGCTGTCAAGACACCTCTGGGGGGCTTATCTCCCCTGAGAATCGGGGTTGAAATTCAGAGTATCTGATTACCCTTTCCCCCCCACATTATCTGTCGGGGGAGACTTTTTGGGAGGTCTCTTAGGCCCCTTTCACTCGAGCGTCACGGATAAGGTTCGGATGCGTTCAGTGAAACTCGCACCATTTTGCAAGCAAGTTTAGTCAGTTTTGTCTGCGATTGCGTTCAGTTTTTTTCTGCACGGGTGCAATGCGTTTTGAAGCGTTTTTCACACGCGTGATAAAAAACTGAAGGTTCCGGATGAAAAAAGTTTTTCACTGAAGCCTCATTAACTTCTATGGGGCCAGGGCTGCGTGAAAAACGCAGAATATAGAACATGCTGCGATTTTCACACAACGCAGAACTGATGCGTGAAAAAAAAACGCTCATGTACACAGACCCATTGAAATGAATGGGTCAGGATTCAGTGCGGGTGCTATGCGTTCACCTCACGCATTGCACCCGCGCGGAAAACTCGCTGGTGTGACAGGGGCCTTATACATTTGATAGTCAGCGAAATCAGTGGGTTGCTATAATGTACACTCACCTAAAGAATTATTAGGAACACCTGTTCTATTTCTCATTAATGCAATTATCTAGTCAACCAATCACATGGCAGTTGCTTCAATGCATTTAGGGGGGTGCTCCTGGTCAAGACAATCTCCTGAACTCCAAACTGAATGTCAGAATGGGAAAGAAAGGTGATTTAAGCAATTTTGAGCGTGGCATGGTTGTTGGTGCCAGACGGGCCGGTCTGAGTATTTCACAATCTGCTCAGTTACTGGGATTTTCACGCACAACCATTTCTAGGGTTTACAAAGAATGGTGTGAAAAGGGAAAAACATCCAGTATGCGGCAGTCCTGTGGGCGAAAATGCCTTGTGGATGCTAGAGGTCAGAGGAGAATGGGCCGACTGATTCAAGCTGATAGAAGAGCAACGTTGACTGAAATAACCACTCGTTACAACCGAGGTATACAGCAAAGCATTTGTGAAGCCACAACACGCACAACCTTGAGGCGGATGGGCTACAACAGCAGAAGACCCCACCGGGTACCACTCATCTCCACTACAAATAGGAAAAAGAGGCTACAATTTGCACGAGCTCACCAAAATTGGACTGTTGAAGACTGGAAAAATGTTGCCTGGTCTGATGAGTCTCGATTTCTGTTGAGACATTCAAATGGTAGAGTCCGAATTTGGCGTAAACAGAATGAGAACATGTATCCATCCTCTGATGGCTACTTCCAGCAGGATAATGCACCATGTCACAAAGCTCAAATCATTTCAAATTGGTTTCTTGAACATGACAATGAGTTCACTGTACTAAAATGGCCCCCACAGTCACCAGATCTCAACCCAATAGAGCATCTTTGGGATGTGGTGGAACGGGAGCTTCGTGCCCTGGATGTGCATCCCTCAAAGATCCATCAACTGCAAGATGCTATCCTATCAATATGGGCCAACATTTCTAAAGAATGCTATCAGCACCTTGTGGAATCAATGCCACGTAGAATTAAGGCAGTTCTGAAGGCAAAAGGGGGTCCAACACCGTATTAGTATGGTGTTCCTAATAATTCTTTAGGTGAGTGTATATGGGGGTCCTATATACTTGGATAAAAAAGTGCCACTCCATACAGCTCTATGGGCGACCCGGAGACTGCCAAATGTGCTACCTGAAGAACGCACAGGATAGAACACCGCAGTCACCCTCTCCCCAACATGAAGTGGCTGATAACATGGAACAACAGCTGATTTTGGATAGCACACTTAGGCCTCTTGCACACGAACGTGTCCGCCACGTGGCCGTGCTGCGGCCCGCAAATTGTGGGCCGCAATGCATAAACACCAACCGTGGTGCAGCCGCAGCAGATCCGCCCGTTCCACAAAAAGATAGTACATGTTCTATCTTTTTGCAGAACGAAAGTACGGGACGAAACCCCACGGGTAGCACTGTGTAGTGCTTCAGTAAGTTTCCGTTCCGCATCTCCGGATTTGCGGGCCCATTCAAGTGAATGGGTCCTCATCCGTGATGCGGAATGCCCACAGAACGGCGCCCCCTTGTATTGCGAATCCGCAAATGCCGTCCGCAATGCGGCCACGGAGCGCACACGTTCGTGTGAAAGAGGCCTTAGGGCTGTATCACACCAACAGATCATCTGACCAATATCTGTCCAATCAGACCAATAGTTGGTGTGTATAACAAAAGATCTCTGTGATCAATTATTGGTCAGATAATCTGTTGGTGTAATACAGCCCTAAATGTCGATAATAAATACTTCAGATTGAGTGCTCCTTTACCAGGATCAACCCTATTAAACCAGGCATAAAGCCTGGTAGGGTTGATCATGCTGTGTAAAACGACACCTGTCTTTCCTTTGTAGGTTCCGGCGTTGTGGAGACATTCATACTTTTATTCCTATGCAAATGAGGAATTGGAGCACCAAGAGGCGGGTTTCACATCTAGCGCTGAGTTCTCGCTCCTTCACAGATGGTAGCAATCATGGCGCTTGCGCACTCTGTCTTCTGCAGCTTGCTGAGCAGTGAAGATTTTTAGTGCGCAAGCGCCATGTTTGCTACCGTCTGCGCAGGAGCCAGAACTCACCGCTAGATTTGAGGTCCAGTGCTGTCAGTCTAAGGCCTCTTGCACACAAACGTTTTTTATTTCCGTTCACGTTCCGTTTTTTGCGTTCCGTATACGGAACTATTCATTTCAATGGATCCGCAAAAAAAATGGAAGGTATGCCTTCCGTTTCCGTATTTCCGTTCCGTTCAAAGATAGAACATGTCCTATTATTGTTTGCATAACGGACAAGGATAGCACTGTTCTATCAAGGGCCAGCTCTTCAGTTCCGCAAAAATCGGAATGCACACGGACGTCATCCGTAATTTTTTGCGGACCGCAAAATACTGAAAAAGCCATATGGTCGTGTGCAGGAGGGGAGGGGGGGTGTTTAGAGCATCAGAGGTGTCTGTACCAGGGGCGACGCTGGAGCGGTGCTCAAACCTCAGAAGCCCGCCTCTTGGTGCTCCAATTCCTCATTTCCATATGAATAAAAGTATGAATTTCTCCACAACGCCGGCACCTACAAAGGAAAGACAGGTGTCGTTTTACACAGCATGATCAACCCTACCAGGCTTTATGCTGGTTGATCCTGGTGACAGAGCC
The DNA here is from genome assembly GCF_905171765.1 of Bufo bufo. NCBI lineage: Eukaryota > Metazoa > Chordata > Amphibia > Anura > Bufonidae > Bufo > Bufo bufo. Next base: position 52,019,656 of record NC_053394.1, read on the forward strand.
TCTTTAAATGAATTTCGTATTTTCCATTAGAAACCATCATAGCTGCTTGGCATTGTGCAGGGGTCGTTACAGCAGAATTAAAGGGGTTCTTTATGATTAATAAATAGTCTATTGCATTTAGCACATACGCTGAGAACATCTTATGGTCACTGTCATTACTGTATCATCCACTTGGAGCACATCCAGTGTTAGTAAACACAAACAGTGTAGTCAAAGTCCACTGCTAGGCTCCAAATGGCATTGTACAGTATACAGCAGTAAGGCCGCGTTCACACCTCTGGTTAGGCATTCCGGTAGTCAGTTCAGGCAGAGGAGCAGACTAGCAGAATTACTATACCCAGCATACCCCGACACCACTGGCTCCTCAGGGCTCATGCGCACGAACGTATTTTCTTTTCGTGTCTGTTCCGGTTTTTTTTGCGTACCGTATGCGGAACTATTCACTTCAATGGGTCCGGAAAAAAAAACAGAATTTACTCAGTGTGCATTCCGTTTCCGTATGTGGGTATTTCCGTTCTGCCAAAAAATTTAACATGTCCTATTATTGTCCGCATTACGGACAAGGATAGTACTGTTCTATTAGGGGCCAGCTGTTCCGTTCTGCAAAATACGGAATGCACACGGATGTTATACATATTTTTTGCAAACCACAAATTACATACGGTCGTGTGCATGAGCCCTCATTCACTATAATGGGATCCTGTTGGTTTCTGGACTAAATGCCAGCATTTATGCTGGAAAGCTACTGGATCTCATTATACATACCTCCTAACCGTCCCGGATTCGGCGGGACAGTCCCAGATTTCAGTGGCTGTCCCGCGGTCCCAGTACGGGTGAAATATGTCCCGCTTTCTCGCAGCTGTCTCTGCTTCCATAGGAAGCAGCTATCTCTGTAATGATGAAGCAAGGAGCCTACCAGGAGCTCCGTGTGTCCTGTTGGTGTTGCTGCTGCTGAGGAACGAGGTGAGCATGTGGAGTTTTTTTTTTTTTTTTTTTACTGCCTGTGAATGGGGCACAGCTGGGCATATTATTTTTTTTTTAATTTTTTTTTGTAAAGGTAGTAGATGTATTGATTATATTTGCTCAGACAATTCCCCCCTACAGCGGGAGCCTCTATGCGTATATAGATTGGATGGATCTGACACCAAGCGCTTCCACTTTTGACACGATGTGTAATTTTCTCTGAATGCACCTGCACTTTGCGGAATCCGCCCAAGAACACCCCCACGCCCGGCTCCAGCGCTGTGGAACTCCAAAGGGAGAGGCAGAGCCGACACACATAAAAACTATAACAGTGTGAGAGGCCGCGGTCGACAGATTCGACTCGGGACCCTCACGCTGCCTACACACTCTGAAAAGGCTTACCCGCACTTACTAAAGTGGCGACCCCTCTAGGGGGCCACCACACCAAGCACTTGCACTTTTGGCACAACTTACAATTTACAATTTTTTCTGAACGCACTTGCACTCTGTGGAATCTGCCTTAGAACACCCCCAAGCCCGGCTCTAGCGCTGTGGCACGCCTAGGGGAGGGGCGGAGCCGACAGAGGGACGGCGCTCTGCGTCTTTACGCCGCATCACACATAAAAAATGTACACGTACCACGGACGGGTCCGGCGGACGGGTCCGGTGGTCCAGGGGACACGCCCGTCTGAGCCCGTCCGGGCCAGAAGGGACCAGAGAAACCAGAGCGGTCACCCTGGGTCGCATACCTCAGATCTGCGAATCAAGTACGATTCACAACAACTGCTGGCACTACAAAACAGGGGCACAGATATCCCTGGTGCTATTTTAACCAAAGCTTTTAAACCTAAGATTTTAAAAACGCCTATTCTTAACCATTCGCCACAAACCATAGATAGCACAGACCCAAAATATCCAGAACAAAATAAACGGCCCCCGAAAAGAAAATCCCTCCACACTGACCTAAGATGTGCCTTAATCTAGATAAGATCTAGATCGGCAGTTAAGAATAAATATGAAATTCGCGACCTATGCATAGATAGAAACTATGAATGTCTGTTCATTACGGAATCATGGTTTACAGAAAAGTCCAGGGTAGACATCGGGGAAATTCTCCCACCAGACTACAACATCATCATAAAGAATAGGTCGAACAAACAGGGGGGAGGGATAGCGATTGTACATAAAAACACAATAAAAATAACAGAAATTAACCTTCCTACGGAAAACCCATCATGGGAAACACTCATAGCACGTCTGACGTTAGAAAATAAATATACAATAATAACAGCGTTATGTTACAGACCCCCAGGACCCCGCACTCATTTCACAGACAACTTCATAGAAACGGCCACGGATCTCACAATAAAACATCATAGACTTCTTATTCTAGTGGACCTTAACCTTTGGTTCAACGATAAGCAAGATACCTCAGCCCAAAAAGTCACCACACAGTTCGACTTAGCCCAACTTACCTTAAGGGTTGACAAACCCACACATAAAGCGGGTCACTTGCTCGATCCGATTTTTGAAAAAAATCTAAATTTAACGGTAGAAGATCCAGAAGAATTGCCCTGGACTGACCACAGACTCATAGCCTTTGAACTCCACATCCCTATTAACACGAAGCAGCTAACCACAGGAGAAAAAAAAAATTGGCGAAGAAATAACAACAACCTGACATATGACAAAATCCTACCTACCTTAGAAGAATACATCAGCAAAATTGATCTCAATCTGCCCTGTGAGAAACTCACATTACAATTTGACGACATCGTCAAAAAAACGGCGGACCAACATGCCCCCTTGAGACTGGTAAAGAAATCAGGGAAAAAAGCACCGTGGTATACGAGAGAACTAAAAATAGTGAAAATAGAATGCAACAGACTAGAGAGGGCATGGAGGAAAAACCCGATAGAAGAATCACAGCTAAAATATAAGACCCAACTGACGATTTACCACAAAGCAATCTTTAAGGCCAAACAAGACCATTTTGCTAGCGAGATCGAAAACGCTGCTCAAAAGCCTAAAAAGATCTTTCAGATCATTTTCGATCTAGCTAACCCTGATGGCCTCAAAACCACTATCCCCGAATCCCAAGACCTCTGCAACGACATCTCGAAATTTTTTAAACAAAAAGTTGATGACATCCAAAACGACATCTTGCTAGCTCAACAGGCAACTGTTCCCCCCATAGAGAACAACGTGATAAACCCCACCCACACCTTTACTCTATGCCCTTTAAAACTTGAAGACCTAACTAAAAGCATGAAAAATATGTCCAAAGCAACTTATCCCCTCTCCAATATCCAAACTAAATCTCTTATTGAATGCACGACCACCATTGCCCCGTTAATTCTAAGAATTATAAATGACTCCTTTCTCAGTGGTAACGTCCCTGAGACTCTCAAGTTAGGAATCATAACTCCCCTCCTCAAGAAACCAGGAGCAGACATAAATATGATGGCCAATTTCAGACCGATTACCAACATCCACCTAATAGCTAAAATTATGGAGATAGCAGTGGCAAGCCAACTCCAGCTGCACGTAGAACAGCATCGACTTCTAGATGAACATCAGTCGGGCTTCAGGCCAACACACAGCACGGAATCAGCCCTGGTCAGCCTTTGGGATGAAGCCCTAGGGGTCGCTGACGAGGGAGGGGGGACTTGGCTGGTTCTCCTAGACATGTCGGCAGCCTTCGACACTATCAGCCATTCCATCCTCCTAAATAGATTAAAAGCTGACATTGGAGTAGATAACCACGGACTGGCCTGGTTTGACTCTTTCCTGAAAAACAGAGCTCAGAGAGTCAAACTGGGCTCATTCTTTTCCCCAGTCGAGAAGGTGGAGTGGGGAGTCCCTCAGGGATCTCCCCTCTCGCCATTACTCTTCAACATTTATGTCCGACCTCTGCTCGCCATTCTGAAGGAGTATAACATCAGCTATGAGTCTTATGCGGACGATACACAGATCCTTTTGAGAGTATCGAAATCCGCTGATGACTATAAACTCATGCAAGAAGGACTAAATAAGGCCAGGAACTGGCTAGCACATAACCACCTCAAACTCAACCCGACCAAGACTGAGCTTATTGCACTACATAAAACACCTGAGGCTGCCGCCCCGTCTATCTTTGGGGAAAACGTTGCCATCGCCACACAAGGAAAGAGTCTGAGGATAATTTTGGATCAAGAAATGAGCCTCCGTCCCCAGATTAAAGAAGTAATACGGAAAGCAAACTTCGCCCTATTCCTTCTAAAAAAAGCCCTACCGTTTCTCCCCAACACATGCAGACAGGTCGTGGTGGGAGCGCTAGTCAACTCCCACCTGGACTACGGCAATGCAATGTATGCGGGGCTACCAGAGAAAGATCTGAGAGCTCTGCAACTCTGTCAAAACAGAGCGATCCGGCTCATCAAGAAACTAGACTGGACAGACTCTGTTACAAAAGCACGCAGGGAACTCCACTGGCTCCCAGTGAAAGAGAGAGTGCAGTTTAAGCTGTGCTGCTTAACACACAAAGCCCTCCACAAAACAGGCCCTATCTATCTGCAAAAAAAGATAACACGTTACCATCCTCCTAGAGAACTGAGATCCACCTCAGCCTCCCTTCTGTCGGTGCCAAGAACCCGCCTCAAGACAAGGGGGACCAGACGTTTCTCAGCATTAGCCCCCAAGATCTGGAACTCCCTCCCAGAACATATCAGAACAACATCAGATTACCTGGAATTTAGGAAGCTGGTTAAGACCTGGCTATTTGTGTAGGATGACGTAGGGGCTCACAAATATAGCCGTCCACAAGCGCTTCGATCGGATTGAGTTCCTCTAGAGCGCTATACAAGGACTTAGTAACATAACATAACATATTACTGCCTGTGAAGGGAACACTTTACTGGGCATATTACTGTCAGTGGGCACTTTACTGGCCATATTACTGTCAGGGGGCACTTTACTGGGCATAATAATATTAGGGGCACTTTACTGGGCATATCACTGTCAGGGGACAGATAACTGGACATAACTACTGTGAGGGAGCACAAATCTGGCCATAGCTCCTGTACGGGGGCACATATCTGGCCATAACTACTGTGTGGGGGCACATATCTGGCCATAACTACTGTGAGGGGGCACATATCTGGGCATCACTGCTGTGAGGGGGCACATATCTGGCCATAACTACTGTGAGGGGAACATATCTGGGCATCACTACTGTGAGGGGGCACATATCAGACCATAACTACTGTGAGGGGGCACATATCTGACCATAACTACTGTGAGGGGGCACATATCTGACCATAACTACTGTGAGGGGGCACATATCTGGCCATAACTACTGTGAGGGGCACATATCTGGGCATCACTACTGTGAGGGGGCACATATCTGACCATAACTACTGTGAAAGGGCACATATCTGGCCATAACTACTGTGAGGGGGCACATATCTGGGCATCACTACTGTGAGGGGGCACATATCTGGCCATAACTACTGTGAGGGGGCACATATCTGGCCATAACTACTGTGAGGGGGCACATATCTGGGCATCACTACTGTGAGTGGCACATATCTGGGTATATTACTGTGAGGGGGCACAATGTGGGCATAACTACTGTGTGGTGGTATAAAGGAGGAATAATTACTATGTGGGGGCATTTAGGGGACTGGGTGGTATTTGGTGTTTAGTTATGTTTTGGGTGGAGTTGAGGCGTGGCCTAGTGAGGAAAAAATTTGGGAGGTATGCATTATAGTCAATGGGGATCTGGCAGTATCTTGCTGCACCAGATACAGTAACTCCAGTAGTTTATTCCTTTGCCGGAACAGGCTGCCGGATTACCTTTAACGGAAATATGAACCTACCCTTAGTAATCTTTGTATAAGGGCTCATGCACCCAACCGTTGTTCTTTATGATCCCCAAAACACAGATACCGGCCGCGTGCGTTACTCATTTTGAAGAACGTAATGGCCAACCCATAGTAGAACAGTCCTATCCTTGTCCGTAATGTGGACAATAATAGGACATGTTTTTTATTGTTGTTTTTTTTTGCTGAATGGACATACAGACACGGAAAGCACACAGAGTCATTTCTGTTTTTTGCGGCCCCATTAAAGTGACTGGTTCCGCATAGGGGCCGCAAAAAATGGAACAGAGCCCTAATGCACAGTTCATTTCCTCATTATTTACTAGATCTTTGCTTGCTGTCAGTGAATGACAACATCTTGTCTGCATACAGAAGCTGAAAAAACGCATACCGGCCTTTAGACTGGCAGATCAGCAAGCGATTGTCGGGACAGAAGTTATTACATCCGCTGCTATTACATCCGATCACTATGCCATTGCTCGTCCCCATGTTGTCTAGTGGTTTGCCAGCGGCAAACGACGATTTTTAAGCATGTTTAAAAATCACAATTGCCCGATGAGCCAGCGTTTGCTTGTTTATCAGGTAATCGGCAGCAGTATTACACTGCCAGATCAAAGCTAATGAGCGTTCATATGAACGCTCATTAGCAGTCATCTGTTGAAAAATCGTCAGGTGTAATAGGGAGTCTGTCACCACTATATGACCATATACAGCACTTACATGGCTGTAGCACAGCTATACATGATTCTAATGGTACCTTTGTTATATTCTTTAGACATCCAGAAGCAGGAAAAACAACGTTTATTTCATATGCAAATGAGCACCCGCAAGTGCCCAGGGGCGGCATTCCGTGTGTAGGTGCCCAGGGGCGGCGTTCCGTGTGTAGGTGCCCAGGGGCGGCGTTCCGTGTGTAGGTGCCCAGGGGCGGCGTTCCGTGTGTAGGTGCCCAGGGGCGGCGTTCCGTGTGTAGGTGCCCAGGGGCGGCGTTCCGTGTGTAGGTGCCCAGGGGCGGCGTTCCGTGTGTAGGTGTCCAGGCTGCTCTGCCTTTTTAACCGTTACTCCTCCCCCAGCCTCTTCCCTTGCCCACCCTCCTATTCCCTTGTATCATCCCTAGGTCCGGCCGAGATCCCGCGCCCCTGGGCACTTGCGGGTGCTTATTTGCATATGAAATAAACGCAAAAAACCCTGTTAGGAGATGTTGAGCGTTATTCTTCAGTTTTTCTTCACGTGCTTGAAAAATGCATCAAAATGGAATGCACCCACATGGGAAAAAATTGAAGCACTGAGCGCAACCGCGGAAAAAAATTATTGAACTTACGTGCAAACCATCAGGTTTTTTTCCTGAACATCATTCCGTATTGCTCGTGTGAAAGAGCCCTAAAGGGGTTATCCCATGATTAATGTAAAAAATTAAAATCAGACATCATATAGTAATGACAATCTCTTTCTACAACCAGCCCTGTACCTCACATGGGCCCAGAGATTTCCACATTCATTGCCCCAATTATTATTCTAGACTTATTTCAAGCTGGCAGCTCAGGGGACGTGTCCTTTCTGCCGCAGCTGTCTACCCATCACAGCTCAGGGGTGTGTCCTTTATGCTCCAGCTCTTTTTCTGTAAGGGTACTTTCACACTAGCGTTTTTCTTTTCCGGCATAGAGTTCCATCACAGGGGCTCAATACCGGAAAAGAACTGATCAGTTTTATCCTAATGCATTCTGAATGGAGAGTAATCTGTTCAGGATGCATCAGGATGTCTTCAGTTCAGTCTTTTTGACTGATCAGGCAAAAGTTAAAACCGTAGCATGCTACGGTTTTATCTCCAGCGAAAAAAACTGAAGACTTGCCAGAATGCCGGCATTTTTCCCCATAGGAATGTATTAGTGCCGGATCCGACGAAAGAACTGCTTGCCGGATCACACTGCTGCAAGTGTGAAAATAGGTAATAGAATGAAAAACCGCACTCAATTCAGTAGTCTCTGGTGCCAATCAAGGGCTGGGAACAGCAAGTGTATATATAGTGAAAATTGAGGCACTCAGATTTAGGTTGTTGCAATCAAAACTTTTTTTTATTATTTTTTCAAGTTTTTGCAGTAGTTTCATCCAAAAGCCCAATATTGGTCCTTGGTACAAGTGGAAGGCTGAAAAGTCAGCCTGAATTTGTGGGAGGGGCATCTTACCTTCTTAAGCTCCAGCCCCCAGCTCCTCAGGGCGCTTCTGGTCATAGCTGGATAGGGAGTCGCTTGCTCTGGTACTGCATCCGTGCACGTCGTGAGTTGCTTCATCTGCTTCGTTTCATTTTCCATACACCGCTGTTCACGTCTTCAGGAGAGGTAAATAATGTGCGATGATGCTCCCTGCTCCACAAGGGCTCCTCCAGCGGCGGTCACACACTTCCGGCTCTCTGGGTCAGCGTGCGTTCCAGCGTGGAACGCACGCCGATATACATTCCTGGTCCTAACAATTTTTCACCTCCCTCCTGAGGCAGCAGGGGGGGCAGGGTCCGGCCTGCGGGTTACCCCCTCCACAAGGCCTCCCCCGTCCCGTCTTTTGCTTGGGCGCTGTTGCAGCCCGGCATGCGTTCCAGCGTGGAGCGCACGCCAGAAATCCTCCGCCAGGCCTGGGCTCCGGTCACGTGTTCGGCGTGCGTTCCAGAGTGGAGCGCACGCCGGAATCTTCACTCAGGCCCGGCGGACTTAATCTACCTGGCGGCTCCAGTGTGGCGGCTCCAGTGTAGGTAAATTCTGTCCCACACCCGGGTCTCCCGCCCCACTTACTACTTGGGACGGGTGGGCCCCGTCCCCCAGTCTACCCGGTCACCCCCCTGCACATTCCATTACGAACCATCTACTTCCGGGGCTAGATGGCGGTGTGTTCCAGGGTGGAACACACGTCAAAACAGGCCATATACGAAGTAAATAGGGGTATCTAGCCCCTGGGCAACAACGGCCCATGTCTACAAACAGCCAAAAAAAAAAAATAATAATTTTTAAAACCCTCAGCAGGATTATCCAACAACCAGCTATCTCATACGCACTCCCGCCATGCCACGCAGCGCCAGGTGGGAGGAAGACAAAGTCATCCTCGGTCCCCTCATATAGGGGGGGGGCTCCCGGGTCCCCGCTGGGCTGGAAGGGCGCTAGTTTCTGTGCGATGGTCAAAGAGAGCTGGGGGTATCACCACGAGTACACTAGGTCGTCATCACATGCCATACGCAACCAGCGGTCACTAAACGCTCACTGCAGTCATCTGTTCTATGGTGGCGACAGGGCCACATGATATATGTATGTGCTTTCACGTTATATGCTGTTGTCTCCCTGCTCTACTGGTTCGCCCAGGCTCTCATCTACCTTTTTCTCCTGGTTCGCCCAGGCTCACACCTACCTCTGCCTCCTGGATCGCCCAGGCACGCAACTACCTCTGTCTCCTGGTTCGCCCAGGCTCATACCTACCTCTGCCTCCTGGATCGCCCAGGCTTGCAACTACCTCTGTCTCCTGGTTCTCCCAGGCTCATACCTACCTCTGTCTCCTGGTTCGCCCAGGCACGCAACTACCTCTGTCTCCTGGTTCGCCCAGGCTCATACCTACCTCTGCCTCCTGGATCGCCCAGGCACGCAACTACCTCTGTCTCCTGGTTCGCCCAGGCTCATAGCTACCTCTGCCTCCTGGATCGCCCAGGCTCACAACTACCTCTGTCTCCTAGTTCGCCCAGGCACGCAACTACCTCTGTCTCCTGGTTCGCCCAGGCTCATACCTACCTCTGCCTCCTGGATCGCCCAGGCACGCAACTACCTCTGTCTCCTGGTTCGCCCAGGCTCATACCTACCTCTGCCTCCTGGATTGCCCAGGCACTCACCTACTTCTGTCTCCTGGATCACCCAGGCTCACACCTACCTCTGTCTCCTGGACCACCCAGGCTCACACCTACCTCTGTCTCCTGGATCGCCCAGGCTCACACCTACCTCTGTCTCCTGGATCGCCCAGGCTCACACCTACCTCTGTCTCCTGGATCGCCCAGGCTCACACCTACCTCTGCCTCCTGGATCGCCCAGGCTCACACCTACCTCTGCCTCCTGGATCGCCCAGGCTCATACCTACCTCTGTCTCCTGGATCGCCCAGGCTCACACCTACCCCTGTCTCCTGGTTCACCCAGGCCTGTCATCCTCCCCAGTTATGTTCTCTTTCCCTTCCAAACTTTATGGATTTGTCCTCTCAGGAACGTGTTCTGACCGTTCACTTGTACGACATTTGGACCAAGGTCAGGTGACCCAAGACATCAGTACAGGTAGTAGCCTCTAATCCCAGGTACGTTACTCAGACCGACACAAGCCTTCTCGCAGGCACCGGTCGTACTACGTTCCGGTCACATATAGTTATTGCATATTTTTCCTGGAACAGTCTGGTTATGTATTCCCCTGAATCACTCAGGTTTAGGTATTGGCCTGAATCGCTCAGGCTTCTGTATTTTCCCTGGTCTCTCAGTGGGTAGGTAGTGGCCAGGTCCACCCAGGTTCAGGGTAATGCCCGACGCACCCAGGATCCGTCATCGTCACGAAAGGTGTAGGTAAGCGCCTGATTCGCTCAGGATTCCATGTTGCCGGAACCGCTCAGGATTCAATGTATTTGCCTGAATCGCTCAGGTTCCATGCATCTGCCTGGAACGCTCAGGGGTTTCTCAGCAGGGTCCGGCTGGTTCCTGGTTACCCGGTTCGTGTCCTGCATGTCTGGATTTCTGTTTCCCGCAGGTCTTGTTGCATGCAGCATGACTTCGGGCCCTAATTCTGGCAGTTCAGGGTCTTCCAGCAGTTGGCCATGACGCCCAGGCTGCATCCTGGTTCTCCGTCGCTTCATTCCAGTACCAGATCACACCTCTCTCCGGGTCTCGTACCAACGCAAGCTTATTTTCAGGTAAGCAGGGCCTCAGGCCACCGGAATTTCGATCCATCCTCAATTGTGTCGCAGGGCTTCTCCATGTCCGGTCATTCCACTGTGCCAGGTTTCAGGTAAGGTCCAGCCGTGTGGCGGCTTTACGCTCCTCCGCAGCTCAGAGCCTTCCTTCATTCATCACGATCCTCCATTTCTAGGTCTTCAGTATCCCCGGAGAGTTGGCAGCGCTGTCCGCGGATTCGGGTAGGTTGCGATCCTTTTTATACCACGGTCATTCCTGTTTCCTTTCTGCTCTCGCCCGGTCACTCGGCCACCGCTTAAAAAAAATAAATAAATAAATAAAAAAATAAAATAAAATAGAATAAAATAAAAAAAAGGGAAAATATATATATACACTGTTTAAAAAAAATAAAGGGAACACTTAAACAACACAATGTAACTCCAAGTCAATCACACTTCTGTGAAATCAAACTGTCCACTTAGGAAGCAACACTGAGTGACAATCAATTTCACATGCTGTTGTGCAAATGGGATAGACAACAGGTGGAAATTATAGGCAATTAGCAAGACACCCCCAATAAAGGAGTGGTTCTGCAGGTGGTGACCACAGACCACTTCTCAGTTCCTATGCTTCCTGGCTGATGTTTTGGTCACTTTTGAATGCTGCCGGTGCTTTCACTCTAGTGGTAGCATGAGACGGAATCTACAACCCACACAAGTGGCTCAGGTAGTGCAGCTTATCCAGGATGGCACATCAATGCGAGCTGTGGCAAGAAGGTTTGCTGTGTCCAGGGCCGCTGATAGGCCAGTACAGCTGGCCCAGTTGTACCGGGCCCGGCTGGCAGGGGGGCCCGGGCTGCCGACTCCCGAGCCCAGAGGCGGCTCTTCCATTAGGCCACTTAGGCCACCGCCTAAGGCCTCGCGCTGGTGGGGGCCTCGCTCTGGCTCCCACCCGACACCGCCACAAGTACTTGCGGCAGTGTCGGGTGGGAGCGTCCTTAGGTCAAAACATTCCAGGCCCCGAATGCTATTCCCCACGCCCCTTGTACTTGTCTGTCCACTAATCTGCTAGGCTGCTGCGCTGCGCGGTCATGAATTCAGTCACTTGACAGCCAACCCAGTCGTGCGGTGCGTTACGTGCGTAATCTCGCGAGACCGGCGGGAGGTTGCGCTGTCAAGTGACTGAAGTTGAACTCATGCCCGCGAAGCGCAGCAGCCTAGCAGATCAGCGGACAAGTACAAGGTGGGGGGGAAATTTCATAATATGAAGCAGTGTGTGGGGGACAAATTTGTGAGGCAGTGTGGGGGGACAAATTTCTTAATGGGGGCAGTATGGGGGACAAATTTCTTAATGGGGGCAGTGTGGGGGGGCAAATTTCTTAATGGGGGCAGTGTGGGGGGGCAAATTTCTTAATGGGGCAGTGTGGGGGGCAAATTTCTTAATGGGGGCAGTGTGGGGGGCAAATTTCTTAATGGGGGCAGTGTGGGGGGCAAATTTCTTAATGGGGGCAGTGTGGGGGGACAAATTTCTTAATGGGGCAGTGTGGGGGGCAAATTTCTTAATGGGGGCAGTGTGGGGGGACAAATTTCTTAATGGGGCAGTGTGGGGGGCAAATTTCTTAATGGGGGCAGTGTGGGGGGCAAATTTCTTAATGGGGGCAGTATGGGGGACAAATTTCTTAATGGGGGCAGTGTGGGGGGACAAATTTCTTAATGGGGGCAGTGTGGGGGGACAAATTTCTTAATGGGGCAGTGTGGGGGGCAAATTTCTTAATGGGGGCAGTGTGGGGGGAAAATTTCTTAATGGGGGCAGTGTGGGGGGCAAATTTCTTAATAGGGGCAGTGTGGGGGGCAAATTTCTTAATGGGGGCAGTGTGGGGGACAAATTTCTTAATGGGGCAGTGTGGGGGGCAAATTTCTTAATGGGGGCAGTGTGGGGGGCAAATTACTTAATGGGGGCAGTGTGGGGTGACAAATTACTTAATGGGGGCAGTGTGGGGGGGGCAAATTACTTAATGGGGGCAGTGTGGGGGGGCAAATTACTTAATGGGGGCAGTGTGGGGTGACAAATTACTTAATGGGGGCAGTGTGGGGGGGGCAAATTACTTAATGGGGGCAGTGTGGGGGGGCAAATTACATAACAGTGCCATCCACAGATCCTCTCCATAACAGTGCCATCCACAGATCCCCTCCATAACAGTGCCATCCACAGATCCCCTCCATAACAGTGCCATCCACAGATCCCCTCCATAACAGTGCCATCCACAGATCCCCTCCATAACAGTGCCATCCACAGATCCCCTCCATAACAGTGCCATCCACAGATCCCCTCCATAACAGTGCCATTCACAGATCCCCTCCATAACAGCGCCATTCACAGACGACCCCCCAGCGCCATAAATATCACTTGTAGACAAATCTGCATGTTGTTTCAAGGCGGCGTCTGGGGAGGGGCCAAGGGCGGGGCCAGAGGTGTGGCTGAAGGAGGGATCAGGGGGTGGAGCTGAAGGGGGCCCCGTCATGTATGCTGTACGGGGCCCCATGATTTCTATCAGCGGCCCTGGCTGTGTCTGTCAGCGTAGTGTCCAGAGCATGGAGGCGCTACCCAGGAGACAGGCCAGTACATCGGGAGACGTGGAGGAGGCCGTAGGAGGGCAACAACCCAGCAGCAGGACCGCTACCTCCGCCTTTGTGCAAGGAGGAACAGGAGGAGCACTGCCAGAGCCCTGCAAAATGACCTCCAGCAGGCCACAAATGTGCATGTGTCTGCTCAAACGGTCAGAAGCGGACTCCATGAGGGTGATATGAGGGGCCGACGTCCACAGGTGGGGGTTATGCTTACAGCCCAACACCGTGCAGGACGTTTGGAATTTGCCAGAGAACACCAAGATTGGCAAATTCGCCACTGGCGCCCTGTGCTCTTCACAGATGAAAGCAGGTTCACACTGAGCACATGTGACAGACGTGACAGAATTTTGAGACGCAGTGGAGAACGTTCTGCTGCCTGCAACATCCTCCAGTATGACCGGTTTGGCATTGGGTCAGTAATGGTGTGGGGTGGCATTTCTTTGGAGGGCCGCACAGCCCTCTATGTGCTCGCCAGACGTAGCCTGACTGCCATTAGGTACCAAGATGAGATCCTCAGACCCCTTGTGAGACCATATGCTGGTGCTGTTGGCCCTGGGTTCGTCTTAATGCAAGACAATTCTAGACCTCATGTGGCTGGAGTGTGTAAGCAGTTCCTGCAAGACGAAGGCATTGATGCTATGGACTGGCCCGCCCGTTCCCCAGACCTGAATCCAATTGAGCACATCTGGGACATCATGTCTCGCTCTATCCACCAACGTCACGTTGCACCACAGACTGTCCAGGAGTTGGCAGATGCTTTAGTCCAGGTCTGGGAGGAGATCCCTCAGGAGACCGTCCGCCACCTCATCAGGAGCATGCACAGGCGTTGTAGGGAGGTCATACAGGAACGTGGAGGCCACACACACTACTGAGCCTCATTTTGACTTGTTTTAAGGACATTACATCAAAGTTGGATCAGCCTGTAGTGTGTTTTTCCACTTTAATTTTGAGGGTGACTCGCTCAGGTTTTATGTATTTACCTGAATCGCTCAGGTTTCATGTTTTCTCTGAATCACCCAGGTTTTATGTATTTACCCGTATCACTCAGGTTTTACGTATTTTCCCTGAAATCACTCAGGTCATGTATTTCCCTGAATCGCTCAGGTCTTTTTCCCCACAGGTTGTACGCATTTGCCTGAATCGGTCAGGATCCAATATATTTGCCTGAAACGCTCAGGGGTTTTCCCATACCATCAGGAAACTACCAAGCCGGCGTCAAGGTTTCCAACGTTTTTCCAGGTCCCACCCGCAAGGTGGCTTGGACGATGTCTCCTATACCCTGGCGTTCATAGCCCACTGTCACCGCAAATCTCAGGCTGTCATTTAACACCATCGGGCTGTACCTAGCGGGGATACAGCACTGTGCCATGCTTCATAATCCAAATGGAGGTTCCATTTCTTCAGTGCAGGCAGTCAAGGCGGCCCTTAGGGGGATCCAGAGGTGCGGGGATGCCCCCACCGCCCGTAGAAAGCCTGTCTCCGGCGAGATGTTTAGGAGACTGTCATCCGCGCTGCATAGACATCCTTTTGGCCACTCTCCTAGTTTGGTTATTAAGGCAGCCATGTACCTCGGGTTTTTATGGGTTCCTTAGGCCAGGTGAGTTCACCAGCACCTCCCCTAAACGTCAGGGATTGCAGGTGCGGCAATTGTCCTGGGTCCATGACCCTTTTGTCTTCTGGCTCCCTTCCATGAAATCCAATCAGCATGGGCCTCCCTCGGAGGTCAGGTTCTTCAAAACTTCGAACGATTGGTGCCCGGTCATGGTCCTCCGTCAATTGGTAGCCCTGTTGCAAGATGCCCCCCTAGATGGCCCGCTGCTTCCTTGGCATGGGAGTTTCCTGACTTCAATCCAGTTTGTGTCCCACATCAGAACGCTGGCTTCAGGTCTCGGTTACAACCCGCCGGCCATCACAGGACACTCGCTCCGAATCGGGGCCGCATCCTCAGCATCAAAAAATGGGGTCCCGGCGCACGTGATCAAATGCATGGATCGCTGGCGTTCTTCTTGCTTCACGAGGTACATCCCGAACCCAAACGTAGAGATTTCCCAGGCTTTCTGTAACCTTGCTCTCGGAGAGGAATTAAATGTTTTGGACACTACTCTGCTCTCCTCGTCTATTTTTGCCCACTGCTAGGCTTACCCTCGCTCCTGGCTCCCGGCACAACACAGCCAGCTTAGGTCAGGGGAAGCGCTTCCCCCTCATCATAGCCCTAAGCCTCTCCCATAAGTGGAAGGCTGAAAAGTCAGCCTGAGTTTGTGGGAGGGGCATCTTACCTTCTTAAGCTCCAGCCCCCAGCTCCTCAGGGCGCTTCTGGTCATACCCACCCACCCCCCCTATTCTCAAACACTCCCTTTAGGGTACGCCCACTGCTAGGCTTACCCTCGCTCCTGGCTCCCGGCACAACACAGCCAGCTTAGGTCAGGGGAAGCGCTTCCCCCTCATCATAGCCCTAAGCCTCTCCCATAAACAGTATATTTAGACCAGACGTTTCGGTCATTTCAGACCTTCATCAGTGGTCCCATTTTTTTTATCTGTAACAATATATAGTACAAAAATTAGCTGGTACGAAAACAACTGAAAATTCTTTTTTTTATAAAAAAGGCAATTTTTTTGTTATGTACATGTATATAGTAATAAATTTTGTTGCTGGATACATAGCTTAGTTGACACATAATGGAACATTCCACAGACATCTTAGGATGGAGAAAAGTAAGATCATGCAGGGTTGACAAGACCCAGGATATATGGTGAAGGAAAAAGGTACACGTAGATGTTACTGCACAGGGTATGGTCAGATAGATGTTGTCAAGGAGACCCGTATGAGTGAATGCATAAATGCAAGTGTGAAAATAGCCTTAGGCCTCTTTCACATGACCGTATGGCTTTTTCAGTGTTTTGCGGTCCGTTTTTCACGGATCCGTTGTTCCATTTTTTGTTTCCGTCTCTGTTCCGTTTTTTTTTCTGTTCCGTTTTTCCGTATGGCATATACAGTATACAGTAATTACATAGAAAAAACTGGACTGGACATAACATTTTCAAAAATGGAACGGATACGGAAAACATACGGATGCATTTCTGTATGCGTTCCATTTTTTTTGCGGACCCATTGACTTGAATGGAGCCACGGAACGTGATTTGCGGGCAATAATAGGACATGTTCTATCTTTCAGCAGAAGGTAAAAAACGGAAACGGAATTCATACGGCGTACATTCCAGTTTTTTTGCAGAACCATTGAAATAAATGGTTCCGTATACGGAACGCAAAAAACGGCCCGTAAACGTTAAAAAAAACGGTTGTGTGAAAGAGGCCTGACTGTCACAGCTTCTAATAGTAGATTTGGATGGTGGCAGTTAAAGGATGGACATGAGCATGTGCGTCCACCTCAGTGATGTTGAGTGACAAGGCTAGGTGAGATGACTATGCAGGAACTTGGCCCTATCAATCAAGGAGTGGGACAATGCCTTGTAGGACTAGCTCAGTTGAATGTAATGGTATCTTTCACTTAGCAATCTGCTGCTTTATTCTGGAGAAAAAAAAAACATTTTTAATACACCGCACCGCACATAATGTCCCTCTACCCTCTTTTCAAAAGTTGGGAGGTATGCGGACCCATTCAAGTGAATGGGTCTGCATCCGTGATGCGGGGAGCACACGGCCGGTGCCCACATATTGCAGACCCGCTGTTTGGGGGCCGCAATATGGCCATGGCCAGGCAACGGCCGTTTGCATGAGGCCTAAGTGTTTTCTACTCTGTGGGCGCCTCCTAGCCCCACCTAAAGGTTAGTACGTATGTACAGTTACCTGATACTGCAGAAATGTGGCCAGATATAAACTTCATGAAGTTAAAGGGGAAGAACCAATTAAAAACCTCGCTTTGCAGTCATTTTTCAGGGCGCCTACTAGGCTTGAGCGAATTGAGCTCAAGTTGATTCATTAAAAAACTTCTGGGGTCATTTATCAAACTGGTGTAAAGTAGAACTGGCTTAGTTGCCCCTAGCAACCAATCAGATTTCTCCTTTCATTTTCCAAAGGAGCTCTGAAAAATGAAAGGTGGATTCTGATTGGTTGCTAGGGGCAACTAAGCCAGTTCTACTTTACACCAGTCTGTAAATGTTGTTAATGCTGTTTCCCTACAGCATTAAAATGTATGGGCTCTGTGTAGCCAAACTTCGTCTTGGCCGAAGTTGCACGAGACTTCGGTATTCCTATCTGCATATTTAAAAACCTTTTAAAATAGGAATCCGAAGTCGACTTTGGTACTGACTGGTACCTGGGTACCAAAACTGACTTCCGATTCCTATTTTAAAATGTTTTTAAATACACAGATAGGAATACCGAAGTCATTCACCGAAGTCTTTCGCAACTTTGGCCGAGAGGAAGTTTACCTACACGGAGCCCATACATTTTAATGCTGTAGGGAAATAGTATTAACAACAAAGTTTTTTGATAAATCAACTTCAGATCTATCATCCAAAGCTTGATTCGCTCAAGCCTAGTCCCTACAACCGCACAACGTTTAGACCCCTCCATAGTTCTGTTAACCTGAACCTAGATGAAAGCGAATTAGTTTTTATAAGGGGCCTTTTACACGGGGCGATAATCACCCAAATGGGCGTTCTCTATGATTGTCCAGTGTGAACACGTCCACAATTCACATGATGAATTGGCCATTTTTCGCATCTTTTACGCATCTTCCTGTCACCTGTAATGGGGTCGTTAGGGAAGGGGAACAAAAATTAGCATTTCCGAAACAAAAAACTCAGCGATACGCCTCATTCACATGTCTGTGTCCATGATGACATCAGTGACAAGATGGTAAGTAGTTCCTCTGTGAAGGATTCGTGTTTGGTCCATGTGTCCGTTTTTTGCTCTCCAAGTGTCATCCGTATTCCACAGAAACTGCTCAGCTGAAAATCATTTTCAAGGGCATCTCCTAGGAACGATCCTTGAAACACTGATGCCATCCGCGTTGTGTCCATGCTTTTTCACGGACCCATATAAGACTATAATGGACGTGCTATAATAGGGAATGCTTCCGTGAAGTAACCACGGACCACAGTGGGAATTCCTGGATATGTGAATACACCCATTAAAATCAACGGGTTCGTGATTCACTGATGTGTGAATAAGGCCCCTTTCACACAAGGGAGTTTTCCACGCGGGTGCAATGCGTGACGTCAACGCATAGAAACCGCACTGAATCCTGACCTATTCATTTCAATAGGTCTGTGTACATGAGCGTTTTTTTTTTCACGCATCAGTTGAAAAACGCAGCATGTTCTATATTCTTCGTTTTTCACGCAGCCTTGGCCCCATAGGCCCCTTTCACACGGGCGTCCCGTATTTGCTCCGGGTGCATCCTGGAAAATTTCAGTCAGTTTTGACTGCGATTGTGTTGTGTTGTTCAGTTTTTATCGTTTTGCACGCGCGTGATAAAAAACGCAATGTTGTACCCAGACCCGAACCCGGACTTCTTCACTGAAGTTGGGGTTTGGGTTCGGTGTTGTGTAGATGTTATTATTTTGCCTTATAGCATGGTTATAAAGGAAAATAATAGAATTCTTAATACAGAATGCTTACTAAAATGTGGATTGAGGGGTTAAAAAATAAAAAAAATTAACTCACCTCATCCACTTGTTCGCGCAGCCGTCATGGTCTTCTTTCTTCTTCTTTGACGACCTGCAAAAGGACCTTTGATGACGCAGGTCCTGCTGAATGAAGATAGAAGGATCTTCAATCCACATTTTACTAAGCATCCTGTATTCAGAATGCTATTATTGTCCTTTATAACCATGTTATAAGGGAAAATAATACAGTAAATTGACTTTAATCAATTTACTAACATCATCTCCTAGCAACCATGCGTGAAAATCGCACAGCATCCGCACTTGCTTGCGGATACTTGCGATTTTCACGGAGCCCCATTCATTTCTATGGGGCCTGCGTTGCTGGAAAAACGCAGAATATAGAGCATGCTGCGATTTTCACGCAACGCACAAGTGATGCGTGAAAATCACCGCTCATCTGCACAGCCCTATTTAAGTGAATGGGTCCGGATTCACCTCACGCATTGCACCCGCGCGGATTTCTCGCCCGTGTGAAAGGGGCCATAGAAGTGAATAGGGCTTCAGTGAAAAACGCATTGCATCCGGAAGCAAGTGCGGGTGCGATGCGTTTTTCACTGATGGTTGCTGGGAGATGTTGTTTCTAAACTTTCAGTTTTTTATCACGCGTGTGAAAAACGCATCAAAACGCATTGCACCCATGCGGGAAAAAACTGAACGCAATCGCAGACAAAACTGGCTGAACTTGCTTGCAAAATGGTGCAAAGTTTCACTGAACGCATCCAGAGCCAATCCGTATCGCTCGTGTGAAAGAGGCCTTAGGCCCCTTTCACACGAGCGTGACGGATTAGGTCCGGATGCGTTCAGAGTGCGTTCAGTGAAACTCGCACCATTTTGCAAGCAAGTTCAGTCAGTTTTGTCTGCAATTGCGTTCAGTTGTTCCGTTTTTTTCCACGTGGGTGCTATGCGTTCATGTCATGCATTGCACCCGCGCGGAAATCTCGCTTGTGTGAAAAAGGGGCCTTATTGTGTAATATAAAAGCAAGTAAATGATCGACTTGCGATATTGTTGATTGGCGATCATTAAGGACAATTTGTCTGCCCCAGTAAGGCCCCTTTCACACGAGAGAGTTTTCCTGTGCGGGTGCAATGCGTGACGTGAACGCCCAGCACCCGCACTGAATCCTGTCCTATTCATTTAAATGGGTCTGTGTACATGAGCGTTTTTTTCACGCATCAGTTCCGCGTTGTGTGAGAATCGCAGCGTGTTCTATATTCAGCGTTTTTCCTGCAGCCCTGGCCCCATAGAAGTGAATGGGGCTTCAGTAAAAAACGCATCGCATCCAGATGTAATCCGAATGCAATGCGTTTTTCACTGATGGTTGCTAGGAGATGTTGTGTGAAAACGAATAAAAACTGATTGCACCCACAGAGAAAAAATTAAAAAACAATGAACGCAATCGCAGACAAAACTGACTGAACTTGCTTGCAAAATGGTGCGAGTTTCACGAACGCATCCGGAGCCAATCCGTATCGTTCGTGTGAAGGAGGCTAAGGGTGGCTACAGACAGTGCAGATTTGTATGCAGAAAAACCGCATAAAAACACACATGAATAGTATAAAATCACATAAAAACACCATGAATCCGCACTATCTATGGCTTTTTGGTGTGCTTTTATGTGGTTTTTGGTACGTGTTTTCTGTTTATGTTAACGACCCCGTTGAAGTCTGTGGGGAAAAGCACTCTGCGGGAGGAGCAGATCGCACAAACCACCGACATGCTGGAGATTTTAAAATCCACACAGAAGGTCAGTTTCTGCTAAGATTTAAAAACCAATTTGTCAAATCCCGTGCACTTTGCCAGTACTATATTAGGCCTCTTGCACACAAGCGTATTTTCATTCCGTGTCCATTCCGTTTTTTTTTTTGCGGAACAATCCATTTCAATGGGTCCGCAAAAAAAAAACGAAGGTACTCCGTGTGCATTCCGTTTCTGTATTTCTGTTCCGCAAAAAAAATAGAACATGTCCTATTTTTTTGCGGACCGGGTGGATCGTGGACCCATTAAAGTGAATGGGTCCACAATCCGCTGCGGCTGCCCCACGGTCGGTGTTCGTGCATTGTGGCCCACAGCACGGCCACGTGGCGCACACATTTGTGTGCAGGAGGCCTTAGGTGTCTGTTCCGTTTTTTGTTTTGCGTAACTATTCATTTCAATGGATCCGCAAAAAATATATATATTAAGTTGCTCCGTGTGCATTCCATTTCCCTATGTCCGTATTTCCGTTCCACAAAAAAATAGAACATGCCCTATTATTGTCCGCATTACGGACAAGGATAGTATTGTTCTATTAGGGTCCGCAAAATATAGAATGCACACGGACGTCATCCGTATTTTTTTGCGGATCCGTTTTTTACGGACTGCAAAATACATACGGTCGTGTGCATGAGGCCTTATGAAAATGTACGTTACTTTTCTAGCCGTATGTACTATTACCATACAAGCACCTGATGGGCTGAGAAG
Organism: Bufo bufo; assembly: GCF_905171765.1. Lineage (NCBI taxonomy): Eukaryota > Metazoa > Chordata > Amphibia > Anura > Bufonidae > Bufo > Bufo bufo. The sequence goes on from NC_053394.1 coordinate 52,041,089, forward strand.
ACAGCACTGGGTCACTGTAACTGAGCTCCATCAGTATTAGATTTTAATTGTTAACCAGTTCATTACCACTTCCATGCAATTGATAATATCGTAATCTAAAGACCAGGGCCAGCGATAACGCTCGCGATAAAGTGACCGCATTAGGTCGTACGGCAATGTCACCGCTAATGTGTCGCATGAAATTGCAAATAATGTAACATTATTGAATTTTTGGGATAATAATGGCATCCATTTTTTGCTGTATTTTTCTATTAAAATGGCATGCATTTTTATGCAATTTGCCATTTTTTTGCCATTTGGGGCATACTTATCACTGCCAATCTTTCTGTGGGATCTTGTGTGAGATTGTATTGTCAGACATTGCGTGCGTTAACCCACGGGGGAGCCCCCAGCAACATGAAAATAATTATCACATGAAATGTGGCATTTTATACCTGCTTTGAGAATCTTCACCTTCAGGACAGTAATAATTGGTAAAATATTACAATGTGGGGAAAAGGAAAGTCCTAGAATTAGTGATTTTCAGCTGTCAGTAAATTTACTGACACTGTAAGCTATAAGCCCATGAATGAGATGCAAACCCTTCTCTACAGCCCAGGCATTTCAGTAAAGGGACTTGTGAATTTTTGTTGCACTTTAGGGGGTTAGAATCAAAATCATATCAGTTTTTGGTGCCTTTTTTCTGCATTTTGGATCCTGTTGTACAGTTTCAACCCATAGAAGTGATGAGCCTTTACTATATATATATATATATATATATATATATATATATATATATATATATATTTTTGTTTGTTTTTGTATTATTTTTGCACAATTGCTTGAGCCTAACAATTCAAAAATAATAATAATAAATACTTGTAGAAATGCAAAATAAAAATATTAAATAATTAATTAAAATTAATAAAAAATAATAAAAATAAAAAATAGTTATGTAATATGTTATATATTATATATAGATATATCATAAAAATACAAATATAGAAAAGTAATAAAAAAATAAAGGAATATATACAATATATTATATATATATATTTATATAATATGTTCTAATATATATATAGATAGATATAGATAGATATATAATAAAAATACAAATATAGAAAAGTAATCAAAATTAAAGAAAATGTATAAAATAAAAACACAGAATAATAAAAATACAAATGTGAGATACACTGAACACATCATCTGCCTCCATAATTAATATTTCTACATTTTCTAGCCATGTCTATCCTTTGTCACCATGGTTTTCAGCCACATGGCTGCCTGGTGACAAACCTCAGGGATGGGGGCACCATTTATCGCCTGGCACATTAAAATGGTTGATTTCCTGAGGAAGGTAGACATGCAGATCGCTCCACTGACAACGAGGAGGCAGAGAGAATGACACCTGCAGTTGTCAGGGCATGGCTATGATTATTGGCACCCCAGAAAACAGGTGGCAGCACCTGGTGCCAACTCTCATCCTTCGTGGGCAGCCTGGCGAGTCAATGGTTAATCCTCTGTATGGCATTTAATAATGAGAATGATACAAGAAGCTCCTTTATGTCAGCAGCGGATACAATGTCACCCCCGGGACCGAGCAGAACCGGGACCAGCAGTGAGAACCGGGTCTGAAGACTACAGCAGAAAACACACACTGGATCCGGCGCTGAGATAACGTTGCGGCAGCCACAGGGGAAAAAAATCACTGCAATGACAAACTCAGCTCTGCTATCACCTGACTATACTGCACATATATGAGCACGACAGGAAAGGCAATTATCGGGTTGTCTAAATAAAAAAAAGGAAATTTTAGAGCAAGGAGGTGGCTACTTTAATATGTATTCTTTATATATATATATATATATATATATATATATAATGTTTTAATACAATATGCTATAGATCAAGCACATGTAGCAGAGCGCAGCTATACATTCATATCAACATATGTTGATATGTTGTCTTTGCTTTCACACAATACATAGTTATGTGTATATATACACACACACAGTATATATCTCATAGTTATATATATAAATATATACACACAGTATATACCTCATAGTTATATATATATATACAGTATACATCTCATAGTTTTATATATGTATTTCATAGCTATATGTATATATACCTCATAGTTATATATATATATACACACACAGTATATACCTCAAAGTTATATATATATATATATATATATATATATACACACACAGTATATACCTCATAGTTATATATATATATATATACACACACAGTATATACCTCATAGTTTTATATATATATATATATATATATATATATATATATATATCATATAGTTAAATGACTGTAATATAAAACGAGAAGAAAAAATAAAACATGGAATGAAAAAGAATAAATCAAGTCTCCACTTTTGCCTAATAAATTCAGCAAAAAACACCCATAATAGCAACTCAGATGTTTATTATAAAAAGCAATCTTCTGTACAGAATAATACTTTCTGATATACGATGGGGGTAGTAGTCCTGGTGCCCCTGTATGTCTGTACAAGCTGCACTGGCATATAACACTTTGCTCATACAGACACCTGGAGAGGGGAGGGGAGGTTTGTAATAAAAATAAGATATCATACAATTCTGTAAATAATACATAGATACATAACAATCTGGAGATGAGTGGCATACACACGGTGTATGATGGCACCTCCATGGCTGGGCTGGCACAGGGGGCAGCAGTCAGTACTCCAGCTTGTTGTACAGGTTGTACAGAGGTAAAGACATGTTGCTGCCTGAATAGTACAAGGGGGCTGGGAAGGCAATAGACCTGGGCACTGGCACCCTCAGAACAGAATTGTCTCTAAATACTAAGGGCATGCCCACCAGAGTCTGGGCAGAGGCATGGGCTATGTTGGCAGCCTCCAGTTCAGCAGATAATTGCCTCTTCCACTTGTTCCTGCGGTTCTGGAACCAGGTTTTGACCTGGGTCTCTGTGAGTTGGAGGCTGGAGGCTAAACAAGCCCTCTCTGAGCTGCTGAGATACCTCTTCATGTCAAAGGTGGACTCCAGCTGGTAGACCTGGCTCCTGGAGAACACTGTCCTGGTCTTCTTCTTGGCACTGGCCTGCCTCTCTGCATGAGCCTCCCTCTGCCTGTCTCCTGCTGTGCTGCTGGGGGTTAAATGTCTGTCCTTGTCCCCAGGGTAGTCCTGCTGGGAGGGAGAGGGCAGCTGGGTCCTGGCTTCTGAACTCTGGGGTCCTTTTGTATTATCTGCAAGAAATCACCAACAAGTCACTGACTGCTCCTCCATCAGCACATACTGTCCAGGCAGAGCTGGGGGCAAGGGCCTGCCTGGGGGGAGCCGGCCTCCAAAGGGTTAACGTGGGGGCCAGCGACTGAAGCAGAAGACAATATACATGACTGTAGAATATAGATAGGAGATAGATAGATAGATAGATTAGGTAGATATGTATGGATATTAGATAGATTAGGAAGATATATATAGAGAGAGAGAGAGAGAGAGAGAGAGATTAGATAGATAATACTGTAGGTAGATAGATACATAGAGTAGGTAGATATATAGATAATACTGTAGATAGATATTTTAGATATAGTACAATAGACTAAGATAAATTGATAGAAATTACATAGATACATGGATAGATATGAGTCATATATTTGATAGGTAATATATTTCATTACATATATACACAGGTTCATTAACTTTTATATGCATAAACTTCATTGTTAAATAATCTTCTCCTTACAGCAAATATAATTATATCCAATGTATGTGAATGTGTTGATATAATATAAACAATGAGTGTGAATGATTAGATAGGGGGACAGATCACAGGTGAAAATTAGAAGAAGAAGAAAAGAAGATAGATCTGTAGACATGAGAGAGTTATTAAATAGAGAGATCTAAATAAATAAATAAATAAATAGAACTATAGATAGATAATTATTAGATAGATAGATATTGGATGGATGATAGATAATTCTTACGGCGATGTTCTAGTCTATGATGTGAGCAGCCCCCCGGGATGTCGCAGGAGATGATTTGGCTCACAGCAGCCGCTCTTGCCCCGCACTGTGCTCCAGTATGTGGTCCTCCTTCCTGTGCAGGGTCCCCGCTCACTGTGCGCCTTTATCACCTCCAGATGCTGCCAGCGACACTTTCCTCTCACATAAGACCCACCAGAGGCAGTGTAGGTGACAGGTAGGTGAACAGATGGCAGGAGGTCCAGAGTGCCCAGAGGTTAGTGTCCCCCCCCCCCCCAATCCAGAGATACTCACTGAGACACCTATGGGCGCTGCAGGTGCGGGGGGCTTCTTCCCTGTCTGCTCCGGAGCAGAAGCAGCGCTGATCCCTCCATCCCTCCTCTTCTTCTTCCTCCTCTTCTTCCTCTGAGGAGGCGCTGGGGCTGGGCTCCCTGCAGGGGATGATGGGCTCCCTCCTGGCAGAGGTGGTGGTGCCCTGCAGGATGGACTGGATGGTGAAGCTGGAGAGTGTGGTCGGGGGGCACTTAGTGGCCTCTTCTTTGCTGCTCATCCTGAGGACATAGGTAAGAAGGAAGAGGATGATGATGATGGAGTTGGAAAGAGAGAGGAGGGGGTGCTGTAGTTTTTTTTTAATAATGGGGGGTGTCTTTGCTTCCAGTTTGCACACACAGACTGCATCCCTCCCCACCCACAGCTCCAGTCCCCACTGCTCTCCAGCCTGCTGGCGGGGCTACATTTGCATGACATTCCCAGGTCTCCAGCACCAATCACCAGCTGCAGACAGCCCCGGAAAAATTGAAATTCCATTGTTAAATCCCATGCACCTGTGTGAAGACATGAGGTATGGGCGGTGGAGGGGGGCAGGAGTGCCTCAGAGCTTTCAGCATAGAGTTCAATGGCAGGGGGCACTCCCAGCCCAGGGGGGCACCATGCATGACTTCATTGGCTTTGCCCAATAGGGACATAACTGTTTGCTATGTAGGGTTCCCCCCAAAAAATATACAGGTTCCTCCAGTTCTCATGCATACTTTGCTCCTAAGCATACCCTATCTACATAGAAGACCTGAGGGTGAAAACATTAGGTAGTGACAATTAAAGGGTTAAAACTTGAAGGTGAATCAATGATTTAGGGCTCATGCCCACAAACGTATTTTCTTTCAGGTTTTTTTTTGCGGACCGTATGCGGAACCATTCATTTCAACGGGTCCGCAAAAAAAAATGGAAGTTACTCCGTGTGCATTCCGTTTCCGTATATCCGTATTTCCGTTCCGCAAAAAAATAGGACATGTCCTATTATTGTCCGCATTATAGACAAGGATAGTACTGTTGTATTAGGGGCCAGCTGTTCCGTTCCGCAAAATATGGAATGCACGCGGACATCATCCGTATTGTTTGCATATCCGTTTTTTGCGGACTGCAAAATACATACGGTCATGTGCATGGGGCCTTAGGGCTCATGCCCACGAACGTGGTTTCTTTTTGTGTACGTTCCGTTTTTAAATGGAAACGGAATGCACACGGAGTAACTTCCGTTGTTTTTTTTTTTGCAGACCCATTGAAATGAATGGCAAAAAAAAAAAACGGAAGTTACTCCGTTTGCATTCTGTTTCCATATTTTCGCATGTCCGTTCCACCCAAAAAAAAAAAAAAAGAACATGTCCTCTTATTGTCCGCATTATGGACAAGGATAGGACTGTTCTATTAGGGGCCGGCTGTTCCGTTCCGCAAAATACGGAATGCACACGGACATCATCCGTAAAATACAAACGGTCGTGTGCATGAGCCCTAACTGCTATAAAAAATATAAGAAAAAGAAGAAGTGGAAATAAACAACCCCCAGGGCTTTGCTGCTGTTTAGCCCTATGTCTCATTGTGATGATATATCAATTCCTCATACAGGAGTCCGATGAGGATGATAGTGATGATGATGAGAGTACATCTAAAAGCTCCTGTACAACGTGGAATATTATCATATATTCATATTAAATCTTAGTATCCATATTTCAGGTTAAACAAATCTTAAAGCGTTGCAGTTCCTGGAGAACAAAAAGTACCAGCAAGCTTTCGGAGCATGATGTGCCTTGTACTTTTCATGTTTTTTCTACATTTAAGTACATGGTAGTGCATGCTCAGTGGGCTTGCTGGTACTTCTAGTTCTCCAGATTTAAACACTGATGACCTATGCTCTGTTAATTTAGTTAAATGAAGAAATGTAGAAAAATGACAGCAGTATGGGTGTGATTAATGACATTTTTTAAATAGTTTTCTTCTATTTGATTTATATATATATATTTTTTTAGATTTTTTTTTGGGAGGAGTGGAGCAAGCTATTCAGATAATACCTTCAAGGGTATGACCACGCGGCGTGGTCGTGATGCGGTTAGGAAATGCAGCATCTCATTTCCCAAAAGAAGACAATGGGAAAATAGATTTCTCCTGCTGATTGTATGAGATATATAGTTGAGTAGCCAACTGGAGCAGCAATCCAGAAGATACGGAGCGGAAGGCCACAGAAGCACTACGGAGCGATTCCGTGGGATTTTAGTCCGTGCCATCGCATCTCAAAAAAATAGAACATGCTCTGTTTTTTTTGCTGTACGGACAATCGCGGACCCTTTCAAGTTGAATGGTTCTGCATTCTTCAGTGCAGGCCACACAGACGGGGCCCATGCATGAGCCCTTACGTATATGCACCCCTCCTGTCTTTGGCCCCAAAAATGACTTCAAAAGACAACTCTTTTACGGGTTATCCCATGATAAATATCAGATCGCTGGGGTCCAACAGCTGAAACCCACCACGTTTCCCGAGAACGAGGGGTCCCCGAGTCTCCTGAGTGCATATGTTGGTCCAGCACTCCATTCACTTCTATGGGGATGATGTAGTCAGCGCTCTGTCAGTCCCATAGAAATGAATGGAGCGGGAGACCAGCATGTGCACTACCGCTCCATTCAGAGAGGAGACCTGGGGACCTCTTATTCGGGTGGTGAGTCCCTGAAGTCAGACCCCCCCCAGGGGTGCACCTAGCCACAACCTCCAATGCCAATTTCTTAACCTAACCCCTTCCCTCCAGCCCTACTGTTAAAGACATACTTGGAAAACATGACATACAGGGTAATACAGAACATACAGGGTAACACAGCGCCACATACTGTGCTACCCAATACTATACTGCAGAAACCTAATCCCCCTTCTGCTGCCCCCCTCTTGCCCCTACCTGGTGCTGCTCACCTCGCCTCATTGGTGGTGCCCCCCCCCCCCCCCCCAATCTGACATTTGTCACCTATTCTTTGGGTAGGTGATACATAGTTTTCCTGGGATAAACCTTTTAAATTGCAAGCTTTAGGGAGCAAACCTCTGTCCCATGTACCTCCTTGATTGCCCCAAAATGTAGAATAATTGTATTAATATATGAATTTATTGTGAGCATGCTGCTCTGTAAAATGATGCTAAATCTTCATTCCTTCAAGCCCAGGAGACGTTCTCTTCTTACTTTATCCCTCCAGCGATCTGCGCTTCTCATCCATGTCTCTATGTCATTTGGCCATTATAGTATAGGATCCAAGTTCTAATTGGGAGGGAGGGGTGGGGAGTAATGGAACCATAGCCACAAAATCATTTAAAAACCCATCTTAAACCCCAAATTCTGCAAGATATGCATACATGACGCTTATTGGTATCTGGTTACGAGGAAGGGCATCGCCTGTCTTAAATATCAGTCATTGGCATGTGCATAACTTTGGAATATCTTCGATATCCCTGATTCCTCCCATTCACACCCAGTGTCCATGGCTGCTGGGAGAGATGAGAGACAAGTGTCTGGCGCCTGGAACCTGAGCCAACATCATTTCATACACCAGCACTATTACATGATCACCCAAGCCAGCAGGCGCTCCTTCCCCCCCCCCCCCCCCCAGCTCATTGCATTACCTGTCATGTTTACTGGGAATAGGAGAAAAGACTCATAAATTAAGGTTGCATTTGGTGGAAATGGTTTATTGATCCTCCCACGGTGCCCTTATGTGGTTGCAGCGTTAAAACTATTTTTAGGCTGAAAAATGCTGGCTTTTTATATAAAAGCTCTCACTCTATGGGACTATGGGGCTCCTATCATGCCCACGAAGCCAATACACCACATATGTCCATATTACAAAGATGTACGTGTATGGCTACGCATTGCATACATAGCGGTCAGGGCTTGTCTATTCCAATTGTGCAATCTTTATATAGGGGCTGTCGAGGGGTGCGAGGGGCCACGCTCATAACCACTATGCCATGGCCAGGGTATTTCGATACAGGGCTAGGGCAGTATGGAAAGACTAGTTCTAACTCTATGAACCCGGGTACAATAATAGTAATAATAATAATAATCTTTATTTCTATAGCGCCAACATGTTCCGCAGCGCTTTACAGTTCAAGGGTTCATGTACAAACAGTCCTAAATAGCAACAAAACAAGAGGAATGAGGACCCTGCTCGCAAGAGCTGACAATCTATGAGCAAAAGCTATCCCTGGGCACACAACTCCCTAAGCAATGAATAGTGCTGCACCCCTGCCAAGGTACTCATGGCACTGATATTCTGAAATGTGTCCAGGATCGGACTGGGAATTTAAAGTGGTGCCGGAAAAAAATAAAAATAAATGTGGCCCCATGTTGTAGTCTAGTCCAAATTGACAGATGGTGGGGCAACACAAGTAGGCAGTGCCACAACAAGCCACAAGAAGGCAGGGACTAGAGAAGTAGGTGGGGCCAGCAATACTGTAGTGCAGCACAAAGTACCGCCCCTGCAGAACCAAATACCACAGTGAAGCATAAAATACTGCCCTATGACCATACTGAGGACATAGATACAGTAGAATTCAGGAGGGCACCTGCGGCTGATGGCCAGGTCCAAAACTACCTGATGCTCCTAGCATAAATTAATGCTGAGAGCATCAGATTGTTATGTACGCGGCCAGAAGCCATGATCTATGGGATCTATGGCTAGTCGCCCCTGAATGTGTCAGGGTGATGGGCACCAGAAGCCTCAAGGCAACTGCAATCTCTGCAACTCTTAGGGTACGGCCACTCAGTCAGGTTTTTGCATGCGGTTTTGGAAGCCAAAACCAGGAGTGAAGTCAAGAAAGAGGAGGAGTCGTATCCGTCCCTTACACTTTCTCTTCTGTTATGATCCGCTACTGACTTTGGCTTCAAAAACTGCATAAAAAAATGTGACTCTGTGGCTGTACCCTTACTCTACAAGCAATATTAGCTCAAATTGTCCACTGGTGTCAGGATTGGCACTCAAGCCAAACTTTGCAAAGCGTCTTGCTTGCCTTCTTTGTTTGTACACATACATTCGGTGCATTATAACCGACACATGTTCCAATGCTCCCAGTATGTGTAGGCTCTACTGGTGCCCATGTCCAATAATGGTGGTCATGCTGTGATTGCACTGTACTGCAGGACAATGGGCGTGCTCCTTTTTGGCTCTGCGTGTCCTACTCCTTAGTTTGGTCCTATCCTGATGAATGCTCTTCCAGTTGGGGTAAATCTGAATGATACAAATTCGGTGACCTGAACGTGTTGTCCTGTGAGCAGTAGTTTTAAAATGTCTGTACTCTAAGGTTTCTTTAAGATCTCATGCACCCAACAAAACCCAATGGCCTAACAAATAACCATAGGGTCCCACACAAAAACCTGGAATGGGGCCCCATCTTCAATAGTGAGTAAATTAAAAGCTTATGACTATTCTTATCTCCAGACTGTGCCATCCTCCTCTTCTGTAAAGCACAAAGCAATGTATAGGAACAGGGAAATGCACATAGTGATGTCTCAGTATATAGTTAATACGGTGATCTCACAGTACATAGACAATCTACCAAGCAACGTCATAGTATAGACATAATGCACAAAGCAATGTATAGGGATAATGCACATTGTGATGTCTCAGTATATGAACAATGCACTTAGTGATGTCATAGAACATGGAAATGCACATAGTGATGTCTTAGTATATAGTTAGTATGGTAATTACATAGTACACAGACAATCTACTCAGTGATGTCATAGAACAGGTGTCTCGGTCTATAAATAATACAGTGATGTCATAGAATAGGGAAATGCACATAGTGATGTCTCAGTATGTAACATTAGGTCCATATATATTTGGACACTGACACAAATTTGGTTTTTATTATCTGTTTACTAAAACATATTCAAGTTATAGTTATATGATGGACATGGACATAAATTGCAGACTTTCAGCTTTCATTTGAGGGTATCCACATTAAAATTAGAGGAAGGGTTTAGGAGTTTCAGCTCCCTTATATGTGGCCCCCTGTTTTTAAAGGGACAAAAAGTAATTGGACAATTGACTCAAAGGCTGTTTCATGGGCAGATGTGGGCAATTCCTTCATTATTTCATTCTCAATTAAGCACATAAAAGGCCTGGAGTTGATTTGAGGTGTGGTGCTTGCATTTTGAAGATTTTGCGGTCAAAGGAGCTCTCCATGCAGGTGAAACAAGCCATCCTTCATCTGCGAAAACAGAAAAAACCCATCCGAGAAATTGCTACACTATTAGGAGTGGGAAAATCTACAGTTTGGTACATCCTGAGAAAGAAAGAAAGCACTGGTGACCTCAACAATGCAAAAAGACCTGGACGCCCACGGAAGACAACAGTGGTGGATGATCGCAGAATAATTACCATGGTGAAGAGAAACCCCTTCACAACAGCCGACCAAGTGAGCAACACTCTCCAGGATATAGGCGTATCAATATCCAAATCTACCATAAAGAGAAGACTGCATGAAAGTAAATACAGAGGGTTCACTGCACGGTGCGAGCCACTCATAAGCCTCAAGAATAAGAAGGCTAGATTGGACTTTGCTTAAAAAAAAAAACATCTTAAAAAACCAGCACACTTCTGGAAGAACGTTCTTTGGACAGATGAAACCCAGATCAACCTCTACCAGAATGATGGAAAGAAAAAAGTATGGCAAAGGCACGGTACAGCTCATGATCCAAAGCATACCACATCCTCTGTAAAACACGGCGGAGGCAGTGTGATGGCTTGGGCATGCATGGCTGCCAGTGGCCCCGGGGCCCTAGTGTTTATTGATGATGTGACACAGGACAGAAGCAGCCGGATGAATTCTGGGGTTTTCAGAGACGTACTGTGTGCTCAAGTCCAGCCAAATGCAGCCAAACTGATTGGTCGGTGTTTCATACAGATACATAAAGCCAAAGCAACCCAGGAGTTTATTAAAGCAAAGAAGTGGAATATTCTTGAATGGCCGAGTCACTCACCTGATCTGAACCCAATAGAGCATTTCACTTGTTAAAGACTAAACTTCAGACAGAAAGGCCACAAACAGCAACTGAAAACCGCTGCAGTAAAGGCTGAGCATTAAAAAGGAGGAAACACAGCGTCTGGTGATGTCCATGAGTTCAAGACTTCAGGCAGTCATTGCCAACAAAGGGTTTTTAACCAAATATTAGAAATGATCATTTTATTTACAATTATTTCATTTGTCCGATTACTTTTGAGCTCCTGAAATGAAGGGATTGAGTTTAAAAAATGCTTTGGTTCCTCACATTCTTTAGGCAATCATTTTGTTCAACCGACTGAATTAAAGAGGACCTTTCACCGATTCTTACCCTATGAACTAACTATACAGATATGTAGAGCGGCGCCCGGGGATCTCACTGCACTTACTATTATCCCCGGGCGCCGCTCCGTTCTCCAGTTATGCCCTCCGGTATCTCCGCTCACTAAGTTATAGTAGGCGGAGATACCAGTCCCTAAGTTATGGTAGGCGGAGTCTGCCCTAGCGCTGGCCAATCGCAGCGCAGAGCTCACAGCCTGGGAGGTTATTTTCTCCCAGGCTGTGAGCTCTGCAATGCGATTGGCCAGCGCTAGGGCAGACTCCGCCTACCATAACTTAGGGAACGGAGATACCGGAGGGCATAGCAGGAGAACGGAGCGGCGCCCGGGGATAATAGTAAGTGCAGAGAGATCCCCGGGTGCCGCTCCACGTGTCTGTATAGTTAGTTCATAGGGTAAGAATCGGTGAAAGGTCCTCTTTAAAGCTGAAAGTCTGAACTTCACCTGCATCTGAATTCTTTTGTTCAAAATCCATTGTGGTAATGTACAGAACAAAGATTAGAAAAATGTTGTCTCTGTCCAAAAATATATGGACCTGACTGTAGTTAGCAGAGTGATGTCATAGTACACAATCTACTCAGTGATGTCATAGAACAGGTGTCTTAGTCTATAAATAATACAGTGATGTCAACGAACAGGGAAATGCACATAGTGATGTCTGATAAGTGGTGTCACAGCATAGACCTAATGCACAGTGATGTCACAGGTATAGTGCAAAGTGATGTCACAGCATAGTCACACAATGATATTGCAGTAATGCTATGTGAATAGGCCCCTTTAGTTGTTGCAGCTGCTACGCCTGATACCCTGGTAGTTACGCCTTTGGCAAAAAGTGCCTGCACTGAGACTGTATCTTGGAGGCCCTACAGGCACTATAATCCCGTCATCACCTCTGTATAGGCAAACAGTATGAGCACCGCGTTCCTTAATATTCCCAGGTGCATGGGCCATTATTCCCATTAGTTTCTGTTGGGAGTGATCAACACCTGAGATCTGACTTCTGGAGCTGGCCATACATTAACCGGTTGATTATTTTCTGTGTATGGGGCCATCCCTATGGCAGATGTTGTGGGGAGAAGGATTGGACAATTGACTTTCAACATGGCGATCATTTTGTTCTTCAGAGGGATAAGCTGCACATGCATGCTCGGCCAAGCCCAAAGTGCATGTGTATGGAGGGGTTGGGAGTATTAGGCCCTTGTCCTCAGGCCTGAACTCTCCTTCTATAGTCTATGGGGCACAATTATTAAGACCGGCATTTTAGACGCCGGTCTTAATAAACCCCATCGCTGGTGGTGGATCCACCGAAGTTAGGGCTCATGCACACGACCATATGTATTTTGCAGTCCGCAAACAAACGGATCCGTAAAAAATACCAATCACGTTCATGTGCATTCCGTATTTTGCGGAACGGAACAGCTGGACCCTAATAGAACAGTCCTGTCCTTGTCCGTAATGCGGACAATAATAGGAAATGTTCTATTTTTTTGCGGAACGGACACACGGAAACGGAATGCGCACAGAGTAACTTCTGTTTTTGTTGGACACATTGGAATGAATGGTTCCGCATACAGTACGCAAAAAAACCAAAAACGGAACGAAAATACGTTTGTGTGCATTAACCCTTAAATTTAGACCGTTTTCTATGCCTCCAAGCACCCGGCCCGTCTCCTTCCCCAACTACGACACGCCCAATTTTTTAAGACCTGGCGTGAGAGGGGAGAAGTCGCAGATTGCAGCGCGACTAAGTGTTGCGCCGCAGTCTGCGCCTGAAATACGCCTGATTTAGGCCTATTTCCGCATGATAAATGACCTCCTATGTTCTTGACTCGAACATTTTGTTTTCTTACACTTTGAAAAATGACACCATACTTTAAATTCTGCAATTATTCCAACATGAAGAAAAAAAGAAATTACAGGTCTGTATAGAAATCGATAGAGACAAATGTCGGGGCGTCGCTGATGATATTTTCATTAACTCTGAACCAGTATTTTCCGTGTGCGTTATTGAATAAAGTGCTTGTAATGTTATTAAATGGCTGTCACGTGGCTGCTGGTCTTTGACCAGATGCTGAATCTTTAAATACTTCTCAATAGACTTGCTTAATGGACTAATTGATTCACAATACTTCACCGCTACACTCCCAAATACTCCCCCCCCCCTCCTGTCTCTCCATGTAGCGGTTAATAAAAATCAGGTATCATGCAAATTACTTAAAAAATTGGTACCAATCAGTACTCTCCATAGTACCTCGTGAGCTGTGTGGAATTCCATATCAATTTCACATAGTATTTTGTATGGGATCTACAGTTCCTTGCCAGTAAGTCTGGGGGAAGGGGGGGGACTCGTATGGTACCCAGGCAAAATTGCCACCCACTCGCCATCCCTTGGAACATGAATTTTTTTCATCTGATGTGACGCCTACTGTATGTACACACATATGGCATAATGAATATACACTGTACCACCCAGGACTGATACACAACCATGGAGGTCTAAACCTAACCGAAATTTGATCATGACATACATCATGTAATGCTGCCTACTTTGCGCCTGTTAAAGGTAAATGATCACTGAAAATATGGAATACAGTGTAATGATTGTCAGGTTGTCTTAGGTGTTTTATGAACCTTTCCTCCAGCAGGTGTCACTGTTACTAGAGCATAAAAGATGGTAAAGATCAGTCTCTGAGTAATGTTACCTACTATGTACAGGGCAAAGACAATAAGATTACATGTCAGCTGATTGCTGCAAATATTCAGAACAATGGCAAACATATAGTATACTATTCTATATTATTCTATATTATTCTATATTATTCTATATTATTCTATACTATGCTATATTATTCTGTAATGTACTATTCTATACTATATTATATTATTCTACACTATACTATTCTATACTATACTATATTGTTCTATACTATATTATTCTATAATGCACTATTTTATACTATATTATACTATTCTACACTAGACTATTGTATACTTTACTATATTATTCTATAATGTACTATTCCATACTATACTATTCTATACTTTATTATGCAATTCTTCACTATACTATTCTTTACTATATTGTTATATACTATATTATTCTATACTGTACTATTCTATACTATACTATATCATACTATACAATATAATTCTATACTTTATTATATTATTCTATATTATACTATTCTATACTTTATTATATTATTCTATATTATACTGTTCTATACTATACTATTCTATTTTATACTCTACTATATTATCCTATTCTATGCTTTTCTATACTATTCTTTACTATATTTTTCTATTCTATGCTATACTATATTATCTTATTGTATAGTATACTGTCCTAAACTATACTACACTATACTATTTTATTCTATATTATACTATATTTTCCTTTTCCATACTATACTATTCTGTACTGTTCTTTGCTATATTATACTATACTATATTATTCTATACAATACTATTCTATACTATATTATCCATACTATTCTATTCTAAACTTTTCTATACTGTTCTTTACTATATTATACTATTCTATACTACACTGTTCTATAATATATTATTCCATTCTATACTATTCTGTTTTATACTATTCATTACTATATACTGTACTATTATATGCTAAACTATTGTATACGATATTATACTATTCTATACTAAACTATTCATTATTATACTATACTATAAAACTATAATAATCAGTAATCAATACTTTACTATAGTATCACCCACAGCGGGAAAGACATTATTTCCTCTACTTGACTTGTCCTTATCTTAAAAGGTCGGGTCTATGATATGACTCCCCATTTATCCGATCCACCGCTTTCTGTCTCTGGGCAGTTTACAGTGATTGTCTCCTTTGTGGCCCTAGACGATAGACTGATTACTTGGTACCATGCTGCTGAGACCTCCAGTGGTCAGCCTTAAAACTAGAGGAACCCACAGCAAGTGTTGGACTCCCCTGCAGCGCCTCCACAGGAGAAAATTAAGTATTACACAGTTCCTACTCTATCCATGGTCTTTTCGTGTAACAGGTGGATGTGGCAAGTCCTCCAGAACAAGGGAAGCTTTTTGTAGCTGAGCTAATAGATGTGGGTCCTAAACAGAATACCCGTCTCTACCAAAGGATTGTCTGAAACGAAAATTCTACAGGACCTGGAAATGGTGTATA
This sequence comes from Bufo bufo, assembly GCF_905171765.1. Classification (NCBI taxonomy): domain Eukaryota; kingdom Metazoa; phylum Chordata; class Amphibia; order Anura; family Bufonidae; genus Bufo; species Bufo bufo. Next base: position 52,056,883 of record NC_053394.1, read on the forward strand.
AAGATAAAGGTCCCATGGACCTGGTCAAGATGTCCCAATTTAATTTCCGTCCCCGCCAGACCAGAATTGTGATGTGCCGCCTATATGCGCTTGACCTCTAACGGTCTATCAAGCGTCCTCCGCTATGACGTGTCCAGTCTCAGACAACCCCTTTATTCCGTAATTTTTTTGTCGTGTAAGGCTACTTTCACACTAGCGATTCTATTTCCCTATAACGGATATCAATACTGTAAAAAAAACGGTTCAGTTTTGTCCCCATTAATTGCCAATGGGGACAAAACGTAACTGAACAGAACGGAATGATCCAAAATGCATTCCGTTCTGTTCTCATACCGGATCCGGCATGACCCACAATGCAAGTCAATGGGGACGGATCAATTTTCTCTGACACAATCTGACACAATAGAAAACGGATCCATCCCCCCATTGACTTTCAATGGAGTTCATGACGGATCCGTCTTGGCTATGTTACAGATAATACAACCGGATCCGTTCATAACGGATGCAGACGGTTGTATTATCAGTAACGGAAGCGTTTTTGCTGAACCCTGCCGGATCCAGAAAAAACGCAAGTGTGAAAGTAGCACTCCAGTATAATTTTTATAGGTTCTGAAGACTTTTCTAGCCTCTGTATTTGCTACAAAGCGATTATTATTAATATACTGTATATTTTTTTAAAGCAACTTTGTAAATTGTTACTTCTATCTGTCCCTTCTTCTACTGAGAGGAATGAGGAGGTGGCAATTCATGATAACCATAGGGCTTAGTTATTATTATTTATTCAGATGATAGAAATTCAAGTAGATTATAATTTAAAAACCCATAGACTGATTAGGCCTTTTTTTAGGTGGTCTTTATCTGAAATAAATGCGTTTTGGTCCCTTTCACTCCGGCTCATTATCTTTCTAGTGTTACTTAAGAAATGAAGCGAAATGTCTCCAGAAAAGCATTGTTCTTGATGCCACTTGAGGTTCTTTTCTATCCCAATCAGTGTCTTCTTTCTATCTCACCATGGTCAGACCTCTCATCTTCCTCTGTATCAGGGTATGTCTACCCCATTGTTCATCACCCCAGGCCCCATGGCCCCCTTCCTCTGGCAGTAAAGAGGGGCAGGTGCAGCATAAAAAGACCTCCTCTTTCAGCACATTAACCTTCTCAGGGTTGGGTAGCACCGTCCAGACACATTACAAATGGTCAGCTTTAATCATGATGTCAGGTCATTAACCCTGGGAGACCCAGTCATTGAATAACTATTTGGGGGTCTGTACTTCATCAGTCCAAGTGCATTTCCACATTCATTCACAGATTGCAGAATACAGTCGTGCCTCGCAGGCCCTCAAGTGGTCCAGCAATGAGGAAGCCCATTAAAATGAAGCTGTTAGATACAAAATATAGCAAGCTTCCATCTGGCCGTGCACAGTAAGAAGTGAGGGGTCGCGTATCGATAGTGACGTGCGGATGACGCCATGTTTAGCATTGTGCTGCCAGATCCTCTGGGACAGAAAGCGATCCAGCTCTCGGACGTCTTGATAAAATCCAAAGGCTTTATTCCAGTAAGATAAAGTACAACATGAATTTGCCTACGCGTTTCGAACCCTGAGGTTCTTAATCACGGCCCCATTTTATCAAGAAGTCCGATTCTTTATTGGTCGCCTGATCATCTGCAATATATTGATCGTGTCAAGGACGCTACATGAACGCGCTGCAAACCGGAAGAACATCTGTATGAATACAAGCCCGCTGCCGATCTGAACGTTAGGCCCCCCCGCTGATCCCAAGGATGGAGGTCCCATTCCCCCATCCTGATGGAGTGACTGGTCGAGCATGAGCCCTGCTTCTCCATTCATTCTCTATGGGACCACCAGAAATAACCGAGTGCTGTACTTGAACCGCTGCTCCATCAGGACGGGGGAACGGGTCCCCCATTTTCAGGATTGGTGGTCAGACCCCCACCGATCAGTTAGTCATCTATATAACTTGGCACAACCCCTTTAACCATATGCCCCCTTTTTCACTGCATAGTACCGGCTGTACGCTACTCTACTTGGTTCTGCTCGGTTTTGGTACCAGGTAGTTTGATCTCCACTATGGATGTGGTACCTGTGGTAGCTGTGTCATCTCTGACCAATCACTAGTCTGCAGCGTGGTCACGTGACTTTCATAATACCGGTTTGGCTCGCTTGGAACCTCCTTGGATGTGGCAGCAAAAAAAAAAGACCAGGCTGTATTTTCAACTTTGCTCTACAGTAGTGAAAAAAACAAAAACAAAAAACAAACAAACAAAAAAAAAAAACAGGGAACAGTCCAATAAAGTAGAGACGTTCCGAGCAGTGGAAAAGGGGCTTAGTCAAGTTTGTGCCATGTATGTCAGTTTGTGGAATGCACAGAGGGCATTAATTGGCCAGGATATATTTAGGAAATGCAACTGCGACTGATGGAGACGGGCGCCACTAACCAATATGTAGCCACAGCCACCCTACCAGCATGTAGGAAATCGCATGGGTACTCCGGAAGGGTAGCGGCGCATGCGCAGTAGATGCTCCTGAAGTCGAATTTGATCTTCGGCAGCGTCGCTGACTAATTTGTTAGAATCGATTAGTTCATCTCTGAACCAGAGTTAATTTTCGACACGTAGCTCAATTATTCATAACGCCTGTATTCAGGGTCAGTTTTTAACTAAACATAATTGTGACAATGCAGCGTTATCAATCAGCTGTGACAAGGGCAGCAGTATAATTACTGGTGTGCGTGCGGTAGGTTGACACTAGCATACCGCCTGCTGCCTGTCACGTCATGGACTCCTACAGTCACCTAGATGTCTGTCTAGATAACCAGAGCAGGCTGTATATGTGTAAATAGGTAACGTCAGGATCACACATGGAGGCAAGACCTCTGTATACACCCATAATAGAAAATGCAACTTTTGAAGACAGTCTAATCTGAACTGGTTCAGATCCTTCCTGTCTCACTATTCTGACGACAGTGGTGCTAGGTGCCCAGAAGATTCCCGTCTACGAATGCATTTTGGGGTCATTTGGGATGTCATCCCTGTTGCTGTCCACATCCAAATGTCCTTTCCCCAAATTATAGAATGTGTCCTACAATAGTCATTTCTAGTGATGGGAGTGTGAAAAATGCAGATTGCACACGGGAGGTGTCCGTACTTTGCCGACCGAAATACCAACACGGTTGTGTGCAAAGGGAATGATGCTACCAGACCTGAAAACAATCCTTCAAAGGATGCCCTGACATCTGCTGTCAAGAAAAAGACGTGTGGCCTCCATACACGGTCGGCCGGACTCTGGGTTTGTCCAACAAATCTCCATGAGCAGACTGGGGACTTTAAGTGGCCCTGCAAAACGTTGTAGGTGGGTCCAAAGTGGCAGAAGTCGGGCAACAGAAGTAAGCGTGGCCAGCAGTACTTTAGTGCAGCACAAAATACTGCTGCCGCCCGCTGAGTCGGACCCCCACTGTTCTGATATCCTAAAGATAAGCCATTGATGTTATCGTCCCAGGAAAACCCCCTTTGAACTAAAGTTATACAACTGGTAATGTTACAGACAGTGTTGTTCTGAGAAAACCATCAGTCCTCCTCCTGAACCAGGTACATAAAGATATGAAGCTCCCAGTGCCCCATGAATACTACTCTACAGTTTTCAAACCAGCACCTGGACCTGAATACTTTTGTAATTGCATGTAATTAAAAATGTATTATAGCTACTGAGTTATTCAATGAAACCTATCTGTACAGCGCCACCTGCTGTTTGCTTTTTTTCTAATTTCCAGAAATAAGGACACGCCCCTGAGCTGCCAGCTTGAAATAAATCTAGCAGAACAATTGGAGCAGTGAATGTGGAGATCTCTGGATCCATGTGAGGTACAGGGCCGGTTCTAGCATTGTTAAAAAGAGGTTGTCATGTACTAGACTATGTATGGTTTTCATTTTTTACATTAACTATGAGATAACCCCTTTAAATAAGGCCAGGTACCTATGCACCAGGCCGGTGGCTGCAGGTGCCCTCTTGAATTTAACTGCATTGCTGTCCTCAGAAGTTGTCATGGCGGTCTGGGCTGAAGGGAGAAGATAAGGAATGAGAACTGATCAGGGGAGAAGTTATGTAGAGCTGTATTCTCCTGTTTGGCACTACAGTTTTGGGCTGTATTTTTGGGCTGGATTGTGGTATTTCATTCTGTTGGGGCCATGCTTTGTGCAACACTTTGGTAATGCTCGCCCCCTCTACTTGTGCTAACTCCGACACCCCCCATTCAACATGGGGCCACTTTAAGTTTTATATCTAGGGCCACTTTATGTTCCCAGTCCGTCCGTGGCAGCTAACAGTGCACAGTAGCATCAAGAAGTGCACATTATAGCTGGAGGGGAGTCTCCTGGATTGGGACAAACAAAGAACTACAAAGAGGAATAAGATGAGGCTGAGAATAGAGACCTGGGCATCCATATATTACACGTCCAGAAAGCTCCATGGTAATCTCCCGGGGAGGGGATGAGCTCCTGGAATCAGATGCCAATTGTTATTCTATCAAGGACCCAGCACCAGGAGAAACTTGAGTTGTGTGATCTTCCTCCACATGAATGTTAAGTTGTCATAAGGATTTAACCCTTTCCCAGAGTGCTCCAATGGTAATCCAGCTTCATTCTGCTGCTAAGAAAAAGGTGCACCCAACGGAAACGAAAGAGAAGCAAAAATATCAGAGAAACGGCATAGACGTCAGTCATGGGCTTCCCTGGGATTGCTCTGATCAACCATTTCTTATTCACATCTGGGGCACCTGGGTGACACCCTACATGACGGACACTACATCTCTACCTCTGTCCTTACCCAGCTTTCCCAGTCTGCCCAAATCAGCCGAGCTAGCAGGAAACAAGGAATGGTCGTTACATGACTAGACAGATGTGATGTGCAGAACGCTAGAAAAGCTGAGTGACAAACAAAAAATAGTTGCCAGCAGGGGGGTAACTGCCATAGCGGCAGACCATGCGACTGCTATGGGGCCCAGGCCAAGAGGGGGCCCAGTCGGAATCCTCTCCACTTCTACTGGGGCTGAAAACTTGGTCAGGACTCAACCCTCTAAAGAAGAAACATTTAGCAAATGAGGCAGTGGAAAAAATGTCCCGAAGGTCACAGAAAGGGGTTTAGGCGGAAACCCTTCTGTCCTGTGTGGGGGCCTGGTTTGATCCGTGCTATGGGGCCCTTAACTTCTCTATGTACGCCACTGGTTGTCAGATAGATATATGGAAGGATAGATAGATAGATAGATAGATAGATAGATAGATAGATAGATAGATAGATAGATAGATAGATAGATAGATAATAGATAGATAGATAGATAGATAGATAATAGATAGATAGATAGATAGATAGATAGATAGTGTGCAATGGATATATGCACAAGAATCAGATTCTCTTAAATGTACGGGAAAAAGAAATGGCAGCGCTCCAAAACTGGTTTCAATGAAGAAAAACTGGTACTTGATCTACCCATATGTAGGCAAGATTTTAGCTCATTTTCGTCTATCCCTCCATATTGTATGAGATAGATATTGGTAGATAGATAGATAATAGATAGATAGATAATAGATAGATAGATAGATAGATAGATAATAGATAGATAGATAATAGAAAGGTAGATAGATAGATAGATAGATAGATAGATAGATAGATAGATAGATAGATAATAGATAGATAGATAGATAGATAGATAATAAATAGATAGATAGATAGATAGATAATAGGTAAATAATAGATAGATAGATAGATAGATAGATAGATAGATAGATAGATAGATAGATAGATAGATAGATAATAGATAGATAGATAGATAATAGGTAAATAATAGATAGATAGATAGATAGATAATAGATAGATAGATAGATAGATAGATAGATAGATAATAGGTAAATAATAGATAGATTCCATATTTAGCTTTTTCCTGTACATTTAATTTCTATGCTGATGTCACTAACCACAATAGGAGTAATTAAATGACCGTCCTCGTGGCGATGACTGAATAACGTCGATTCAGCAAATGTCCGGCCTTGTATCTCAGCTGTCGAGATAAGGTGTTAAACTAATTAAATGTGCGATAATGTCTTTGTATCAATTACTTGTCAGTCCAGCGGGCAGCTGTTCTAATGGCTGGAGAAGCAGGAGCCCCCGAGAAGTGGAAGCTGTCATATGTACCATAAACCCTTGGGTGCCTGCATGGCACCGCTATTATCATGAGACAGGATGATCTTTGGGACCCGCTGATGTTTAGTCACCTAGGGCCACATCTCTCCCCTGATATGAGCCTTTTTTTTTTTTTTTTTTTTTTTTTTAAGAAACCAAATTACTAAGCTAATTCTGACTTCATTTGCACAAAAACAACCAAAAACTGGCATTCATGCTTTGCACCACATTACGTGTTGAGATGCTTTTTATGGCTCAAATGGGTGTGGCTTAGACAATAATGGGTGTGGCTTAGCTGGGGAGGGATGTGGCTTAAGGCTACTTTCACACTAGCGTTCGGGTGTCCGCTCGTGCGCACCGTTTGAAGGGGCTCACGAGCGGCCCCGAACGCATCCGTCTGCCCCCAATGCATTCTCAGTGGAGGCGGATCCACTGAGAATGCATCCGCCTGCCAGCGCTCAGCCTCCGCTCCGCTCAGTGAGCGGACACCTGAACGCTGCTTGCAGCGTTCGGGTGTCCGCCTGGCCGTGCGGAGGCGAGCGGATCCGTCCACACTTACAATGTAAGTCAATGGGGACGGATCCGCTTGAAGATGACACTATATGGCTCAATCTTCAAGCGGATCCGTTCCCCATTGACTTTCAATGTAAAGTCTGAACGGATCCGCTCAGACAACTTTCACACTTAGAAAATTTTCTAAGTTTTAATGCAGACGCATCCGTTCTGAACGGATGCGAACGTCTGCATTATCGGAGCAGATCCGTCTGATGAAACATCAGACGGATCCGCTCCGAACGCAAGTGTGAAAGTAGCCTAAGGCGGTTGTCCCATGAAAAATATTCTACAGTTTTCAAACCAGCACCTGGATCTGAATTCTTTTGTAATTGCATGTCATAAAAAAATTAGCATAGCCGTTAAGTTATTCAATAAAATGTATCTGTAAAGCGCCAACTGTTGTTTGTTTTTTTCTTATTTCTTTGTCCGTCTCACTGAGAAGGTCGCACATGCTCAGTTTCATCCTTCAACTGCCTCCTGAGCTGTGATAGGGAGAGCATGGACACGCCCCCTAAGCTGTGATAGGGAGAGCTGAGACACGCCCCCTGAGCTGTGATAGGGAGAGCTGAGACACGCCCCCTGAGCTGAAGCTGAAAAGACACTCCCCTTGAGCTCTCAGCTTGATATAAATCTAGCAGAGCAATGACTAGGGAGATCTGTGGACCCATGTGAGGTACAGGGCTGGTTCTAGCTTTGTTAGGCCTCATGCACACGACCGTTGTTTTATTCCGTGTCCGTTGTTCCGTTTTTCGTGATTTTCTGCGGACCCATTGACTTTCAATGGGTCCGTTGAAAACTTGGCTAATGCACTGTTTTCCATCCGCGTCCGTGATCCGTGCTTCCACTCCGTCAAAAAAATATAACCTGTCCTATTTTTTTCACGGAAAACGGTTTGCGGACCCATTCAAGTCAATGGGACCGTGAAAAAACGTGGAGGCACACAAGATTGTCATCCGCGTCAACGTCCGTTTTTTTCCTATCATTTGCATGGCAAACTGGACTTAGACTTTTTTTTACTTTCCTTCATGTCTGGTGATCCTCCAAAAATAAAGGAAGACACACGGAAACAAAAACGGAAACGGATCACGGAACAACGGAACCCCATTTTGCAGAACGGAACACAACAACGGTCGTGTGCATGAGGCCTTAGAAAGAGATGGTCACGTATTATATGATTTCTGATTTTCATTTTTTGCAATATTCATGGGATAACCCCTTTGATAGGCTCCAAAATTGCACCAACATTGTGGCTCAAAGTAAGCCAACCGATAGATGGCGTAGAGGATCTAAGGTCGCACCAAATTTACCACCCAGCAGGAGCCTCTTAGATAAATTTGGCGCCCAGGATTAGTAAGTCTGCCCCATTATTCTCTCCATACCTGCATCATAAACCTTGGTGCCTGAATGGGATCCATTCGTCCCGTAGAAGGCATCGCCCCCCGAGCACCAAAGCAATATACAAGGTTCTTCTGCCCAATCCCTGTGGGGTAATTGACGAAGCGCCAAAATGACAACCCGATAGTAAATCATAGCAGGTCTAATGCAAAAAATAAAATAAAAAAAAGTCAGTGCAAGCTGCTGTCTGATTGGAGGCCGCCACTGCTGCCCTTTTGCACTGTATTCAGAATAACCCTGGAAGCTGTATCAGATAATTGACCCCTAATTACTGTGCATGTATATTAGAGCCCCCGGACGTCACTATCCTGGGAACGAGGGACTTATTAGAGGGGAGGCAGGGTTCATAAAGTGAAGATGGCTTGTTAATATTGATGCCAGTCAATAGCGCCCAGCGTGTCCATTTCGAAGAGGCATATGCTAAGAGCGGGGGGTCCCTGCCCGCAGTGACGGGAGACATTGGCCAACTTTGCAGCGGCACAGTCGGGGAGAGAATTTACAACCTCTGTAGACAGGCCGTGAAATCTCCTCTGTCAGAGCTAAATGGGGAGGTTTTATACAGCCATTTCAGGCCGCGCTTGTTAAATGAGCACATCTGTCAGCTGAGCGGAGAATCTCAAAGGCCTTTCGGGCCGGGTTCTCCAACTCTAGTAGGCATACTCCACAAATCAATGTCTTATTCCATTTCAGACGCCTCATAGCCAAGCTCTACCTCCATGGTCCCCATTCTGCGGGGGGGAACTGAGCGCCGTCATAGCGCGAGCGGACCTCTCACTTCATTCTGGAGGCTTATGAAATATTCATTCTGCCGGGGCAGGCAGCATTAAAACCTGAGCAGCCATGCAATGGACATGTTTCATAAGTAGGGAAAATTAAAAAGAGAAGCCTTGTTAAACTGTTCAATTGAGTGACACAAATGAACGAGGCCAGGGAGAATGGCAAGGCTCATAAATGATAGCCTCCTGGAGACCTTTGGGGGGAATTCACACGCGGCAGACATTTCTACAACTGCTCCGTCCATGGGGCTTGCAGAGAGACCTATGGACAGGTCGCAGAAATGACCTCATTCTGATGCATGGAAAAGGTTTTTTAAAAAAAAATTGTAACAAAGCTGCCCTGTGTGGACATATCCTCAGGCCTCGTCCACATCTCCGTTTTTCACTGACGTGTGCTGTCCGCATTTTCCACGGACAGCACACGTATCCATTGATTTAAATGTGTCTGTTCACATTTCAGTATTTTTTTACTGACCGTGGGTCAATAAAAAAAATCACGGGGACATGCACTACTTTGATACGTGATGCGGACCAAGGACGCCCATAGAAAATCACTGACACAACATGGCGTCCGTGTTGTGTCCATGGTGCGTCTGTTTTTCACTGAAGACCAATAGGAGATTCTTTTGAAATTCATTTTCAGCTGAGCAACGTCAGCGAATTACGGATGACGCAAGGATGGTAAATATGTACACACGGACTAACCGCGGATCCTTCGCGGACAGCGTCACGGATGAAAGACGTACGCTTTTTTTATGACGTTGACACGGAAATGTTAACGAGGCATTAAAGTGTGACAACCTGAGTTATCTAGGTTTCCTATCATGGTAAGGTCTCATGCACATGGCCGTTGTGCAGCCGTTCCGTGCATTGGGGACCGCAATTTGTGGTCCAAAATGCCCGGGCAACGTCCGTGCAGCGGCCGGGACGGATCGAGACCCATTCAACTTGAATGGGTCCGTGATCCGTTCGCACCGCAAAATAATAGAACATGTACTATTTTTTGGCGGTGCGGAGGCACGGACAGAAACATCACGGAAGCACTCTGTAGTGCTTCCGTGCCTCCGTTCCGCAACCGCAGCTCTGGATTGCGAACCCATTCAAGTGAATAGGTCCGCATCCGTGATGTGGGGAGACACGGCTGGTGCCCACATATTGCGGACCCGCTGTTTGCATGAGACCAAAAATTGCTGCCTGACAACCAAAAATATAGAAAAAGGGCTCATTCACACAAACGTGTGCTGCCCGCTGCCGTATTGCGGCCCGCATTTGCGGATCCGCAATACACGGGCACTGTTCCGTGTGCATTCCGCGTCACGGATGCGGACCCATTCACTTCAATAGGTCCGAAAATCCGGAGATGCGGAACGGAAGCACAGAATGGAACACTACGGAGTGCTTCCTGGGGTTCTGTTCCGTGCCTCCGCAACGCAAAAAGATAGAACATGCTCTATCTTTTTGCGGAACGGACGGATCGCGGACCCATTCAAGTGGGTCCACGATCCCCATACGGATGGGCCACGGTCAGTGCCCGTGCATTGCGGACCGCAACTTGCGGTCCACAGCATGGGCACGGGCTTCACACGGCCGTGTGAACAAGCCCAAATACATACGGTCGTGTGAAAGAGGCCTTACATGGTCTGAATCCATCTCTTGTCTCATTACATTGTCAAGATGTTGTTGTGTTTCTTCCTCATGCTTTACACTGCAGCACTACTTATCAGCACCTGGAAAATAGAGTTGTCATAAACTCAATATGGGGGATCTTGAAGAGCTTTAAATTTTTTCCAGCTCCCAAATACTTTTCTGTCACAGAAGAAAATATATTGACAAGAAGCAACCGTGGAAGACACAGAATCGCAGAGAAATAGCAACAAAGCCTCTCACTGGCCAGATACCGTCCTAAGTGCCAGGCAGTGCCTGTGGAATCCACACTTATCCCGCTGCGTAGTTAAATATTTAAAAGTGTAAGAAACTATGGAGGGGGTTGTAGTAGCGCAGGTGTAATCCAAGACGTAATGTTGAATCCGTTCTACTTCTCAGCATGCAAGATGATCTAGGACTGAGCATGGTTTCTCTACCTTCACTTTGCACAAACACTGGATTTTCTACAATGACTTCAACAAAGCTCCAAATGCTATTGTGCAGCATAAAAACAATTAAATAGATGTAAAGGAAAAGCTATGTTTGCAGTGCGGCTAAAATTTTAAAAAAAAGAACTTAAAAAAAAAATGCTAGAGTGTTGTGTATACAGGTCTTATGCAGATCTTTATGTTTCCGTGGTGACAGACTACAAACAAACCCTGTGTAGTCTGATTCTGCAGCCCTCCATCTGCCCTCATGTCCTGCTGTCTGCAGGCAAATGAGCAAATGGAAAGAGAGAACATAAGGAGGTCATTCTTTAACCCAAATGGTTATAACGGAACATAACGGAATCCATAGGGTGGAATGCAAAACGGAAGCCTTTAAGAGGCATTCCGTTTTGCTCCGTCCTAATAGAAGTCTATGGGTAAACATAACGGATCCGTCTGGGTCCCGTTATACAAGTTCCTGTCGACAGGACTTTGTTTTGCGTCTTGCATAACGGGACCCAGACGGATCCATTTTGATTCCCATAGACTTCTATTAGGACGGAGAGCAAACGGAATGCCTTTTAAAGACTTCCGTTTTGCATTCCGTCATAATGCAAGTCTATGGGCAGCAAAACGGATCCGCCCTTCCGTCTTATGGATTCCGTTATGTTCCCTTATAAACCTGTTATAACGGGAAGCCATAACGGACTCCATAACGCTAGTGTGAACCCACCCTTATCTGCACCTATCTCCTCTCTATGATTCTTGGGTTACTTCCCTACAGCCTAATTGCTGACCTGTGGAGAGGCAATCTTAGTGATGGACCTGGGCCCACTCCCTCTAGTGGTTATTCGTACCTATCATGTTCTTTCCATGATCCTTGGGTTATTTTCCTACGACAAAGGGTCAGCAACCTTCCGCACTGCTGCTGTTGTCAAATGAAAATTCCCAGCAGGGACACTTGCTTAGCTATTCTTATAACTCCCATAGAAGTGGGGCATTCTGGGAGTTGTCGTTTCAGAACAGCTGGAGGTGGTTGCTGATCATCACTGCCCTATACCCTATAGCAGGCATCCTCAAACTGCAGCCCTCCAGCTGTTGCAAAACTACAACTCCCAGCATCCCCCAACAGCCTACAGGTATCGCCTACAGCAGAGCATTGTGGGAGTTGTAGTTTTACAACAGCTGGAGGGCCGCAGTTGGAGGATTCCTGCCCTATAGAGAGGGGATTAAAATAAGGGATGGAGCAAACCTTGGGCTGGCCCTCCTGTCATCAGGGGCCCCATAGTGGCTGCTTTTAAGGTACATGCACCGGAGGTCTTGTACATATATCCAATCTATACTGTATAGGTTGCTCGGCAGTAATGTATGGGACTATGTAATACATTATATCCGCTTGGATAAGGTTGGTCATGCACCTATGCATTTTTTTTTTTTTTCCAAATTTCTTGGTTCCATGTGTACGGCCCTGAAATACCAGTAAATGCTATCAGCACATAACCTGCAATGAAGGGGTAAATGGCCTAAGATCAGCAGAACGGTTCGTGTGGAGGGAGCCGGGAGCTTTCATGGAGCCTTAATAAAAATTGATCTTTTTTTTTTCTCGCCCTTTTTTGCAGCAGTTAGAAAATAGGCTTGTAGCTCAGCTGTTATATTGGGAGAAGTCTATGGGAGTAAATGACAGATGGAATCATAAACACGTTTGATCTTGGATTCAAGCTTTGCCAAATATTAAGCAGAGGCCTGCAATCTCTTTTTTTTTTTTTTTTCTTTTTTTATACAGGGACCAGGGTTATGATATATGACATGTCCAAACTTTAAAATAAGGAAATTACCAGAGAAAATGATTGCAATAAATTTTCTAAGTATAAACGTTGATTATTTTTCGATTTTCATTCAGAACATATTTTGGAGCAAATGGCATTTGGCAGTGTGCTATGGGGAGGGGGACTGGAAAGGGGGAAGGGAAGCGGAGGGAAGAGAAGGGGGGGGGGCTTTTTTTTTTTTTTTTTTAAACCCCGAGCCCTAGAGGTGTACAATTTATGTAATCTGCGCTCGGAAAATGAATTGGGTAATTTATTGGAAAACAGAAAGTCCTAAAGATTGGATCAGCATTGCCTACCCTGACTCCCCCTATCCATCAAGTTCCAATTAACAGGCCAGCCGGAGAGGCCTTTAATGGCTTTCCAATCTAGTTGCCTGATAAACCCATCAATTCCTCTGGGAGAAATTAAGAAAATCGACCGGCCTTTGGCGTTGTAGTGTCATTCCTTTCTGCAACTATATGTCAAATTAAAAACACAATTAAAATTTAAACTGTTTCAATCAGGGGCTGCCCTCCAACCTATGTTTCACTTAATAGAAGTTTGATGAAAATCTGATGCTTGCTCTCTATCAACAGGAAGCTCGGGGGGGGGGGGGCACTACAAGTCCAGATACAGGGTGGGGGCTGCAGAGTTACCATGTTCTGGCACCAGTTTGGCAGGGGGGATGAGGACAGCACCCAGGCGATGAAGGGGTTAAACCCCACGCCGTCACATTGATTTGAATGAATGGCCTCTGTCCGCTAATGATGGCGGCATGGGACACTGATCCACAATTAACCAGAAGCCAAGGACGATTGCAGGGAATTATAGCCCGGGACGTTATAATGCACCAACGGGTCGCCCCCCCTTCTGCCTCATTCACATCAATTGATTCCTTATAAATGGATCCGTCCTAAGTTCATCATATGTAAAAAATAACCTCTCCCTTTTTTTTTTTGCCTCTGTGACATTATACCTCCCAGCATTCCCCGCAGAAGAGTGCTGGGAGTGGTAGTGACACAGAGGCATATTTCATAGCCTAGAGCCTTTGGTTGCTTTCACACGGAGCCGGAATACGCACGGATTCCGGATGATATATCGTCAGTATCGTCATCAGTATTGCTTCAGTATTTCATCCAGAAGTACATGCGTTTTCCTTCCTTCCTGCATTTTTGATGCGCTGCCATCGACTATAATAGGCGTTTGGAAGCAAATACCCACAAAACTAGGACACGCTGCCTTTTTCAAATAATGCCGTAAATTATACGCCCACGCGAATATCCCTATTTATTAACATTAGCAGTGGGTTCTTCCGGTACATAAAATCCGGGCCATACACAGATTGCAAATACGCTCGAGTCGTGTGAAAGCGGCTTATGGTATATTTTTTGCCGGAGTAGGCTGGACCTGTTTTTCCCGTCTGTATTAGGGCTCATGCACACAAACGTATCTTCTTTCCGTGTCCGTTCCGTTTTTTTTGCGGCTCGTATGCGGAACCATTCACTTCAATGGGTCCGCAAAACAAATGGAAGTTAGGGCTCATGCACACAAACGTATTTTATTTCCGCTTCTGTTCCCTTTTTTTTGCGGACCGTATGCGGAACCATTCACTTCAGAGGGGCTGTAGAAAATACAGAAGTTACTCCGTGTGCATTCTGTTTCCATTTGTCCGCATGGCCGTTCCGCAAAAAAGTAGTGCATGTCCTATTATTGTCCGCAAATCACGGTCCGAGGCCCCATTGTCCATACACGGAACACATCTGTATATTTTTTGCAGATCCATTTTTTGCAGACCGCAAAATACTTACGGTCGTGTGCATAAGCCCTTAATTAAAGGGCTAGTCTTAGTCAAATGTAATAATAAACGAGGCATGTTTTTCCAGGAGGATGAGTCCAAAAGTGCTCAGGACCAGTATTCGGGCTCAGCCACATGAGCGCCATTCGTAATATAGTGAACAGTGCTAAACCATATTGAGCAGTTGTAATCATACCTGGTCTCTGCTTCTGGGTTCCAGCTCCATCGATGCCCCGCGGGCTCTGCAGGTCCTAGGTCTCCCATCGTCAACATCCAGTTTGGTGACCTCTGCAGCCAATGACTGGCCTCAGCAGTGAGATGTCACCCATGCATCATGTCACTGGGTCACGCCAGTCTTTGGCTGCAGTGGTTACAAGACCCACCTCAAACTGAATGTTGACGCGAGTAGACCCCAGACCTGCGGAGCCAGTGGTGCAGAGATGGAGCCGAAACCCAGTATCATTGCGATACCTGCCACACTGGGGGTCTGTAGAGAAGGCCCCCAGGGGTGAACAACCCCATTAGGGTCTGGCTGCACGCACGACATTTCATGTAATACATTTCAATGGTGTGGCAATGTGACATGCTACATGCTGCAACGCGACCAAGTCGGATTTTTCTGAGACTGTCGCGTTGCAGTCACCACATGTGGCATGTCGCATTGCGAAACCATTGAAATACATTATATGAAATGTCGCTCAACTTTCAAGTCGCGAGACACGTCGTCGTGTAGCCAGACCCTTAAAGGGTTTCTGTCACCCCACAAAACTCTTTTTTTTTTTTTTTGGATAGTTATATTCCTTATAGCGCGATATAGGAGAATATAATAGTCTTACTTACTTTCATGCGGCCGATTCTTTAGAAAACGAAGTTTTATAATATGCAAATCAGGGCTCTACCAGCAAGTAGGGCGTCTACTTGCTGGTAGCCGCAGCAGAAATCCGCCCCCTCCTCTTGTTGATTGACAGGGCCAGCCGTGATCTCCTCCTCCGGCCGGCCCTGTCAGTATTTCAAAAATCGCGCGCCTCTGGTCATTCGGCGCAGGCGCTCTGAGATGAGGAGGCTCGTCTCCTCAGCACTCCCTCAGTGCGCCTGCGCCGATGACATCACAGAAAGAGAAGACGTCATCGGCGCAGGCGCACTGAGGGAGTGCTGAGGAGACGAGCCTCCTCATCTCAGAGCGCCTGCGCCGAATGACCAGAGGCGCGCGATTTTTGAAATACTGACAGGGCCGGCCGGAGGAGGAGATCACGGCTGGCCCTGTCAATCAACAAGAGGAGGGGGCGGATTTCTGCTGCGGCTACCAGCAAGTAGACGCCCTACTTGCTGGTAGAGCCCTGATTTGCATATTATAAAACTTCGTTTTCTAAAGAATCGGCCGCATGAAAGTAAGTAAGAGCATTATATTCTCCTATATCGCACTATGAGGAATCTAACTATCCAAAAAAAAAGAAATGAGTTTTGTGGGGTGACAGAAACCCTTTAAGCTTCAATGTACAACTCATCAGATTTGCAGATTTTATTACTCAAACATTCCCCTCCGTCTCCACTTAGGGCTCATGCACACGCAGGTATTTTTCTTCTGTTTCAGTTTTTTTTAAAGATCCGTATGCAGAAGTATTTATTACAATGGGGCTTAAAAAAAAAATATGGAAATGACTCTGTGTGCATTCCATGTCCGCAAAAAAAAAAATAGAACATCTCTTATTCTTATCTGTTTTGCAGACGAGCATTGTTACAATGGATCTGCAAAAAAAAACAAATGCAACACGGACGTCACACAGATGTCATCCGTTTTTTTTGCGTATCCGTGTTTTGTGTAGTTTCCCTCTGGCGTGCTACAGGAATATTGCAGGATTCTGATGCCAGAACTGATCCCACGGTTTTCTATTGGATTGATTCCTGCATTAGGTGCATTTGTAACGTAAGATGTGCGTCGGACAGAGCAGCGTGCAGCGATTATCCAGCTATGGACCGATGCTCAAAAAAAATTGACCTCTGCGACATAACACAACCAGCCGGACACAACTGATGTACATGAACTCATTGTGGTGAATCCACTGTAACTAGAGATCACAAGGCTTCAGGCTTTCCCAATATAATAAAATATAATCAATCATATTTAATAATTAGCAACATTGTTTCTTATTTTACATAACATCTATATTTTATAAGACCATGAATATTCTTCTATCTCTATCGCCTATTAATTGCAGTTTTACATAGACAACAATGGCTGGTGCCCCCAAACTGTCGTACTACAACTCCCAGCAGTCTCTCCCT